>NC_139906.1:28786019-29386019 GCF_905171665.1 Trachurus trachurus | reverse complement strand
GTGCTCCTGTTTATCAGTATTCCAGAGAGGAAAAACAACCCTGCTGGAGCGAGGATGGCAGCCAAGCCATAATCGAAGTTCCTCCAGGAACATGGACACTTAAAGGCGTAGATGTTGCACAGAGTCAGGACAGCCACAGTGCCCAGAATAATTAGACCATTGGAGATGATCAAAGCTTTACTCCTGCAGTAGGACACAAAGCTACAGCTCTTTACCATGTTTCTTTCTTTCTTTTACTGGGAAGCAGTTTGAAGATCGACCATATGTTTGGTTTTTGATGTCTTCAGGGTCCCGAGACTGAAAGAGACGGTAAATCAACAAAAAAATTCTGAGAGAGTCTGCCTATCAGTCATCTGAAGTTTTCCAGCACCTGTTTACTGAATGTTTTCAGTTCACTTGTAGAGCATAAGTACATTTAAAGCAGAAGTAAGTGGAATGTTTGTGTTAATATAAGTCTTAAATAGTTCTATCTTCCGACAGCAATCAGTCAGTACGTTTACATGCAGAGCTTAATCGAGCTATGCTCAAAATTCGATTTTGGCGTCAAGTCGGACTTCAGTCCTTGTCTCAATTTACATGCAACTGAGAAAACCGAATAACTGACGGCGTCGGCCCCCTCATGCGGCGTCACCCGTTGCTTCAGTGGGTTAATACGCCGCCTGTCCTGTTGACTTTTCTGTCACCTCGTAAAAAACTGGATATAAACAACTTAGTAAGCTTAATAATAAATTCTCAACTGCAGTTCCCGACCAGCCGCGTCAGTCTGGGCTGGATGTGCGCTGAGAATAGGATACGGGCTTCCTTTTTCCTTTTTTTAATAAAACACTCTTGCTGGTCGCGCTGTGTGAAATGCATTGAATCGGCGCTGATGTTGGGTTTTTTTCTTTACTTTGCCGGGTTCGGGCGGCTTCTCTGCTCCACTTGGTGCCGTCTCTACTGTTGTGGAGCATGCGCACATGCATTGTCCAGTTATACTCCGACTAAGGTATACATGACGGAGAAAATCGAATTCCAATCTCATTATCTGGGTGTCTTAATCGGAGTTCTCAACTCCGATTTCAGTCGGACTAAGGTGTTTACATGCACTTCAGTTGTCCAGTTATAGTCGGATTAAGGCAATAATTCGGTTTTTTCAAGTGTCATGTAAACGTACTGACTTACATAGAGTGTTTGGTCTGAAACACGGGTGTGTCAGTCACTCTGCTCTGCTGTAAGCCGAGGAGAAAACTTCTTGTATACTTCCTTGTATCCTACAAGCTTTATCCAATGAGGAGAGAGAACGGCATGAAGGGCTGTGTGTGCAGCCAAGGGATGCGCGTGAATGTGGTGACGTAGGGATGAGGACCAATAGATCCATGACGAGGGCGGGGGCTGCTAACTCCATCGGCTGACAAGAAGTCAGTCAAAACGACCGGATTGCTTACTTCTGCTTTAATACAGTACTTGCACTTGTACATTACATTACATTGCACAATTGTTCATCTGTATTGCTAGCTAAATTATTTTATTCTCCTAATTATCATATCCATATTTTTTAATCTATTCTATTGGAGCTGCTGTGACACAATCACCTCCTGCAAAGGATTAATTAATTCTTCTATTCTATTCTAATACAGTTACACTTAATTCATGCTCATGGAATAAATAAAAAAAACACAGAAAACAAAGAGTCACTAATGCAGTCATGCAGACTCACCCAGTGGCAGGGTGGGGCAATCCAGATGCTGAGCCTGAACCAATTATAGGCTGCCTACACCAATGCTACAGACACTGTCCCAGCAACATTCAGACTTTCAATAAGACTTTTGAATTTTGTTGAAACACATAGGAGCATTATGAGCCCTGCTGTCTGTGCGGTGTCATCATGAATCCATGGATGTGGTGTGTAGGGGAGGGGAAATACTAGACGTACATTATGTCCTCTTGCCCCTCCCCCTCCTCCCTGCAGATCACAGAACAGCAGAGGGCACTCCCTGCTCACAGACGGAAATCCCCACATCACTCAATTGATACTGATGCTCCCATCATGTTCTTCTGTGTTTAGTGCTAATGTCAGCAATCAATCATCCTGCTAAGATGGTTATCATGGTAAACATTAGCACTGCTTGGTTTACACACAGTCTGCAGCTGTAGCATACATGCAGTGTCATCTGTACATGCTGCTGTCCTTGGAAATTGATTATTTATGATGAATGAATGGAAATAAGTGAAGAACACTGATACTGACAAAGTAGCAACTGTGTCTGTCTACTGGTGTTGTAGCATATAGAGGGTTTTCCATCTATCTTTCTGACAACTGGAGATATGCGATTTTATTGTGGTCTCTTATTTTTTGTTTTTATGAGGTGAGATTTCTCTTATAAACCCATCTGGGTTTCTTTAATCTCACCTGCACAACTGGTTTGCTGTTTTTATGCTGTTTTTTCTTCTTTTGTTAATTGTGCAAATAAATAAAATCTAAAAAAAAAAAATCTATGCATAGCCTATATTGTGTGAAGAATGTATGGAGATATGCCATCTTTGCACATCTTGCTATACTGTTATATAATAACCAATTTATTATACAACACTCCCACAAATAAAAGTTGGGGATATTCAACTTTCAGGTGACATTTATAGAAAATGTCAAATGTTCATGCTACAATGATATTATATCATGAAAACAGGGCATTTAAAGGGACAACGAGGAGTTTATATTTGGTTATAAAAAAGTCTCACGTTAATGTGGATGAATCTCCGCTACCCACACTTGTTAATGGGCCCATTTTCGATAAATATATCGTTTTGTCTCTATCGTTATTTTGTTATTATTAGTGATGGCGGAAATGCTGGTTGAGCCGACCAGCGTTTCTTTACTTTCCAAACTTTTCCGAATCGCAGTTTATGGTGGGAACTACGACGGTATGTGATCGTCTTTGAACCTCTGACTTTAATTCTTGATGAATGAAAACATGAGTCTGTCTTGCGCCGGTCAAAGAATTTCATGGTGCGTGGAGGCTCATAAATGTAGTGTGAAAACACTACATTTTTTTGTAAAAACGCTTTTCCAAAACTCCTCATTGACCCTTTAAGTAGAAGTATGGGTTGATGATTTCTTCATCTCAAACATTGAAACAAAAGCTAACAACAGTGGTGGGTATACCACAAGAAAACATGTCAATGTGTCACTAAGTTGTCATGTGGCCAAAGGACGTCCACTTCTCTGTCTTTCTGTGACTCTTCCAGTCTCTCTGTGTCTCTGTTCAACCCGCTGATGACACTCTGAGCTCAGTGGACACTTCCCTCTGACAACATCCCATCATCTGAAGCCTCCACAGGTCCAGGACAGGTACTGTTGATGGATTGTTATATGATGAAGAGGACTGTTTCAATACAAACTGTCATTGAAGCAGAACATTAAGTGGTCAATTCATGGATCAGACTTGTTGTGATGTTTGTGGTTCATCACCTTGTTAGAGAACAGCGTGTTGTGTTATAAAAACTGAAACATTGAACAGTTGGACATGAGCATTCAAACGTTTAGAGAAGGTCAAATTAAGTTCATCTGTAAAGATTAAAGTGCATTATAGTGCAAATTTCATCTGAAAGCCAAATATCCTAAACTTTTTGTGAGTAGTGTGTGTTCTTGCATCATAAAGTAGTATGTTTGGGTTTTTTGTACAGAATTGCACAAGACAAGTTTCTCTCACGTTAGACAAATAAAGAAATTTAAAAGTAGCTGCTGGAAAACCAAAACAAAGAGCTGAATGAGGCTAAAATGCTCGATAGTGCCAAGGAGACCCAGAGCAGTCTAGATATTTCACTATGGGAGCAACAACTTGCACATACAGTATATAGTACGCGGTTCACAGTAAATGTACAATTGTTTATTCTTTCATAACTCCAAATTTAAAGGGGACATATTATGCAAAACTCACTTTTTCATTGTTTTAGTATGTGTATTTGCGTATCTGGAGTGCCTCCTCACCCCTTAAACGTCAGTTTTGACAACTACGTCAATATTTTGTAAACTACCAGTCAGAAAATGTGTCTCTTAACAAGCTGTTTTAATTTAATGAACATTCAAGCCCTCGCTCCCATGGTTACCTCATTACCAGAGCGAAGATGCTAAACCGACCGTTTAGAGCAGGGCTGTGAAACTGGTGTGTAGAGAACCCAGCTGTGCTCAATCTGTTGGTTTTTCTGGCCAAAGCATGTTACTAACATTACTTTTAGACATCAAGGTACCATGTCAAGAAGCAGAAATGAGCAGAATATGTCCCCTTTAATAGAATAAAGTAGAGTTCATAATTTTGTGTGAATCTGTAGTTTGCTTCACTCCCAGATGCCCATTTGCATGGCTCCATCAGTCTGTCTGAGTGGACTCAGTGTCAACAACTTGTATGCAAAACCAGCCAGTCCAAAGCCTCACGTATTCAAATGTCCCCTAGAACCTGGTTTGGACACCGAAAGTCAAAAGTCAAGTCAGAGACAAACATGATAGAAACAAACAGACCTGTTACAGACTGTACCTCACCAGTCCTGTCAATCTATATGTGTATGTCTCCATTACTGTAACACATACACATCTGTATGCGGCTTTGACCTCTTCACTGACCCAGCTCTATCAGATTTGATGTGGTGTTCAAAGACACACAACAGCTTTGTACAAGCTCCAGCACGTGGATGAATGAGATATGTCCAGAGATGTTTGCGTGGCTGTTTCCTTCTTACTTAAACGTTGAGTCTAACGTTTCTATGCTCATGTTATTTCCTGGGAGCCTGACACTCTGGTTCACATGATTATTGGTGAGAAGGCCAGATTCTCTACAGGCATTTGTCACATGCTTCTGTTTATACACCCACAGAGGTTAACATGTGTCTCTGTAGAAGCATTATTTCAGTTTTACGTAAGAGCATGATATTCCTGACAGACCAGCAGACAGTCCCAGTCCCACTCTTGCTAATCATTAGTTATTTTTTAGGTAGTATTATTTAATAACTATCAATATATATATATATATATATATATATTGTTAGAAATTATTTCTAAAGCACCATTTACATAAAACAGTAACTTAAACCTAATGGTTTCCATGTATGTAAAGATAGATTGATGTATAGATAGATGTATAGATGTATAGATAGATGTATAGATAGATAGATAGATAGATAGATAGATAGATAGATAGATAGATAGATAGATAGATAGATAGATAGATAGATAGATAGAAAGAAAGAGAATAGAGAATGAATGAAAGAGACAGAGGGGTAGTAAGAAAGAAGGAAAGAAATTGGGGTGGATAAATGAAAGAGAGAGATATACAGAGAGCGGTAGAAAGAAAGAAAGAAAGAAAGAAAGAAAGAAAGAAAGAAAGAAAGAAAGAAAGAAAGAAAGAAAGAAATGGGGTAGAAACAAAGAAAGAGAAAAGGAGTAGAAAGAAAGACAGAAAGAAACAAAGAAGTAAAAAGAAATGGGGTAGAAGAAAGAAAGAAAGAAAGAAAGAAAGAAAGAAAGAAAGAAAGAAGAAAAAGAGAGAGGGGGATGATAGATAGAATGAAGTAGATGGATGGATGGATGGATAGAGAGGGAAAGATAGAAAGAAGTTTTGTAAAATACAAATGAAGGAGTAAAAGAAAGAAAGAAAGAAAGAAAGAAAAAGAGAAAAAAGAGACAAAGGGTTTGAAAAAATAGATAGATAGATAGATAGATAGATAGATAGATAGATAGATAGATAGATAGATAGATAGATAGATAGATAGATAGATAGATAGATAGATAGATAGAGAATGAATGAAAGAGACAGAGGGGTAGTAAGAAAGAAGGAAAGAAATTGGGGTGGATAAATGAAAGAGAGAGATATACAGAGAGCGGTAGAAAGAAAGAAAGAAAGAAAGAAAGAAAGAAAGAAAGAAAGAAAGAAATGGGGTAGAAACAAAGAAAGAGAAAAGGAGTAGAAAGAAAGACAGAAAGAAACAAAGAAGTAAAAAGAAATGGGGTAGAAGAAAGAAAGAAAGAAAGAAAGAAAGAAGAAAAAGAGAGAGGGGGATGATAGATAGAATGAAGTAGATGGATGGATGGATGGATAGAGAGGGAAAGATAGAAAGAAGTTTTGTAAAATACAAATGAAGGAGTAAAAGAAAGAAAGAAAGAAAGAAAGAAAAAGAGAAAAAAGAGACAAAGGGTTTGAAAAAATAGATAGATAGATAGATAGATAGATAGATAGATAGATAGATAGATAGATAGATAGATAGATAGATAGATAGATAGATAGATAGATAGATAGATAGATAGATAGATAGATAGATAGAAAGAGAATAGAGAATGAATGAAAGAGACAGAGGGGTAGTAAGAAAGAAGGAAAGAAATTGGGGTGGATAAATGAAAGAGAGAGATATACAGAGAGCGGTAGAAAGAAAGAAAGAAAGAAAGAAAGAAAGAAAGAAAGAAAGAAAGAAATGGGGTAGAAACAAAGAAAGAGAAAAGGAGTAGAAAGAAAGACAGAAAGAAACAAAGAAGTAAAAAGAAATGGGGTAGAAGAAAGAAAGAAAGAAAGAAAGAAAGAAAGAAAGAAAGAAAGAAAGAAAGAAAGAAAGAAAGAAAGAAAGAAAGAAGAAAAAGAGAGAGGGGGATGATAGATAGAATGAAGTAGATGGATGGATGGATGGATAGAGAGGGAAAGATAGAAAGAAGTTTTGTAAAATACAAATGAAGGAGTAAAAGAAAGAAAGAAAGAAAGAAAGAAAGAAAGAAAGAAAGAAAGAAAGAAAGAAAAAGAGAAAAAAGAGACAAAGGGTTTGAAAAAATAGATAGATAGATAGATAGATAGATAGATAGATAGATAGATAGATAGATAGATAGATAGATAGATAGATCACAGTTGTGTCTGATACTGACCAGTCAGTCTCCACCATCAGCTGAAGGACGATGGTGAGGTACAGTTAAAGTTTTTCAAAGGAGGTTAAATCGAAAGCAACTGAACTTAGTTATTTGTCTAGGAAGACGTTTCACCTCTCATCCAAGAGGCTTCATCAGTTCATGTACGCAGCTGACCAGGCTGGGACTGGTCCAACTATCTGGTGTGGAGACTCACTATTTAACCTCTTGTGTGGGCGTTTCACAAGGGTGATGATGTCACTGGTTCCCTTTTGTGCTCCAAGTGCCAACGACAGTAGTTGGAATGACAGTCGTTGGTGGGAAGTTGGTTTCGACTTCGTTAGTGCCCTATTGTGTTCTAACGACAGTCGTTGGAGTCACTTGCCACTTGTGAACAGTAGTTGTTCTTTGAGGCTAGATTGTTGAGTCTCCTGGGAAGGGATGAAAGGGCAGCATTGTAAATTGGGGATAGGTGGTGTCTCAGACCTCCTCCCCTGTTGAGGGTTGGTTTTTCTACTTTTACAAAAATGGCTTCTTTAACTCCTCTTTCAAACCATCTGTCCTCTCTGTCTAGGATTTGGACATTGCTGTCCTCAAAGGAGTGGGCTTTCTCCTTGAGATGTAAATGTACAGCAGAGTCCAGTCCTGAGGAGTTTGCTCTCCTGTGTTGGGCCATGCGTTTATGCAGTGGTTGTTTTGTTTCTCCAATGTAGAGGTCTTTGCATTCCTCGTTGCATTGGACTGCATACACCAGATTGCTTTTGTGGGTGTGTGGTGTTCTGTCCTTGGGATGTACCAGTCTCTGTCTGAGTGTGTTGCTGGGTTTGAAATACACAGGGATACGGTGTTTGTTAAAGATCCTCCTGAGTTTTTCTGATACTCCAGACACATATGGAAAGACACATAGTCATTCCATATGTGTCTGGAGTATCAGAAAAACTCAGGAGGATCTTTAACAAACACCGTATCCCTGTGTATTTCAAACCCAGCAACACACTCAGACAGAGACTGGTACATCCCAAGGACAGAACACCACACACCCACAAAAGCAATCTGGTGTATGCAGTCCAATGCAACGAGGAATGCAAAGACCTCTACATTGGAGAAACAAAACAACCACTGCATAAACGCATGGCCCAACACAGGAGAGCAAACTCCTCAGGACTGGACTCTGCTGTACATTTACATCTCAAGGAGAAAGCCCACTCCTTTGAGGACAGCAATGTCCAAATCCTAGACAGAGAGGACAGATGGTTTGAAAGAGGAGTTAAAGAAGCCATTTTTGTAAAAGTAGAAAAACCAACCCTCAACAGGGGAGGAGGTCTGAGACACCACCTATCCCCAATTTACAATGCTGCCCTTTCATCCCTTCCCAGGAGACTCAACAATCTAGCCTCAAAGAACAACTACTGTTCACAAGTGGCAAGTGACTCCAACGACTGTCGTTAGAACACAATAGGGCACTAACGAAGTCGAAACCAACTTCCCACCAACGACTGTCATTCCAACTACTGTCGTTGGCACTTGGAGCACAAAAGGGAACCAGTGACATCATCACCCTTGTGAAACGCCCACACAAGAGGTTAAATAGTGAGTCTCCACACCAGATAGTTGGACCAGTCCCAGCCTGGTCAGCTGCGTACATGAACTGATGAAGCCTCTTGGATGAGAGGTGAAACGTCTTCCTAGACAAATAACTAAGTTCAGTTGCTTTCGATTTAACCTCCTTTGAAATACTATGACCTGGACAAATGAGAATATGCACCGGCTTGGTACAGTTAAAGGAATAGTTCACCAAAAAATGAAATTCAGTCATTAGTGACTCACCCTCATGTTGATGAATTTTTGTTTTGTTTTTGTTTTTTATTTAGTGCATCTGGAGACCCGGGAGGCCGAACACGAGAGCGCGCCCCAGCAAATTCAATACAGGACTGTTTAGGCTGTAAAAATGTCCTAAATGAGGTTGTTTCCAGTAAACTCTGGACTATCTCCCTTCAGGACACTTGGATTACAGTGGACGAGCAGTGTGGAGGAATATTAAATGTTTTTTTGTGTAGTTTTATGGACGTTTTTGTGTCGGGCCCTATTACTGTCATATAAAGTTTTGGTTGGACTAGGAACCGGCCTCCAGATTCACTTTGAGGAATAACAAACTACTCTGGAGTATTCATCAGCATGAGGGTGAGTCCATGATGAATGAATTTCATTTTTTGGTGAACTATTCCTTTAAATACTAATATCATATGTGAGTGCAGTCCGACTCATGTAATCTCCATCTATTTGCTGCTCTAGCTTGATGTGCAGTAAGTGCTGAGAGTGTCCTAGACATCAGAGTATAAAGTGTTTCCCTTGCGGTCCTGCCAGGTGACGCAGGTCCTGGGTCTGTGTGCGATCCGCGTCACGTCCAGTTCAGGTTTATTGAAGTACCACTTGCTGAGCAGCTGGTTTACTTGCTCCTGCTGCGTTACCCCATGAAGCCTCTCCTCTTCTTCTTCCTCCCAGTCGTCCTTGACGTTGCGGATGAAGGGTGGATGTGGCAGCCGGAGTACGGCGTCCTCCTTCATGTCCTCAAAGAACTGCACCACACACTTCCGGGCAAAGTCGCGGGCGTGGAGGACGCAGGTCTCGTCGAAGAGCTTCTGTTCCACGTCCAGATAGTTGCTCCAGTAACGCGTCTGCAGGAAGGTGGCGTGGTCGTCGAAGCAGGGTTTGATGAGGCGTCCCATCGCTCCCAGCACAATGAGGAAGAGGAGGATGGACCAGCCGATGGCCTAGACAGGGCGAGGACAGTTAGCTACACAAAGGGATGTCAAAAAAAGCTATGACAATGATTCTCCAGTGTCAGTGCAGCCTCAAAAGCTGAATACACACCTTGCCATTTGATCTGAAAGTTTCTTTGTGGATATGCACAGACCAAAATATATTTTATTCTTTTGGCTACAACATTCAAATTACAGAGAATTCTCAAGGACTAAAAGAAATCCGGTTCAGTTCAGGATTGGTTCCACAGTCTAATTTAAAACAACTTAGGCATGTTTTTGTGTATTAAAAGGGATAGTTCACCCAAAATTGAAATTTCACTCATTATCTACTCACCCTCATGTGGACTAAGGGCTGGGAGACGTTTCAGAGTCCTCCGTGGCTTCTCTGAGTTACAGGGGGTCTCAGCGTAGCACTGCATGTCCAGATAACGGTTGCAAATGGATACCAACTGTCTTCGTAACAAAAAGACACACCAAAAAACATCCAAATACCTCCATGCTGCTCGTATGTAATGTCCGTCTTGTAGGGTCTGTCCTCTTCCCAGTTCGTTCAAATTTGACGAACCAGGAAGAGGAGCTTCGAGAAGCTTCCGCTACAAAACAAGCTTGAAATATAGACTTATTTAATTTTTTTGGGGACAATTTCGCATTTCGGGGCTTCAATACAAGACAGACATTACAGACGAGCAGCATGGAGGTATTTGGGTGTTTTTTTGGTGTGTCTTTTTGTTACAAAGAAAAGTGGTATCCATTTGCAACCGTTATATGGACATGCACTGCTACGCCGAGACCCCCTGTAAACTTAGAGAAGCCACGGATAACTCTGAAACTTCTCCCAATTTCAAAAAGAAATTTCAATTTTGGGTGAACTATCCCTTTAAGGTGTTATTAGTTCTATATTAGCTGTGGATAAATCCCCTCCTAACTAACAAAGAGGTCAGCCATGCCTCAAGCCCTGCCCACCTGAACCCACCACCCAACCCAACAGGATTTGGTTGGCTACGAGTGTTTACCTGAGGAAAACAATCAGCCAATCAGAAGAAAGAATGAAAGAGAGAGGCATGGAGAGTTAGTCTTTTCCAAACCAAGGTTACTTACAGGCCTCAAACGATGCAAAATACAACATTTCTACCATGTTTGTGTCTCTGTTACTTTGTTTCAGTTTCTCTCTCTGACTGTTTGGTATTAACATTATGACTGTGGTCAAAGGAGTCGATTTTTGTATGAGAACAGGCAGCTCTGGGATCAGTCACCACCACTACAGCAAAGACAACAGGCTCAGAAACATGAGACCAGTTGGAGCAAAATGTGTTAAAGTAACATTGCGGAGTTTTTTGGCCTTAAAATAATTTCAAAGGAGGTTAAATCGAAAGCAACTGGACTTAGTTATTTGTCTAGGAAGACGTTTCACCTCTCATCCAAGAGGCTTCATCAGTTCATGTACGCAGCTGACCAGGCTGGGACTGGTCAGCTGGGACTGGACTGAAACGTCTTCCTAGACAAATAACTAAGTCCAGTTGCTTTCGATTTAACCTCCTTTGAAATACTATGACCTGGACAAATGAGAATATGCACCGCCTTAAAATAATGTTTCCAGACACATTGCAATGGTAGAAAAATGGTTAATAGGATGAATGGTGCTGCCACTGCAGCCTGAGCCGGGTCGCGTCGGCTGAAACTGCACTATGTAACTTCCCTGCACGGGTACGAAACACCGCTCCCCCTCCTCCCCCCTCCCCTCTGCGTCGAGGGAGAGACGTGGTGGGTAAAAGGCAAGGCAAGACATCTTTATTTATATAGCGCATTTCATACCAAGGCAACTCAATGTGCTTTACATAAAGACAAAACATTTTTAAAAAAAGAAGCATAAGACAGAATAAAAACAAACAAAACACTAAAAACAGAGTTAAATGCAAGAGCAAATAAAAGTAAAATAAAAGAAACATTTAAAAAAAAAAGCATAAGACAGAATAAAAACAAACACTAAAAACAGAGTTAAAAGCAAGAGCAAATACAAGTAAAAGAAAAGAAAATAGATAAAGTTTTAAGTTCTCAGCTATAAGCACGTGAAAAGAGAAATGTTTTTAACCTGGATTTAAAAGTGCTTACAGTTGGGGCTGATCTCAGTTCTGCTGGTAGTCTGTTCCACTTGTGAGCAGCATAACAGCTAAATGCTGCTTCACCATGTCTGGTCTGAACTCTGAGCTCCACTATCTGACCTGAGTCAGTAGATCTCAGAGCTCTACTGGGTTTAGACTCTACATGTTATTCATATATTCTGGACCTAAACCATTCAGTGATAAAAGCGAAACTTACGGTTCCCCTCCGGTCGTCGTCGCCGCCCCCCTACCCCCCTCACCCCCTCCCCTCCTCCCCCGACCACCCGCCACACAGTCTCCTTGCAAACATGTGGGAAATACTGTCGTTTATTAATGGGAATAAACGCTGGATGCGCTCGCTGATACGTTTCGTTTTCGTTTTTCCCCCCAGACGATAGCGCTTCTCAACCAGATGGTGGAAGCACTGAGCTGAAACTCCGCAATGTTGCTTTAATAAAACCATCATTCATTAGTCATTCGATTATTAGTCAAGAAAATATTCAACATTTTTAATACTAGTTGATGGTAAATATACTGTATGTATCAATACATTGTTTATTGTTTATTGAGGATCCCCATTAGCCAACGCACAAACGCCAGGCTAGTCCTGGGTCCTTTTCAAAAGTTCTAAATAAAATAATAATACACAGATCCAGTTACAATAAAAAGAAAGAAAAAAGGTCAACTGAGCTTGCTCATATAGAGCAAGCTGATTTTAACACTGTAAAACATGCTACAAGAACAGCCCCATTCCTCAACAACATTCAACCAACTCAAAAAACACACAAAAAAGTGCTTAGGTAAGAAAAATGAATATGTTGTTCATATGTTGTTTTTACATTTTTAAATACTTATATCAAAAGATACTTCAGACCTTGTTTACTTCACCTAGTCTTTATCTGGTAATCGACCAGACCGAGGTGTGGACTAAAGGAGCCCTGACTCACTTATTGAAAGTTTTCATGAGGATAAAAGATGTGCCTGTGAGTGTGTGTCTGTGTGTATGTGTGTGTGTGTGTGTGTGTGCATGGGGTGGGGCAGCTTACCTGTGATTGGCAGCGTATGTAGCGAGAGACTGCTTTGCGGAAGGAGCTGTTCCTGAAGATGACGTCCTCCTTACAGGGAACTTTGGCCATGATTTTGATCACTTCTAGACCTGTGTTGTTGGGCATACCTGAGAGATCCCCACACACACACACACACACACACACACACACACAGCACCAGGATGGATTGTTGTGATAATGCTTAGTGAATGTGTAACTGCATGTCTCAGTGGAGGATGTCGGATGCATTTGCAGATACCTGAGAAGAGCGCAGGGTCTACACCCACACTGAAGGCACAGATGAGGATCTTTCCATCCAGTAAAGTGACCAGGATCCAGACCATGGGGGCCAGCAGGGCCCTCTGGAGCATGGCTGAGAACAGGTACCTGCAGGACCACAGAGAACCTCATGTTCAAATTCTTCAAGCGAACAGGCAAATTGGCCTATTTCTATAATCCCTAATAGGTATGGGCATATTTGATTAGTGTAAGGCTCATTTGCATATTCAAATTAATTTTCAAAGAAACTTGTAATACAAAAAATGTTACATTTCATGGATACTTTCATTGTGTAAAGTTTCATTGTGTAGCTACACCGGTTCAACAAAAGGCCACGCTTCATACTGATGTCTTGATTTTCATTCCTTTATTCTCCTTCTCCATAGAACACCGTGAAAACTACAAATAAAACAGAGAGTCCATATGAGTCCATTGTAGCTAAATGCTAATTCAACGTAAACAAACACATGAAGTGTCCACTGTCTGCTCAAAGCATTTTGTATACAACCACAAATAAAATATATATAAACCCAAAACATAATTACCGTTTGCGCCTCTTGAACGCAGTGTATTTATCTCTGAGTGTTCAGTGGCATTACTTCCTGCCTCCATTCTCTGTGGTCCCGCATTTTACTTCTGACCCACAATCCCACAGTTCACCCTTAACAGACCAGGGGGTCATGTGACCACACACTTTCAAAATAAAACATCTTCACATGAAGGTTTTTAAACAACTGAAATCATTTTTATCAACTTATTTATAAACGTAAGCTCTTTTTAACTCTCTTATTATCATGAATTTATATGTCTATTTATTAATCTTTTTTAAACACTTCATTAACTTCATGAAATACTGTCTCCAACAGTTACACATTGTGATAGGACTAAAGGGAAAAAATAGCCCCATTGGGGTGTATTGTTGTCGGCACCATAGACTTTATACAGTAAATAATGATGCAAATTAAACATATTTCCCCAACTAGGATTTCTTAGGACTTTTAGTATGTTGTTCTAGACACCTCATAGAAATGATGTATGGTGAAAAACCTTCTGTGACAATTAGTCTGTCGTAAAACGCTATTTTGCCTGGACTAATAATTATTATCGGTGCATGTTGTTTTTAGATCAGCGGTGCAGAGACGTGAGCTGCTCAGCTAACACAATGGAGGTGCGTCATATTTTCACCTTTCCCTCATCAAACTCATCAAATAGCCTACACAATCCAACAACTCCAAAACTCTCTTGTGGAGAAATTGTGACCTGCACATTCACCACGCTATGATGTTACATTACGAGACAGAGTTGTTTTCGAGGCAAATGCAGAGCCGGAACTACATTCTAGACATGGCTGCATGGGCAGAGTGATTTCAAAAGCACAAGTAGTTCTGAGTATTTGCTTCATATATCGTAATGTTACATAATTATACGTGATTATTTCATAGTGTGGTGAATGTGCAGGTCACAACTTGTCCACGACAGCGTTTTGGAGTTGTTGGATTGTGTATTTTATGAGTTTTGAGTAGGGGTGTGACGATACACTCATCTCACGAGACGAGACGAGACACGAGATCGGGTTCACGAGATCGAGACGAGACGAGATTTTAAGAAAGCTACAATGACAAAATATATGACTGGAGTCTGGACCAACAGACTTTTATTTAACCGACTTAGACTTGCATTTTGAAATGTTTTATTGTAACTATTTACATGCATGATGTAAGCATGAGCTTTAAATACATTTCTTCTTCCACAAATTGAAACTAAAACTAACATTTATAAAAGTTAATGTAAATTAAATAAAATTAAATAGGCTATTTATTCCTTTTTTTTTAAGTGCAAACAATATTATGTGCAGTGTTTCCTCTAGAATTTTTTTAAGTAGTGGCAACAACCCCCCCTCCCCCCAGTGCCATTTCACTACTCGGATACTCGGATCCCCTCCCTCCCTCCCTCCCACGTCGGGAGGAGCGCATATGTTTATTACCGTCACAACGCGACCTGTCCATGTGTCCGCGTGTGTGTGTATGTGGGTGTGTGTGTAAGTGAGAGTGTGTGTGTGCGCCAGAGAGAGAGAGAGAGAGAGAGAGAGAGAGAGAGAGCGTCGCGGCCGCCACAGAGTCCTTAATTAGCGCTGGATGCGCTTGGTTGATAAGTTTAGTTTTTACTGAGGAGGAATGAAGAACTCAGCTGTGACTGAAAAGCACCTAAACCAAGTCGAGTAGAGTTATAACTGTGTAGTGGAAGGGGTGCAAAGTAATGGTAACTGGTAGTGCAAACCCTGCTTTACATTTTTTAACATAAAAAAAAAGAAAATCTCGCGAGACAGATTTTTAACACGACGAGAAATATCGTCGAGTTTAATCTCGCGAGATCTCGTGGGACGAGATCTCGTCACACCCTCAAAACTTTTGAGGGTAAGGGGAAAGTACCGATTCGTGAGCAGCTCGCGTCTGATAATTAAAGGTAACAAACCTATTCTTAAGACTATAGGAAATTATTACAATAGGCAAATTTGTATCCTCTCACACACCTGCAGGACTATTCCACTGAGACAATCTTTTTTAGTTGTGGGATACACAACCAACAACTTGGCCTGGTCTGACCTCAACTTATGTTTGTATAGAATCAAAATGACTCCTCATGTAGCAGGAACCACCACTGAAGTGGACTTGAGGCACATCTATAATGTGTTTATGTGTCAGATTTAGTCATTTTCATAAAAGTTACACATGTGAAACTTCACAGGTGTGTAGCTGAGATCAAAATAATAAGTTCAAACATGGATGTGGTTCCAGAGCGGGGTGTACTCATGTATCATTTAGTAATAAATAAGTACATAATAAATACAAGGACTAGTATGAATCTCCTGAATGAGCTGATGATATTTGTAACAGATTTTAATGGTGAAGATGATAAATTATGCCAAAAAAGTGTTACATCTCTACATTTACGTTGTGTTATATGTATGTTGTCAGTTGGGTGACACTTTATAATAGGCCTAAGTACACACAATTAAGCGTTCGTTAAAGCAGAAGTAAGCGATCCGGTCGTTTTCGCTAATGCTGCGTTCCAGGCAGGCTTTTGAAACCGTAAATTACAGCTTCAAGTCACAACTTACGACTTAGTAGCGTTCCAGGCAACCCACTCGTGTTTTTCCGACCTGTTTTACCTGTGAAAGTCACTATAACGGCCACTCGTAACTTCTGACCCGTGAACTCGTACCAGATCGAACTGGTACGACTTCACAGGTCGGAAAAACACGAGTTACGGGCTGCCTTGAACGCACCATAACAGTCCTCGTCCCTACGTCACCACATTCACGGCGTCCCTTGGCTGCACACACAGCCCTTCATGCCGTTCTCTCTCCTCATTGGATAAAAACTGTAGGATACGAGAAAAGTTTTCTCCTCGGCTCAGAGCAGAGCAGAGTGACTGACAGACCCGTGTTTCAGTCCAAACACTCTATGTAAGTGATTGCTGTCGGAAGATATAACTATTTAAGACTTATATTAACACAAAAATATCGCTTACTTCTGCTTTAAGCATTAATAAATACTGAATTCTTCATATAACACACAAATACTCATTAGTATGTCGTTTATAAATACAGTTAGTGCTTATCAATGATGAGTAAAACATTTTAACTGTGTTTATAAACTACATACTAATGAGATGAATTCAGTACCATCTGAAGTGAGAATAAGAACTCTCACATTCAAGATTTTTCGGCGTATTGACGACACTGATAACTTCAGCTCGCTGCTGTGTAACGGTGAGAACTAAATCTTCCACTCACTTCACCACAGCAGGGTTTTTGGATCTGTTCCCGAGCGGTCTCATCCACTCGTCCATCATGACGCCCGTGTGTCTGTTGACCAGGACGCCCAGGAAGAAGAGGATGATGGGCGGGACGATCATCACTCCCAGAGAGTACAGCTTGTTGTACTGAGGGAGGCAGGGGCAGTTGAAGTCGAAGCTGGTGTAGAGCTTGACGCTGACCAAGGCCAGGATGATGCAGATACCGTTGGAGATGGACTCAGAGTTGGACTGGAAGTACTGCAGGACCAACTTCAGACGCTCCATAGTTGTAATCGGAAATTAGTGTTTAAAATATATCCAAACTTTTAGTCTTTTAAGAAGAAACTGTGTAGAACGACAATGATTATTCACTCTACCTCACAATAGGAACCAATCCTTCCGGTGTCAGGAAACAACCTGATCCAGCAGTGATCCAGGGAGAGTGTGAGAGCGCATGAATACACCTGAGCAGGTGACAGAGCAGTGTGGCCACACCCTGCCCCACTGTCACAGGCTTAAAGGAGCCACGGCACCACGTCCATTCTGTGGTAGAGCTATGAGGACTGAGCCTCAGAGGAAACTTCAAAGCACATAGGAGTGTACAGTACACACAGCACCACCACAGGCTGCTGCTGGATCTATTTAAGTCTGTATGTGTAAGACTTAAAAGTGGTGGCTGTGAGAACATCAGAGAGCCCATTTTACAGCTGTTACACAGTGTGGATAATAGGGCTGGGACGATATGCCTTTCTCCCGATACGATTCTTCTATGATTTTTTTGGATGGCGATTCGATTTAAATTGCGATTCTACGATATTGCCGATTCTCTCGATTTTTAGTCTGCATTTTAAACATTTATCTGCACACAAATACTGTAGGGGCCTATAAATTAACATAATCCATTATAAGTGAACTTAAACCCTTTTCAAAACCTGGACTCTCTGTATGTAAAAAAAGGCTAACAAATGCACATTGCACAATATTTAAAGGGACAACGAGGAGTTTCTATTTGGTTATAAAAAAGTCTCACGTTAATGTGGATGAATCTACGCTACCCACACTTGTTAATTTTCGATAAATATATCGTTTTGTCTCTATCGTTATTTTGTTATTATTAGTGGTGGTGGAAATGCTGGGCGAGCCGACCAGCGTTTCTTTACTTTCGGTTTCGTGGCGAGTCATGAGAATAACGCCGCTGAATCGCCGTTTATGGTCGGAACTACGACGGTATGTGATCGTCTTCGAACCTCTGACTTTAATTCTTGATGAATGAAAACATGAGTCTGTCTTGTGCCGGTCAAAGAATTTCACGGTGCGCGGAGGCTCATAAATGTAGTGTGAATCGCTTCGCTTTTCCAAAACTCCTCGTTGTCCCTTTAAAAAAATTCAACAACAAAAAAAAAATCGATTTAAAAATCGTCAAAAGATATCGCAATATTTATGTAAATCGATTTTTTCTCCCACCCCTAGTGGATAAAGCAGAGAACATGGATCTGCTTTATCCAAACCAGGATCCAGTGAAATTTAAAGTTTGACTCAGTAGCACAACTCAGAACCTGACAGGATCCGTTGCTATCTGAGCTAGGAGTACGACTAGCAATTACTTTTTATAAACCAGTGAAAATCTTTTTAGATTCAGCTTCCTTTGAATGATTTGTTTGGAAATAAGCCCAAATAAAAGTTTAAATACTGGGGAAATAAATAGACAAAGTTAAGAAATCATAGTTTATTTATATAAAAAGACATAAAAGAACATGTACTATGTGTGAACTGGCATGAAAGTGCTTTGATTGCAACATAAAGACCTGGCTAAAAGAAAATGGGAGGGACTAATCTGATTATCCAATCAGAGGAGATATAATCACCATGTGCACTTAACTGACAGTGACAAGTCAGGTCCTGATGTCATGTGATCGTCTTAATGCCACTAACAGGGACAAAACTTTACTTGCACATAGTCTTTTCTTTATCTTTCAGTATGAAAATAACTGGGTCCCACCGACACCCCTCAGTAAACACAGCGCCAGTCAAGTCTGAGGAGAGCTCCAGCGTTTGGCCACCGCTCACTACAGCATCCTCAACAACAAAACAGTACAGAGACATAAGCTTATTAAACGATACTACGAAGGCCAGTTGACATAGAGGACAGAACAAAGACACTATTCTAAGTCTACAGACAGCAGTTTCAGGATAGCTTCTTACAGTTTTCAGTCATTACCACAGGTGTCAGTAGCTGTGAGTCTCCCCACGCAGCTTGAAATGTTTTGTTTGTTTTTTTTTTACTCTGAAGGACTCTGGTCAGAAGTTCACAACTGAAGGTTTCCAGTGTTCTCAGGTCAGTGTGATCTCAGATGACTCTTTGGCATCGATCACTCTGAAGACTCCCACCTTCTCCCTCTTCACACGCTTCTCTTTGTCTGGAAACACAAATGTGAAATATTTTAAAATCACTGAACCAGACTGGCATGTGTTGTCAGGGCTGAGAGGAGTTTGTTGTTGTTCTTGTGTGATAAATACTGTGGTCATCTGTGTTGAAGGAAAATACACTGTCACTTCATTACATAGTTTGCTTTAGTGTCTTTGGCCAAACATTATATACAGTGTATAGAAAGTATAGAAACTATACCAGTATCAATTTGTGCTATGGTTTGGATTTTAACTCTACTGTGTGACCAGTGGAGCAGCTTTAAAGTAAAGAATATGTGTGAATGGTTAGATTTCCGCGCTGTGGCTAGCGCTGTATGAATGTGTGTGTGAAAGGGTGAATGTGACCTACAGTGTAAAGCGCTTTGAGTGGTCCAAGAGACTAGAAAAGTGTTACAGTATAGAAGTGCAAGTCCATTTACCATTTACCATGTGATTTTGGCAGAAGTTATAATGCCAGCTCTTGCAACAAGAAGAGTTACGTAGTTTGAACACGTGTCATTTTGGGAGTTTGAAAAAAAGAGTTTGTTTCAGAGATGAAGAATGAGAAAAAGCTTTTACATTTTTTTCTGTTGCGCTTTTGCACAATAAACATTTTTGAATAAGCTCTGGTCAGGGTTCACACTGACCAGAGCTTATTCAACCACTGACACGTTTTCCAGGACATTTTCAGCTGCTACAGACTGACAGACATTCATTTTTACTTTACACCATACACTAATTCATCCACCGTCCCATTCATGCTTTGGAGAAGCACATCGACATGGTACCTTATTTTGTACATTAAATCATGTTGTTTCTATGTTTATTCTTCTCTCTCCCAGAAGTCGGATTTAAAGATGACTTACATGCTTAGAAATTATGACAAATTTATCATAGACAATGCAAACATGTCGTTTTTGTTTTTAAACCACGCCCACAACAGCTCTCTGCGGCTCCTCTATCTGTTAGTAGCTGCCACTGTTTTACCTCTTAGGAAGCATTCATATAAAGACGGTGGAAGGTGTGTGTCCTCACCCATTAAGTCACTGCGATCCAGCAAAGACTCCAGGTCCTTGTCAGAGATCACCTTCCCCCTGGAAGCTTTCACCTCCCTGAGAGAGACAAAGGGAAGCAGCCAGATGTTAGTCTCCTCTCACTGTGCTGACAGTGTGTTAACACCTGTTGATGCAGCATGTCTTACTTCTCTGGGCCTCTGGTTTTGAGCAGCTCCTTCAGCTCATCCAGGTCGATGCAGCTTTTACCTTGGTTCAGCTCGGCCTTCCCACCTTTGAACTTATCTGTGGTGGAAAGCAGCAACATTAACAAAACAGTCAACATCTGGAGAATATTCTTCAGAGCAGAAGTTGGGGAAGCGTGTACATGTCAGAGCCGTGAACAGTGAAGCTACTCACTCTTGTGAATGACCATCTGCTCCAGCTTCCTCTTGGCCGACGCCCTCTCCAGGATCTTCTGGTCGATGGTGTTGGCCGTGATCAGGCGGTACACCAGCACCGGTTTGGTCTGACCGATGCGGTGGCAGCGGTCCTGGGCCTGCAGGTCCGCCTGGGGGTTCTGGGAGGGGAGGGGAAACGTCAGCACCAACCGACTCAACACAGGAAACACTAAGTACAGTGTTTATTCTATTTACACCCACCCAGTCACTGTCGAAGATGATGACTGTATCAGCAGCGGTCAGGTTGATCCCAAGTCCTCCGGCTCTGGTGCTGAGCAGGAAGAGGAACACGTCTGGATCACTGGAGAACTTCTCCATCTGAAGGAGAGGAGCACCGTGATGAAGCTGTAGCACAGTCATGTTCTAGTTCCAACTAGAAAATACCGGTACACAACAACACTGTGCTGCTGTGTGGGCACTTCTGCTCAAAGGCAGATCACACCGACAGTGACAAGGATACACAATCATCTGCTCATCTGGACTGTTAACTATTCACAGCTATACACACAGTGGGATTCTTCAGCATTTCTGCACCTCCTTCATCAACTCACGTTCTCTTGTCTGTCAGCGTAGGACATGCTGCCGTCCAGTCGGCTGTACTGGAAGTCCCGCAGATAGCAGTAATCCATCAAGATGTCCAAGATGGAGGTCATCTGACTGAAGATCAGAACCTGATCACAAGCATCAATCACACACACATGTTAGGAATGAAACAAAGGCTCCAAAACATGGTGATATGTCTGTTGTGCAAGAATGCAATGCTGAAACACACTACAGGCTGAAGCATTTACTGTAGAGCTCAGACTGACATCACTGGTTTCAGATATGACAACTGTACACACAACATTTCATTGCAATATATTTTCATAAAAATAGATTTACAGCTGATCATGAAACTTCAATTGAGAGGGTCTGTTTTTTAAAATGACGCAAGGGTGGGTTAGCAGTTTTTACAAAATGTGTTTTTTGTTTTTTTCATTTAAAAAATGCAGGCTTGTGTGTGGACCCTTTAGTAAGGTCATCTTGACCTTTTACAAACAAAATTGAGCCCAGGTAAATGTTTGTACCAAATTTGAAGAAGTCAAGCTGTCAGAGACATCAGGTCCACACGAGTGGGACAGACGACAACTCAAAAACATATGTCTCTCATGCTGGCTGCTGCAAAGGCACAACTAACCTGTACATTCACATTAGACTAAAGGCTCACTGTTTCATAGAACTGTAAGATAATAGTCATCATCATAAAACAACATTGTATTGTTGGAATATGGAACTGTAACTGATGTACCTACAGACAGGTCACAGCAGAGCAGAACTACAGGTCCTATTAGCTTGAAATCAGAGGAAGTGACACGTGGCTGTTAGAACTGTGTCCTGTCTCACCTTGTGTCCTCTCTCCTTCAGTGCAGGCAGCAGTCTGTCCAGTATGAGAAACTTCCCTGAGCACTGCACCAGCTGCTCATCGATCTGTGTCGAGGAGAGCAGGCAGAACACATGAATGAAGAACCTTTGTCCCGTCTGACTGTCATATTACACATTGTGCTGTTTCTGCTATGTGCAGAAATCAAATTCATGCGAGTTTGATGATGTTGTTCACATACAGAGACAGTGATTTATTTTTATTTTTATTAGAACAATGCCAAGATTTACACTTTGGTTTTGAGAAATGAATAAGTGCAGCTTAAAGTAGGCTAGGCCTTTTCTTTTTCTGGTAACACTTTATAATAAGTACTAGGGCTGACCTCCAATAGTCGACTATTCGACGATTCGGAGAGGTCTGATTCGACTATGAACCTCGTAGTCGAATCGTCGGAAAATGTTGTTATGTAATCAAGACCGTACCATTCAAAATTGATGTCTGTGTTTCTTACTACGTATTAATAGGCCTGGGACGATAATACATTTTGCTGGACCATATATTGTCCCACAAATTATTGACGATAAACGATATTATTGACACATTTTTTTTAGAACAAATTAAAGCAGAAGTGAGTGGTCCGGTCGTTTTCCCTAATGCTGCGTTCCAGGCAGGCTTTTGAAATCGTAAATTACAGCTTCAAGTCACAACTTACGACTTTGTAGCGTTTCAGGCAACCCACTCGTGTTTTTCCGACCTGTTTTACCGGTGAAAGTCACTATAACGGCCACTCGTAACTTCCGACCGGTGAACTCGTACCAGATCGAACTGGTACCACTTCACGGTCGGAAAAATACGAGTTTCCTTGAACGCACCATAACAGTCCTCGTCGCTACGTCACCACATTCACGGCGTTCCTTGGCTGCACACACAGCCCTGCATGCCGTTCTCTCTCCTCATTGGATAAAAACTGTAGGATACGATAAATGTTTTCTCTTCGGCTCAGAGCAGAGCAGAGGGACTGAGAGACCCGTGTTTCAGTCCAAACACTCTATGTAAGTCATAGGCGTCATTTACGCTGGGGACGCTGGGGACATGTCCCCACCACTTTTTGTCAAGAACAATTTTGTCCCCACCACAAAATTAACTTAACATTATCCTAAAGAAGAATGGCGAAAAAACGTTGATAAACTATGACAAAATAGGCAGCTGAAACAGTGTGCACGGCGCAGAGCCTCTGCCGGAGCCGACTCGCAACAATGTAGCTTTGATTAAAGTAGTTATAACAGCCCGGAGCGGCGCGCTGCGCGCGTCCTCGCAGCTTGGCTGGTTACACAGGGAGCTGCTTCTCCTGCTCTCTCCTCGCCGGGAAAACATCGACCACTCTTCTGTACTCGGTTTTCCACACACACACAGGTCTGTCTCTAGCTCTGTATGTATGTATGGCTGTGTGTGTGTGTCTCGTGTGCAGACGCAACTGACAAATATGTATAGACGGACAAGCAACAACTTCATTACCGGTATTCAGCATTTTATTTTGAAAATTGACCGGATTCTCTCGCCTTTTCTGTGCCCTGTGACTTCCTGTCTGGTACGATCCGTCTATCCAGCTTGACAACGGCGCTCACGGCTCGCGTGAAAAATAGAACAGACGCCGAACTGAAGCGCGAGCCTCCACTCGTTTCGATTGTACCGAATGAGACAGCACCCGATATGCTTAATGTTTGGGTGCAAAGTCACTGTTAACGAAATCAACATCTAATCTGTCCCTTCAAAATAAAGTTAGTAACGTGTCTGTTTGGAGCAGCTGCTGACACTGACAGTTTCCTCATCACTAAACCTGAGCGACCATCAGATCCTTCCTCACTCACGTCGTGATGACGGGACAAAGTCTTTTGCACATATATTGTATATTGTGTGTTTTTCCTCTCTATAACCGTCTTGCTTCAGTTTTTGCTGGTTGGCAATCATCTGACACACCCGCTGTTTCTGTTTCTCACTCTCGATGCGCATAGATGTTATAAAAAGGAAAAAACACAGATGCGCAAATTGAAATGACCTACTGTAGTATAGTCTAACAATTCAATGGCCACAGCTGATCACCAGCTTGTCATGCCCCACCTGTCACGTCTCTAAACACAACTACGGGCTTCTTCTTCTTCTTCTTCTTCTTTTTTTTTTTTTTTTTTTGCTGCGGTCCGGCGGAGAATTTAAAAAAAAAATCTCGCAGCCGCATCGGGTCCAGGGTCCAGGCTTCAACACTGGTCGGACCTGGTCGGGTCTTTGCTCATTTATTTGCTCAAACTTGGACCCAGACCCGGTCCTATAGGAGACCAGAGTCTGGTTGAGAACGGCAATCTATGACGGTCTGGGAAACGGTGTCAGGTGCGGTGCGGCGGCGGCGTCGGGGGGGGGGGGGGGGGGGGGGGCATATGCATATGGTCATTGTCCCCACCACTTTTCAAAGTAAACTGACGCCCTTGATGTAAGTGATTGCTGTCGGAAGATATAACTATTTAAGACTTATATTAACACAAAAATATCACTTACTTCTGCTTTAACCACTAATATAATAATAATATTTAATAATAATGCAAGTAGACTAAAAAGTGACGTGTTAAAAGCGCGGCAGCAAGAATAGCTTTCAGCTGCTTAGCTTTACAGCTAGCGCTGCCGGTTGCTGCCAAATGCATTCTGGGAAACAAAGATCCTGGATGACTGAAAAGAGGGTTCCCTCTTTTCATTCTGCAAAACAAACGGCCCAGGTGCTGAGACCGATGCACAGAGTGAAGCCTCTTGTCATCCAGCCTGGTTGGAGGCCAGAGACCAGGAAAACAAATACGTGCGCATGCACATGGCGATTTATCGAGGCCGGAAAAACTATCGAGTTCATTTTCATCTATCGTGCGATTAATTGATTTATTGATTATCGTCCCAGGCCTACGTATTAATAAATCACCCACTGCAGTTGCACAATCAAATGAGCGGAGGTGAGCAGCACACTACAGGACCATCAACTAGGGCCCGACCGATTTATCGGCGAGCCGATTAAATCGGCC
Organism: Trachurus trachurus; assembly: GCF_905171665.1. Taxonomy (NCBI): domain Eukaryota; kingdom Metazoa; phylum Chordata; class Actinopteri; order Carangiformes; family Carangidae; genus Trachurus; species Trachurus trachurus. Next base: position 29,360,904 of record NC_139906.1, on the reverse strand, counting down.
GATTATAGCCCGTTTTAAACTAATCGGTAATCGGCCAAAACTCTGCGATTGTCGCCGATATTTTCAGGAATAAAATGCAGGGAATAAAACTTGGTTTTACTTTGAAAAGATTCCCCCGCACCGGCGCCGACCTCATGACAAACTCCATACACTACCACCTCAGTCACAGCACACAGCAGAGTGACTGATCTGTCTCAAAACCAGTGTTGCCACTGGCTTTCTGTTTCCCTTTTTTTTTTTTTTTTTTACCGCGGCCGGGTTGTGAATTAATTAGCCTAATTAATGCTCGTCTCCGGCCGTGTTGGGTCCGAGATTCAACAAGCCGGTCGGGGTCGGGTTTTACCGTTATACAGGCACGGCAGTATGCTCATTTATCACCAATAAACACAGTAGATGAGGGAGGGAGTGACTGAGCTGAGGCTGTGTGACGGGCGGGGGGTCCGCGGCGTGGAGCGGTGCGGGACTCTGACTGCAGCGGGGACTATCATGTCTCTGCTCCGTGACACTGCTGTGAGACTGACCGCCGGTGAGCGCTTTGACACGGTGCCGGGCACGGCAGCAACCGCTGATCGCTTTTAATTGAAAAGAGAGAGAGAGAGGGAGAGAGAGACGCCGTGCCGTGTAAAAAAAACAACAACAAAAAAGTATCACGTGTCATAACTTCCTGTATTTGGCCCTTCAAAATAAAAGCCCATATTGATTTTGACTTAATTTTGACAAGACAGGGCTTCAAATGTTGTTTTTTTTCATGAAACCAATCGACCAATGAAATTTTAGTCGGCTAATGATTTTTTGGTCGACCAGGCAGCCCTAATTTATATATTATATAATATATATATATATATATATATTATTATAGTAATACAATTTTAAAACTTAATTTAAAAAAAAAATAATAATCGGCCGATTAATCGGTTATCGGGTTTTTTTCCCCCTAATAATCGTAATCGGCATCGGCCCCAAAAAATCCATATCGGTCGGGCCCTACCATCAACGTCACGGTACTCAGAAGTCACTGCAGAACGCTCACTGAGTGGCAGAAAGATGAGAGGCAGAGCCGCCAAAGTTTAAAATCAAGGAAAGTAACAAGGCGATTTTCTCCGAGCCAATACCAGTCTGACATGTCTAACTTTGTCAGCATGTACATCATGCATTACCTAACAGAACTGCAAAACATTGTGAGGATACATCTGACTTTGACCGAGTTTATGGTCGGGACTACGACGGTATGTGATCGTCTTCGAACCTCTGACTTTAATTCTTGATGAATGAAAACATGAGTCTGTCTTGCGCCGGTCAAAGAATTTCACCGTGTGCGCGGAGGCTCATAAATGTAGTGTGAAAACGCTTTGCTTTTCCAAAACTCCTCGTTGTCCCTTTAACCAGTTATGGTACGCCCCTATTTTTTTAAATGTTTTTTGCCATAACGCCATGCCCAAATTGTGAGCAGCACAGATCCCACATAGTTTAAGATTCAGAGATGTGCCTGGTATCATTGTAAAGGTAACACTCTCAGGATTACTGTTAAAGTGTTTTTGTGATTCTGTGACTTTACTGACAAAAAATGGCAAAGGTTAGAATGATTCAATTGTTTCCCCGCCCATAGGTTTGCCTATAGAATGACATGGGTACAGACATTCAGGGAGCTCTCAGCAGGCTATAGACACAATTAGGCCACAGCCACGAGTCTTGGCTTCCTGCAGTCCAAATTTCAAGTCAAAAGACCAAAAGAAACAAAAAAAATAGCACCGCTAAACTCCAAACGCCTAAAAGCAGTGGATTATAGAACTATACGCCTATCTACATTGTGTATTTCTATGCGGCGGAGCGGGTGGCGCGCATGTCGGATACACGGGGGTTTGTTTATCAGCAACCAAACGTGGTGGCGTAGTGTCATACACTGTTGAAAACTTCAGACTATTGGCTAACAGGTTATCGGCTTCATTTCACGGACAATTTCTATCAAAGTCACGTTGTCAGTCTCATCGTCACGTGTCCTCATTGGCTTTCGAGACATGTCCCGGCCCATCCTCGCCACCGATTGGCTACTGAGTGGTGTCGTTTGAAGCAGGAAGACCTCACGGATGTAAACATTCAGTCACATGTAGTCACAGATCGCCGTGCAACTCGTAAAATGCGGTAACGGGGCCAGTTTTTGTTTTGATCCACGTGTATTACGTTACACATTAGACTAAACACATGGATATAGAGGAAAATACTTCGGTTAGAAGGAAACGGATTTCATATTTCACAAGCATGGATACTTGGCGAGCTGTACAAACGGTCTTGTGTCATAAGATGGTCGCTGTAGATCAGCTGTGGATAAAGGGAAGACTTGAAAGGTATGTACGCATCATACGTTAGCTTAGCGGCTAGCCGACCTAACTGCTAATCCTGTTAGGGCTGTGAGCAACCAAAAAAATCATGAGTGGTCTTGAATTGATCGGGGCGATCTAAGCTTTCTAACAATGTATAACATGAATATATATGCTTAAGGGCTGCTGTTAAAAATGTTCGGGAGTAATTGATGCTAGCGCCACCTACAGGTGCTGTACCGGCGCCGGTACAGCGTGCGTTAACAAAGCCATGTGTTGCAACATAGAAAATTGAGGATGTGATGCATCGAGATGCATCATATAATCAAATCGAACCGAATCGTAGACTGATGAATCGTAATCAAATTGAATCGTGACGCCAGTGAAGATGCACACCCCTAGTTTCTGTTGCCAGTCACAAACACACAAAACTCAACTCTAAGTTAACAACTGTGAACAACAAAACCAAGCGAAAGTGACAGTGCTTCACCTTGAACTGCTGCGTAACGGGGTCGAGGGGGTACTCCACCAGGTAGGGGTGGTTGCAGCATTTCTTCAGCAGCACGAGGATGTTCTGCAGCTTCAGGTTGACCTGAGCGTCCAGTCTGGTCTGGACGTTCAGCACTGGAGTCGAGCTGGAGGAGGCGTTAGGGCACATACACACAAGTCAGACAGGTTCACAGCCACAGTCCGTCACGCAGACACACAGGATGAAGCCGTCGAGTACGTGCAGCTGAGAATGCGCGGGCAGTGCTGACCTCTGCCCAGACTCCTCGCGGATCTTGTCCAGGTATTTCTCCAGGGCTTCTGGCGTTTCTTCCTCCGTTTCTATGTAGTCCACCGTCCTACGATTGCGACGCTTCGGCCTGCCTTTGGATGTGACCTCCACAGGAGCCTCTGTCTGAATAGACCACCACAGTGTTAAAAGGGATAGTTCAACATTTTGGCAAATTCGGCAAATGTAATTGTCGGTGCAAACTATTTTTAGAACAGCGGAGCAGAGCGGCGAGTTGCTCAGAGCTACGCTATGGAGGCTAATGGGATTTCTTGGTTTCTCTCATCAAACTCATCAAATACACAATCCAACAACTCCAAAACGCTCTTGGGGACAAGTTATTACCTGCACATTCACCACGCTATGAGATAATAACAGAACGTTGTTTTCGAGGTAAATTCATGCAAAACAACTGATGCGCATTCCCGTTGGGTGCAGTTTTTCAGCAAGCAGTCTCTGCATTTGCCTCAAAAACAACTCCGTCTTCTGTCTGCCGTTCTTGCACCGACAATTAAAGGTAACAAACCTACTCCTAAAACTATAGGGATTACACACCCCCTCCACCACTGCTTCCAGCTGCTGCCATCAGGGAAACGCCATAAGGTTCCACTGGCCAGAAAAAACATCTACAAAAAATCCTTCATCCCCTCTGCAATCAGGGTACGAAATTAAGAAAATATTTTGGGGGCAATTTTGGCCCCCACAGTCCAAAAAGTGGGGGCATTTTCAAAATACTTGGGGGCCATTTCATATATATATATATATATATATATATATATATATATATATATATATATATATATATATATATATATATATATATATATATATATATATATATATAACTATAAGCTATATAAACGCCTATCATAGTCTATAAACGATATAAATAATGGGTTATATAAAGTTATGGTTGGTCAATATTAGATATTAGATATTACCAGTAATATGAGAATATCACTGGTAGGTAGGGCTGGGCGATGTGGGGGGGCTGTTGTGAACTCAACAGTCGTTCTGGGGTGAGCAGCCAGGGCCGTTGTATAGGGGAGAAAGGTGATGATAATTCTAGTGGCCCATGCAGCGCCCAGTAGGGCCCACAAAAAACCCCAGTAGTCTAATCTTTGTATAACTGAATTATTCTGCATAAGACCCTGACTAATACTCATAGTAATGCTGCATTAGCATCAAAACAAAGTAGGCTAAATAAAAAAATGATAATACATACGTAGTCTAAGCAAAAAAGTGGAAACGTGAGGGGGCAGGGGCCCACTTTAGTATTCTTTCAGGGGGCCCAGAATTCCTAGTAACGGCCCTGTGAGCAGCAGAGCGGCCGCACCGTGACCACGGTCCACTCCAACTGCCTGGTGTCCCCATTGCGCACCATGCGTCTTTTCAGTCACTCGTCCGAGTTCTCCTTACTTTTTCTTTTGAGACAACATTCATTCTCTCTCTTTCTTTTATTTTTTATTTTACCGGCGGTGTCAGCTGATGTGCCCGTCTGCAGCAACCCAAACAAATACACGTGTTGACTGGCTCTATTCCAGCCACATGATTGGTTCGGCACGGCGCAACTCTCAATATCATTGGCTATTTGTATTGTTTGCCAAAACATGGATGAATGAAACCTATCAACCATGTCTCATATTTCTATTGAGGAAAAGTTATTTCACAATTTCTACCGTTTTATCACCCAGCCCTAAGTGGGCTATTGTCCCCCTCCTACCTGGGAAACAGGAGGGAGACACAGCTCTAACTACACAACACCGACAAGGACTGAGAGCCGCATGTTGCAGTGACGTTATAAGATTATTATTTTTTTTAAACCCTGCAAATAATAAGCCGACGAAAAGGTGCAACTTTCCACTTAACTTTTTGTCGATGTAGGCTATTATTTGCTGGGGCTTTCGGGGGGATTCACTGTGGGCCACCGCCAGTCTGATCAGGTCCATCGCAGCACAGCAGCTGCAGCACTGCCCCGCTGTCACATGACTCTCACGTATCAGCGCAATCTCGTTTACATCAGGAGAATAATGAGGCGCGACGGTAAATTAATGAAAATAAATTTATGATAATGTATAGATATAAATATATTTGTTTTGAAAATTTGGGGGCAATTTTGGCCCCAGGATCATGATTTTTGGGGGCATTCTTGGTAAAATTTGGGGCCAAATGGCCCATGGCCCCCGCTAATTTCCGACGCTGTCTGCAATAACCATCCTGAACAATAAGAAATGAACATTCTGCTTCCTTTAACACCCCCCCCCCCCTCCTCTTTTTAGCATGATTGCACAACATTGTTGTTTTTAATGTCTGTTTGTTTCTTAGTGTTTTTTATACAAGCCTGTCAAAGACGAATTTCTGTCACTCGTGACAGACAATAAAGTTTATCTTATCTTATCTTATCTTATGGCAATGGGCCAATTTGTCAAAATGTTGAACTATCCCTTTAAAGGACAGAACTCAGTCTCATACTGGTTTGTAAACACTGCTTAAATGTGGATTATCTGTATAGCATCTTTCAATGACAAGATCATTTACAATGACATACTAGAATTTAGAAAGACAATGTAATTCAAATCAAAAAACTTTACTGTCTATCACAAGGAGAGAACACTCTCACTCATCAGTCGACTCTAAGCTTATATCAGCTGCTTTCATCTGTCAGTGCAGGTTTAGAGACTCCGTGACACAAGGACACTTTACAGTCCAGACCCTGACACCATGTCAGTGAAAGCATCGTGGTGTTACCTTCTCCTGGCCCAGCATCTTGGCGATGGTCTTGTTGACCACAGCGGTGTAGAAGGTCTCCTGTTTAGATGTCAGAGGAGCATAAACGATGATCTCTTTCTTTGGAGGAACCTCCAGGGTCACGTCTGACTTGAGCCTCCTCAGCAAGAAAGGAGTCAGAATCTGAAACGACAGGAAGTCTTTAGGACGTGCAGGTTCTTTTCTATATCCACAGAAACATCAAGGAGCCCCAGACCACTGTGTTATCACCTCTGTCTGATGGTAACAGTCTCTGTAAATGTCCACGATACAACAACAAGAGCCATCACATCACTGACCTGGTGCAACATGCTCAGGACGTTCTGCTCACGCTCGGCAGCCACCACACTCTCAGAATCCCCCAGGGTGTTGATGTCGAACCACGACTCAAAGCTGCACAGGAGACAAACAGAGGTTACACTGCAGTCATGACATCAAACTATACCATGACAACAGAGAGGAACCACAGTGCGTTAACATGCACAGCTAAGGCGAGCTGTGTTCATAGCCTGAGTTGAGCATCTGGTCAGAATTCTGTCCTTGTCCTGGTTTACATGCAACAGGGAAAATCCAATAATTGTGTCCGCCTCCTCAGGTGGAGACATGCACCGTTTCAGCGGGTTAATACGGAGTCCTTTCTTGTTGACTTTTTTTGTCACCTAGTAAATAACTGGATATAAATAACTTAAAAAATAAAAATAAAAACACATTTTACACTGCACCGACCCGGCGTTTGCATGTTTTTTGGCCGGCTTCTATGCTTTACTTTGTGCCGTCTCTACTGTTGTGAAGCATGCGCACATGCGTTGTCCAGTTTCACACCCCGTCCTGACATACAGTGATGCGACAGCGACGCGAGCGAGGAAAAATGATTAGAATGCGTCCTTTTCAATCAGCCTGTCCTGACATGCCGTGAGTGACGTCGCGCCGTCCAGCGATGTCGCTCAACCCTGAAATTATAGCTCGCGTTGTCTCTATCTGGACGACATTTCGCGGCGGTGTCCCGCCCCTAAACACTTCTTATTGGTTGATAAGTACACGTTGCTTTCTATTGACAAGCAAGTTATCAGAGAGAGGAGAATATGAGAGGAAAAAATACTCAAAAGATGTGAAAAACGGCAACCAGGAAATGCCAGGAATCTCAAAATAGCACTGCAAGTTTGTGTACGTCCCTCGATAATTTGATTGGTTTGGATTCTGAACCAATAGAATATACTCGCAACTAAATCGTCACGCTGCATATCAGGACACCTTCGCGCGAGTTTTCGTTGCCGCTTCGCTTGCTCGCTGTATGTCAGGACGAGGTGTAAGTCAGATTAAGATGTATAAGAAAACTGGTTTCCAATCGCATTATCTGGGAGTTTTAGTTGGATTTGAATAAGTCTGGTAACTTCAGTTGTCCAGTTATAGTCGGATTATGGCCATAATTCATTTTTTTCAACTGTCATGTAAACATACTGACAGCAGTCTAACTACACATCAGTCTACAGTAGTGATGTAGCTTGACTTAGACTGATTCCACAAAAAGAACAGAGGGTTGATTAGCTGTAGCTGTGAGCAGCCGATGGAAGAGAGACTTCCTGATGTTGCTGTCCTACTCTCTGACATGATGGAGGTGTGGTTGATTATAACGTGTCACTAACATGTAAATAACAGAGCAACTGTCACAGTGGCCAATCATTGGATCTGATATTATTTTAAAATGAGCTACTTCCCCTCTGGTTCAATTGTCTTCTTTATATTTTACTATTTTATTAGGTATAGTTTGTTTTTTATATTTTACTATTTTATTATGTATAGTTTGTTTTTTTATATTTTACTATTTTATTATGTATAGTTTGTTCTTTATATTCTTATTCTTTATATTCTTATACTATGCTGCTGCTGCACTGTAATTTCCCAGCTTGGGATCAATAAAGTATATCTATCTATCTATCTATCTATCTATCTATCTATCTATCTATCTATAGGTGTCAAAGATCTGATCGGTATTAATTAATCAGTAACTATAGAGATCACCTCTTGAGGTCGTCAAAGACCTCTGGCAGGAGGAAGTTGAGGAGAGACCAGAGCTCAGCCAGGTTGTTCTGCAGCGGTGTGCCCGTCAGCAGCAGCTTGTTGTCGGTGGGAAACATCTTCAGCTCCCGCACCAGGCGGCAGTTCATGTTTTTGATGCGGTGACCTTCATCCACGATCAGAAACTTCCACTGGAAACGCTGCAGCAGAGAACAGGTGGGGTCAGTCTGACTGCAGGTGCAACTCTCTTGACAACAGTTGTTGGGAAAAGGTCAAAAACTAATAAAGATGTCTGCTGGTAAAACATTATGGTTTGCTTAATTTAGCTTCAAAAATTAGATGAGTAAAATAAAAACATCATCGAAATTCATTTCAAGGATGTTAGGATAAAATGTCTTTCCAGTGGTTGTAGGCCACAACAAGGTTTTCAGCAGATAATGAGCTGCTAAGAGTCAGAAATAGACTTGCTATGCTGTTGAGAGTTGGCCAAGCCTCAGGATGGGAGACATGTTGAACTGAAAATGCTGAGTGTACTTGTTTTTTCAGATATATGTTATTTTCCTATGCAATGCCAATGCTTTACAATAAAAGTCACAGATCTAAACTCTCAGGTGGGTTTTATTTCGTGTTTTACTGAACAACTATTTTCCTTAAAACCCTCTGCTTTTATTTAGGAGGTTTTGTTCAAACACTGCTTAGATTTCTGATGGTCTATAGAGGGCACTGTAGGGATAATATGTAACTGTAATTTACTGTAAAGTGCCCTCTCTGTTCACCTGAGTATTTCCACTGTAATAACTCATCAGTACAACAGAGTCATATCATATATACCACCCTGATACACACAAAAATACACTTTTCAGTCACTAATGCATTGCTCTGTAGACAGTGATATAAAAGAGCTCAAAGAAATGGATCAATAGTGACGTGAAGAGTTGAAATAATAGTGTGATTCCGGTGCCTCTGATCAATAACAAAATAACGTTCCCCAAGTGTTAACTGGTTTGATATCAGAGCAGGGATCCTACCTGGAGGAACTTTCTGTCAATCATAGCCATCTCAAAGGAGGTGACGACCACGGGACACATGCTGAGGGACCCCTGAGGTCTGCGGATCTGCTTCACCAGTTTGGCCCTCTCTGGCTGGGGGCCGTGGTACAGCAGCACAGATACCTGAGGACCAACACACACCAGCTGCTCAGACTGCTGACAAATCACTTGAATGTGGTGTGACGTTATTTTACTCAATAATAAGAAGTGGAGTCAGTTTGAGAAGGAAAATATCTAATGACTCTGGTCTTCTCTGGTCAAGTGTGTGTGAGATGAGACTCATCGGTAACTCTTCTTACCTCGGGTGTGAAGCGCTTGAATTCGCTGATCCAGTTGGGCAGCGTGGAGAGAGGGGCCACCACCAGGAAGGGGCCCATCACTTTCTTCTCAATCATCATGGCGATGTGAGCGATGCACTGGATGGTCTTTCCCAGCCCCATCTCGTCAGCCAGGATCCCATTGATGCCGTTCTCCCACAACATCTGGCAGCACATCAGGGGGAACAACAAAGGATGTTTGTTAAGACTCTGTCCCATCAAACAAAACCCTTAAAGGGATAGTTCAACATTTTGGCAAACTGGCCCATTTCCATAATCCCTATATTTTTAGGAGTAGGTTCGTTACCTTTAATTGTCGGTGCAAGCTATTTTTAGAACGGCGGAGCAGAGCCGCGAGCTGCTCAGAGCTACGCTATGGAGGCTCATGGGATTTCTTGGTTTCTCTCAAACTCATCAAATACACAATCCAACAACTCCAAAACGCTCTGGTGGACAAGTTGTGACCTGCACATTCACCACGCTATGAGATAATAACAGAACGTTACCAGACAGAGTTGTTTTCCAGTCCTATTAGCCTCCGTAGCTCTGAGCAGCTCGTGGCTCTGCACTGCCGTTCTAAAAACAGCTTGCACCGACAATTAAAGCAGAAGTAAGCGATCCGGTGGTTTTGGCTAACTTCCTGTCAGCCGATGGAGTTAGCAGTCCCCGCCCTCGTCCCTACGTCACCACATTCACGCGCATCCCTTGGCTGCACACACAGAGAGGACCGCCCCTTTATGCCGTTCTCTCTCCTCATTGGATAAAGGTTGTAGGATACAAGGAAAGTTTTCTCCTCGGCTTACAGCAGAGCAGAGTGACTGACAGACCCGTGTTTCAGACCAAACACTCTATGTAAGTGATTGCTGTCGGAAGATAGAACTATTTAAGACTTATATTAACACAAACATTCTGCTTACTTCTGCTTTAAAGGTAACGAACCTACTCCTAAAACTACAGGAATTATGGCAATGGGCCAATTTGCCAAAATGTTGAACTATCCCTTTAAATCTATATGGACGTGTAATATGAGCCCGTTTAGTAACAGTATAAAAACCACCGTCTAACTGGCAGAAAGAATCAAACCAGCACATGTCATGAATAAATAAATAAATAAATAATCAGGCTCTGCAGTCCCACGTTGGTCCGGCCCGACTCACCCTCAGCCACTCGATGCCTTCTATCTGGTACGACCTCATCACTCCCCCGGTGACCAGCTGCGGCTGCTGGATGGGGACCGGCTCACCGTTCACCTTCCTGCTTGGATCCAGGAGATGCTTGGCGTTGTCTCGCACCGTCTCCGACAGGCGGTTCTTGATGTCCTCGTTGGAGTCGCTCATCTTCTCAATATCCTCAGCTTCTAGTTTTTTCTGGGCCGGCCCCTCGTCCTGAGATCAGGTGTTTGACTCGTTAAAAATAAACCTCTCCATTTCCCACCTTCGGGTTATTAAAATGTATACCACATCTTATCTACCCAGTAAAATAAAATATACTCCCTTACCGTTTCCTCCACTTTCGTTTTCTTAGCCTGCGACATGATTTCCTGGCAGACAGAACCAAGCAGTGAGACGTGAGACAATCAGTCAACAGCAAATGCAGAGAACAGATAAAAATGTAGAAGAGCGCTCACTTCTTTTGACATGACATCTGAGATCTTGTAGTCGTCGTCGCCGCCCCTCTTCCTCTTCCTTTTATCTGGTTCAACAGGAAGAAGTCAAATACATCACAGCAACAGTTAATAAGAAAGCAATCACTTATGACCAATGACTTATGATATACAAGATAATTAAGAAACTGCATGTGACTCCTGAAATATGTAGTAAATATGATAAATCATGTCCTGCAACATGCAGGAAGTGTCAAAAACCATTAGACACTTATTGTCATTTAAAGGGGACCTATTATGCTTTTCCAGCTTTTCAGACTTTTATTATGTTTAAAATGTTGGATAATGGTTCTAGAGGCCGTGGAAGTGTCATATCCTGAGGTTAATGCATTTGGAGGTAAACCCTGCTAGATAATTGGGATTTCTCTTGGATTTCTCTGCACACCTGTTACACTCGGTTGCGCTGAGTTTTTTTTGACATGAGCTCGCGTCTACGTCATGGCGTGCCGGACTCCCCTACATGGTCATGCCGAGGTCTCTGCTCCAGCCGGCCCCGCCTCCTCTCATGCTGCTCTGTTGTGGCTGGTGCATGTATGTATTATATTGGCCTGGTGTCACAGCGGAGAGCGAAGCGGACTACTTCCTGCTTCTTCCCTGCATGTTTTAGCGCTGTAGCGTCACTTTACTAAGTTTTATTTAGAAGTTTACGCCGACGTTTCATGTAAGTGAAGCTGTACCTGTGTGAGGAGCGACGTACCGCCGGGGCGACGTTGTTCGCCGGACCGACGTAACGCTGGACCGACGGAGCTCCGGAGCTCCGCAGCTGCAGCGGCTCCTCACACAGGCAGAGCCCGTCTGCAGGCCTCCTTGGCCGGGCAGGCGTCCGTGCTCATCGCGGTAGAGAAAACCATCGCTAATAAACATACCCGCAGGTTTTTTAGACGTTTACCGCCGTGTGGTTATTCTATTTAGCAGAATGTTGGTCTCATTGATGAAATCTTGTGGCAGTTGTATTAGTTTGAATGAAAAGTGAAGCTGTGAGAAGGAGGAGGAGAGGAGCAGTGCTGCTGTAGTCTATGTGCACAAATCACCACATTTACATCAATTCTGTTTTACAATGAACTGACCATTCTGCATATATTTTTAATTTATTTTATATATTTATTTTTGCATTTTTATATTACATGTTACATGGTTACAGTAGCCTACATGGCAAAGACTACTCCATACCATCTTTGGTTAGGGTGAGACTAGGTCATGGGCACATTTCATTACACAATGTAGACTGGTCAGATACTGGAGATCTGGCAATTTGCCTACTGCAGATTTAGCTTTTGTTTGCATAGGCTACTACATTTTGGCCAAATCAGTATAGGTACTAGTAGTAGACATCGTCATGGTAACGCAATGCTGAGGGAGTGGTTCATTTGCATTTAAAGGGAGGGGCCACTGAAACAGACCGTTTTGCAGAGCCCTGTTTTTGAGAATGCTGTGATGTTTGATCTTTGGGGTATTTTGACCGAAGCACGTCACAGACATGTCTTTAAGACACCCAGGAACTATTTTAGTTTGTGCAAAAAGGAGCATAATAGGTCCCCTTTAATGTGGCCATGTCCACTGATCACATCTTTCCAGACTTCTATTCAGGGCCGGCTCTACGCAGGGGCAAGAGGGGGCAGCGCCCCCTCAAATAAATGTTTTGCCCACTCAAATCAAAATTTTAGAAGTTGAGAAAGCACAAGCTCTGCACAGCTCAAAAAATGTGTACATTACAAGTTGACAAAATGATCTGCAGTAGCACAAAAATCCGCCGAAAAAGGGACACTGTCCTGTTCTAAAATGTTCTGTTCTTTTTTCTTTTTTTTAGTATTCGTAAGACTAGCTTTCAGTTTTGTAAATCTTGACCATAGTAGAACCCCCCCCCCATTTCAGAGTACACCAGAATGCTTCACTCGCATGTTAAAATCACAAAAATTTTCGGGGGGGGGGATGCCCCCAGACCCCCCTACAGGGGTTTAGCTACTGACCTTTTTCACCCCCTCTGGGTTTGCAATGCATCTTCAGGTACAGTATATGCACCCCTAACCCCCCAGATAATGTGGCTCTTTACATTACGACAGTAAGGACACCCCTGCCCCTAGCTGGACAGGTCTGAAGGTAGAGGCCTGACAAAGTGCAATCCACTTCTCCAGGTTGGGGTTGGACACATAGCCAACAACCCAATTCAATGAAGAAAACACTGTTACTATCAGCACGGAGAAAAAAAAGTGCTGGAGCATGATGTGTTCACATGATGCCCCCTTCACATTTCTGACTGCCCCCTCATATATGCCTGCCTAGAACCGGCCCTGCTTCTATTCAAACAGAGATTTAAAATAAAATGTTCTTGCCATTAAAATAACAATGAATCCATTACTGTGTATCCTTGGTATCAGCTCCTTGTCTGGTCATACTATAAAACTGTAAAAATAGGATGTTGTATGTATGCTGCACACCTTTCTATTCTTCATGCATGGCTGGATGTACTAAGAAATTTGGTGTGATAAAGGACTAAGACTATCCCAACAGGATTTTCTTGAGTGATCCCCCTTTAATAGATATTTTAGTTGAGTCATCAGCAGTAATGGGTATCAGAGTGGATTGAGCTTAATTTATTTACAATAAATACTCCCCAATTTAATGTCTTTCAATTAAATTCAATTAGTTTTTTGTTGTTGTTGTTCTGTTGTTGAGTCTGTTTGATGTTCTGTATGTTTGCTGTTATATGGTGGAGCAGCATTTATGTATTATTTAGATTGCTCGTGTATGTGGTTGTTTTATCCTTCTGATGAGTTTTCATTTGGTTGACTGAAATACAAAAAAATAAAAAAGAGAGTAAAAAAGAAGTCAGGATCTAGTCACCTTTTTCAGGTTCTGCACTTTTGGTGTTAGGAACCTAAAAGACAAATAACTTCATCAGTGACTCAAACTTTATTCAAAGCTAAGCTCAGATGATTGTTCAGTGAAATGCTCCTCACCTTCTTAGTCTTCTTATCCAGTTTCTCCTTTTTCACGTTCTCCTGAAATGTTTCACAGAACAACATGTGAGTGACAACCGCACTCTGCAGCCAGCCGCCGCACAGCTCAGCACGAGGCGTTTGCACAAACTCTTACCTCCTTCTGTTGCTGCTCCATTTTAGTCAGCAGGAATTTAGAGTAGATGTTGCTCTTCTGAAGCAGATGCTGCAGCCTCTTAAAGCGCATATCATGAGAATCCCTCTCCCACGATTCCCGTGCCTGAACAGTGACACAGACCACAGTGTTGGACACAAGATAGAGGCTGGATGGATCTCATTTCAATGTTTAATTTTTTTAATACTATATCTGTGCCAAAATGAAGCTCATTTTCAATATTTAAAGCAGAAGTAAGCGATATTTTTGTGTTAATATAAGTCTTAAATAGTTCTATCTTCCGACAGCAATCACTTACATAGAGTGTTTGGACCGAAACACGGGTCTGTCAGTCACTCTGCTCTGCTCTGAGCCGAGGAGAAAACATTTCTTGTATCCTACAATTTTTATCCAATGAGGAGAGAGAACGGCATGAAGGGTTGTGTGTGCAGCCAAGGGATGCGCCTGAATGTGGTGATGTAGGGACGAGGACCAATAGATCCATGACGAGGGCGGGGGCTGCTAACTCCATCGGCTGACAAGACGTTATGGTGCGTTCAGGGCAGCCCGTAACTCGTGTTTTTCCGACCTGTGAAGTCGTACCAGTTCGATCTGGTGCGAGTTCACAGGTCGGAAGTTACGAGTGGCCGTTATAGTGACTTTCACAGGTAAAACAGGTCGGAGAAACACGAGTTGCGGGTTGCCTGGAACGCTACAAAGTCGTAAGTCGTGACTTGAAGCTGTAACTTACGTTTTCAAAAGCCTGCCTGGAACGCAGAATTACCCAAAACGACCGGATCGCTTACTTCTGCTTTAAAGCTACAGAATGTAACTTTTTTCACATAGTTTGCCTTGAATTTTGCAGCAGTGCAGAGATCTTTCCTCCACACCAGGCCAGGGATGTTATCATTAAGGGGCAAGGCCACTGGGTCAGCTAGCACTAGCTCCATTAGCTTAAACTTTGAGGGAATTGTCTTTCAACAAAAAACAAGCCCAAACTTGAAATGTTGTCTTAGCTAAATTTACACTCAGGCCTTGACATGATTTTTTTTTAAAAAGGAAAAAAAAAAAGAAAAAAAGAGAGACCTGTTCCATCATCTCTTTCTCTTTCCTCTCGCCTTCTTCCATCAGCTGATTCTCCTCTTCCTCCATCTCCTTTGTGATGACCACCTCAGACGTCTCATTCTCAGATTTCACACTGACATCTTCAAAGAAACGACAGTGACAGTCAACTTTTCTCCAAAATTGAATCAGCTTTTATAAAACATATGCATGTTAATCATGTAGGAGAGGAGAATTAAAATAATAATAATAATAATAATAATAATAAATTCTATTCTATTTCAAGCCAGTCAAGGACACTTCACAGAAGACAGCATCAAATAAAATCCTCAATAAACAACATCAAAACATCCAAATACAAGAAACATACAATAAACAACATTCAAAACATCAGCAAAATATAAAATGTACATACAAAAAAGAAAAGAAAACGACATCATACATCATCAAAGTTAAGTGACCATACAGCACACTGTTCATCAGACTTGGATTTACTGAACACAATGCCATAGTAAGCTCCTGGGGCCCCTGGAGGTCACATCACAGAGGCCCCGGGGTCTTTTGTCACTGACCTTTGGCAGCTTCAGTCTCCATGGCGGTGCCCAGAGGCTCCTCTGGTTCATCTGGTTTGGGGCAGTGAGGGGAGGCACTGCGGCTGACTTCCTTCACGCTGACAGCATGAGGAGGAAAACAATGAGAAACAGAAGGGGATATTTCCTGCAGGTTTTACATGAGCAGAGCCAACTGTCGACTCTCGTTTCCACATCTTTCAAACCTTTCTTCTCTAGCAGTATGTTCTTCTAAAGACTGAGGATGTTGAACTGAACTATTTTTTTTTTTTAAACAGGGTAATCTGTATATTGTTACAGGGTTGGACAAAACTGGAGGACATGATATATGTTGCTATTAAACAAAAAAAGAGAGGTTAATTTCAAATTTAATTTAATTTGTTTTAAATTAATGAAAAAGTGATTCTTGTCAACCGTGACATACAAATTTGACTGTCATCTACTCCTTAGCAACCTATAAAAGATATTTTTTGTGTGTTTTATAATACAAAAGACACACGAATCCATCAATGTATGGCTTTAAAATGCAAAAATATGTTTCTATTTGAAAATGTTTGAGGCAACTTTAACAACCTGAGGGACGCAAAGTGCACCGAATTCAGAGAATCGCCCATATGAAGGACTCGGTGTTGCTTCAGCAGGTAGTGTTTTCTGCAATTACAACTGCAGTGTTGGTGAATTAACACAAGGTCGCGTAGTATGTAGGATAAAACATTAACAATGTAAATGAGGACATGAACATTTTCTAAACATTCATCCATTCTTCAGCGCATCATTCATCTCAGTTGCTGCTGTTACACTGACACATATGTTGTGTAAGATGCAGTAACTTACAAACACGATGATTTCACTCACCTGCTCATTGTATCTACCAGCAAACCAGACGACAGAGCTGCTCGAAGATTTGTGTTACTAAAATATAAGTTATCGTTTCTCAACAAATTAACGACTTCTTACGAGTTACACAAGTTATTCAAGTTAACGTAAGTTAGTTAACGTTATATAGCTAAATCTATGAAGTGCTCTGTGACCGAGCCAAAGAGAAAACACACGATGTTATTAAGATAGTTTCTGCACGTGCAGGACTATAGTTTTCTCGATATGCTCCAAAAGTATCACGTTATCCAAAAAACTAGGCAGATATGTAAAGTCAGACAGGTCACTCTGGACTCCACGTTTGAGCTCTGCAGCAGTCCTAGTCCTCAGCGGCAAGCATAGCGGCAAGAAGCTGCCACTAGCAACAAGTGAAGGTCCGGACCACGCCCTTCAAAATAAAAGTGTTTAGGACGATGTTACGCAGGGCCGCTAGGAGACAGCGGTCTTGTATCTTATTTTGAAGTCGCACTCGTTTTTTCTTTCCGCCATTTTCTACGTGAACTCGTCTAACATGACGCAGCTGGGAGTTATATCGGGGGCGGGGCTACTCAATTTCGCGCCAGTTCAGACGATACTACTGCTTGTGAAAGTGGGTGTCTGTGACTTAAGATCATAGATATCGCAGTATTTTAGGAGCATAAATGAACATCACGGTGAACAAAACTTGAATTAAATGTTATAGATTAGGTTAAATACGTATTTAGAGATTAGATATAACTTCTTATGCAGATACAACAAAATAATTTAAATCCACAGCCACCCCTCTTGAAAACACCAAAGTAGGACACCTCATCTGATATTTCGCGCGAATCTCAGCAGCAGGAAATAATTTATCATTATTTGTATCCAGAGGGTGAATGAGGTTATCACAGACAAGGCTCAGTCTGGTTTTTTTTTTTTGGCATGGTTGTCATTTTTCCACGGTGATTCTACAGATAAGAGACCTGCATATCAGCAAGCTTGATAGGATTTCTGGTGGCAGAAAAAAACCTGTTGGCCCTAAAGCATGTTAGAACAAAATAAATCACTGAATTTCCAAGTATCTACACACCGTATGCATAAAGTTAAAGCAGAAGTAAGTGATATATTTGTGTTAATATAAGTCTTAAATAGTTATATCTTCCGACAGCAATCACTTGTGTTTGGTCTGAAACACGGGTCTGTCAGTCACTCTGCTCTGCTCTGAGCCGAGGAGAAAACATTTATCGTATCCTACAGTTTTTATCCAATGAGGAGAGAGAACGGCATGCAGGGCTGTGTGTGCAGCCAAGGGACGCCGTGAATGTGGCGACGTAGGGACGAGGACATAGACTGTAAAAAGAATGGACGTAGCACCCGTGACGTCACCCATTGGTTTGGGGGAGTCTGTTTTGTGCCGCTACTACGGGGGTTTGAACCGCGCCATGTTGGATTCTACTTGCCATATTTGGAGCGGTGCGGCCGTTAGCCGGCTGAGAGCCCGCCCACTGGCCTCGAAGCAGCAGTCTCCGGACCTGTCACTCAACGGTTCTGCGCCCTAATTGGCCAGAACTTTAAACCTAATAACAGTAAAACGGTAGAGTTTAAAAAAAATTCACCCCCCTCAGAGTGTGTGCGGGGGTAGAAACTATCGATTGAGACAAAAAAAATAAAATGTACCAGGCTGTAAATATGTTTTTTTAAGCTGTAAAATCGGCTATTTTAACATGGGGCTCAATTGGAGTTGCTCCCTTCTGGAGCCAGCCCCCAGCGACAGCTGAGGGGATTGCAGTTTTTTGAACGCGGAAGTGAGCTTCACTTCTCAGACCGACAACTGCCCCCTTGGACGAGGACTGTTATGGTGCGTTCAAGGAAACTCGTATTTTTATTTTTTTATGACGAGGGCGGGGGCTGCTAACTCCATCGGCTGACAAGACGTTATGGTGCGTTCAGGGCAGCCCGTAACTCGTGTTTTTCCGACCGTGAAGTCGTACCAGTTCGATCTGGTACGAGTTCACCGGTCGGAAGTTACGAGTGGCCGTTATAGCGACTTTCACCGGTAAAACAGGTCGGAAAAACACGAGTGGGTTGCTTGGAACGCTACAAAGTCGTAAGTTGTGACTTGAAGCTGTAATTTACGATTTCAAAAGCCTGCCTGGAACGCAGCATTAGCGAAAACGACCGGACCACTCACTTCTGCTTTAAAAGTCACCAACTACTTCCCAGATAAGTAGCCCTGAGATGTTCACTATTTAAATAGGCTATGTGAGGAATTCTGTTTGGAGCATTTGCTTCTGCAAACAAAAAGACCATATGTCAAAACCGAATTCTCCTCGTCATATCCTGATTTGATTAATGTGCTTTACACACAGGGAAGAGCTGCAGCACAGTCAAGTTGTTATTATTATAAACATTAATCATCCCGTTTTTTAGCCTACTTGATCCTAACATAAGCTTGCAAATAACATGGTATTTTCAGAATCTAAAGCCAATCAACGTATATTAACGTGTGCTTTATGTTACCACTTACCAGTGCCAATAAGTCCACAAGCTTGCTTCAACATTAATGACCAATTAGGACTTTATTTTTATTATCTTACAAAGATGCAAAATAAAATAAAAAGTTAACAATAAGAGACTTTGTTCTCAATAAATGTTATTCCATCTTTATTCATAAATCACATAAAAATAATAGTGCAATTTGTAAAAAAAAAAAAAAAAAAGAAGAAAAAAGTACCATCCATCCAGCAAGTTGAAGCCATTATCTTCATTTCCATGGTCAAATGATCTGTCTGAACATTCCAATTGCCCAAGTGATCACTCGGTAATCATGATAAAACCTCAAGCTTGAGTCAGCTGTTATTGGTGGCAAAAAATGTTGTTCCTTCAATAAAGTATTTAAAAAAGGATATCTTAACACGTCAGCTGTCTTTCTTGACTTTTAATAAAGCATTCATGAATGGAGTCACACAAACACAACCGAACAGGAGTACAGTCAGTGAATGAGTGGCCTGAAGATGTTCTCAGGCCGCTATCTTTATAGTTCCCAAAACACATTGAACAGCAGGTATTAGATCTTCTTATCTATAAGCATGACCGGAGAGTAGACTGTAGAATGCATGAGCATTTAATAGCACTTTTGTGATACAGTACAGGGAACACGGGCTCACTCTGCTGAGGACTGCACAACAACAACAACAACAACAGCAGGACCAAACTAGAGTGCCTATAGAGAGAAATCTCTCTATAGGCACTCTAGACCAAACTAAGCAGTAACCCCCCTGACCTATGCCTGGAGCTCCCCCTAGTGGGCCACCCCCAAACCCTCTTATAAAGCTCAACTAAATACATAACAGCAGGCAAAATATATGGCACACATGATAGTTCTGCCTGGCTTCACCGCCAGGACACAACACCCCTTGTAAATTCACACAGAGCACTGGTCGTAAGAGCTCCTCTGGCTTCTGACCTTTAACCTGTCCTGAGTGGACTCTGTCTCTGGTGTATCTCACACTCAGTACGTTTACATGCAGAGCTTAATCGAGCTATGCTCAAAATTCGATTTTGGCGTCAAGTCGGACTTCTGTCCTTGTCTCAATATACATGCAACTAAGAAAACCGAATAACTGACGGGGTCCGCCCACTCATGCGCCGTCACCTGTTGTTTCAGCGGGTTAATACGCCGCCTGTCCTGTTGACTTTTCTGTCACCTCGTAAAAAACTGAAAATAAACAATTTATAAGCTTAATAAATTCTCAGTTCCCGACCAGACGCGCCAGTCTGGGCTGGATGCGCGCTGAGAATAGGATACGAATCACCATACCATGAAACCACTGAAAAACCAGTCACAATGAATAAAGTAGCAAACATGTCCTCAGAGGGGGAAAGGTGGATTAGAAGAACCACAACTAGGCTACCACAGACCACTCAGTTTCTGATCCGGACCATATCTTCAGCATGGTTGCAGAGACCATGTGGTCTGGAAGAGAGACCAGGTCTGAGGACAGGCTACTGATTCAGCTTCAGCCCCTTCTCTGAGACTGTTGTTCTTGAGAAACTGTGGAACAAAGTCTTTTCAGGGGGCGCCCTCTACTGGTCACTTTGTGAAGGCTCATACAGGCTGTTCCAATAGGTCATGTAGGCTACTAAATTAAATATATTGACTTTTGGTTTTGGATAAAAGATATTCCACATATCTGAATAAAGAGGCTGCTGACTAATGAGTCTCTGTTTTGTAAAAAGAAAAAAAAAAGTGGAACAACTTTTTATCCTCTGACTCATGTTACAGTTTTACCTGGGAGCAAGTGATGACATGAACCACCGGGTCACACCTGTTCTATAAGTGATGACACACCGTGACACACAAGACAGAAGTTTCTGGATTAGTGGGAGATGTGTGTGATACTATACAGTATAGTAATGTGGCTTGGTTTTTATTACCATGATAAACTCTGAGGTTGTAGGCCTACAGCAGCGATGCCCAGGTTGCTGGAAGGTAAATTAGTGTGTCAAACTTGTTCGATGTAGCGGGGATAAAACCGGAAATACAGCTCACGCGTCTTTGTAAATAAAAGCCCTCGCTTTCCAGCGCAAGCACACAGTACAAAGTCCAAGAGGGCGAGGTTTATGTTGAAGTATCAGTCCGGAACTCGTGTGTAATGTGCTTCTTGTGCATACGGGGCAGTGTGTGAGTGTGAGTCCTGTATGCCACGTTTCACTAAATGACGTAATCCCTGTGAGGGCTGACAGGTCGCTGCAGTAACGTTAACGGACACCCAGACACACTCAGAGACAACCAGACACACCATCTACTCTGTTCCCTTTACATTCACGGTTGTTAGAGACGGTCCACAGGTCTGTTTTTTTTTTCTTTTTAGACACCGGCCCCTCCGTTTACTCCCGACTCGGCTAAACCGTCTGGCTAATGTTAGCTGTTTCCTGGTCGGAGCTGCAGCCATTTTGGGTTTTTACTGAGAAACAAGTAGCCGGCCGCGGTTCGGGAAGCACAGTAAGCTAACGCGTTTTTTTTCTCATCACCAAACGACGCCGTTAATCTGATAAAAAGAGACATTTCACGAGAGGGGACGGGACATACATCGAGTCAACAATGAATCCCGAATAGTAAGTATTACGCCGAACGACGTTGTGGTAACATTTTTTGGACCTTGGAGCTAATGTTAGCTTATTAAAGGTTAGCTTTATGCTAACACGTAAGTTAGCATTGGGAAATAACTTCATACGAGCTGTTGAGCTAAGTTAGCCGCTATCATCAGCTGACGTTATTATCCACCTGTGCTCGCCTCGCATACTGAGACACAGAGACTGTTCTAGATGGATCCGTGTATTTACACAATGATCAGTAAAATGTTGGTCATGTGTTAATGGTCCAGCTGATGTTTCCAGCTGCAGCAGCAGTTTCTGTGTCCCGTTTTTTATATGTAAATACAGAACAAAGCTGTGACTGCTCCTAAAACGTAGATGCTCAATAGCTATTGTTATTTAGCCATCAGACACGGAGAAACAGCTCATTAATATTACAGCGCCTCGACATCAGAGGCTCCCTTTATTGTATTTGTGTCAAGGCGATCACTCTTGAAGATGGTGTTTATAATGATCAGGAGTGTGTGTGTGTGTCGTGGCGATGGCCCACATATCTAACCTTGTTATTGATCGCACTCAGACACTGTAGCAACCGTCATCTGCTGTTTTTTTTCGATCAGGTAACCGGTTTAAGGTTTTACCTGGTGTTGACCATGACTCAGTTTTCTAGTCAGATGGTCTAGTAGCGCAGAAGCAGTCATGTGTAGGTCACATGCCACAGGACAAGCCCCTGGTTTCACCAGAGCAGTGTTGAGCAATCACTTACTTCAGCTTTCTTTTCTCCTGGCTCTGGTTTTCCATTCAGGGTGCATAGCAGAATGTCTGAACAGCAGTTTTTTTTTAGTTTTTTATTTGACATTTATTTTGTTGTTGTTGTTGTTCATGATGATATAACGTGAAATGGTGGAGTTTAGCCTACATTCCTCTCTGTAGTCTCCTTAATCTTGCAGTAATGATTCACCCCCTTGGTGTGGACCAGATACCCTGAGCCAAGGTCCAACATACTGACAGAGTTGATTATGTTTTACCTTATAATTCTGTCATCTGAATACCACACACTAGTTAAAACCACAAAACAAACAATGGTAGGACTGTAGGAATGTCTTAAATTACACAGCTTGACTCTTATTAATAGTATGTTTTCTTTCTGTGGAACCACGGTGGATAAACCACTGACAGTGCGATAAACATGTATTATGAAAGGGTACAAAGTGGACTCTTCTAGATTTATTTCTCACATCCTTGTTGGGCAAGTTTGGTGTTATTGTCAGAGCGGTGTGGAGCAGCGAGTGGTCAACCCACCATGAGGACAGCCATTGTCCACAGTCACAGGCTTAATGAAAGGGGAATGACTGGATTTTATTACAATGCGAAGGAAGCGAAACCGAGCTGGTCCTGTGAGGCAGGATCCACCGGGCCCAGCTCGTGTGTGAGAAACTGCTTCGATAAGTGATGTAATATCAGCTGGTTTATACTACATGTTGTTAACTTTGGAGGTTTAACCCGTATCAGATAAGTTACATCATAAAGAGTAACAGGACATACTATCAAGTGGGATGTCTTTGACCAAGGCACAGGCATCAGAATGAAACCAGTAGGAAGTGAGTTCTCATTTACAATAAACCGACAAGTTGAAGACCTCACTCCGGATCTTAACTTGCAGGAGAAGTGTAGTGTTTGTTATTTTGCCATGTCATTGGATTTGACACGGCCTTCCTTCTCAGGCTGATTAGGAATGTGGTGCTGCTCGGTAAAACTAAGACACAGAAAAATGCTTAATGCGCCCACCATCTCTCTTACAAACCAAATACAAGACAGACAGAGAGGTTTGTTGATCTGTCTTCACAGGCACCGGTGTTCATGTGTTGACGCTTTATGGAAGGTGAAGGATGATCATGTTTATTGCCTAATTTTATGCGGGTGTAATTGTGAGTGGCGCAGGATGTAAGTTTAAACCTGTGTGCTGGCTGCAGGCTGCCCAGACCTGCCTGCCTCGTTGCATGATTTAAGAGTTAAGGTGGATTGTTGGGCTGGATTAATGTAATAACTAAATGCCCAACCCCATGATATGCAGGTTGTCTTCTCAACAATACTCTGAGAGTGAAACATGAGTGTTTGCAGTGCACATACCACAGCACACAAGTCCCCTCACTCTCGATGTTCAAAAAAATCATTAAGATGAAATATATAAGAGGGTAACTTGTGAAAAAGAAGCAGCTCTTGGGAAAAGAGAGGCACCAGATGTTCAGATCGATGTTGGAATGTGTCACTGTGCAACAGTCAGCAAATCAAGTTTGAGTTGAGTTGTTTCCTCTTCTCTTGATGACTCATAGTGGACGAACCTGAAGACATATCAGCGACATAATGTATCCCAACTCCTAACATCGATGGATTGGTTAACTGTTCAGTGTGGAAAGTACCACGTACTATGGAGCAGGGAAGCAAAAGTGGAAGCAGGTTTCTGTGGTTAAAACCCAGATGAAGTTTCTACTCGGTGGCAGGCACAACTGAGCTGTTTTATCAGCCATGGGGAGATTATGATATAATGGGCCCCTTAGGAGGTAAAAGGTCACCCACTGCTACATTACAAGTCTCCCCCTTTCTAAACGGGACACAAAATGACTCCTGCATGTGGGTCGTGTCGTAGAGTCTCTAGTTATATATAAATATAATAATAATAATAATAATAATACATATTACTTGTTGGTGCTTTTACAAATGCTCAAAGACACTTTAAAAATCATAAAATAGAGCAACGTCAGAGGGAAATACAATTAAAAGCAGTATAAAACACAAAATTATATATAAAAGCTAATTAAAAAAGGTGAGTATAGATATATTTTTGCATTGTGTGTCTGTGGTTTTCTTGACAAGTCCAGCATGTGACCAAGACAAGAGTTACTCCTCTACTCCTCCGCTTTCAGTCAGAGTTACATGTCCGATCACATGACCGGCCGGCTTCCTGGCTGCAAGTCCTTCTAGAAAAAGTAGCTGAGCTCAGCAGGGTTCATTGTCCTCGGCGTTTCCTCTCCTTGTAAATTGCAGACCTTTCAGTCGTCAAAGTCTGCCAAATGATGTAATGACAGTTAAAGGCCGATCAGCATATTTTTGCATCTAACTGATAGACCAGTCTGAGGAATCAGTGCGAGATCTTGAATCCGACTCGAGTGTTCCCAGGCCCTTGTGGGTAATCTGTAACTCACTGACTTGGTTAACCATTTCTGAATGTCCTCTCACCACTGTGTTTTTATTCTTCCTTCACAGTGACTATTTATTCAAGCTGCTCCTGATTGGTGACTCTGGTGTTGGAAAGTCTTGCCTTCTCCTCCGATTTGCAGTAAGTTTCCCCAAAAACAGCCGATTAGCTGTCTTTATACTAACCAAAACAGTACTAAAGGGTTAATTATGCAGCAATGGACAACAATGTGTCTTGGTTATTATAAATGAAGTCCTTATCAAATCTATTAAAAACTGTCAGCATGTGCAAGCATGTGCAAGTAGGATGTGATTTGTTGATGATGTGTTAGCAGCTGGTTCTTTCACAGTGCAACATGCTCTGTGTTGTTAACCGTGGAAAAGTTTGCCGTTACCAACACTTTGTACCAGAATGACTGACGGTATAGTCCGCGTGTGCAGCCGAGCAGGAAGTGAGCAGTTAATGGGAATGAATGATCTAAGTAACTGCTTCTCTCCACAGGACGACACGTACACAGAAAGTTACATTAGCACTATTGGTGTGGACTTCAAAATACGAACCATAGAGCTGGACGGAAAGACCATTAAACTTCAGATTGTAAGTAACACTGTGGGAGTATCTGGGTCAGAATAAACCTGTGTGTGAGTGTTCATGGTGATAAAGGAACATGTCAACCAGTGTAACAGCACGGCTCACTCACGTGTTTATGTTTGGGCAGTGATGGAGCTGTGCTGCTGAGGAATGAGATAGATCAGGTTTTGATACATACACAGTTGTTGTGTGGAGGAGAAGTTCAAGATTAGTGGACAAAAGGAAAACTGCTGTATATCTTCAGCTTTTAAAAAATACACAAGGCTGCATGTTATGTTATGTAATGACTGATTAATTGGACTATTTAGTGGATAAGTCCATGAAATGTAACTATTCTGAGCTTCAGTGTTGGTTTGATCAAATGTAGGAGGAAATCCTCTTAGATAGATAGATAGATAGATAGATAGATAGATAGATAGATAGATAGATAGATAGATAGATAGATAGAAACCAGGGTTAAAAACAGCACAGTCAAATGCAAAATTCAGTTGCATGACTGTACCAGTAAACAAAAGAATAAATAGAAAATATATATCAAAAAATATATATACACATACACACATGCACTCATTTGTTCACAAGTTAAAAGGAAAATATCAATACAACTGTGAAACAAAATGTTGAATATTGATCTCAGATTAGATAAATAAATAAACAAATGACTAAAAAAAGCCCTAAAAATGGTGACATGTTGATGATCCTTACTGCCTTTGGAAAAAAGCTCTATTGTTTCTCTCTCTTTTTTTTTTGCAAATAAAACTTTGAATCAATGTTTTTGAATTGAATTGAAGCTGTTATTTAAAGAGGCTTGTGTTGACGTTTCTCCTCTGACAGTGGGACACAGCGGGTCAGGAGAGGTTTCGTACAATCACATCCAGCTACTACAGAGGTGCTCATGGTATCATTGTAGTGTACGATGTCACAGACCAGGTCAGTACAACACCACACCGTCCACACACTACAAACACTTCACCGTTTTTTCATTCACACACCAGCAGATGATGTTGGACACCCTGAGGACAAAACACAATCGGATTCCTCAAAAAAACTGCAATGCAGACAGAGGTGTGTGTGTGTGTGTGGGGGGCTCATCTTGGATCATGGTGTTGGATCTTCTTAACCCCCCTCAGAGAGAGAGTGCAGCCTGCTTGTTGCTCTCAGTCAGAGCTGGAGTGTTGCAGGTACTGGAGTGCAACAGACCAAGGAAATCCTTTGTGTTTGGCAAGAGACCAGTTCTCCTCCTCACTCAGATCCTCGCTGTCCGGCCTGTGATGAAGGGAAATGAGTCCATCTTCCTCTTCCTCTGTTTCACACCCTCCCATCTAATATTGCAGGTCGGAATGGAAGTTTTGCGCAAGAAGTGTTTGATGTGGAGAAAACCACCCACTGAGATGTGTGGTGTTGTTGTTGTTGTTGCTGCACTAGAAATAATGTGGCCTCATGTCAGCTCTATATTTGGCCAGGAATACATCTGTTTTAAGGTTGGGCCCCACGTCTTCACAGGAACGAGTCTTTCTGTTGCTTAAGACCTGAAAGCTGATCATGGATAACATTTAGGATGGAGGTGTCTGTTTCAGCTGTGATTCTCCCAGTGTTTCCTGAACAAGATCCATACACACGGATGGGACGTGTGGAAGCATAGAAAGTACATTGTGTCCTCAACAACAGGATATAGCTGTAGTTCCTGCTGAGGATCCAGTTAAACAAATGTCCCTTTCCCGTTAGACAGTTCCAGCTCTACTCAACTGGACTGGACTGGGTTTAGGTCATCAGGTCACCTCCTCAACGTGGGCGGGGTCGTCGTAGCTACGGCCGCTTTGTCTGGCTCTCTTTTTTTGGATCCTCTTGTCAGCCTCATCCTAACACACTGGTCTGCACCTCGTCGATGGACCACTGTGTTTGTTTCCACACAGCAGCCATTGAACTCAACATGAACGCATAACAACAGTCTCAGTACAGAGCATAGACTGTAAAAAGAATGGCCGTAGCATCCGTGACGTCGGGGAGTCGTTTTTGTGACTCAAATATGGCGGCCTGAACAGCGCCATGTTGGATTGGCCGGCCGAGAACCCGCCCACTGGTCTCGAAGCAGCCTGTCTCCAGACCGCTCCGCACCTGTCACTCAACGTTTCCGCGCCCTAATTGGCCAGAGTTTTAATAACAGTAAAACGGTAGAGTTAAAAAAAAATCCCCCCCCTCAGAGTGTGTGCGAGGGTAGAAACTATCGATTTAGACCAAAACACGT
Source organism: Trachurus trachurus (assembly GCF_905171665.1). Taxonomy (NCBI): domain Eukaryota; kingdom Metazoa; phylum Chordata; class Actinopteri; order Carangiformes; family Carangidae; genus Trachurus; species Trachurus trachurus. The sequence goes on along the minus strand of NC_139906.1, from coordinate 29,333,316 downwards.
GCTGACACCAGGCTTTGATCATGTTTATTGAGGATGTAAAGTCGGCGATTTTAACATGGGGGTCTATGGAGAATGCTGCTTTCTGACACCAGCCCCCAGAGGAAGCCCAGGGGATTGCAGTTTTTTGAACGCAGAAGTGAGCTTCACTTCTCAGACCGACAACTGCCCCCTTGGTACAGAGCAGTGGTCGCCGGTGTGTTTTTAAAAATAGAGGGTTTGATTCTCGTGTCAGACGTTGTGCTCGTGACTCTTCTAGTGGCGACTCTCTCTCAGTCAGTGTCCACATTTTAGTATCGGCTCAGCTCACCTGAAACCTCAGCAGAGGCCATACCAAAACAAGTTCCAGGTTCCAGGTACTATCCATAGTGGAAAACCAAAAAACTGAGTTGAGTGGAGCTGAGTAGTTGCTCGTGTAAAAGGGCCAACAGTGAACATTATGAGAAGTCGTCCAGCCATTCCAGTCTGTTAGTAACTGGTTATTCTGCATGTAATCATCTGATGTGGACTTAATACCGTGTCCTGACTCGAGGGCAGACAAACTGCACATGATAGACCGACGTTCACGTTTGCTCAGGACAGTTGGTAACACATGGAAGCCGAAGAAGAAACTTCCGTCCACTCCACTCTGCCGCCACGCCGTCCTCTGTACGTCCACAGGGGACAGACATGAGGAACTAGGTCTAGTCTTCTTTATGACATGCAAAAATGAATCTTCCCTATTGTAGCATCATGTGACTGTGAGTCTATAGTGCTCATAGTAGTTCCAAAAAGATGAAACCACCACCGCTGCCACTTTTGCTTTCTGATTCACTCTTTCACCACGTTGCAGCCGTGACTTCCTGTCAGCGGAGAGTCTGTCAGAGCAGCACACACTGATCTTAATAACACACCCCTATTGCATTAATGTTTAAATTAAACATTAATTTGGTCCTGCAGTATCAAGTTCCTCTCAGCGCTAATGCTAATATGTTCCTTCCCCAGGAGTCCTTCAACAATGTCAAACAGTGGCTACAGGAGATTGACCGCTACGCCAGTGAAAATGTCAACAAGCTTTTGGTCGGGAACAAGTGTGACCTGACGACAAAGAAGGTGGTGGACTACACAACAGCAAAGGTGAGGCACCGGGATGTTTTCTATCTGTTGCATGTCATCTTTTTCACGCAACAGTGGCTTTTCTATTTCTATCAGACAGTGTTTTCTGTGTTGTGTCGTCAAGGAGATGACTGAGAGATGTCATATTTAAAAGGTCACAGATGGCGTATCCTTATACTTTATTATAATAATAGAATTAGAAACCCCTGCACGCAGCAGCTTACATGTGGCTGTGTGGAAGCTGACAACTGGCACCGGCTCAACTGAGTCACGGGTCAAAGTGGTGGTGTTTTATCAGCTCCGGCTCTGATAGTCAGCCATGTAAACACGACACCCAGGTGAACTCGCAAATTCTCGCTCCTTTTCTGTGCTGTGGCTAACACCTGTCGCCTGAAACCTGAACCACCACAGCGACACTGCGCTCCGGCGGCGCTTCCCCCTCAAACATGTTTTAAATACACACAATCACAGACTGAAGACTCTCACCCGGAAGCTTCAACAGGAGCTCCAGCCCCGGGGAGGAGATGGGATGGATCAATATTAGCACACTGCCGACAGCAGGCACTTCACTCCTCTTCCCCTGTGTCTTTGTGTATTTGTGCTGCTGTGTAAGTGTGTGTGGTAATATTGCCCCCTGCAGTTATGTGTCTGTATCCTCTGAGTCAAACGGAAGAGGAACCTGATGATGTAGTCATGTGACACGAGTTCATCACCTCATTTAACGTTAGAGAAACTCCAATGTGTAGTAAATGAGGTTTCACATTAATCAGAGGAGTTCTGTTAGAGAAGCTGAGACCTTCTCTACGTCCTCCTCCACAGCACGCACAAGACTTAAAGGGATAGTTCAACATTTTGGAAAATTGGCCCATTGCCATAATCCCTATAGTCATAGCAGTAGGTTAGTTACCTTTAATTGTCGGTGCAAGCTGTTCTTAGAACGGTGGAGCAGAGCCGTGAGCTGCTCAGAGCTACGCTACAGAGGCTCTATTCGAATATATCCGAACGAATTACGGGTCATTCAATATTCGTTCAAACCTCATTTTTCTAAAAACTGACAGCCCTAGTGAACGGTGCTCATAATTAAGTCTGTACCCTCTCCCTGTCATGGATGGAGTATCTCTGTTCTGTTGTCCATTTCAAAAGTTCAACTGCTGGACACATGATACTATGTGACTTAATTTCCACCTCACACTGTGTCAGTTAACACCCTGCTCATCAGCTGACTCCACTCAAGGCCTGGGTGTCAGCTAAAATCAACCTAACATTAAGTCATCACACACCACAGTACTGATTAATAAATCTTATATTAACACGTCTACCTAACTTAACCGAGCTTTCTGCGTGTCTTCACAGAGGAACTCTTATGAACCATTTGTGCTTCAAATATAAATAAAATCATGGATTTGAGTAGGAATAATTCAAAGGAGCATACCTTTACTTGCTCAAGTTGAAAAATCAAACCCAAATATGCTACATTTTTCATGTGCAATCAAAATAGAAAATACTAAGATGCAAACATCACTGATCTTTCCTCAGCAGAGTGAGACTGTTGTAGCAGAATAAAGAAACCCTTGTAAACCCTTGTCCCCTCTGTCGTCTCCAGGAGTTTGCAGACTCTCTGGGCATCCCCTTTTTGGAAACCAGTGCCAAGAACGCCACCAATGTGGAGCAGGCCTTCATGACGATGGCTGCCGAGATCAAGAAGAGGATGGGCCCCGGGGCCACGGCCGGAGGCGGGGAGAAGCCCAACGTGAAGCTAACCCCCGGCACTACTGTCAAGCCTTCATCAGGAGGATGCTGCTGAGAGACGACAAGAAGAAACAAAACAACCACTTCCATTTCCAACAGCCCACGACCCCCCGGCCCCTCTCCGGTCGCCATCCTCCTCTAAACTCCACTGTGTCCCAGTAAACCTCCCAACACCCCCCTCCCCCTCCCCCGTCCCCGACAAGCAGACAGGACAGGGAAGACATGATTCACAACACGTGTACGTGAGAACAAGATGAAGTTGCCTGTTATTTGTACTGTACATACTGTAGCCGCACTACCAAAAACAAATAAAGCATCCTTCTTGTCATACTGTCCTGTTATTGACCCAGCCCAGACCCCCCCCCCCCCCCCACCTCCTCCATCCCACCCCACCCCATCTCATCTCAGACCTCTCAGAGACTACTTTTATTTGGCCCTCTGAATGCAGGTTCATGAGAGTGTGTGTGCGTGTGTGTGAGAGAGACAAACAGTGTGTGCGTTTCTTTTTTTTTTTTGTTTCTTTGCATTCCTACAGCTGGGTTGGTAATTGAATCGGTTTCATTAAGGTTTTCTGTTTGTATAGATCTTTTCAGTTTTTCTCTTTTTTCCCTCTGTGATTATGTTGCTGTTTGTATCACCATGTGTCTGTCTCATTTTGAAGGTGTTTTTTTTTTTTATTATTATTATTATTTTCTCTCATCAACCTCTGCACAGCAGTGTCTCACTGTCCAGCATCTAAAGTCTAGTGCAACAGTATATGTACATAAACAATATGTATATATATATATGTAAGATCTGATTTGCTAGTTCTGTAGTGTTCAATACATTATTGGGATAGTCTTGACTCTTTTTCTCTGCATTAAATAATCTGTGGCTGAAGACAACTGTAAGTTTGTTGCTCAACATGTAACACTTCAACTTAAAATAAATATTGTACTACCAGACTGTATGAAATGGGAGGACCTGTCTGTGTAGAATACCTGTTTGAATTATTTATTCTGCATTCATTTGGCATATCTACTGCCAGTTACATGGGGTCTGTTTGCAAATTGCTGTGTGATCTCAGTACAGAATTGCATATATAAAATACAATGTTCTCTTGTTTTCTTAATAAAGGCAACTGAATTCAGTTTGAAAGGAACTCTGGGACCAGTGTTTGCTGTATGGATACGAACAGTGCTCCATTATGCGGCCGTATGCGAAGGTTTAGCTCACGACACAATGGCCGTACATGTGTGTATGTGTGCAGTTGGGACGTAGAAGCTGCTCGTTAGCCTGGTTAACCTCCATCCTGAGACGCTGGAGTCTGGCCTAGTTTCTGCTTCGGCACGAGTCAGCAGATTTTTTTTTTTAAACAGGAAATCACACAGAGTTCAGCAGCTGACCAGTGGAACAGCCTGAGTCTCTCTGCGTCAGTTATCGTCAGGAGAGGGGAAGCGACTGAGCCAGCAGTTCTCCAAAATGTGATGTGTTCAGTGTTACAATGGAACAAGTCATCAAATATAAATAGTGCAATTTAATTCAGTTTATTTGTACAGTGTGGAGTCATAGTATGCATTATCTCGAGGCACTTTGGTATTAAAAAAACTCCCTTTTAACAGGAAGAAACCTCCAACAGACCCAGGTTCAGGGTGGGGGGCCGTCTGCCTCCACTTGTTAGTTTACAGGGAGGAGAGAGAGAGAGACCACAAACAGCTGTCTACACCTCGGTTTACCTCTGTGGGAGGCAGAGGCAGGGACCCACAGACACACTCACCTCCAGCATCACTGAGTGGGATGACACTCTGGACAGAACCGGCCTAGTGAGTCCAGGTCCACAGCTCAGTGAGTCACTGTGGAGAAGACACAGTCTGATAAATGTAAGGACCAGTCTGAGTTTTAAACCATCAGATCCTCACTTCCTCAGACCCCTTCCTAGGGCTGTTTGAGGGTTAAGACTTTAAAATAACTAGGTTATTATAATTAGGTTTAAGTTAGGTTAAGAAGACTAATGGTTAAGGTTAGGGTAAGGGACTGGGGCAGTGTTTTTCAACCTTGGGGTTGGGACCCCACGTGGGGTCGCCTGAAATGTCTAGTAATTGGAAGGAAAAAAAAACTGATAAAAATATATTTTTTAACTAAATATTATTCATTTTAAAATTATGATTAAAAACAGCAGACACAATCTTAAGCAACTGTATTCTATACTTTCACTTTATTGAATATAATCTAAAGGCAGAAGTGCTGGAACACTTCTGTCCTCCTTGTTTCTGCTGTTGCATGTGTTTTTGTCTTTGTCCCCAAGCTGGTTTTACCTCCACTTATTAGTCATTATTATTATTTTTTTTTAGATATTTATAATCTTTTTTTATCGTATATGTGTGTGACTGATTCTTCTGTGAGCAGTTAACCACACCTGAATTTCCTTCGGGATTAATAAAGTAAATCTATCTATCTATCTATCTATCTATCTATCTATCTATCTATCTATCTATCTATCTATCTATCTATCTATCTATCTATCTATCTATCTATCTATCTATCTATCTATCGAGTTCAAATAAATGCAGCATATAAAGATACTGACCGTGATCGTGGGGTCACCAGAAATTTGTGATGTCAAAATGGGGTCACGAGCCAAAAAATGTTGGGAACCACTGGGCTGGGGAAAACAGTATGTCAATGAGTGTCCTCACACAGATAGCCATACAAACATGTGTGTGTGTGGGTGTGTGAATGGCAGCTCAGAGCATCCAGCCCTCTTGTTGGGAGAGAGTACCACCTTCAAGAGGGAGCAATCTGGAGGGTTATTGATTGGAAATACAACCTGTTTGATCAGTGACTGAGTGATGTTTTACATACAACACCATGTACCAGCACAGGCTGATTCAAAACAGTATCCAGTACCAGAACATTGAATGTTGTCTTTGTGTAGCGATATAACAAACAGAACAGCCATTCTGCGTAAATTACATTTTGTTTCCAACATGAAAACATCCAACTGCTCAGCTCTGTTTGCTCCAGCAGAACGTGTCTGTCATCTGGAGGAATACAGCAGGTACAAGAACATTTCACTTTCAGCAAAGAGTGAAACAATAAACAGCAGAATGCGATTTTGCTCTGTAAAACCTGTCTGTCCTCACATCAGCCTTGTTTCTCTGTTTTGTATTGTTAGGCCTTACTGGTCAGTGCAGGTGTTACTGATTGTTCCCATGGTAACATTGGTCATAGGCCTGGGTTAGGGGTGAGGATGTGAGGTGTTAAATGTTAATGGATTGGTTTGAGTCGGTCTAGAATACAATAGAAAACTTTATTGCATACAAAGGCAGATATTTGTCTTGCAGAAGATAAAAACGCATACAGTATATAAAAGAAACTGGTTGTGGGATTTATGGCAACAGGGACAAAGGATTGTTTTGTAGATGACTTGACTTAGGGACTCTGTACCTTTTCCCTGACGTAGTAACTGGAAACAGCAGTGTAGAGTAAAGGATGGTTGCAATCTAGGATTTTGTTACTCAACGTTGCACTGCTCTGTCATAGTGATGGGACAGTTGAATTTGTTTGCGACCTGTGATTTTACTGCCCATTTGAACTATTTTAGACAGCTTTGTCTTGCTTTTAACAGTCCAGGAGGAAACAATATTAAAACATTATACTTTCGTATCCTCTTTTTAGAGCTGACCTCAAAACTTCTTTTGTGAAACGATCTGACAAACATTAGACTGATCTATGAGCAAAGTTAAGATCGGACCAACACTACTGACCAGTGGAGATCTGACATTCTGTCCTGCTCCCTCCCCCCGTCTGCAGCTGTGGTCGCCGTAGGAACAAAAACTCAAATGTATGAAGAGGTCAGGGAGACTATGGAGGAGGACTTTCTGCTGGGCTCAAGAAATGTCTGGCAAAGCATCAGACAACAGAGGAGGGAACACAGGTTCTGGCCTGGAGGAGATGGAGACGATGTCTCACTGTCCCCTGTCCTGCAGGGGCCTCTGCTGGACGGTACCCGGCCGGGGCCCAGACTCCTGCCTCAGACTACTGGAGGAGCTGAGAGATATGAGGCCTGTTGCCCTGTAGTGACACAACATGGAAGGAAGGAGAGTAGGTATGGAAGAGTATTAAGGCCAATAACAGAGATAAGATTCTGAGAAAAAACTTGGAACTTCTGAGAAGAAAGAGTTTTTATCTCTGAAATTTGGACTTTTTTTAAATCTCAGAATTAAAAAAAAAAAATCTGTTGTTGGCCCTAATGCTCTTCCGTAGATACTAATCTCCCCAGCTACCGATCTAGGGGAATGAATATGGAAGCAGCCATCTTGCATAAATCACAGCCACAAAAGATAAAATGAAACTGAACTGAGGGAAAAGGTGAAAAACAGAAAGACAGGAGTGTTTTCACTGTGCATGGAAAAACAACAGTCATTCCTGTTTGTACAGAATGTGGTCAGACTCAGAATGCAGTTTGACCTTCATCGACCTCTGCTGGCAACCGGCTGAAAGTGCAACAGCAGAAACAACAGACTGAGACGGACACAGAGCCTGGACGTCCTTCCTCACCGGGGTTCAACAGAGACAAGAGGACACAACTCATGATGATTAACAATGGCACACAATAAATAACAAGTGGACAAGATAACGCAGACATGTTAAACATTATCAGCTCTATAGTGGCTGCAGCTACACACACACACACACACACACTGACAGCAGAGCTGGAGATGATAAACAGGTTTTCACTTCACCCTGTTTTTCACTGTTTTCTTGGAGCTCTTCAGTGAATACTGGACACATTCATACATCAGCCTGACAGGTGATGATACACAGATCTGTGTGTGTCAGTGTTGTGTTCACTACCTGTTTTGGTTGAAAATAAGCAGGCAAGACCTTTTATCATGTCAGTCAATACAGAAAACAAAAACCTGTTGTGTGTTCAGTCAGAAAGCAGCAGCACCAACTCTGAGGAGTGTGACGTTTGACCAGAGGAACTGCAGGTCAGTCAGATTCACACTTCTCTCACTGGGGTTGAAGAACTTTGTTGTATCAGGTTATGAAAGCAGGAACCAACCTTGTGGACTTTCAGTGAACTTGTCCTCTACCTCCATCATGTCTCCATCTGAAACCATCATCAGCTGCTTGTTAACTGTATTCTGTGATTCATATGATCAAGTTAAAGTGATAGTTCACCCAAAATTAAAATTTCACTCATTATCTACTCACCCTCATGTCAACTAAGAGCTGTGAGAATTTTCAGAGTCCTCCGTTCCTTCTCTGAGTTACGGGGGGGGGGTCCGCGCAGCAGTATTTGTCCATATAATGGTTGTCAATGGACACAAACTTTCTTCGTCCAAAAAGACACACCAAAAAACATCCAAATACCTCCATACTGCTCGTCTGTAATGTCCCTCTTGTATTGAAGCCCCGACACGAGAAATTGTTCCGAAAAAGATTAAATAAGTCTATATTTTAAGCTTGTTTGTAGCGGAAGCTCCCAGTGTCTCAGTTCACTGCTCTTCCTGTGTCGAGATTTGCACTGACCGGCGGAACAATTTCTCATGTCGGGGCTTCAATACAAGAGGGACATTACAGACTTAGTACATGAATACATGGATGATTCTGTGTGATGGGATGACGTGCAACACAAACAGAGACTACAACCACAACCAGGTCCATTCAGTAACTTTAATTGACAGTATAGCTGACAGGATAAGTTCACCCAAATGACAGGAACACCAGGCCTGAGAGAGTGACCACAGTGTCACACATTAACATACTCGTTAGCACAAAACAGTGAGTGACATCCAAATGTGTTTTAAGGCTGGTGTGTGTGTGTGTGTGTGTGTGTGTGTGTGTGTGTGTGTGTGTGTGTTGGACCACCTGTCCTGCTTAAGGCTGTGAGACCCTGAACTTCACATCATAGTGTAAAAAAAGCCATGTCCTACAGAACACTACCAGCTGATCACAGATCAGACTGGAGCGTGTGCAAGGCTGGACACAGAGCTGGTGGTGATACTGTCTGACATCACATGATGATGCAATAACTGCTTCATTTGATTAGAAACTGCTGGATTAACTAGTGTAAAAATAGATTAAAAATGATTCATTTTGTCTTTTTGCTCTGAGACTTTAACTGATGATTCAGCCACAAAATGAACCTTCACTGTTCAAAGGTCAGTTTGTTATTGAGCTGATCTGAGGCCAGTGCAGAGGTTGAGTGTGTGTCTGCTGCATTCTTCAAGGTGCTCACACACCTGTCACCTCTGACAGGAGCAGCAGAGATTCAACCACAGCTGTTGGCTGGAGGTATCTATCTTTAAAGGGATACTTCACCCATAATCAATAATTCACTAATCTTCTCCTCACCGTCATGCCAAGGAAGGGTTTGGAGAACTTTCAGAGTTCCAGGGGGGGGTCCGGCTGGCAACAGATTTTCATATAGTGGCGGTGGATAGAGCTCACTTTTGAATCGTCCAAAACACACACTATGAAACATCGTCTGTACTGACCCAAGTGTCCTGAAGCCACCACATGAAAAAGTTGTTCTGAAAAAATTTATGTTTTCAGACTTGTTGTAGCAGTTAGCTCCCAGTGGCTCTGATGATGTTTGTGCGCATGCGCGAGATTTGCTGCCAGATGTTGGTTCGTCGTCATACCATTGGATGTTTGATGTAAACACGGAAGAACATCTCGCAGCAAATCTCACGCAGCCACTGAGTTACTACTACAACAAGGCTAAAAACAGAGATCAAATTAATTTTTTCAGAACAACTTTTTCATGTGGCGGCTTCAGGACACCTGGGTCAGTACAGACGAGCAGTATGGAGGTATTTGGATGTTTCATAGTGTGTGTTTTGGACGATTCAAAAGTGAACTCTATCCACCGCCATTATATGAAAATCCGTCACCAGCCGGACCCCCCCTGGAACTCCTAAAGAGTTTTGATAACTCCAAAAGTTCTCCAAAGCCTTCATTGGCATGACGGTGAGTAGAAAATTGGTCAATTATCGATTTTGGGTGAAGTATCCCTTTAAAGGGAGACATGAGAAATAAATGCATCATGTAAAAGGCTGCATCACCTCTCCTGTGTGTGATACCTACATAACCGACCAGACCGGACCAACACACTAACTGTTGATGTCCCTTCTGGGCCCCCGTAGCTTCAGGCTGCACTCTGCTTAGTCAGGTTAAAAAGAGATGGAACAGGAAAGACATCCATTCATCAGACAAGCCCAGACACAAGAGGATTTTTACACTGATAAGTATTTTCTCATTTTTCTATGTCAGATTCATGAATGTGTTCTTAGACCGCAGAAATTATCTTTTTTTTTAACATTCTTTCATAAATTTTAAATGCCTCCCATCAGATTTAAAGAGGGTTTGAGTGTGTCGTACTCTGTCCTTCATTGTCTCTGCTGTGTCTCTAGGATTCTGGCTGTAGAGTCTCTTCCATGTAACTGGGTGAGAGACAAGGAATGTGTTGGTTAGATATCTAAAAACACAAGTGAGAATAAGAAAGTGCACGATTATGACAAAACATGTGATCCCTCAGAGTTTTTATGTGATCAGTTCAGATACCAGACTCGTCTTCTGTGTTTCCATGGTGAACATCTTTGGGCTTTTTGCTCAACAACCAGTTTTTTCCATTCGTTCTTTTACTCGTAGAAAAAAAAGTCACTTGTGCTTTTCTTTGTGAATCTTGATTAAGATTGTTGTATCAAAAATGTAGATTTAGTAGGTAAGAAAACAAAAGGTACAAATACGTGAGCTGAAAAGTCCTGTGGTGTGTTTACAGAGTGGAGTCCTGCTGGACCGGACCGGGCAGACTGGGCTGGGTCAGGCTGTCCATGGCCGACAGGATGGAGGAGAAGAGGCGCTCGGTGTAGGTCTGCAGAGCTCCAGACTGACTCTGGATCAGCTGCAGCGTGTCTCTTAGAACTGCAGACAGAGAAGAAAAAAAAGCTTCAGTGGAAGAAAGAGAGAGATGAGAGGAAGGCGTTTGGTTTTGGTGACGTGTGTATGTGTGTGTGTGTGTGTGTGTTGATGCGTCACACTGACGTGGAGACGTGGTGTTGATGCAGTTCAGCAGCAGATGTCCGGTGTGCAGGACGCAGGACGCCAGGGGCTGGTGGCTGCTCACCGCTCTCTGGAAACTCTGAGGACAGGACAGAGACAGTCTGTGCAGTGAGCTGAGGGACGCCGAGTGTCTGAGCTTATGAAGCCGACACTAACACACAGTGAGAGACGCCTGTGCAGTGCAGGATCCTTTTGTTGTGGACATATGAAGACTGAGCTGCCAATATAGCAGCTTCAGTCTGGAACTGATCAATTCACTGATTAGTTGCAGTTCATCATTTCTGATAATCAATCAACCATTTCATTTCTTTCTCTGGTTTAGTTTTCCACTCTTTCTCTGCTTCTATTTCTGTTTTCAGTCCTTGTTATTAGTGTTTGTATGCTGTTGGTAATTGTTTCTAAGTTTAGACAACAATTGAGGGGCCAGATATGTATGAGAGAAGAGTAAGCTTGCTGGTTTGAATATACATTTTGTACTCTAACTTTTGGATTTGAAGTTTAAATATTGGTCTAATTGTTATTGATGAGTATGTTTTGTTGTCATATTGTGGCTACTTGTTAATCTTTTCTGTCTAGAACAGGCTATTTCATTGAGTTTTCAATGGGGTAGATAGCTTTAAGAGGCAGCAGCCTCCCACTCTGGCTCAAGTGGGTGGGACACTTTTTATGTACTGTCCGGGGCACCTTTTTTTAGAAATATGAAATATGAAATATCCGGTTTTCATTATATTTCATTGGACCATTAAGCACCTGCTTAAATTGACTGGTGCTTTGGCTTTTTTTTTTTTTTTTTTTAAGAGGCCTACCTCAACAAATCAGAAATCCTTTACACTAGAATATTCAATTCATTATAACCTATTTACAAACCTTCATGTGTGAATTACAAAAATGATGTATGAAAGTGGTTTTAAAGCAGAAGTAAGTGGTCCGGTCGTTTTCGCTAATGCTGCGTTCCAGGCAGGCTTTTGAAATCGTAAATTACAGCTTCAAGTCACAACTTACGACTTTGTAGCGTTCCAGGCAACCCACTCGTGTTTTTCCGACCTGTTTTACCGGTGAAAGTCACTATAACGGCCACTCGTAACTTCCGACCGGTGAACTCGTACCAGTTCGATCTGGTACGAGTTCACCGGTCGGAAAAATACGAGTTTCCTTGAACGCACCATAACAGTCCTCGTCGCCACATTCACGGCGTCCCTTGGCTGCACACACAGCCCTGCATGCCGTTCTCTCTCCTAATTGGATAAAAACTGTAGGATACGATAAATGTTTTCTCCTCGACTCAGAGCAGAGCAGAGGGACTGAGAGACCCGTGTTTCAGACCAAACACTCTATGTAAGTGATTGCTGTCGGAAGATATAACTATTTAAGACTTATATTAACACAAATATATCACTTACTTCTGCTTTAAGTAATATTTTCAGGTTGCAAAATTCATCTAAATAAAGTGACTGCAATGTAGCCTCGTTGTAACACATGCCAGGGTGATCTACCTGTTGACCCTTTAAAAAGCCGCTGGTTGGAACAAGAAATAAAACAAGATTTGTAACGTAATGTGTAATGTCATTTTCGTTTTGTAAGAAATTATATTATAAAATTGGTATCGAAAAAATTATCATTCAGGAACCGGTATCGAAGTGAAGGTATTGTATCGGTATTGGTACCGGTATCGAACATTTTTAATTGATACCAATAGCCCTAGTGGAGAAACACGGTTTTCTTACCGTGTCCTGTCCTCAGGGTTCCTATACATTTGAAATTTCCATATTTCCAAATTCCATACTTTTTCTAGACCCTAATTTCCAGTCTTCTCAGTAAAAAAAAATCTAATAATTTGTGATATTTAAGTAAATAGACGTGCATGATATAAAAAAAAGCATGCAATTTATCATTTGTTTTCATTATTCAGAATGTGTATCCGTTATGCAACCAAATAATTTCCAGGAGATTGTAGCTAGATACAATTGTGCATATAAAATAATTAACCTAAATAACTTCAGATAAGACCAAACCAAGATAAGATAAATAAAATAAATATATTTCCATACAATAGTTTCCATTTTCCATACTTTTACAGACCTGGAAATGCATAAAATCAAATTCCATACGTTTCCATACTTGTGTAGGAACCCTGTGTTCTGTTTTAGTTTTTCATTAAGAAAAAGCCAATTCTGTGGATCACTTTGTAGAATAAAAATTTGTTCTTTTTCCAACTTGACCTGGACGTCAAGTGGATTATAAACAACAGGTCAACATTTGCAATTGGTCTAGTTCTCTAAATGATAAGGATAGAAGCTTCAGAGCTTAACATCTGATCTCATGTAGAAGAGGAAACACTGGAGAAAACCAGTTAGTGGTCAAGCTGAGCAGCATGTTACACTTCCATTTGGATGGAATGGTCAGTTAATTATATACTGTAAACATAAATGACAGCACTGCAGCACAGTCAGCCTAGTCACTGCTTTCAGACAGGAAAAAACTGACATTCCCCCTTCATAAAGAAGAAGTGAGTATGACCTCAGATCACCTGTGCTGCAGCAGGTGACTGCTCAGATTAGCTGTGGTTGTGAAGTGAAACCACAAATAGCCTCAACTTCCGTCGTCTACAGTGAAGAACCAAAAACTTCTCCACACACTGATTCTCAGAGGCTTCAGTGTCCTGGCTTTTGCCACGTTTGAATTACAAGGAAGTTGTGATAAGATGTGAAAGCTCCATCCCAGATGTGAGGGTGTACAGTAGCAACAGAAGCTGTGTGGAGGGTTTTGGTGTTGAGACTCAGCTCCTACCTGATACTCAGCCAGAGACCACTTCACACTGTCGATGTCTGCGCTGGGTGCAGCCAGGATCTCCATCTTCTCTGACACCGTGTACAGCTGCTGGATCAGCTGCTCCAGATGTGAACAGAACACCTGCAACATCCACAACATCTGCTGCTCACACACACACAACGTACACTCAAGATGAAATCCTGCAGATATCATTATTGTATGGCATCGTATCCAGAGCCCAGTTGTTCAAAGGTGAGCTGATCGGATTGGATCGAATCTTGAAAACGGGTTGTTCAGAACTAAAAACGGATTCTGAGGTCGGATTAGATCATGTAACCCAGTTTTGATTCTAATCTGGATGAAACCCTCAATTTGTGTTCAATTTTTTTTAGTAGAATCAGGATAACTTTGATCTAAAAAATATTCTTATCCCAGCAGTGGGGTGGATTCAGGGTCGATTTCAGAAGCAAAATGTAATTTAAATTAAATTCAAACTGATTAAATAAACAACATTTCAGTCAGACAACTCTGAAATGAGAACAAATAATTCATTGAGTATAAGCATAGCAAGCTGAAACACAGCATAGGCATCCGTGAGCATGGCTGCAGCAGGTTTGGCGTCAGGCTCTGTCTCAGTTATTCCTTCCCTGGTTGATCTGGTTTGCCAGACATTACAGGGAATGAAGCAGACCCCCGCAAGGGATCATAGAGACCAGAGCCCCCAGGTGGATGCTGGGGAGGAGGTGGGTTTGCAAAACCTCATGGGCAGAAGTAGCAGCAGCAGAAGCAGCAGCAGAGCAGCAAATAGCAGCGGCTTGAGTTGTCTGCCTGAACTAGCTCCGCAGGCTTCGCATCATTTATAATGTAGTATTATACACATTTATTGTTTTATATTTTGCACCTGATTTTTAAACCATTACAGTGATAACTTAGCCTGACAAGCCAGACTATATCACTAAAATGTCTAGTCTGGCAACGACCGGTAGACCTCTGCTCAATCCAGGGGGCGGGATGAAGGCTGTCTTTCAAACTGCCTCTGCACCAATAGGGTAGCGCTACGACCAATCAGAGCAAAGAGCAGGGTGGTGTTAGCCTGACAAGCCAGATAGAGCGCTGTGATTGGTGAACACAAACGGTGTTCGAGACAAAAAGTTCCTATGGCTCGTTTCTAGACCCACCTACGGAGCAAAGAGATTTGCTGCCGCTAGGGTGCAGCTAGATTTCTAGGCTAGTGATAACTCAAATAAAATTAACTTTTGGTCATTCAACAGATTAAGAATTCTAATGTTTCTCCCCAACTACTAGGCTTTTAAAGGGACAACGAGGAGTTTTGGAAAAGCGAAGCGTTTTCACACTACATTTATGAGCCTCCGCGCACCGTAAAATTCTTTTGACCGGCGCAAGACAGACTCATGTTTTCATTCATCAAGAATTAAAGTCAGAGGTTCAAAGAGGTTCACATACCGTCATAGTTCCGACCATAAACGGCGATTCAGCGGCGTTATTCTCATGACTCGTTGCGAAACCGAAAGTAAAAAGCGCTGGTCGGCTCGACCAGCATCTCCGCCACCACTAATAATAACAAAATAACGATAGAGACAAAACGATATATTTATCGAAAATGGGCCCATTAACAAGTGTGGGTAGCGGAGATTCATCCACATTAACGTGAGACTTTTTTATAACCGAATAGAAACTCCTCGTTGTCCCTTTAAATGAAATTTGAAATTTTAATTTTGAATTTGAAACACATGTAAAAAATATTCATTTTTTATTATCTTTTTGTGGGTCTATTATGGCCAAGAGGGGTTCAGCCTTGTTTGTCTGTCTCTCTTTTTGCTAGAGACAAGGTCTGGCTGTTTAAAAGATATTGAAGAAAAAAACAATACACATGCCCCATTTTCAATGAGGAGGTGTTTGTATTGTTTTTTCCTCTTTTCAAATAAATCCACTTTGAATGACCCCATGTTGCTGCTCTACCTGTTTTTCACATACCTAGTAGCCTTCAGTGTGCTATGCAGACCCATTAGAGCACTCATTATCTGGATTTGGTTATCTTGAAAAGTTTGTATCTAGATCAGACTGATCCAATCCAACTTTGCTTTCAACATCTGGGATATAAATAAATTGGATTACGTCACGTGATCCTGGATTGCAAAACATTGGATCCAGATTACACATTTTAAACACCTGGACTCTGTCTTTTAGAACAGTACTGCACTTTGACTCAGATCATGTCTCTACCTGGATGTGCTGCATCAGGGAGTCACTTTGCTCTCTGTCCAGCTGGTTGCCCGTCTGGTTGCCAGGCAGCGTGAGGCCACGCAGCTGCTCCACCAGAGCCTCCACCTCTCTGAGACTGGACCGACTCAGTCCCGCTTCAACAGGCTCCACCAGTCCTCCAGAAACTCTCCTCACTGCCTCAGAGTCCATGTGAGCAGCTGCTGGAGGATGGTACACAGATTTTGGAAATTTTAAGATGTCATTTTTCACTAAGTGCCACAAAGTAAATGTTATTCTGTAGAGGCAAGAGACCTCCTGGACAAATAAGAGTCTATACAATAAACACCTGTCTCAAGTGTGCTCTCCTCTCTGACCGTCTCGTGTTTTCCCCGATCTGTGTCTTGGCTCTCGTCCTCCTTGTCTTCATCGTCAGCCTCCTGTTTCTCAGGAAGTGTGATGGAGGAGAGGACGGAGGTGTTTCCTGGCTCCAGAGACTCCCAGCTGGCTGTGACCGGCCGGGTCAGCTTGGCTGTCACCTCCCTCACCTGCACAGAGGAAGCACATATTATCAGTCAGCTGACACTGGTCCAGCTCTGATGGAGAGCTCCTCTGTCCAAGAGCTGCTGATGAGTCTGTTGATCTGTGCTGAGTGTTTCCTCTGCCAACACTGTTTAAATAAGACCTAGATCTTTGACAAGACTGACATTTTAAATGTGAATTTTATACAGTGTTAAGAGACTGATAAAACAAAGGATTCATTATTTCTGTTAATGTGAACAGTTAAACAAGTGGAAGATGAAATTATCTCCAAAAGACATAAAGTTAAAGCAGAAGTGAGTGATCCGGTCGTTTTCGCTAATGCTGCGTTCCAGGCAGGCTTTTGAAATCATAAATTACAGCTTCAAGTCACAACTTACGACTTTGTAGCGTTCCAGGCAACCCACTCGTGTTTTTCCGACCTGTTTTACCGGTGAAAGTCACTATAACGGCCACTCGTAACTTCTGACCCGTGAAATCGTACCAGTACGTCTTTTTGTACAGTCTATGTACCAGATCGAACTGGTACGACGTCACAGGTCGGAAAAAAACGAGTTTCCTTGAACGCACCATAACAGTCCTCGTCCCTACGTCGCCACATTCACGGCGTTCCTTGGCTGCACACACAGCCCTGCATGCCGTTCTCTCTCCTCATTGGATAAAAACTGTAGGATACGATAAATGTTTTCTCCTCGGCTCAGAGCAGAGCAGAGGGACTGAGAGACCCGTGTTTCAGACCAAACACTCTATGTAAGTGATTGCTGTCGGAAGATATAACTATTTAAGACTTATATTAACACAAATATATCACTCACTTCTGCTTTAAACATGAAACAATTTATTGTTGAAAGAATGGGAAACCCAGGAGACTTGAGCTCCCAGATAACTTTGACCAAGGTATTTACTATTTACACACTACTACTAGGTACTAACTATGCAGGGTAGCCAAACCTTTGCTGAGTGCCCTTTTCCTTTTCTGTCAATTTCGAAAATGTAAAAGATGAATATGTACATATATTATTTAAAATGTAGGGGTGCCCATACTTTTGCATGCCACTGTAGAACCTGTGTGAGTGTGTTTCAGAGTCTTTCCTGTTACTCTCTTATAGCTTTACATCTTCAAATTTAGCACAAACAATCACTTGGACACACTTGGATGAACTCATTGTAGGCCGAGGTGTCTCAACGCTTAATTTATGTTGTGATGAATGACTGAATGAGTGAATGAATGAATTTTATTTCAAACGTGTCTAAAATTTAAAAATTATAAAACAGCCTAAGTATCCTTAAACATATCATATACATACTTAAAGGGATAGTTCACTCAAAATTGAAATTTCACAAAAAGACACACCAAAAAACATCCAAATACCTCCATGCTGCTCATATGTAATGTCTGTCTTGTATTGAAGCCCCGAAATGCGAAATTGTCCCGAAAAAAAATTAAATAAGTCTATACTTCAAGCTTGTTTGCATTTCGGGGCTTCAATACAAGAGGGACATTACATACGAGCAGCATGGAGGTATTTGGATGTTTTTTGGTGTGTCTTTTTGTTACGAAGACAGTTGGTATCCATTTGCAACCGTTATATGGACATGCACTGCTACGCCGAGACCCCCTGTAACTCAGAGAAGCCACGGAGGACTCTGAAACTAGTAGATAATGAGTGAAATTTCAATTTTGGGTGAACTATTCTTTTAAATATCCACACAATATATTATATTATATTTTTTCTACCTCTTTTTAAATATATTTATGTTTGTACTTTGTTTTATCTCTTGCTCCAGACTATTCTACAAAGTCACATTTTACCATTTCTTTACATTTTACTACACCAAAAAACTGTGATTTGGAAGTTACACTTCTACACGTCATTCTTGATGATATCTGGATTGACTGTTGATCCCTAATTCAACCTAGTGAGGTGTGCTGACCTGTCTGGACAGCTGCTGCAGCTCCTCCAGCTGCTCTGGAAGACGCCGGAACTCCTCGTCCACCTCCACACACACGCTCCTGGGCTGAGGGAACAGACAGGTGGAGGACGGAGCGCCGTGCCGATGAAGGTCCTCATCACCACCCTGGTAATGATCCGCTCCACCTCTGTCCAGACTGCAGTCCAAGCCCACAGGGTCCGGTAGGGAGAGCCGGGTCCCGTCCCAGGATCCGCTGAACCCCGGCGGGTCGGGGGACCTATCTCCAGCGCCGGCGGGACTTCTCTCTCTGGTCTGCCCCGTGCCGTTCAGGGACAGGTCCAACAGGGACAGGCTGGTGGAGCTGCAGAGGTGGTCCAGTTCGATCCCCGAGTCCTGCAGGTGTGTCTGCCGGAGAGAGTCTTCCTGCAGCTCGGAGCCGTCCCACTCGCTGCCGGCCTCTCCCGGCCTCAGAGGGTAGGTGTAGTCCAGCAGGGCCTGGTACTCCCTGTTGGGGTCCCAGCGTGCAGAGCGCCGGTCTGGAGATGGAGGTGAGGTTTTAGGGATGGCGCAGGCCCAGTACTTTGCCTGATAGGGCGACATGGAGTCACCTTTGGGGTGTTTTCCGGACGAGGACGGTGTGTTGTCCTCCGTCCGGCCCGGCTGTGAGCGGCCTGAGCGAGGGGTGTAGGTGGGGTTCAGGACGGTGGAGGTCAGTCGCGGTCTCTGAGGAGGGTTTAGTCTCTGGACCTCCAGGATGGAGCTGAAGAGGCTTCGCTGAGTGGATCTACCGGCATACAAAGAGGATCCTACGGTGGGTTCTACGTGGTCCGGCCTCCCCCTGAGCTCTGAGACACCCAGGGCCGAGCCCAGGTCCTCGCTGCAGGCCGAGGGAGGAGAGAGGTCTCTGAGCGAGCGGCTGAGGCTCTGCGGGCTCAGCTCCTCCCTCCGTCTGCTCCATGAGTTCATATTAGTTTGGTTTCTTCTGCTGAGACCTGGGTGCTTCTCCTACAAGGCAGAAAAGCAGCAGAATGAAACACTTGGTTTGACCTGTCTGGTGTCATAAAAGCTTCCTGCTGGTGTCATTAATATTATTCTAGGGGCTACAGCCACAGATATCTAGCCTGATGCATCAGCCGCTTACTTCATTACATTTCATATAGCGTCTGAACACGAGCCATAGGGATTCGTTTGCTTCCGGGAGGCGGTTGCTTACATTTGCTTCAACTAATCGCTGCTGCTTGGTGGTCACGTGTGCTATACACCGGTTAAGCTCATAGGTTAATCTTGAGCGCTTGAGTTCAACGTCATCGCCTTCACTTACCCGTCTGTTCGCTGATTGGTCCGTCCGCTCTGGCGGACGGAGCAAACCGAAACGCATTGCTAGTGTCCTGACTACATTGTTGAGGCAAATGAAATTTGCCGGAACCAGTAGGCGGCGCTAGCCTGGCTAACAGATATCAGTGCTGATAGAGACTTTTCTCCTTCCCAATACATTTTTTTCATCTATACTAGTATATTTTTATCTATAATATACAGATGATTCTCAATAAATTGAATATGATGGAGGTCAGCAGTCTTCTCCATGACAGTGGAGCTATTGAGCCAGGCTCAGGAAACCTTTGCAGGAGTTAAAGGGATAGATCACCCAAAATTCAAATTTCACTCATTATCTACTCACCCTCATGTGGACTAAGGGTTGGGAGAAGTCCTCCATGCCTTCTCTGAGTTACAGCGGGGCTCCATGCAGCACTGCATGTCCATATGATGGTTGCAAATGGAGCTCACTTTTCTTCGTCCAAAAAGACACACCAAAAAACATCCAAATACCTCCATACAGCTCGTCTGTAATGTCCCTCTTGTATTGAAGCCCCAACATGAGAAATTGTTCTGAAAAAAATGTAATAAGTCTATGTTTTAAGCTTGTTTGTAGCAGAAGCTCCCAGTGTTGCTCTGTTGGAATCTCCCGCGATTTCCAGAGCCGTGAACTGGGTGTCTGTGCAAATCGCGCAAGATTTGGGCGGACCAGGAAGAGCAGTGCTGGGAGCTTCCGCTACAAACAAGCTTAAAACATAGACTTATTTAATTTTTTTCGGTACAATTTCTCATGTTGGGGCTTCAATACAAGAGGGACATTACAGACGAGCACTATGGAGGTATTTGGATGTTTTTTGGTGTGTCTTTTTGGACGAAGAAAAGTGAGCTCCGTTCGCAACCGTCATATGGACATGCAGTGCTGCACGGAGCCCCGCTGTAACTCAGAGAAGCCACGGAGGACTCTGAAACTTCTCCCAGCCCTTAGTCCACATGAGGGTGATTAGATAATGAGTGAAATTTGAATTTTGGGTGAACTATCCCTTTAATGAGCTGATTAGAGTGTGACATCATTAGGTTACAATAGTAAACTTTTTCAATAGATTATGTTATTTGAGATTTTTGGTTTTACATAATCTGGACATAATCATTATAATTAAAAGAAATAGGGACAGAAATATTTCAGTCTGTGTGTAATAAATCTTTTTCATATACAGTATGAGTTTCACTATTTGAATTGAACGACTGAAATAAATGAACTTTTCCATGATTTTATTAATATATTGCGATGGACCTGTAGTATCAAACCTATTTGGTGGCTCTATAAAAGTATGTAAGTCAAAAATCCAGTTATTTGCTGATAGAGCTGCAATGCTTATGATATTGTGTGTGTATGTGTGTTCCATAGAGGGAGAGAAGTCACTGTGTCCTCACTTCTCATCAGTTATTTACTTTCTAACTGACTTTAAATGCTTTTCTCTTCAAAATCATCATTTACTGGCAAATCTAACAGCCTGTTTTATCATTGTAGCATAACTCAGTATAATGACTGACAGTGACATCTACACCTTTCCCACATTTTGGAATTTTCCTCCTATATATTATAAACAGTAAATATAAATTATAAATGTCAAGTGGTACATGTAATACGTTATCAGTTAATCAATACATCAACACTGAGTTCAGACCTGACTGGAGTTTGAGATATTAAGAAATATTTTCAGGTCAGATTGATTTGATTTTATAGAAATGTGATTTAAAGGGATAGTTCACCCAAAATTCAAATTTCACTCATTATCTACTCACCCTCATGTCAACTAAGAGATGTGAGAATTTTCAGAGTCCTCCGTCCCTTCTCTGAGTTACGGGGGGGTCTCAGCAGCAGTATTTGTCCATATAATGGTTGTGAATGGATACCAACTTTCTTTGTCCAAGAAGACACACCAAAAAACATCCAAATACCTCCATACTGCTCGTCTGTAATGTCCCTCTTGTATTGAAGCCCCAACATGAGAAATTGTTACGAAAAAAATTAAATACGTCTATATTTTAAGCTTGTTTGTAGCGGAAGCTCCCAGTGTCTCAGTTCACTGCTCTTCCTGTGACCGGCGGAACAATTTCTCATGTCGGAGCTTCAATACAAGAGGGGCATTACAGACGAGCAGTATGGAGGTATTTGGATGTTTTTTGGTGTGTATTTTTGGACGAAGAAAGTTGGTATCCATTGACAACCATTATATGGACAAATACTGCTGTGCGGACCCCCACGTAACTCAGAGAAGGGACGGAGGACTCTGAAAATTCTCACAGCTCTTAGTCGACATGAGGGTGAGTAGATAATGAGTGAAATTTGAATTTTGGGTGAACTATCCCTTTAACATCCACAGGTAAAAACACTTCCACATTTGCATAATAAAGTATAAAATGATCTCTGTCCCCCTCACCGTCCGTGTGTGCTCCTGTGACTGTGTCTTCTTTAGGATGGACGTGTGCTGTTCAGTGGAGAAGAGAGGCTTCCTCATCACGTACTGTCTGTCCGTCAGATACCTGGAGGTGGGCAGCAGGGACACACTTTTCTGTGCTCCTCCTCTGTCTTTCTCTCTCTCCGCCTTACTCTGTTCGTCGCCTTTTGTCGTCAAATCCAAGCATCTTCTGCTGTGCTTAAACTCTGGGAGATGCATCTTCCTGTCTACTGTCTGTAACAACATCTATTGCACGTCTGTCCGTCCTGGGTGAGGGATCCCTCCTCTGTTGCTCACCCTGAGGTTTCTCCTGTTTTTCCCTGTTAAAAGGGTTTCCATGGAGTTTTTCCTCAGTCGATGTGAGGGTCTAAGGACAGAGGATGTTGTTACGATGCCATGTAAAGCCCTTTGAGACAAACTGTTTGTAAAAACGGGCTATACAAATAAAATTGCCTTGCCTTGCCTTGCCTTCCATCGCGGGCTGCATCCCTTGGCCTCCATGGGTCGTAGGAAATGTAGGAGGGACCTGTCAACTAGAGGAATAGAACAGCTTTCAGTGTTCACATGTCTTGGTTTATGTTCTGAAAATGTATTTGCTCTTTTGGTTTTATTTCTGTACCTTTGAGGAGCTGTGAGTTTCCTGCTCAGAGTCTCCTCAGCTACAAACTTCATGTTGCTGAGTTAAGGTGCACAGGAGCCCTGGAATGACACAGAGGGAGGAGGAGAGGACAAAAAGACATTAAAGGGATAGTTCAACATTTTGGCAAATTGGCCCATTGCCATAATCCCTATAGTCATAGCAGTAGGTTCGTTACCTTTATTTGTCGGTGTAAGCTATTTTTAGAACGGAGGAGCGGAGCGGTAGGCTGTTCAGAGCTACACTATGGAGGCTAATGGAATTTCTTGGTTTCCCTCATCAAACTCATCAAATACAAAATCCCAAAACTCCAAAACGCTTTCGTGGACAAGTTGTGAGCTGCACAATCACCACGCTATGAGATAATAATAGAACGTTACGAGACAGAGCTGTTTTAGAGGTAAATTCATGCAAAACCGCTGATGCGCGTTGCGTTCAGGGACAGCTTTTCAGCAAGCAGACTCTGTATTTACCTCGAAAACGGCTCCGTTTCGTAACGTTCCATTATTATCTCATAGCGTGGTGATTGTGCAGGTCACAACTTGTCCACGAAAGCGTTTTGGAGTTTTGGGATTTTGTATTTGATGAGTTTGATGAGGGAAACCAAGAAATTCCATTAGCCTCCATAGTGTAGCTCTGAACAGCCTGCCGCTCCGCTCCTCCGTTCTAAAAATAGCTTACACCGACAAATAAAGGTAACGAACCTACTGCTATGACTATAGCGATTATGGCAATGGGCCAATTTGCCAAAATGTTGAACTATCCCTTTAAGCAAGACAATGACAGACACTCTGGACGTTTCTAAGGAGGCCTTATGAGCTCAATGCACCTAAATTTAAGTATAAAGGCATAATCCATGGGCCTTTGCTCCATATCATCTTAGTCTCTCTATCTCTCTCTCTCTCTCTGGAATTAAGGAAAAAAATACTTTCTGCTCTTTTTATTCAGTGCTTTCTACTTCAAAAACCATTTTTAAAACCTTCTTATATTCTACCAATGAAGAAATTCTGATGTAATGACTGTAGCATTAAAGCCACCTGGGGGCAGCACAATAATATGAAAACACGACATCTGACATCTAATTGTTTCATGATATAACGTTCTTTAACAAGCAGGCCTGCCCTTTTACAGATTGAACATTTATTGAAAAAAAAAGATATAAGAGTTATCTATTGATGATAAACAATTTAACATAATCACACTCTGAACCTGGCCCAGGTGGTCCCCCTGCCAATGACCCATAACCTCTACAGAGGACGCAGTCGCAGAGCCACATGACCATTCCCTCAGAGTGCTGAGTGTGGAGTTTGTTTCTATATGATGAACCTGAGATCAGTCTTTTAATGGGTTTAAGCTGATTAGAGTAATAAACCAGCCCCCACCAGAGAGCACTCTGGAGCTGAGTTTCACTCTACAATATGCACCTGTATCAAGACACTTTAAAGGGATAGTTCAACATTTTGGCAAATTGGCCCATTGCCATAATCCCTATAGTTTTAGTAGTAGGTATTGTTGTTTAATTGTCGGTGCAAGCTATTTTAAGAACAGCGGAGCAGAGCTGTGAGCTGCTCAGAGCTACACTACAGAGGCTCATGGAACTTCTTGGTTTCCCTCATCAAACTCATCAAATACACAATCCAACAACTCCAAAACGCTCTGGTGGACAAGTTGTGACCTGCACATTCACCACGCTATGAGATAATAACACAACGTTACCACACAGAGTACTCCTAAAACTATAGGGGATTGTGGCAAAAAATTTTGAACTATCCCTTTAAGACAGATAGACTGTCTTTGCAAAAACAGGCAAAAAACAACAACAACAAACAAACAAACAACCCCAAAATGAAATATATTTTGCTAAGAAAACATAGATATCAGTGTTGGCCTCATAACTCCAGTGTCAGTCAGGCTGTAATATGAATATATGAAGAGGAGCTGCTGCTGATTCTCACATTGATTACCACAAGCAATGCCCCTTCACATCTGATCAACTGCTGATACACAAACATGAACAGGTTTAAAGCTCCAACTCCAATGGGCCTCACAACAAAACAGAAAAAGTAAATATCAATAATGCAGACTCTTCTTTACACTGTGAGCGCCAAATGCACATTTTCATTTGTGTAGTGAGGGGGAAGGTCTGTAGGCCACCTTGTGTTGTGGGATCACTAGGCAGCGGGGCATGATAAGCATGCAGGCTGTGGGTCCAGGAGGTGTAATGATACACTCCAGTCCTCACCTGACTGATCTCATTAAGACTGCATGTTCAGACCTGCCTGTGCTCACCAGCCACTCAGAGCATCATCTGTCCGCTGGGTCAGTGAAGCTCCCAGCACTTCCTACGGACAGATCACGTTCCTCTGCTGCTGCTTACAGGGGTTTCATTCAAAAACAACTTTATGGACTCTATCAACAGGTGTCAATCTTGTTAGTACCGACTAGGGATGTCTTGTTTTCACAATTAATCGCAGTGTTAAACGCCACATTTAATTAATCGTAAAGATTCCATACTGTCACTTTCCAAAAAAGATTATATCAGAACCATATCTGCAGATGTGCGCCAAAGTAAAGGTAAATGCTCAGATACTGGTCCACTTACCTAACGTAACATAGAATTGTTTATTTAAAGGGATAGTTCAAAATTTTTGGCAAATTGGCCCATTGCCATAATCTCTATAGTCTTAGTTAGGAGTGGGTTCGTTACCTTTAATTGTCGGTGCAAGCAATTTTTAGAACGGCGGAGCAGAGCCGCAAGCTGCTCAGAGCTACGCTACGGAGGCTCATGGGATTTCTTGGTTTCCCTCATCAAACTCATCAAATACACAATCCAACAACTCCACAATGCTCTGGTGGACAAGTTGTGACCTGCACATTCACCACGCTATGAGATAATAATGGAACGTTACAAGACATTTGTAATTAAAAAATATATACAGTATATTAAAATTAACTTAAAGGTATTCAGAAAATAAATTTGATTTTGAGCCCACTGTGGGTCTTAAAATTAGTGCAATAACTCATCTATCAGAGGATGTAGCCCAAACTTTGTGCAAAATTCTATTTTCGAGTAAATCCGGGGTGAAAGTGGGGTAGTTTTTTTCGCATTGGATAATGCAGGTGCACGAATTATGCGTCACGTTGCTCACAATTAATCAGTCACTGATATTGGATCAAACGTCTGAGAAAAACGAGGAGACTCGTCCACCACCACCGACACAAACTCTCCTCCGTCCACACACACTGTCGCCCCAAACACTGAATATCCCGCCCGCTCGATAACGACCAATCAAATTTGTTTTCCTTACTCAGGTAAACTTGTGGGGCAACTCGTGTAAACTCGTGGAAGGAGGCGCGACATTTGGTATAGATGACAATTAATGACTTGAATATTTTAAACACTTCCCCTTGGGGATTAATAATTAGTCAAAATATAATTACATTACTACACAAAATATTTTGAGTATATATTAAAATATGACCATTTGATTTTAGACATTAATAGTGTTGTGAAATTGATAAATGCATAATAATCGTGATAATGGTACCATCCCTAGTACCGACTCGTTACAGTGGTAACGGCTAAAAAGTGAGAGTAAGAAACACTCACAGGTCACACATGACTGCTGAGTGTGTGTCAAGAACAGACTGGGATGGTTTGAGCTGTGCCCTCAGTGTGCACTGAGCCTGCTGCCTTCAGCTGACCGCACTTGTATTTAACAAAGGAGGCTGCTGTGTGTTTTGTTCTGCTTCCCCCTTTTACATCTCCTATTATTCAGCTCCCAGACACACCCTCTGCAACAAAGAGGAAACTATACTGCTTTTGGATTTCAGCACAAAGTGAATAAATGTCATCAAACAAACCAGAATGACACTAAAGATTGGACAGAGTGAAAACACAGCTGTGGATACGGAGCATTTACTCTATGATGCTGGTTTTGTCCCGGCAGTCTGACTGTCAGATCTTCTGTTTTCAGTGGTATCTCTCCATGCAGGTAGTTTCAGTTTGACATGCAGCAGAAGTCAAACGAGGTGAAGGCCGCTTTGTTATAGCCTATAGCTATCAGAACAGAAGATGAAGCATGCTCATGTCATGTCTGATGTAGATTAAACGTGATTGAAAACCAAACAAACTGAGAAATCACAAATTCATTCATGAAGGCACAAACATTGTTGAGAGATGCACAATAAATAATGTTGCATCGTTTTTGGGGCGAGGTGGGTGAGCCTCTTGTCCTATCCTCCATTATAGTGGTGTGCCTGGTTTCCATGGTGATGGTCTAGAGAAGGTGGTGAGCCCCAGGGTGAAGTGATAATAACTGATGATGAATAGGATCCACTGGTTTCTTTCTGACCTTCACAGACTGGTCGTGTGTTTCAGCAGCACGGTGATGGCTGCAGTTCACGGCACAGAGAAGAAGCAGTCAACACTATCACTCACTGTGTGAACCCACACTGGCTCCATAAACAGCAGCAGTAAGTCATATTGTCTACAATATTAGTCAATTTACAGTTATTCTCCTCATCTATCACCTTAAAAAAAAAATTAAAAAAAAAAGTAATAATAATCTTTCTTTCTTTGTTCCAACCAAGGTAATTTCATGACTTTTCCTAATTAAAGCAGAAGTAAGCGATCCAGTCGTTTTGGCTAACTTCTTGTCAACCGATGGAGTTAGCAGTCCCCGCCCTCGTCCCTACGTCACCACATTCACGCACATCCATTGGCTGCACACACAGAGAGGACCGCCCCTTTATGCCGTTCTCTCTCCTCATTGGATAAAGGTTGTAGGATACAAGGAAAGTTTTCTCCTTGGCTTACAGCAGAGCAGAGTGACTGACAGACCCGTGTTTCAGACCAAACACTCTATAGAAGTGATTGCTGTCGGAAGATAGAACTATTTAAGACTTATATTAACACAAACATTCCGCTTACTTCTGCTTTAACCTACCAAAAACAATACTTTCTTGTTCCCTGGTTGGAAAGGAGCAGGGAGAAGATACACCAACTAATTGAGCAACAGTTCAAAATCCAATGATATATCCAGTTTATGATGACAGGAGGCAGTGAGAATCAGTGGTAAGTTGTGGATGGTTGGTCTTTTAGCTTGTTCAATTCATTGTATGTTCAAATGTAAATGCAGATTTATCCAATAATCCATCAATACATTATAGGCTATAATACAATTACTATGGTCTTTGAGTCATACAATATAAACATACGTCACATAATTAATGTGGAAGTTAGAAAGAAAAACATATCGTTTCGAATTTTTATGTGGGCCTATATTAATTTCGTATATTGTTATCCTATATAGTCGTAATATATTTTTACATGAAAAATCCTAATACGATGCGCATTTTCCTACTGTTTTTATATGTTATATACTTGAGTCATTAACGTTACAGTTCTGTGTGGGACCGGAAGAGGAAATTGTTGGTCCATTCTTGCTATGCATGTGGCAGAACAGAAGTTAGAAAAGTTAGGCTACCGTAGTTTAAAAGTGAAGCTAGACCTATTTTTACAGTCTATGAGCTAGACCAGAGACGTTTGGCTAGACTAGACAGACGCAGTCAGCCTCCAACACATCCAAGTCAGTGGAACTAAACAAACCATCCAGACTCCAGAGTGAATGAAGCAGTCAAGCTGAGGTTCATTATAAACCACACACGGTTCATTCAGAGCTGTAGAAATCCAGTCAAACACGGAGCTGATGCTGAGTTCAGGCCTGACACACCTGAGGTCACCATGGCAACAAACACAGGTGACCTACACGGAGAGAGTCTTAACACTGTGTCAATGTATGGTCAGTGCTGACTTACAGCCCACTGTAACGTTAACCATCATGTCTTCAGCCTGTAGCTACACCTACACGACACACACTCAGAGGCTGGAGCCGACAGCCAGTGAAAGTTAGAGCAGCGGTGTAACACTAGCTTTGTGGTTTCACTGCTGTGGGAAATTCTAATTCAAAAATTAATTCAAGTCGACTTATAACGTTACATCTCGGGGCTGTACAAACCCAGTGTGAGGCTAGGCCTGGTCTGGTCTCTCCTCTTCACGACCCCCTCGTTAAATTCGGCATCAGTCTGATCCGCCGCTTCCTTGTCCTCAAACCTCCCACTCCGCCGGCTCTGTGGCTCCCAGCGCCGCTGCTGGGTGTGCGCTCGGCGGTGTCCAAGTGTTGAAGCAGTCCGTTACACCCAGGTTACACCCCGCCTCAGGCACGGCAGGAGAGAGGACAGATAGTCGGGGCTGTGCTCTCGCAGTCCCGTTGTTGTGGCAGACAGTGGACACAGCCGCTCCGTGTTGTCTGTCTCACCAGCCCCTTCCTCTAACCGTGCTGCCTTCACGTGCTGCTTTTTTACACCCGGACGTTAGAGCTCTACTCGGATCTCATAGGCAAAGATACTCCAACATAGCTGCTGTAAGGACTCTTACTGCCATTGCATTCATTTTTTGCAACGACATTTTGTTTGGTAGCCTACTCTAATACAAGCAGCAAGACATAAAATTAAGGATAGAAACCAACACGAGGGAAAAACGCCAGCATAGCCTTCTAGATAAAACACCATTAACAAGAGACATTAAGGACAACCCGGCTCTGGGACAACATAGCTGTAGTGATAACGCAAGCGTTTAGAGCATAGACTGTAAAAAAAAAAGTCGTTGTACTTTTATAACGTTTGCTTTGGTTGAACCTCTGACAAATCCAATATTACTGGCGACATTGAACGCAACACAGCCTTCACAGTTGTGTTGAGCTGGAGATGGAGTAGCGGGCTGATGTGGCGCTTCACTCCCCTTTAGCGGGAAAATGAAAAATTGCATCCATCTTTTTTTTTTTTTTTTTTTTTAACAGCAGTACAACCATGGCCTCTGATAATTTAATCATTATAGAATAATTCAGTAAAATCTTTGCACTCAATCTTCTTATAACCAGACCCAGACTCATGCTGACTGACAGCACCTTGTAGGCCTACTGGATGTTTTACCCAACAGCTGTTAAAGGATTGACTGGTGTTGTCTCAGCAGAACAGGTTCAGGTTGTTCTGCTGTTCTAAAACAACATGCTTAAACTTATTACTTTAGTTCATCACATGTATTTACATCAATACACAGTGAACAGACCGACACAGAGGAAGTGTGCATAGACTTATTTTTCTTTTTATTTATCTTAACATTGAGGACACACACAACCAAGCTCCCACTCACTCACATCAATGTGAAAAGCATTTCTCAGGACTACACACATCTGATTTCTCATAAGTTATATCTCCTATAAGTAGATAATGATGGTGAAGACAAGACAAATGCAGGGAGAGAGTGAGGGGAATGGTTCAGCCAGGAACTGAATACTGCAGCCTCCCTGCTCTGGGCATTTAAGATGTGCACTCTAACCATTTGGCTATCATATTTTGATAGCTTGTATTCAGCAAAATGTTAAATATTAACCAGGACATACTGCATACATGTTACACTAGTTTCTTTGTCCAGTATGTTAACGTTGATATACATTCACAGTCAGAAGGTGTGTGATATAACAGATATTCATCATGAATAATAAACTAGAAGTCAACACAGCGGCCCTTTCTCTCCCAGTCTCCATAGCGGGTGGGTTCTGGTCCCCGAGGGCCCCCCTTCTCCTTGGTTACAGGGTTCACATCATCAGGGAACTCTGGGGAAAAAGACAATGGTTCTGTTTGAAAAGGCAGTATTAACTTTTCCTTCATTAAAGCACTGGCTCCCACTCTGTTTTACTCCAAGGATAATTAAACAGTAGCTTCCTGAGCTTTCAACCACATTGACATGACCTTCCAAAGTCGATAGCAACTTCATTGGTTTTCTCAGACATGTGGCAGCTTACTGTATCACACAGTGTACGCGGTGGACAGCTCTGGTAAATACCGACCGATGGACCTTGAGCCCCCTTGGGCCTTGGGGATCATCCCTATGTTCCCCAGGTCCTATGTTCCCCACTTTGTATGGGACCGGGGAACATAGAACCCTTTTTCTAAAAAAGGGTCCTATGTTCCCCACTTTTTTTCCAAAAGGACCCGAGGAACATCTTTTTTGGTCCCATACCTGGAAGTGGAGTTGTGACTTTGCAGATTTTTGCCTATTTCTGAATGAGAAGTTGAGTTGTGACTTTGAGGGAGAAGTGGAATTGTCCCATTGGTTAAAAAGACCAGATAGAGGCGAGACAGGCCAGATAGATAGAGTCCAGATAAGTGAGAGTCCATCTACCAGCAACAGTGGGGAACATAGGACCCTTTTTTAGAAAAGGGGTCCTATGTTCCCTGGTATGTATTGCGACCCTATGTTCCCCTATCGGGGATAGGACCTGGGGAACATAGGACCCTTTTTTCAAAAAGAGGGTCCTATGTTCCCCCATCGGGGATAGGACCTGGGGAACATAGGTACGCTCCCGAGCTTTGTTACACTGACGTTCAGCTTTAACCGGTTCTGACAGTCATCTGCGTGTTGTCTAATTTCAATAGACACAACCGGACCAAACACACTCAGTCTGCTGCAGCACCATCTTACTTTCCAGAGGATCTTTGCTCTTCTCCTCGGTGACGTCGAACCGACCCTGCGGGGTTTTGGCTTTCTTCAGCGGCTCCTTGTCCTTCACCGCCCCGCTGGCTGCCCGCGAGCTGCCTGCAGAGTAGACAGACAGACACACAGACAGACAGAGGGGACATGAGGACCATAATATGAAGAGCTCTAGTCTCAGCTTCAGGCTCAGACATGACAACATGAAGCCCAGGAGGAGCAGTGACCCGCCGGGGGCTCGTTTAACTGACCTGCGAAGACCCGGTCCAGCGTTAGACCGGGAGAGACGACGTGTCTTCTGACTGAGGCACAGAGACACCGCAGCACAGACATGTCTGTAGTTCACAACACACTCTTTCACACACGCGTTTTATCTCTGCTCGGCTCGGACACTTACACAAGGATGCTGTTGTTGTTTTGTCGAGCTTCAGCTACGCAGTTTTCGTCATCACCCTGCGACGTTTAATACATCCAGAGCGGAGGACGTCAGTGCGATGTTTATTATTCACCACTAGAGGGAGACACAGCACTGCTTATAAACTAGTATACCGTCTTTGATACTACTACTATGCTACCACCTCTATTACTGCTGTAAAATATAATATAATATAATATAATATAATACAATATAATATAATATAATATAATATAATATAATACAAAAATGAACTAATGTAATATTATAGGCTAATTATCATTATATAATATCTTAAGATGTTGTTGAACTGAACAAAGGACTGACTGCATTAGATAGATAGATAGATAGATAGATAGATAGATAGATAGATAGATAGATAGATAGATAGATAGATAGATAGATAGATAGATAGATAGATAGATAGATAGATTGATTGATTGATTGATTGATTGATTGATTGATTGATTGATTGATTGATTGATTGATTTACTTTATTAATCCCGAAGGAAATCCAGGTGTGGTCAACTGCTAACAGAAGAATCAGTCACACATACAGTAGCCTACATACGATAAAAACAGATTATAAATATCTAAAAAATAAATAATAACTAATAACTACATCATTCCTAGATGAATAAGCAGGTGTACCTGGTGTGGAACCTATTGCTGTCACTACAGCAGCCCTGGGTCAACTCAGACCAGACAGCCCATTGCTGCATGGTGCACCCTTTCTCTCTCTCTACAATGTTCCTGTCTCTGTGACTATGTAGGCTAAAAACAGCAACAACAACAACAACAACAAAGCATTGAAAAACTGGAAAGAAAATGACTGGAAAAACGGAATGAACATGGTTTGATTTAGTCAGGAGTTTTATAGGAGCAGAGACAGGAACTGTCCTGCTCTTAAAAAAAAACCTTTGGATGACGTCAGGGGGCGCCCCATTTATATTCTGTTCATCTATGGTCAGGATGTGGTTACCCTGGCTACGAGAAGCAAAGACAACATAGCTAGCTTGACTTTGGACGAGTTCCAATGTTGGAAATACACACACCAACACTGGACAACATGTTGTAAATCATTATTATCTATAACTGTACGCAAACAAATGTCAAATGTTCATTGTTCTAGCACCTGATATTCATCTACATTAAAAGCCAAGTAATTGACCTGCCAATCTCAGTGGCAGCTGTAGCTCTGACTGTAGGCTACATCAGCTCCACTGCTGCTTTTTCAGCCCCATCAGTCTGGCCGCCAACATTTCATCGGATTCATCCTGTTCATCTCCTCCCACAGACCTGAGCTGGAATGAACGCTCCGCCGTCTGGAGCTTCTTGCAGCCCCAGAGAGCACATCACATTAACTCTGCTACCACGCTACAGACACGAGTCCTAATTAACAGGGTATTATTTTATGGCGCACATTGAGGCAGCACATGTTGATTTATTGAAAATTAAAGACCGAGCTGCTTCAGTAATGTGGTTTGTTTTGCTCTAGTGTAAAATGCAGAAGAAATGAGCGGGGCGTTTAGAGCGTTCAGGGTTTAACACCGGAGCTGAGGCTGACTGCAGCTTTTCCATGACAAAGGCTGGAAATACTGCTGCAGGTTCGGGTTGACATTATTTTGTCTCACAGTAAACACTGTCATTCTGCCAGTATTTCAGTGCACATACACTACAGAGAGACACAGTGGCTCAGACAGACACAACGGTGCCCACCTGCTAGAGTGTGTGTCATGTATAAGACTGGAACCTGGCTGCAGCATCCCATGTCAGGCTAAGGCCCCTCTCTGCACGTCACTCCCCTATTCACTCTCTCTCATTCCTGACTTTTCTATTCTATTGCTATAGAGATAAAGCAGGAATGCCAAACAAAAAAAATGCAATATATAATATAATATAATATAATATAATATAATATAATATAATATAATAGGTACAGAAAAACCACATGAACTTCACATGTGAGTTTTCCACATGTGAAAAATTTTGCACATGGGAATCATGTTATTTGCACATGATGGGAAACATGTGGTTTCGGCCCAATTTTATGTGAATCACGTGTGAATTCACATGTTACCACATGTGATCACATGTGTTACCATGTAGCGCACAATAATGTTACCACATTTGGAAAATAGGTTCACATGTGCAAAATTTTTCACATGTGGAAAAATCACATGAGAAGTTCATGTGTTTTTTCTATATTATAATATAATATAATATAATATAATATTTTATGCTCCACCCACAGATGAAAAATGTCATATGTGGTTGAAAGCTCTGGAAATATCTTGTAAACTGACCTGAAGACATTTAGGTTTCCAATTTCTGTGAATGAACTTTGACAATCCACAGAGGCCAAAGGGATCTTCAGTCATGTATGTGCAGTGCACGCTATAATAATGGTGGTAGGCCTATGGACACAGCAGGCTCCACAGCCTCCGTGTTAAACTGGCTGCAGGGATGTGCTCCCAGTCAGCAACACTGATGATGAGGTGAAGAGATCTGGTTCACGGGTGCTGGGTGGGTTGAGATTTTGGAATCCACTTCTTTCAAACCAAAGTGAGAGAAGCTGTTCTGCAGCGCTGCTTGAGCAGTAGAATGACCCGCGGTATACAAAAGTATTGGGACACAGGACGACGTGTGCTGTCTGCTTTCATGCCTCACTCGTTTGAGTCAAATGCTGAGGAGAAGAAGAAAAAAAATGCAACTTTTAAAAACCTTTATCAGCTGCCGCGACCATGCTTCCTCCCCAGGGTAAAACACTTTGTGTGTGTGTGTGTGTGTGTGTGAGGAATTCCAGGAGGTTTCAGTGTAGCTCAGCTCCAGCAGCTCAGTGCTGATATTTCTGAGTGGATGATGAAATTCTCCTTTACATTCCTCTTCAGGCTTTTAGAAAGCAGTCCTGGAGAATCTCACATCACACACACACACACACACACACACACACACACACACACACACACACACACACACACACACACACACACACACACACACACACACACACACACACACACACACACACACACACACACACAGCCAAACAGCTGGCTCAGCACATCAACTCTGATACACACCCAAACATTCTTGGACAAAAAAATGCATTTACCTTTTTTTTATTTTATTTTTTTCATAGGCATCAATAATACACAGTATGTGTGTCAAGTGATATCTCTGCTGTGTAAAAAGTAACACACCCACACCCACCCACACACACACACACACACACACACACACACACACACACACACACACACACACACACACACACACACACACACACACACACACACACACACACACACACACACACACACACACACACACACACAGGTTTACTCTTATTTTCCCTCCATAAAAACAAACAACAGAAAGTGTTGAAAATTCTGGGGGGAAAAAATAAAAAATGTGGATTTCAAATATGTCCTGACGTAGTCCCAGATATCTCTGACTGATAGATGTGATGATCAGTTGAAACTAAAATATTCCTCCATGATTAAATGTCTAGTTAAATGAGGCTGTGTTGAGGAAACACAACATACATGCAGGAATTTCGGGAGCAGTATTTATACATGATGGTGTTCACCTCCTCATGACACCACCTGTCTGCACCCAGATACATCCCAGCTCGTCACGGAGCTTAACACGTAAATAACAAATCACTGAGGGAAGGAGGATTTCCCCATTTATACTCCTGATATATATTATCCCCAACTTGGAATTTGATTTAAAACCCTTATAATTCATTCTATATCTTAAGATTGTATTACAGATATTGATTTGCTTCTTTTTTTTTTTTAAGTTTATTGGATTAAACTTGTGTTTTATTCATTTTATTCCTTTTGATGTTTATTTATTGTTTGATTATTGTTCGTGTTATTTTTGATGTTTATCAGATTTCTTTGCAGTATTTTTCCAGAGATGGATGAGTCTCAGAACAAAAGTGAGCTGCTGTCACTCCCCATGTCTTTGTTTGTGTTTAGATCTCCAGGTTTACTGTGCTAATCCCTGTGTCACAGGAGCGCTTTGTGAATGTTCACAGAATCGTCTCCAATGATTCATCTCATCATAAATCAGACAGAAGCAGCAGGAGTTCATATTTTCACCATCAGGTCTCTGAGGGTGATGAAGTGAATCCAGGGCCCCCCCCCCCCCCTCAGCCTTTACAGAGCTTCATGGTGAGTTTGACTGTCCTGCTTCACCCTGCTGCTCCTCATGGCCTGGTTTCCAGCACCAGCAGCTGTCTTCAGGACCGTTGCTGTCTCTGTACCTGCTCAGCTGCAGACAGCAGACAGACGCAGACGGAGAGCGGTGAACATAATGAACACAGTGGAGTGTTAACAGCTGAGGAGGAGGTGGTGGAGACCAAACAGGGAGCTAAAACACAAACTCCCTGTGAAGGATCCTGCTGAATGTGTCTGAGGATAAATATTAACACTTTATAATAAGTAGCCTAGGCTACACACTGTTAAGCATGAATAAATACTCAATTTTTCATTTATAATGTATGAATACTCACTAATATGTAGTTTATAAATACAGTTAGTGCTTATCATGTTTATAAACTACATACTAATGAGTATTAATGTGTTATAAATGATGAATTCAGTATTTAAAGGGATAGTTCACCCAAAATTCAAATTTTCTGCGGGTCCGCGCAGCAGTATTTGTCCATATAATGGTTGTGAATGGAGCTCACTTTTCTTCTTCCAAAAAGACACACCAAAAAACATCCAAATACCTCCATACTGCTTGTCTGTAATGTCCCTCTTGTATTGAAGCCCCGACATGAGAAATTGTTCCGCCGGCCAGTGCAAATCACGCAAATGGTAAATGGTAAATGGACTTGCACTTATATAGCGCTTTTCTAGTCTCTTGGACCACTCAAAGTGCTTTACAATGTATGGTCACATTCACCCTTTCACACACATTCATACAGCACTGGGCATAGTGCAGGAAACTAAGCATTCATACCCCGATGGACACATCGGGGGGCAAGTGTGGGTTCAGTGTCTTGCCCAAGGACACTTCGACATGTTGACTGGAGGAGCCTGGAATCGAACCACCGACCTTCCGGTTAGTGGACGACGCGCTCTACCTCCTGAGCCACAGCCGCAAGATTTGCACTGACACAGGAAGAGCAGTGAACTGAGACACTGGGGCCACTGGGGCTTCAATACAAGAGGGACATTACAGACGAGCAGCATGGAGGTATTTGGATGTTTTTTGGTGTGTCTTTTTGGACGAAGAAAAGTGAGCACCATTCACAACCATTATATGGACAAACACTGCTGCGCGGACCCCCCGTAACTCCGAGAAGGCATGGAGGACTGAAACTTCTCCCAGCCCTTAGTCGACATGAGGGTGAGTAGATAATGAGTGAAATTTGAATTTTGGGTGAACTATCCCTTTAATGCTTAACTAATGCTTAATAGTGTGTACTTATTATAAAGTGTTACCCAAATATTGTGGTGATCCGACACATGTTGCTTGATGTCATCATTTTTCAGATATGTGTTTAATGTTCAAAACAAGGTTTGTGGCTAATGCACAACATCAGAAAGTGAAAAGGTCACGGTGGGAACAAGAAGCAGTGGACTGATTTTTTAAAGTTTACTTTAAGTGACAAAATATAGTTGCATGAAAATGAACACGAGTTAAAAATGTAGGATGGCACAAATAAAAAAAGAAAAATAGACATTTGGCTGAAAGAATTGAGACATCAATCATAAAAAAATTGGACAATTTTCATTATCTATTAATCCGCCAATTGATTTGCAGTTAAGCAATAAATCCATTTGTTTCTAAAATGACAATAAATAGTGAAAAATGCCCGTTATATGTCCAAGTAGGCTAACGTGTTCAAAATGTTTTGTTTTGTCTGAACAACATGGACACATACATGTGATATGTGACATACTATGTGACAAAGAAAAGCAGCAAATTGTAAAATAATAAACATTTTAGCTGTAAAATGACAAAAACTATGAAATAAATTATCAAAAATATTTTCTGATCAATTTCCTCAGCAATTAATTGACTAATTGTAACAGCTGTGTGTAAGAGTTTGAACTTACTAACAACTCTGCACAGTAAGAAATGAATTCAGAATGTTGTCAATGAATAGAAACAGATGTTGAGTAGCAGACACACACACGCACGCACGCACGCACGCACGCACGCACGCACGCACGCACGCACGCACGCACACACACACACACACACACACACACACACACACACACACACACACACACACACACACAGGTCAGATAAGATTAAAGGCTGTGGACAGACGGCTGGTCAGTTAGTTTGATCGTACACAGCAGAGAAACAGGAGACAAACAGTTTATAAGACATTTGTTCAAAACTCAGAGTTGAGGAAATGTGATCAACGTGGTCAAAAGTTAAATGTAGCTGCAAAGTGCCATTAAAATGTTTGTTCTCCTCTGATCAGAGGCTTTAAGCCTAAATGATAATTGGTCAGACAGACCTCCAGACCTCCACTCCGACGATGCTCTGATGTGGTGGATTATAGGTTCAAACTTGTACAAAGGTGCTAAAACAAGTGCTGTCATTCCGCAGTTATCGGTCCATTAACATGGCAGATAAATACCGACACTGATGCAGACATCAGATATGAAAAGCTGTTTATGAAACATCAAGTCTCTTACAGGTTAATTATAATACAACAGCTGCAGTCCAGTCCTGGTCCTGGTCCTCTGACAGAGGAGCACCGTCCATCCCAAAGTTATCCACCCCGCAGTCCGGGTCCAGCCTGGGGCTCTGGGATCCACATCAGACCGTGGACACTCGTTAGATGGGGAGGGGGGGGACTACTAGGCTATAGTGCTGAGTGAGCCCATGAGAAGCATGTTCGCTGTTAGCTGCAGCACCGGTGTGTGTCTGACAGAGAGCGGGTGATAATAAGAGCAGGGAGGTGACCTGATAACCAGCATCCATCGAACCGTCCTGCACCACCTCCCCCCCCCCCCCCCCCCCCCCCCCCCCCCCCCCCCCCCCCCGCAGCAGGCTGCAGCCCAGTGTCTCTGCCGCTCAGCAGTCGCTCGGTACCGGCGCAGGTCTCCTCCAGGCCGCCGGGTGTTGCCCGGTGCTCCGCCGCTACTCGCAGGCCGACACGCTGCTGATCTTGGCGGTGTTCTCGGACCAGGGCTGCAGGTTCTGCAGCGCGAACAGGGAGCTGTTCTGCAGGCACAGCGGGTCTGGGGTCAGCGGCTGGTTGATGGTCTTCTGGAAGGCCTCCTGCTGCAGCTGCATCAGGATCCGGTTGGCCTGCTGCCGCTCCGCCTCGCGCTCCTCCGCCGTCTGCCGCCTGCGACAGAGACAAGGAAACACCGCGGACTCAGGCTACAGCCAGGGACAGCATAATAATACACTGTATAGAATAGCTATGACTAGTAAAAAAATAAAAATAAAAATAAAAATAATAATAATTATTATTAGCCTATAGCCTATAATAATAGGGTATTGTAAATTATTAGGCTACAGCCTCGGCTATATGTAGATAATATCTACAGCTTCGCTTTGTCACTTTTCGCTACAAACTTTGATACAAAAATCACTATCTGCTGTGTAGGCCTATTATTTAATACAAAATCGAAAGCTTTATTGGTGTCATCGGGGGGGGAAATAACAACAGAAAATGACCTTGTTATCATAATAAAATAAGCAGCATTCAGGATTAGCTCCAGTCCAGTCAGTGGATAAACAATCTGAAATCTGGAGTTCATTTTTCAGCTGCTCCTCGTTGAATGGAGCCATGCAGCTTTCCGCCTTTCTGTCACATTATGATTTGTTATTTCTGCAGAACACTGAAATATAAAATAAATGTGGTTTGAGGCCTCCGTACCGTAGCCTACAGTCCTTCATTTGAACAAACGGATTCTTATTTAGCCTACCCAGTTGTTCTGGTTTGTTGTGGTGTTGTTTAAAGCGGGCGGGGGTCTGCATGGGCCGCGGAGGACGAGGCTGCAGAGCGATGTCTGACTTGGATCTACTTTATGATTTATTATTAGGCTATTAATTATTTAAGTAAAATGAAGGAGATATAGCTTCAGTTTATTACTGATGTTTATATCCATGTACACATTATCTAGGCTATAGGCCATAGGTTTTATTAATCGAAGGTGATAATTGTTTTCATATGTTTAAATACAGGCCTGTTTGTAGAACACGTCCACATAGGACAAACTGAGACTCTCTTTTTCTCGTCCTTTTTTTTTATCCCTCTCTATTAAATCAATTAAACAAACGGATAAGTAAAGGCCTCCTCTCCCTCCTCCTCCTCTTCCTCCTTCTTTGTGTTCATTTAGGCCTATTTATTTAAAGCTTTCCTTTTTTCAGCTTATGTCATATTTTATACAACAGTCTTTGTTCTCATTCACACCTTTCAAAACACTGAGTGTTTTCCTCAGTGCTCAAACTAACACACTAAATACACTAAAACTCCTGTATTGGATCCTCCTTCATGACAAATGTGTCTGTCACTTTGTTCATTAATATCAGTGTAAAATAACAGACCAATCTCTCTGTATAATGTAACAACAGCACCAAGCTGGTCCTGAACCAGCAGCTCTCTGAGAGTTTCAACACAACCTGAACATTCATACTGACGTACTGTAAAGCTGCTGCATCGGTCTGACCTAATAAACTGGACATGTATTATTTGTTTTTACTTTGATTGGCTGTAACAACACTGAACCACAGATTAGAGAGCATAAGGAAATGGCATAGTGGGAGGGAAGCTAAAGATGAATATGCTATTACCCTGAAACTATAGGTCTGACAGTCAACTTTAACAGATTCTCATATTTGGTTTAATGGGACCTCCTTGCCTTTTAAAATACATTGGAAGACATCTGGCTGCTTCTATAGGGACAAAGGGAACTCCTAGTCTCCATAAGGAAAGTTTAGTCAGGATTTAAAAATACTCTACTGCCACATTCTGAAATGGAAACCTGACAAAGTCTTGTGAATCATGATTTCACCTCCATTTGGTGCGTCTGTTCTGGAACCAGGTTTTGACCTGAGCGTCTGTCATCTTCAGGGCTTTGGCCAGAGCGGCGCGCTCGGCCGAGGCCAGGTACTTCTGCCTGTGGAAGCGCTTCTCCAGCTCACAGATCTGCAGGCGGGTGAAGGACGTCCGAGGCTTCTTCTTCTTAGGAGGGGTTCGGTTCTGGTATGGGTGACCTACACGACGCGTAACAGTGAGGGGTGAGAGGGACACTGGACAGGCGGGACGGGACAGGACAGGACAGGACAGGACAGAAAAGGATGGGACAGATGGAAAAAAATATATAGGACAGGACAGAAAAGCACAGGGCAGGACAGGTCAAAGCAGGGTATGCAGGGCAAACAGACTGAAAATGAGCAGAGCACTGATGGAGCAGCAGTAGCATGGACAAATACGGCTCTCAGTAGAATTAAGACAGTCTTAACACAACATAAACAACAAACTGTTGTTCTGTAGCAGTTTATGCAAAAAACACACTGTTGCTCATTATTCTCTGTTCATTTGGACACCATGACCTCTGCCTCTGTGTTTTCTGTCTATTCATGTAATCATTTTTATCCCATAACCACAGACAGTAACTGTTTGATCTATGTAATCTGTGTAAATATGAAGTCTTCATTTATATTTTTACTAATTCCAAAACCAAACAATCCATAGAGAACCCATGGACGTTTCGATGAAACAATTCATCACAATATTTATTTATTTTTTTGCAGGCAGCAGTTGGTGTGAATGTTTTAGTTTTAAATTGAATGGGTCTGGATGTGTTCAGGGGTTTTCTATAAAGTGAGGACCTGCACATGCTGCGGCTTCAGAGACAGAAGAAGAGGAGTTACAGCTATACACAGCTCACACTCACAGCACACTGTAACATAGGACCAACCCTCTGTGGCAATCACACAATAATAATTATATTAATAATGACAACAATAAGATAGATAGATGGATAGATAGATAGATAGATAGATAGATAGATAGATAGATAGATAGATAGATAGATAGATAGATAGATAGATAGATAGATAGATAGATAGATAGATTAGGCCTATATCTTAAACCTTTTTTTTTACTATAACAGCTAAGAAAAAACACAACAACAAACAAAAAAACATTTTTTTTTACTCTTTTAACTTTTTCATGTTCAGATTTTTTTTAAATAGAATTTTTCTTAAATCAGTAGATTGTTTTTATCTGCATATTTTTAATAGCCTATCTATTGTACAGAAAGGTATAGGCCTACAGAAATTGACTGACGTGTTTAGCTCTAATCTTTAATAATCACTGACTGAATAACAGACACCATCATATGTCAGTTATTGATCTCTGGTTTTAATTATGCAATTATTATACATAATCATTTTATATTATAAAATATATTATGTAGGCCTAATGATTCATTCTCTGTGCGTTTGATCTAAAGATTATTTTTTGGACAGAATCTGCGGCCTTTTTCTCACATACATCCATTAGGCCTTTAAAAATACATTAATTTCTAACTCTTGGTTCTTTAATGTATTTTATTCTTATTTTTTTCATTTCATCAATTTCCGTTTTGTTTCTTGTTGTGTGTTTTCACGCCGCTTAGGCTTACCTGTGAACCTGTCTTTGGTGTATCTCCGGTTGCTCTCCATCCAGGGGAAGGTGATGCTGCCCAGGTTGCTGCTGGCTCCGCTGCCCGGCGCCATGTGGTGGTTGGCTCCGTTCAGAGGCCGGTGCGCGGGGACGCGGATGACCCCGGCGGCGTTCATGTTAGTTCCGTTCACATTCACGCCCATGTTCATGTGATAAGAGCCGCCGAGAGAGGCCATCATCCCGCACGAGCCGTTCCCTGCGCCGTTATATCCCGTGTTACCGCACGCGTAGCCGCCTCCTCCTCCGCCGCCGCCGCTCCCGCAGCCGCTCGCGCCGCCGCCGCCGCCGTACGCCGCTGCGTGTCCGTAATCCGGCTCGTGCATCCTGGCTCCCAGCATGCAGCTCTGCTCCACGTTACTGAGGATCTGGTCTATGCCGAAGCTGATGGGCTCCACGTGCGCGTGCTGCTGGAGATGCGCCCCCAGTATCCCGATGTGATCCATGGCCCTCCGTCCGCGAGCTCCCCCACCGCTCCGCTCCGGCGCGAGGAACACAGTCTGCTCCACGCGCCGCTCCCTCGGACTCTTCTTCAGCTCGAGCTCCGGTCGTTATCTAGTGGGCGCAGGCGCACGTGTGTG
Source organism: Trachurus trachurus (assembly GCF_905171665.1). NCBI lineage: Eukaryota > Metazoa > Chordata > Actinopteri > Carangiformes > Carangidae > Trachurus > Trachurus trachurus. The sequence goes on along the minus strand of NC_139906.1, from coordinate 29,290,351 downwards.
CACATACGGAGGAATGAGGCTGGACTGCACCCCGTCTCCACAACCCCCCCTCTACCCCTCCACCCCCCAATGGGAGGACATCAATCAAAGTGCCAAATAGACAGCACGAGATTAAGACCCGAATTTAGGCCTAAAGACTCGAGAGCTGCACTTCATAACACGCTGATTAACAGGTGCACGAGATCAATCACACGCACGCTCGCGCATGCACGGGCTCAGCTTTAGTTGAACTCGGCTGATGCTGGGTCAGTTGTGCGCTGACAGGACAGAGATACAATAGTTACTCATCAGTCCTCCTCGCGCGTCCTGAGGGTCACCCACGGTCACAGCAGCAGACCCACGTACAGCTCTCTGATCTGTCCTCACACGTTTTGTTGAGTCCAGTTATTACACACACACACACACACACACACACACACACACACACACACACACACACACACACACACACACACACACACACACACACACACACACACGTTTCTCTCCAGGATCTATAGTGCAGGTTTGTGAAGCGTCCGTCAGTCCAGGAAGCTGCTGACGTTAATGATATTGTTCAGCTGCAGCAAATAGTCTTTATCATTAATTCAAATAACACCACCACTTATTTAAAAAAAAAAAGATAATAATAATAATAAAAAAGGAATACTATAATTTATAGGCCACAGCTCGGTCTGTGTTCATCCGCGCTGCAGAAATTAGGAGCCTAATAAATAGGCCTAATGGCTTGAAAAGTTCCGATATAAATCAATGAAAAAATGACTGATGCTTCGTGTGCATTAGTCGTATATTGTTGTGGAGCTCGCGCCATTATTAATTCATACTCAGAGTGATGACACCGCTGCACAAACACTGATGCGTTTCCGTTCATTTGTGCGTGGGACCGGAGCAGAGCAGGAGCCGCACGCGCTGCTGGAATATTTCACCACAGTGTTTCTATAGGACTACAAACCCGCTGCAGCCGCGCGCACTTCTAGTGACATTTTAATAATGCAAATAAGCAATAAGTCATTATCTGACTTTAGGCTACACATTCATTAAAAATATTAACAAATCCTAAAATGATCAATGGCCGTGCAGCGGATTTAAATGAGAGGGGGATTTATTGTAAGGCAGCAGAACAAATAGCTGCGACTATGTTTAATCGTTGATCATAAATAACGAGCCGCATTTCTGTGCAGCGCGTTTTTCCCCATTAGCGACTGGCTAATCTGCCGCTGCGGCTGCTCCACACGCGCACACACGCACACATACACATTCGCGCGCGCGCGCGACTGCACAACAATTAAATGAAATATTAAACCACGCGGCTCATTGATTTCCTTTCCTTCTAAAAGCCACTGGGACATAATTACTTAACACAGGGCATTAAAGTATTAATATTTGATATGCTTTCAGCGCTTCTCATTGGTCAGTTGACCGACATCAAATTTTAATGCACGCTTATAGCAGCCTATCCGCGCACCTATTCGTTTAAAAAATGCGGACCAATAATGAACATTAGGGAGCGGAAGCAGCGGCTGAAATGACTGAGATGAAACACAGTGGTGGACAAACACTGAGCTGTGTTTACAGACGGTTTTACCAGGTGACCCCCACACACACAAACATGGATCTGCTGATTTATCATCACATTTAATTCTAATTATTGTTTTTCTCTAAATAAGAAAAAAAGAGTTTATTAGCATACCATAAATAATAATTTATAGGCCTATTCTTATCAGCTGGTTTTATTGGTGGACGGTGATATTAATTGAGCAATAGTTTGGACCATGTCTCGGTGTGGCCGGCTGGACTGATTCCCCAGCGGGCCGCTCAGAGGCCTAACCCGCCTCATACTGACACTGGCTGTGGCTTCTTTTCAAACTCAATTATCGAGCGCGCGTTTTCCTTTCAGCTGCTCACTGCGTCCTGATGGGCTTTAAAACCCGAATCTCCTCGCTTCTTGTAGACGCGTATATTGATTTCTCCGTCCTGTAAGCGACAGCATGCAGCTCCGCAGGCCGAGGAGAGTCAGTCCCGTTGGCTGAAGCTGCCAGGCTCCATCAGAAAGTCAGCTAAACCCTGGAGCCACCACAACATGACCAGAGTCTATACAGTACGTCAGAGCGGCTCATCTCCTGTCTGAACCCGGGTCACTCCTCCATCAGGTGCTGCAACACTCTAACAGGAAACTAGAGGAACACACCATTTTTAGGATCTTCAGAGTTGACAAAAATAGAGAAACATTGGGAATATTTAAGAAGACACATCAAAAGTCCAGACTCACGAAAAAAAAAAAAAGACTCATGCAGGCTTCCTTTTTTTGTTCTTTTTGTGTTTTTACATATTGTTGAATCTGACAAGCTGATGCTTCCTGACCCTTTGGCTTACTGATAGAATAAATCTTCTGTAGAGTGGTGTTGTCTGCTGATTTGGTGTCTCTAATAATCACAACAGCTATCATTTACAGCGAATAGGGGCACATTTTTATTTTTACAATAGAAAAGTAAGAAATTAATCTGAGACAAAATACAATTTTCTTTTTAATCATATAATTCTGTCATACCGTCAGATTTGATTTATAGATTTTTCTATCAAATCAAATGTTAGTAATATATAATACAATATAAATATTACAATATCAAATCTGTTAATCAATTCCAATGAGAAAATCATTCAAACTCTCATCAACAACAATCCTTTGTCTGTCTTGCTCCTATAATGAATGAGTGTTTTCTGATGTGATCATCTGATCCTTCATCAGAAATGATTCATTACACATTGAGTACATTGTCTGATGTCAGACGGTGCAGTCAGCAGGATGAATGGACGATCCTGCAGCTTCATGGTGAAAACAAAGCAGTCATCATGTCTGGTGGTAGGAGATGGAGATGTGTTTGGTTTTGGGAGGAGAGGCTGGGTTTGCTGCAGAGCTGCTGTGTTGGAACTAGTGTAGATTGCGTGAGAGCATATGAGGATATTACAGTATCATAAGGTTTTAGTGTCAAACTTGACCAACTGTTTATATAGAGGAGAAAAACACCAGCTGACTCTCTGTGTGTATTGATCCAAGTCATTTAGGTTTGACATTTGGATGAACACTGCATAATGAACAAACATGAATGAGATGAATAACGGATGCTGTGTTTGTTTTACCCAAACATCAGACTATTCATACACAGGCTGATCTGTTGTGTTGCAGCAAGTTGAGTTGTGTGTATGGACAAACTATTATTATTGTGACCCTGTTTCAACCTGTGGCTCCTGCTTTGTCTTTGTTTTCCCTAATTTAAGGAGTGAGATATTTGTGTGTGTGCAGGGGGCGGGGTTCTACCTGCAGAGTCCTTGACCCTTGACCTCCACCTCTCTGCTGCCAGCTCCATCAACTTTCCCCATTAACGCCAGGTGAGTTCTTCTCTAACCCCAGGCCAGAAGGTGTGTTGGTGTGATGGTGAAGTTGGTAGCTGAGCAGCAGCACACACACCTGACTGCTGGGTTGTAGCAGCCAACAGTCTACATAACACTGCTTAATGACTCTGAGAGCTTTAACACAAAAACAGAATTTTCACAACTCATGATGTGCTACAATAGTTGCAACACTTATGTCTCAATGTGTGCATCTCAGTTCAATTTACTTTATCATCATTCAACATGTTTGAAACATGGAGGAAAAACAAACATCCCTCATGTCCAGTAACATACAGGATAAATGATAATACTTTATTTGACGCCTATCTCATTATAATCATACTAATAATGAGTTATAATTCAGTTATAACACTGTATAACTATAGTTATAAACACTCATAAATGATCATAATGCTTTATAACAATAATCATAACACACTATAAAGCAATTTATCATGACTTATAAGGTCAGGTATTATAATACGTTATAATTGTTAATAACTCGCTGACAATGCCCACATTGATAATTCATTATAAATATAGTTATACGTGTTATAATTGTCTTATAAACATGTAACTATCATTATAAACACTCATACATTATCATAAGGCTTTATAACAATAAGCATAACACATAGAGCATGTTATAATGGCTTATAAGGTCAGTGTCATAACAATGCTTGTTATAAAGCATTATGATCATTTATGAGTATTTCTAACTATATTTATACACTGCATTATAAGTTATAATTATAAGGTTATAATGCGTTATAGAGATAGACATCAAATAAAGTGTTACTGGATAAATAACATAAAAGAATGTGTTAATTTTTGTATTTCCTTGTCTTGTGATTTGGATTTGGGATGTTCCATCTTCCACGCTGACTTGAACTCAGCACGCTCACAGTCCTGATGGGTGTGTCGGTGTGTGTGTACCTCTGCAGAGTGGTGGAAGGTCCTGGCTGGACAGGACGTGTGAACCCTGAGCTGCTGGACGGACACAAGTTAAAGTGTGAGCGTCTCTCTGTCAGGACTGAAAAAACACGCTGAGGTGCAGAGACGCTGAGACAAGTGACTGATCTTCCTGTTTAGTAACACGGGGAAATGGTGAGACACTGAAGGATCCTGCAATGGATGGACTCAGACCTCCCCAGGAGGAAACACACACACACGTTGTAGACCTGCATTAATGGATGCACACAGTGTCGGGGAAACAGGCTGTTTTGCTTGTGTTACTGTGTGTTAGTCAGGCTTCCCTCTGCTTTGATTGGGCTGTGTGTTACTGTTTACCTCAAATCACTGTGATGACAGACACACAGTTGCTGCTGTGATCCATTTGGTAGCTGGTGCAGTTTGGTGCTCCATTTGGGCATACTTTTAAAAAATTGTTTTTATCAGAAATGATGTTAACTTTAAACATTAAAAAAATCATTTCATTTATTGTTTATTTGTCGAGGACAATGCAAATTGATGAACAATCAATACGCATATATGCTGGTATAAGCTCAAAGCTAATTTCCATCCGTAGTCCTCACATTAAAAGACAGACAGACATAAATATAAGAGATATAAGACAAAATATTAGCAGCCGTTGTACAACAAATTACAATAAAAAAGAAAAAGATGCAATAAGAAATAAGGGCTACAGATTTGGTGGGTCAGTAACCATTCAGTAACTCTTCTTTTGCAGTTTGGGAGACTATTCCAACATGCTCTATACTGTATTTGTTTGTTCAAAGATGTAGGTGTTCGTTTTAATTTAATTTTCTTGCACCGGACTGATAAAAAAAAAACCCTATACATTTAAATATGCAGAGAAGAACCATGGAGGTTAAGTTCTTTTTAATAGTTTTCAAAACCATAACAAGTTGCTTCAGCAGCAGCTGCACAGACAGACAGACAGATGGGCGGACACACAGACAGGGATATTGAAGGTGATATTTAATCTTTTTTTTAAACTTAGGTTTGCTCAGACGAATATTTTCTCCACTCAGCCTCTCTTCCTCCATTACTGCTTTTAAAAGGGATGAGAGCAGCTCCTGTGATTGGTCGCTGCTGACTCCACCTCCTGATTCTGTCTGTCTGGTCGGTGCCTGTGGTCAACAAATTGGTGGCTCATACTGTATGTGTTTGCTTGCACCAACGTCTGTGCCCTATATTCAGGAAAACAGAGCCCATAATCTGTTACATCTGCTAAAACTGGATCATATTCGATTTCAGCACATAGTTGATACAGAGTGAGTTTAGCTCGGCCCTGTCAGCCAGAAACCGGTGACAGCTCTCCAGAAGAACTGGGTCTAGTTTCTGATACTTCAGCAGAGAGCTGATGGGTCTCCGGTCTCTGGGTGTGTGGGTGTTGTGTGCGTGCAGCCTGTTGTGTGTTCATGCACAGTCCACACGGAGCAGAAGGAGGGGGTGTAGAGTCAGGAGAGGCCCGAGAGCTGATTTTCTTTTTTACCGTGGCCGTGATCCAGTCCAGATCATTGGTGGAGTTATGAAAGTTGAAATGACCTCATACTCTACATCAGCATTTAAGAGAAGTATTCACAAACCTCAGAGGAAAGTGATCAGCTAAATTGTTGTGCACTCTCCCATGTGGAAAGCGCTGCTACTGTAATGGTCTTTCTATTCGCCGGGCCTCTCGGAGGCTGAGGGCTGCTGTTTTCCTTCCTCCCCGGCAGACTGACAGCTCCCTATCAGAGCACTTAAAATCTGAATGTCAAGGACTTCCAGAAAATCCCATTTTCAGGTGATTAATGGAAACCAGTCAGCACATGAAGAGGCAGAGGGAGTGGGGAGCGAGGGAAAGACAGAGAGTGGGTCAAAGAGCAAAATATCGAAAAATGTGAAAAGATACACAAAATATCAATATTGAAGGAGCATAAGTGAAACTTGCTCATGTTTGTGAAAAACAAGTGTTACCCATCTGCAGCCTTGTTTAAAGATACCTTAAAACCATACATGAACAACAGAACAATACATTAAAACAGGCGACTGAATAAAGCAGTGGAAAACAACTGGAACTACAAATTAAGTGTCAAATGAAATTACTAATGATTCAGAATGAACTCTTTAAACACCATGGATACAACAATCAGCCACAACTATAAAGTGAATTATCAATTTTAATCATATGCCTGATATATATTTATATACTATAGCCTATATAAAGGCCTAGTAGTAGCCTAATTATATGTCCTTTCTTTTATCCTTGAGGTTAATGCACTATTTCTACTGTAACCATGACAACAAACATCACCTAATGTTAAGGAAGTTGTATTCTATCCCAAATTGCAATCTTTTCCTAAACCTGACAATTTTTTTATGCCTAAAATACCAATTCATGGCGGTTATTATAGTAACCATGGAGACAAAAGTAACCCTTAAGCAGTGGGGGCGCTGTTTTACAAAACACTGTTCTGGGTTGTATCGGACAATGGGAAAATTGAGAGCTTTTTGGACAACTTGCTGTCATAAGACAGTGGAGAGTTGTTATAGGAAGTGAGAGAGCGGGGACAGACCTACAGGGTCGTGGACAATGTCCTGAAGACACCTGTCCCAGGACACCATGAGATACCATACATCTGTTGCTACCATCCACACCAGGGCTGACTGTTACAGACCCAGTGACCCAGAACTTTCCATACTTTTCCCATATAAGGCCTGGTGTCAGTCAGGCCCAGTGTTGTTGACCTCTCGGGGAGGACAGACTGAGCAGCTGATGGGAGGAACCGTTGGCTCCGTGCGGAGGAACGGGGAGGAAGCTGGGAATGCTTGATGTTTGGCCTGAGCTCTCGGAGCGGAAGATGAAGCTTTTAGATGTTGATGAAGAAACCTCTTCTCTCTGTGATCTCTGACTCTGGGATTTCAGATGGCTGCTGTGTGAACCTCCACAGAGGAAGATCCATGTTGGCATCGATCAATCAGAGTGACCCAGCACTAACTGTGGACACTCCAAATGTGCTTTGACGAAGGGGACACTGTGCTCCTCATATGTCCCCATGTAACACAAATACAGTTGTAGACATTAGTGTATACCTCTATTTACAACAGATTTGTATTAGAGACATGATGTTATTCCTAATTCCACCTGCTCCTCAGTCAATGTTCTCAAAGCATTGTCCTTGTGTAACGTAGGTCCGCGGGTATATTCACAGTCACGAGGTACCAGTAAGGACAAGTGACAGCGTGTGGTGGTTAGTGGTACTGAAGTTGAACTCACTCACCCATAAAAAAAAGACGTGCTAACCCACTTGCCAAGTGGTCATTGACCTCTCAGCGAAATGGTTAGCATCGTCGCGCGCGGTGCGGGAGAGCTGGGTTCCAAACACGCTCAGGGCAGACCAGAACAACGCTGGTCACATTGGTGCCCTGGTCCGGATGCCCTGGGTGGAGTGAGTTTAGCGGGGTGAGTGTAACGGAGGTCTATGGGTATAGTCACAGTCACGAGGTACCAGTAAGGAGAAGTGACGACGTGTGGCGGTTAGCGGTACTGAAGTTAAACTCACTCACCCATAAAACACGTGCTAAAACCACTTGCCAAGTGGTCAATGGCCTCTTGGCGAAACTGTGATAATGGTGGTTTTTAATTTCTTCTTTTAAAATATTTCTAGATCAATGACAAACCACCAAATTCAAGTTCTTTTTATGATGGTGAGCAGTACTCAATTTTCTGAACACAGAATAGTTACAGAGGGAGATTTATTGAACAAGGCTACATGAGAATAATACTGTGAGGGCAATGTCTCTTATTTTAAAAGTGAGAAGGCCTCCTTGTAAAAGTAAGTTTTTAAGAACAAGGTTAAAATTCGACAGTCCAAGCTCACGACCACGCTCTAGTCTTTGTCCTCCTATAGTCTCTTCCGCCACACCGAGTAGGCACCGCCGCCTGAAGATCCCTTTGTTGTTTGTGCTGCTTCCACCGCTCTCACACGGCCTCCACTTGGCTGTAGCTCCTCCCAGCGACGCCGTGGACCGAAAACACAGGAGACGCCGGCCAGCAGTCTATTCTACAAACACAGGATGCACTCTCTCTGGTTTTCAGAGTTCCTCAGGCTGTAGCTAACAGTGTATCGATCAGGGACTCACGGCTTTTTGGCAGAAGCTCCAACTTCTGGCATATCTCGTCCAAACGCCTTCCATACACTGTTGCCAGAGTCACTGGACGGCCCTCGTGGTCTGCTCCTACCACGCTGCTTCCCTTCTTTCAGCGTCTTTGGAAAAGAACAAAATAAGCACACACATCCGGCTACCTGGCCTGCCTATCAATCAGTCCGTGGGGCTTGCTGCAGCAGCCGATTGGCTGGCTGGTCAGAGGTTGCATTCAATGCTTCAAATCATAATCAGCCGTTTCTAAATCATGCATGTAAATTCAAATCAAAGAATCAGAATAATCATAATTAAAGAAACCTCAAAACACACAAAAATAGATAAATACATAAACATGCAATTAACAAAATACGGCACATAACAGAAAACAAAATAGGCTATTAAATCAGCAGTAATGCATTAACATAACAAAATGGTTAGCATCGTTGCCCGCAGTGCGGGAGACCCGGGTTCAAAACCCGCTTGGTCACACTTCTTTACATTTGATTTTTACATATCCAATGCATCAGTCCAGCAGGAGTCACATCATGGTTTGTGTTGGTGTTTAGTTTCAGCTCATGTTCCCTACTTTATTTTGAAATGTTCTTGCATTCCTTCCTGTGCTCTCCCTCCTTTCCTCATGTGTCTCACCTGTGTGATGATCCCCACCTGGGTCTCATTTCTCTTCCCTGTGTCTGTGCTGGTTTTCTGTTGGATTATAATTGTGTTGTTTTGTTTTGCTTTGGTTTTGCAAAGTGTTTTCAGTTAGTCTGGTTTATGAACTTGGGTCCAGGTCTAGTCAAAATGTGGCACTGATGACCGATTTAGTGCAACAATCTTCATATTTATGTCATATAAAAAATAAAAAATAAACGTCTTTCTGGAACTCTTGGAATTGGAAATATGAGCAGGGTGACATGGGGTGGGAAAGTTGAGACAGGAGGTTTGAGGTTAAGTAAGTTGTGAGATAAAATAAGTCTGTGAATGTAAAAAAGTGCCAGAGACAACCACAGAATATCATAATACAAGTAACCACTTGTTTAACACTGGGCACCTTTAATATGTCCACAAAAAAAAGGAATAGAATGGTTTGTTGCAATAGAATGGAATCTTTGTTATTGCATTGCAACAAAACTTTGTTTAGCAGCTTGAATTAAAAAACAAAAAAGCAAACACAATATGCAGTTATATTGTAGGAGTAGCCTATAAGCATGTCTGATTAAAATCTAAATCTAAACAACAGTAATAGACATTCCCTATGTTATGACTTATTAATTAAAAAAGAAATCCATGAGCAAAAAGCTTAATGTAAATCACTGTAGCTATATAATGAACCATGACACTGTGATGTCATATTCCTTTAGGCTACTGAACTGAACTGTGATCAGTGTGTTGGTTGCAGATTGTTAGGTCAGAGTATCTGAGTGGGCTGTGCGAAGATTACTGAGGTGTGTGTAATGTTTTGTGTCTATTAAATGTTTTAGTTTATTAAACATCTGACACGTTGGACAGAAAACACACTCATGACAAAGTTGACATAATCTGATCCTGGGCCTCCCAACCTGCTGGCTGGGTGTTAATGGAGACTTCAAGAACATATTTAATGGTGAGATATGCATCAATTGATGATGGTATTTACATCAGTATCATCAGCACTCAGCTCTGTGGTAACAACTGAGCGCAACATGTGTCACTGGAGCCCGAAGCCATAGACACAACAAGAGAGCTGTGAGTCTAGAGTCCATCACTGGAGCCAGTGTGAAACGTCCTCATTAGACCAAACACAATCTATCACACAGACACACTATGACAGGCATCAGTCTAATGTGGCTGTGTGTGAATGCCACCGTGATAATTACAACACACTCGACACTGGAGGAACTGCAAGGGCTGCCTCCAGTGTTTTTATATGTGTGATCATGGAGAATAAAACATTGACACTAATCGCCTCTCTAATGTGTGTCTCTGATTGTGTTGACACAGTGTCCCTTAGTGGGACAGCGACAGCAGAGACATGGTGGTGATGGATGGTGGCTGTAGAGATGTGGTTGAGCTGACTCTGATAAACTTACTGTAACCATGACAACGTGGGTCCTCTAACTGTAACAGCTTATTGATTCCAACAGTAACATTTGATTCACTATCCAATAACAACACTGACTATGTGGTCAAAGTCACAATGAGTCAATATGTGTTCACAATGCAAAACCTGCACGCACACACCACACAGTCACAGTCCTGTCTCTATAGTGTGTCAGACATCCTGGGATGTTTCCCAGTGTGACTCACTGCCTATAGCTAACTGCTAACATCTACCACCCGCTACTTATCCATATCTCAAGTTCTATAAACCAGTGAGAGTCTGGACTGCAACACATTTCTGAAGTCTTATTAAAACAAACATGGAAGCACATCATCACAGTTTGGTAGCCTACTACAAGTGTCCTGAAGCCGTTACATGAAAAAGTTGTTCAGAAAAAAATAATTTGATCTCTGTTTTTGTCCTTGTAGGGGAGCAGTCAGTTAAACGTCTTTTTCAAAGATGACGTTATGTACACAAACATTTTTATCATGTGATCAACAACTCACATGTGTATTCTCTTAGTTACAAGTGTAATTTAACACATATGTTGGATGATCGCGCTGTTTTATAACTTTGAACGAAAGTTGACATTTGTCTCAAACGACCTACCTATGCGGGTCGTTTGAAACACAGAGGAGGGACGGTTGAAACAGCATGTTTTAAACAGAAACTACTGACATTACTCTTGTTTTTATGAAGCATATCGGACAACATACTAGTGTAGCCTACTCGTCATTGCCAAAATGTCACATCATTTCTCACAATATAAATAGGTCAAACAAATATTTTTGAGTTGTTGGATGACTGCATTTTCATTTCATTTACTTATTTCCCTGTCCTGAGTCATGTTTATGGATACACAGTTGAACATATTGTCATTTTACCCTCGCCATTTTCCCCTCACTTTGCTGAATATCTGTTGATTCATGTCATAAACACATTTTGTTCATTAAAAATATGTGGTTTTTATTAAAAATACATTTTGTTCATTCAAATCGGTTGTTGTTCATTGTAAAACAGTTATTAATTTGGTGATTTATACAGATATTGATCGCGCAATGTGACCACAATTACTACGCACGGTGGCGTGAGGGACATTTGAAACAGCTGTATCAATCGTCCCTCCAGCGACTACTGACACTTCAACCTGTTTTGCCTCTAAACTTCAAAACTATGACATTACATACGTTAGGACCTGTTTATGTACGAATTCATCTGTTCTTGGGTCATATTATTATTGCATGAAACACACAATACAACTTTTGATCACAAAAAACTACCGCACGTAAGATTTTACTTTCCGTAGTCAAAAACCTGTTTGCGCTAATAACTTTTGAATGGCGTGACGATTGGTGTGTAATGGGCCACCCGATTTGACTGTTGTCATACCATTGAATAGACGTAATCTCGATACCATCATCCCACAAATATGGGCCAGTAGGGCCCTACTCTACCTACTAGTAGGTGCAGGAGGCTGTTATCACCCATTAATCTGGTTGACCCAATGTTATTAATGCCCAGTAGGCACAGAAGGTTGATCACGGAAAATCGTGTTGTTTGTCACGAATTTTTATCTAGGCTATTGTTTATTTCCTCGTTTTTTTTCGTGCTACTCAGAACGAATTTCAAACTAATGTATAGACTGGTTTGATTTTATTTAATTTCTGAACCTTGACATCAACTGAATACAAGATTTTAATCATCAGAGATTCCATATCATATCGTATTGAACTCCCCCCCGTTTTTTTTAATGTTACGTCAAGCCTGTACATTAAGTGATAATCAGCATATCGTCCTATTATGTCCTATTAAAAAAAAAAAAGCATAGCCTATCGTCCTATATGATCTGATGCTTTTATTATTCCTTTTTGTTGCAGGATTCGGGCATTTTGTGAAACTATTTTATGGTTATTTTTAATATCTGATTCTTGCTTTTTCCCCTATAGCTACAATATAGCTAGAATGTCCGCATTTATTTTTCATATTGCGAGGTAAACTTTTTTAAAATATTGTATCAAACTGTTTTTTCCGGGTTTTTTATGTTACGTCAAGCCTGTACATTTAAGAATGCAGGGATACTCGGCATCATAACGCCCATATTTATGATCTAATGCTTGTATTCCTCTTATTTTCTGCAGGGTTTATTTTATGATTAGAAAACTCTTTTGGTTATTTTATTTTGTAGGAGAAAACAGGAAACAGATAACTGTTTCCTGCCTTTCCTAGCTAGAATGTCCGCATTACTTTTTCAACTACGGACTACGTTTTTTTTTTTTTTTGTAAGGTACCACTACGTTGGCAATGTCATCGTATATTATTTTAATATCGTTTTTTTCGTATTATTATTGTGGAAGTGTCCTGTATTTCTCTAGTCCCTCTCCCTATGCTGTCCGGCGGAAACAGATGCTCCCCTTTTCCCGCTAACCCTTCACCAGGTAAGATGCGTGTCTGCTGGATGTTCACATTAACATTGGTTTCATTATTAAACGCAAGACTATGAAAACCATCTTCTAACTTGTGAGGGAAAAAATAGCCATATCTTGTAACTTTGTCCAGCTAGATGACCGATAAGTCAACTACCGTATGTGCAGTTTATGATATGCAGTAGGCTAACATGAGAAGAAGTCTCATTAGGCACCCTTAAAACCTGTCTGTCTGTCTGTCTGTCTGTCTGTCTGTCTGTCTATCTATCTATCTATCTATCTATCTATCTATCTATCTATCTATCTATCTATCTATCTATCTATCTATCTATCTATCTATCTATCTATCTATCTATCTATCTATCTATCTATATGTCTCTGTCTGTCTCTCTGTCTGTCTAGCTCTCTGTTTCTCTATCTATCTCGTGTTGTTAGTCAGCCTGTTTGTTTGTTTATTTGTTTGTCTGTATCTGTCTGCCTGGTTTTCTGTCATGCCAGGAGGGTCTACAAAAAAGACCTGTCCCTTTTGCAAGGGAGTTTTGTTTTGTGCGCAGAAGGTGTGTCCTCACTGCAAGACAGAGCAGCCTCTGAAGCAGCGCCTTAAAAAGAAGCTTCATAAGTTTGATAATAAGAGAGAAGAATGGGTGGTTGGCCGTAAGAAGAACCACAACGTGGCATCCATTAAGGATGAAGCCACCATCATGGTTTGTGCAGATTTTAAAATGACATTGAACTGCTCAGATAATATTGGAAATAAGTTATGTGGTACACATGGAAAATCCTGTGATCCTCAGGTATTTCTGTGTTCATAACAAAATAGTTGAAAAGAAGAAATGGACTGCAATTATACCACTACAGCTTGTAAAATGTATACACTGCCAACTATAAATGCATTTGCAGCATTCACCTATTCAGTCACAGAAACACAAATGTTTCTCTCTATTTTGAATACATTTAGAAATTATCATTGTTGATGCTTCAGTTTCTAGTTATCTAAATGAAAAACAAGTGTTACAAATGTGATACCCTTACTGTTGCTATTTGTCTTAAAGTTTAGTTTTTCGCTTATACTTCATGAACTGTTCCTGTTTGCACATACATTTTTATACAAAAGTGAAACTCATCACGAAATTAGATCATCCTAAATGGCATTAGTATGGATTCTGTCCTCAGTAATGTCATATTTGTGTCATTAATCAATGTGTTTAGTTAGTTTTTTAGTTGCTATTCCATTTTTTTCAACTAATAATACAAACTTATGTCATTGCAGCTTGAGAAACTCCATGCTATTGGTTACAAACCAGTACTTCTTCTTGGAAAGAAGACAAAGAAGGAGCAAACCAAGTGTGAGGTCCTCACCCCTCGTTGCAGACTTACTGATTTTGCCAAAGACTACCTCCAAAAGATTGGCTCATTTTATGAGTACCTTTGTGAAGGTAAGATGCATGCAATGCATGCTTAACAAATGGTATTATTAATGTATGAATTAAATTATTGTATTGGAAAGGAATTATGGCCTTCTAGTTTCGTGGCACGGCACAGGGTGGCAGCGGCACAGTGCAAGTTTCATGCAGCGCAACACAGCGCACGGTCAGTTTTGTAATTTGGTAGACAGAGGAGCGCTGAGATGGGTGTGGCGGCGCAGCAGGGGGATTGTATTTGTTTATGTTGTGATCTGTGCACACTACTCATCTTTGTTAAACGGTTTAAAATATTCATAGATATCATGTGACGTCACACAGCGGTCGCAGCGCCATCTTGAGTACTGACTTACAACAGGCCGTCTATCTGTCATCTCGTGGGCTGTGACAGCAATTCTCACCAAAGGAGTGGATTAACCTTTTTTTTATGACACGGCTCTTTTGAATGCTGCATTTCGATCACACTAATGAATTACACTCTTGATTCTACATCTTACGGTCTTTTATTTCCATTGTTAACTATAACAGACCGTTTATTAGTGGAAAGGGGTGCGTTTTTCAGTTTTTTTTATTTTTTCCACACTGGGCAACAGTTCTTAGTGTATCAGGGCAAATCTGATTAACAATAACCTCCTCCTAGACTATTTCTGCTTTATCAGTCCGTGGAGGTCTGTCCGTGTTACCATATATTCGGCCACTGTGAGCTTGGACCTCCCGGATCAAAACATCAGTTTCCTCCTGTAAAATGTTTGGCTGTCTGGCGTCGCTGTCTCCTTTGTCCATGTCAAAATATAAAGTGACAAAATAGCAGTGCTCCTTCACCGCACACATGTTAGTGTAAATAGTTTAGTTTAGCTTGATGTCATTTTTAAGTCAATCTTATGAGTACTCTGTCATTGTCCTGTATAAACAATATTATAGATAAAATAAGATGAGATAGAACTTTTTTTTAATCCTAAAGGACATTTTCATGCCAGATTATTGGTTTATTATAGTGTGAATGGAGTAAATGCTAATAATAGTTAGAGTAATGTGCATGTGTGGCATGCAGGGGATGAGAGAAATTGTTCATGATGCTGAGAGTTTTCTCAGCATCCTCCTCTCTCACAGCCAACTGGAGTATGTAAAGTATGTAAGGGATAGTGTGCAGGTACCTGGTCATTG
Source organism: Trachurus trachurus (assembly GCF_905171665.1). Taxonomy (NCBI): domain Eukaryota; kingdom Metazoa; phylum Chordata; class Actinopteri; order Carangiformes; family Carangidae; genus Trachurus; species Trachurus trachurus. The sequence goes on along the minus strand of NC_139906.1, from coordinate 29,274,782 downwards.
TTTAGGAAAGAACCCTGACAGGGTGATGCAAGACCCTGACACAAAGTGGCTGGATACATGGTCCATTATACACCAAGAACAGCAGTGATAATAATGGTCTGTTACAGAGAAATAAAATAATATTTTAATTAATCGAACCATATGATAATATTCTGAGTTATAGTTACAGTCACAAAGAATTAAATACAGTATAGATTTGTAGAAATTGAATAGATCCAGGAGACTCAAAAGTTTCCTGTAATCTAAAGTGAACACAAATCTGGTTGAGATTTGACAATTTGTTTAACTGCAGGTTGGAACCAGGACCCAGATGTAAATGAGGAGGCGCTAATCACACTGCACCTCACACCCTGTGACCCACTGGAAGGGCCAAGCAAGGCGAACATGGAGGGACAAGCAGAGCAGACCAACATGGAGTGGTACGTGGAGCAGCAGACCGACGCAGAGGGACAAGCAGAGCAGACCGACGCGGAGCAGACCAACACGGAGGGACAGGCAGAGCAGACCGACATGGGTAAAAAGTCAGGTATGTACTAATGTTTATAGGGTGTTTTCAATTAATTACCTTGGTAATCTCATGTCTCTGTTGATTATCAATATCTCATTATCACTGTTTATTAATACAATACATAAAATTAAGAAGGGATAGTGTCATCTTTTAAAGGATATAAGAGTGAACTATAATCTTATATTGCAGTGGCAAGAAGGCATATGCCAGAGAGAAAGAAGCTACAAAAAAGTAAGATTAAATTATTCCTGTTTGTTATCCTTACAGCACAAACCAATCATTTAATAATTTTGCTCACAAGAAATCTTTACTGGTTGACTTACTCAGAAAACATACACTGTGTGCCACTGCACATATAGTTGCAAAAATTGAGTGTAGCGTTAGTTCAGGCAGGCCACATAGTCAAGCTGTGCTGCTCACCTCATCAGCTGATGTGGGCAGGCCATGTTGGACAGGCTCATATCAGCTGGCTGGCTGTGATAGGCCAGCTCCTTATCAGCGGACCATATCTCCTCCTTCTCATTCAATTGGGCGCTCTATTTAAACTGCATCGGTCGGCCATCTGCTTCTGCTGCTTTCTCAGCTTGCTGCTTTACAACCCACCTCCTCCTTCTCATTCTGTTCTGACTTACCATAGTGTCATAATTGGGTCATTGGTGCTTGCTCTGTTCTGGGGGTCTTGCTGACTCTGCTCTCCCTGCCTCATGCCTTCCACATAGGTCAGTGAGAGCAGGGAGGTCCCAGAAAAAAGCCACGCCATCAAAATTAAATTTTGCAATTGTAATTAAAGGGATAGTTCAACATTTTGGCAAACTGGCCCATTGCCATAATCGGTATAGTCATAGCAGTAGGTTCGTTACCTTTATTTGTCGGTGTAAGCTATTTTTAGAACGGAGGAGCGGAGCGGCAGGCTGTTCAGAGCTACACTATGGAGGCTAATGGAATTTCTTGGTTTCCCTCATCAAACTCATCAAATACAAAATCCCAAAACTCCAAAACGCTTTCGTGGACAAGTTGTGACCTGCACAATCACCACGCTATGAGATAATAATGGAACGTTACGAAACGGAGCCGTTTTCGAGGTAAATACAGAGTCTGCTTGCTGAAAAACTGTCCCTGAACGTAACGCGCATCAGCGGTTTTGCATGAATTTACCTCTAAAACAACTCTGTCTCGTAACGTTCTATTATTACTGTATCTCATAGCGTGGTGATTGTGCAGCTCACAACTTGTCCACGAAAGCGTTTTGGAGTTTTGGGATTGTGTATTTGATGAGTTTGATGAGGGAAACCAAGAAATTCCATTAGCCTCCATAGTGTAGCTCTGAACAGCCTGCCGCTCCGCTCCTCCGTTCTAAAAATAGCTTACACCGACAAATAAAGGTAACGAACCTACTGCTATGACTATAGCGATTATGGCAATGGGCCAATTTGCCAAAATGTTGAACTATCCCTTTAAGTTTCTTTGACTGAAGTGGTCCTGGCTGAAGTACATGTATTTACAGGGGTTGATGCTTTGATCATTTCCCCCACCTTATTTGCCAATTGTACGGTTTTATGAGAGATGATTTTTAACAGAAAACACAGGAAATCCATCAGGCTTAATGTTTTTAATTTTACCACATAACTTTTGTAGTTAGGGTATAACATGCTAAGTGTTCTATAACCATTCTGGCTTGCATACCACTCAAGTCTTCACAGTTGTATTTTTCTTGTTGCTCATAATCTAAAAAAAAAAAAAAGTGAGAAAGGTTAGACAGGGTAGACAGACACCCATTAAAATTAAAAAAAATTATCTAATTCTGTTGCAATTAATTGTAATCATGTACTGCCCTTGCAAAAACAAACAATACTTATTTGTTGAAATTCCACGCAAATGCACTGTCAGTTTTAGAAACATCCTTGTGTGTATCATCTGGAGGGTCTTTTTGAATCACAGATCAAAACACAGTTTATACTGAACATATCATTATGAAACAATGTAAATATCAGGAAAGTCCCAATGCACCAACAAAACTCAGTGACTGCAACCACAGATAATAGCTGATTCGTAAGATTGAGATTGATGCCTTTTAGAATAATGATAGATGTCTTTCTTTTTTGTTGTTCTTTACTGTCTTTACAGGACAAAGCAGAGATGTTGGTGGAGTGGGAGCCCTGTCCAGTTTGGTATGTAATTCCGCAGTTTTGCTTAATCTCTCCCTCTATAGGCCTAGTCTGCATTAATACTTAAAGGGATATTCCGGCGTAAATTTAACCCATGGTGAGTTAGACCCCCCCTCGAGAGATGAAGTCTGCTAACCGCTAACTTTTCTCCTCCATTTCCTTCAGCTTGTCTCCAGTAAACTCGGTCTCAAACTGATAGTGGCGCCCATCGAAATGAAACCAGTTGTCATTGTTCTCAAACTCCACTCAGCTGTGTTGTCCCTTCTGTGATGTCAGTAACTCAGTGTTACGGTGCGTTGGACCATGAGTTGAATTTATACTGGAATATCCCTTCTTTAACTTGTTGTTTATTACTGCTTTATTATCTACAGTACTCAGTTGCTTAGAATGATTTCTTTGTTCAAAAAAGCAATGGTCTTTCATAGGTGGAAATTAAATTGTTATATGTGGAATATTCTAGGGGTGTCCTCGACTAAGGATTTTCATAGTTGAATCAGGTTCATCAGATTTGCTCTATAGTTGGCTAATAGTCGAATCAGGTTGTTTTTTCGTCATTGATTCATGATCTCATGTGCTTCTATTTTCCACTCCAGAGGTTTGATTGATTGATTGATCATATTTATTTCAAACCAAACAAAATTATAGATTAATTATGTTCATTTTGTCTTCTTAAATATATTAGTTATATTTTTCTTGTGTTCAGACAATGAAATCAAGAGTGATGTTACCTGCTTGACAGTTTCGACTGTGACTCCAGTCTTCCTCAGTAGCGTCATCCGACGTGCTGCTGACGTGTCATTTATCAGCTGGTCGGTTCGGCGGACCTGTCAGAGTCCGCCGAACCGACCACGCCCCCCTGCCTCACGGATAAAAAAGTGGAGAAATAAAAAAATATCCAATTGAGTGGATCCGTGTAGTGATGTTAAACGGAGCTGTGTTGATACGATGACGTCAAGCGCCTAGCGACAAGCCGTTCACACATGCGGTTGTCAACAACAATGGTAGGCTACACATCTGTACCGGGCTATCTGTGCTTTGCACTTTTAGCAGTGTTACCCATACATTCATTTATTCGTGATGAATTACGTCCACCACAAATAGATTTTTCGCCGTTCATTCATGTCCGCATAGCACTGTTTCTCCGTCGTTCACACAGAGAGAGAGAGGGAGGAGAAGCGCGCATGCATGACAGTAGCACGGTTTAAAATCTGCCGTTCATGGATCTATTATAATACATCCATGCCGCCGTTTGACTGCTTCTTCTGGACCATTTGACTGCGCTCATAACGTTCTTCTTCTGTGGTATTTAACATTTTGCTGACCACCACCGGCCGGGCGGGCGGCATGGCATTTCAGGCTTCAGAGGCGATCGTTTTCAGTTTTGCCTCTTCGTATGGACAGAGATATTTCTGTGGTGTGGACAGAGTTTTTTTTTTAAACGAAGACGAAAATATCAGCTTAAAAAAATATCCACATACGTGTAGTCCAGGCCTGAATAGTCGACTATTTGAGGTGACCCCTAGAATATTCTGTAGGGTCTGTCCTTGACACATGTTAGAAGATTAAGCTTATTAGAAATACTCAGCAAGCACCAGTAACAAAAAGAACATTTCTCATCTGTTTTCAGTGGCAAGGAGTGGGCCCATTCCTGGCAGCCAAAGGATTCTCTTCAAATTGTTTAAAAATAAAAATGTGTAATGTGAATGTGAATGTTTCAATGTGTGAATATTTTGGTTGGAGCATAGGCTTATATGTCATCAAGTTTATATTTTGTATTTTTGTTGGTAATGTTTATTTCAAATTGAGATAAGATGGAGAACTCGACATAAACTTCACTTCTATTATATCAAAGCTGACGTATGACTTGATTTCATATTCTTGACATTTTATTGCTTTTTAAAGTTGGTTACTTTCACAGTATGGAAAAACACAAGTTGTTAACTAACTTAAAAATTGCTGACAAAAGGTCATGGCTGTACATAAAGAAATAAAGATCATTAACAAATGGGAAAAGGATGATGTGAGGCTATTATTTGTTTGACACTCGCTGATGTCATAGTAAAGCATTTATATTAGCCTATATTTCTCACAGTTTTGTCATTTTTGGTAAGGCAAATGCTGCAGTACCTGAGGCACTGTTGCTATGGAGACGCCAACGCCAGAAGTTGCTATAGTTTCATTGCATTTTTCTCATCTCCTCTGTGACAGGCGGGTTTCAACCTTGCTCCTCTCTCACAACACACACATACACTCCACCCCTGTCCCAGTTCAGCTCTGTCCACAGCCCGTGCTGACATCAACATCCTTGACCGGAACCTGTTGATCCAAGTGGCCCTGCTCCGAGCAGTCCTGCTGGCCCAACTCGTGTCACACTGTTCCAGCCTCCACCCGAAGAAGTCAGACAGTAACACATGACATAATCAGTTGTAGCGTGAATACACTTAGGTCTGCAACTTAACTCTGCAAACAGTCTTCCCTGGGTGCAGGACCAATGCGCACCTGCAGATCCACAAATTCATGCAGGACATTGAAGTCATAAGGGGCCCCCAGCTGTTGTCATCTGACTGGCTGATTAGTCTTTACCCAATCACTTTCAATCTAGAGTGGAGCCTTCAGTGCCAAGTCTAATAACTTTGTTGCAATAAATGGTTTCAATCAATGATGAGAGTGTTCCTGAATGCTCACCACAGACAACTATATCAAAACATGACCTGTCAAATGCCAGATTTTTTCAGCACAATGCAAGGAATGAGGCACAGGCCATAGGCTACTCTTTTCCCACATCCTGTAAGGTAGGTTGTTTCTGCTGTGGCCTCAATCAATGGGCTACAAAAGGACATTGCCAAAAGAAAATTCTAATGAACCAAAGGGGGCCCAGTAGAGAAAGTTTGGGAACCGCTGATCTATCCTGTCAGGGTGGGAAAGGGTGCAGTAGCTGCCTAGGCTATGTTTATGGCCATATTAAGGGAATGGGGAAATATGCTTATTTGCAAGAATATGTATTTGTATGGGGAAGATTGGGTCTTAACTGATCCAAATTGAAAAATATGATTGTGTGGAAGGCAAACATCAATATCTTGAACATATTTGGCCATTAAATAGGCCTTAAAAAATGTTGGATTTATTTTATCTAGCTGGGACCCTAAGGCATCTGAGAAAGTACACTTGAAAGTGGCTTGGCTGGGACAGAGGTGAAAATGAAATTTTGTCGTAGGTGGACAATGAAGACATCATTGGAAAGGTATTGACCTAGGGAGTAATATATTTCAGAATGGGACATATGGGTGTTTCCTTCTCCCCAGGAATGACCTTTGAACCTTGAAATTGGGGTGTTTTTGAAGACTCATAAATCAGCAACAGAAAGTGCTAGAGATATGGGATCAACAGTTTTGGAAAGCTCTTGATCTATACTACTATAACCGAATCAGTGTCAATAGGGGGCGCCACTGATGAGGGGCCAAATCTAAAAAAAACATGATTTTACCATGTTGTCAATCAGATGCATAAAATTTGACCTAATAAATGTGTTCCCTGTCCTTAAAACATATAAATAAGCCAACAATATTCTTGGTTATGAGTTCACATAATAGGAGAAATAAGAGAAAACACAATGGAACTACAAAAAAATATGGCGGAGTATAGCAATGTGTATTGCAACTTCCGGACATTTCCCCATCTTTGTAGTTTTAGTTGATGTTAGGGTTGGTTGATAGATTAGGGTCGCGAAAACATATTTCTGGTTACTTTTTAATACAAAAAAATTGAACTTAAGATATATGGTCATGTAATTTGAAAAGGTATGTCTCAAAAACATAAACATATACATTTATTACGGTGTAGTAGACGTCTCTCAGACGTAACTTTAGATATGCTTGACTGACGGAGATGCGTTCAGTGGCGGGAGGATTTAGGGTTGCGAAAACATATTTCTGGTTACTTTTTAATACAAAAAATGTAAACTTAAGATATATGGTCGTGTATTTTGAAAATGTATGTTTGAAAAACATAAACATATACATTTATTACGGGTGTAGTAGACGTCTCCCAGACGTGATATGCTTGACTGACGGAGATGCGTTCAGGGGCGGGAGGATTTCAAAACATGTCTCGCTCGAGAGAAACACCGGGTAGCCTACGCCAAAAACTAAAACGAGACTGATTAAGAGAGAAAAAAATCACAGAAAGGCCTATGCCTTATATGTCTTATACTGTCCCGTCCTCACGACGTCAGTGATTGAGGATCTATGATTGTGACCGTTTAGTGATGAGGAAACTGTCACTGTCAGCAGCTGCTCCAGACACATCACCAACTTTAATGTTTAAGGACGTATTAGATGTTGATTGTGTAAACACCAAGCACCATATACTCACCCTCATTCATAATGATTATTAAACCATAACCTAACGTCTTAAATCTGTCAGCTGTCCAGTCCGGTGCAATCGCCAGTTTCCCCCCTACTAAGGGGGCGGTTTCAAAGTTGCCCTTTGTCCAAAGTGGGGGATGACAGAAAGAGAGTTTCAGTGTGTTAATTATTTGGTCTCATAGTGTCATGTTTTAGTGTCTGTATTAATTTTTAATTGAACAGCTGTCAGTGGATGCAAAACATTTTTTATCTAATGTTGTATTGAATGGTATAATACTGAATACATGTATATAAGTTAAATGTCCCATGATACATTTTAAGACACATGATATTAAATAAGTGTCAAAATAACACACACAGAAACAATGCATGACCTCCATTCATGTGTACACAGTGGTTTTTATTTCTGAACACTACAGACAGTGCCTTGGACATGGTATAACTCAGCAATATAGTAAAATGCAGAGGCCAACATCTTGAGGATAGTGGGGGACTGCTTTTCATTGATTTAGCTCTGCTTTTAACACGCTTCAGCCACATCTTTTAATTCAGAAACTGAAACAACTGGCTGTCAGCCCCTCAGTATCACTCCTTTTTAACTAACAGAACTCAGCTACTTAAGGTCAGTAATAGTGTTTCTCAGGTAAAAAGCATAAGCACAGGAGCTCCACAGGGGTGTCAGCTGACCAGTTCTGTTCACATGGTTCACAAATGAGTGCTCAGCAAGTCACACACAGAATTATATTTTCAAATACTCTGATACTAACTCCAGGTGCATGACAACACTAACATTTATCATTCTGAAGTGGAAAGGTTTGTTGAGTGGTGTGATCTCACAATAAACGTTAAAAAGACAGAGGAGATTATTTTCGATCCCAAAGGAGTCTGTGATCACAGCAAAATTGTCATCCACAACCAACCAACTGTCCAAGTCCAGTCCTACAAGTACCTTAGTTTACACATACACCGAACTTAAACATGGACCACCCATGTAGACTGCATGTGTTCTCTAGACTCCTCCAAAGATTGTACTTTCTAAGGAGTCTGCGACTATACAGAGTTGAGCAGAGAATTATGTTTTATTTTATCAGGCTGTGTTGGAAAGCGTTATCAGATACGGTATGCCTGTTTGGTTTGGAAACCTCCCTGTTTGAGCTAAATCAAAGCTACTGCACCTGGTTCAAACAGCCATGAAAATGATTGGCCTTAAAGATCATTACAATCTGTAGTCACTAAAAGGTGTGTACTGAAACAGGTCTCTTTGTCTTTTAGTCTCTACCTCTGGTCCTCTGCAGTGTAAGGAACCAAAGACTGGGTGGTAGCGGGAACTGAGGCACTCGAGTAGGAGAGTGATTTAAAAAGCCTTTGTTGCAGCATGGCCATACAAATTAAAACAAGCCTGTTCTGCATTGGAGTTTAAAATATCACTACAACTTTTATGATCTTATTGTGTTTTTTGTAACTCTTATTGTGTGCTTTCTATCGTGTTTTTATGTGTACATGGGTATGTGGCTGATGGGTCTGGCAGCAACGAGTCCAGTCCGTCATGCAGCATCAATCTGTGAAAAAAAAAACATGGTAAGAGAAGGTGAAATCTAGAATGAACAAGCTGTATAAATCATTTACGGGTATGGGTTTGCAAAACAAACACTAGTATACAGTACATACTTGAGTAAATTACCTAAATTGTGACATCCTCTTCGTCTTCACTGCTGTCTGGACTGCTGAGGTCACTTTGATCCTCCTCCTCAATGTGCAGATGGACAGAGGCCTCAGGACCTAAAGCAGTCTTGTACTGTCGGAGGACCACTTGCAACTGCTCCAACAGCTCAGACAGTTGTTTTTTCAAGAGACAGCAAAGTCCTTCGTTGCCCTGGTCTACATTTCCAAGGACACAAGACACATTATAGACGCACTCCACAGCAAGATGTCTGTCTTCTGTGACTGACACTGATTTCGGCTCACTTCTTTTAATCTTGAAAGTAATTATTTCAATGAATACATTTTTGTTCCATCTTACCATTCTCAGCCACCTTGTTCTTCAGCTCCTCTGCCTGCTTCTGCAACCATGTGCAATGTTGCTCCATCTCCAAAAGCAAAATGCTCTTCTCCTCCTCCAGCCGCTTTGTTAACATCACTTGGTCAAACAATGTCTTCTTGATTGTGATGTTTTCTGTACACAATAACAGTAAAATTAAAATACACCCACAAACCTAATGGATATTAAAACGCTTAATATGTTATGATTTAGTTCAGTATACTCTAAGTACAAGAACTCAAAATAATTCTTATGAAGCTTTACAAAACTGACATACTGTACCACTGCCATGAACCTCCCATGGCCACAAAGGGGACACAGTGCTCTCTCCAGTGAATGTGATTTCCACAGCAGCCACATCGATTGCTGCAGAGTCCGGTACTAGTCCATTGTACCTCTGCATCTCCTGAAGAAGCAGTTTTTTGTCCTCTCCCAGCTTCCTCCGAAGGCGGTGGCGAAACTTGCTGCTGTCTGAAAAGACATTAAGAGCAAGAACACTATCTAGATTATCATAATCTAAATGGCAGTTTAAATAATGGACAGTTAGAATTCATGAATTGCAAGTACATGCATTTGTTGGAATGTTAACACTATTAAATACAGTAGATTGATTTTATCAACTTGTTTTATTGTTATACCATTCTGACGGTAGAGGGTTTGCTTCTGTTGCCTGACACTAAGGTAGAGCCCCACAATGGACTGCTGAAGTTCGCTCTGTGTGGTGCCTTCAGTGTTATGAGGTGCGTTTGGTGTCTCTATAGAAATAAAAGTTACAGTAAATTCAATATAAGAGCTTGTTTTGGTCTACATATAAAATCCATTTTAATACAACTTGGTTGTAAAACATGCGATGTGCACTCTCTGCACTGATTTCTGTTATCTGGTCTTGCTTACCTCCAGCTGCCCATTCAATCACCTCAGAGATCCACTGTGATGTTTCATCATCCGAGCAATATACCTCCGTTTTTAGTGCAGCTAGCCTTGCAGTCTCGTCCAGTAGTCTTTGACATGTCTGATAAATAGTGTTATACAATAATCAGGTTAAAGCCCTTAAGGATTAACAAGCCAAGTGACCAACAAATACAGACTTACCTTTACATATCTAGTGGAAAGTGCTTGGTGTAGCGAGGCCCTTTTTTTGTGGTTCCACCCCAATGCATGCAGTGTAAGCATGTCCACACGTGCTGTTGAAAACAAATAATGAGTTTATGAAATGCATCTAAAAAAGGGTGCAAGAATATGGTAAACAGATTAATCACCTGCTTTCGACATATATTTTTCGTCAGGGCACAACGAGATAGGTAGCTGTTAACTTGACTTCACTGTCTTTTGCCACAAAGAGCCCCTCAAAAAAGGCAGGGTCCTCACTCCTGAAGAAGAAAGACAAATAGACAGATGCATTAGTCACACAGCAATATAAATGAATCAATAAAAACACTGGAAAAAAGAGCACCTTCCACTTTGGCCAAAGCGATACAACTTCCTGTTTCCATCTGCAGAAACAGCCAACATTTCAGGTGTGCAGGCTGGGCAGGTGAATTCAGCACCACAGCAGAGTTGGTTTCCTCAAATGAAGAGTACGAAAACTCTAAGAAACTGCGCTGCAGTGCATCTCCATTGATATGTCCAGACGAGAATTACACATTTTTGTGATGTTGTCTGCTTATGTAAATACAGTTTTTTACGTACTCTTCCTCCACACTTTGTGCGCGGTACGTTGCTGTAGTTGCTGTACGCGGTGCTCCAGCAACTTTGCGAAGGCCTGTCTGGCAAAACCAGGAGAAATGACCTTCAGTTCCTGGAAGGAGCTCAAAAGGTACAATGTGTACAAAGTAGACACATTAAGAGAGGCCGGCCAATATCCGCTCCTAATGAGGTCCTTTAATTCAGGAGTCCACTGCCTCTGGCATGTTCCACACAAATACAGTGGCTGATGCAAGTCATAACGCCCTTGGAACATAATGCAAATAAACAACATCAGGAATACACACCAACCACATACTTAATACACATGATCTGTGTAGTGTAGTGAACTGTTCTTACCATTGATGGTAAATAAAATCACTGGTTTCCCTGGTGATATGATGATGTTTGTGTCCTCACAAGAACAGCATGGTGCCTTCACAGCTGGCAAAATGCATGCTGACAAAAACAAGCAACCACTGCATTACATTATTTGTAACAAGTTAGAGATACATATGGAAACAATTAGGCTCAGATTGAGACATACCTTGCTCATGGGTGCAATATCCATCCTCCTGTTTCATGATGTGTGTAGTTGGAGGAATAGCTTTAAAAAAACCCATCAATAATGGATTCCCTGTTGTGGAGTGGCTGCTTTTTGTGATGCAGTACATCACAGTCGCCACAGAACCACTCGTCGGGAAGACAATCTCTGCACATAGAAGGGAAAGGCAAAATTATTATAAAAAATTATTTTATGGGAGTAGTGATAGGTACTATAAATTGAAGTTAGGATATTCTGAATTAGGTGAGATACAAAATTGAATTGAATTTATTTGGGATATGTGTCTCAGGGTTTAGCCCCTTGCAGTTGGGCACAGGAGGTCCTAAATAATTTTCCACATTCCTGTGGGAAGCTTCTGAAAGCACAAAAGAAAACATAATTACACACTGACCACTAATTCTAAAAGCCGATCATGGAATAAGTTTAGTATTTGAGAATACCAACCGAATGACAGCAGGCTCATTGCAGAGGTAACACAAAGGATGACCAACAGCCTCCCTCTCTATGAGGCACTGGAGGTTGTATGGTCTTGACTCTTTCCAGCGCTCCGAGGCTTTCTGCTGACGGAAAGACCAGGATGATGCTGAGCTTCTTTGAGGCTCATCAGAATGACATGATGTCAAAATAGCAGAGAGCCTCTCCATATTTTTTTCTGTAAAGAAAATATAAACTTGAGTAAGCCGGTGCATATTCTCATTTGTCCAGGTCATAGCATTTCAAAGGAGGTTAAATCGAAAGCAACTGGACTTAGTTATTTGTCTAGGAAGACGTTTCACCTCTCATCCAAGAAGCTTCATCAGTTCATGTACGCAACTGACTAAATAAACTTGAGTTATAAAAGATGATTTAGGTAACAACCATTACAACAATTAATCAACAGATAGCATACACATATTTTCATCACCATGGAACTGGCTATAATCATTAGTGTTCTTTATCTATGTAATACATTGTCTTTACAGCGTAAGGTTTGTTTCAATGTCTATCTTAAATTCAATTATACATGGAGATTTGAAGATAACATTTAAAGTTAAATTCATTCATAACTGTGATTTACCAAATTTTGCCAGAGGACTTGCTGAGGGGAAAGTGGGCAGATCTCCCACACTGGATGACAGGGAGCAGTCAGGTGGAGGCTGTGCACCTGTAAATAAGCACATAGAAGAGTAAGAATGGATTAGGGTAGGCTTAGGACTGCAATCATGTTTTTTCTACCTACATACTAATTAACAATTGATATAATCAGACAAACTACGTATATTCACATGAAATACTTGGTTATGTAATTAACTGCAATGCCACTGAAAAATTGTTATCTACTTTTCGATACAACAACAATTTACACAAACAACCTGTAGCTGAGGCGCTGGGTCGCCCACCACGCCTTCCCATGGGCTTGCCTTGTCCTCTTAGACTTTGATGGAGAGTCCCTTCCAGAGCATGTCCGTTTCCTCATCTGAGCTGCTTCCTATGAGTTGATAAAAGTCTTGTCAAACTGATGTGGTTAAAGGTACTAGAAGAAAAACAGATGACAAATCAAAGCAAACCCCAACATCTACTGAATCAAGCGATTTATCCACTATCCCACCGTTACCATAATATCGCCATCTGTAGTTAAGGACATTGGAAAACTTGCTCTCCAATGCTTTGCATTACATATTTCACTAATGCACTACAGTCATGAACAGTCTGCCTGTGGCCTCAATTTATTCATCTGTTTACTGAATCGCGCCACAGAGCATGCTTGGATGTTAAATACTCAACTGCATTGTTTAATAAAACAGTTAAAAAAAAATCTTCTTCTGCACTCATATTTCTACACACATTCAGTAAGGGATATAATTTGTATGGTCAAGTAAAGAATGATGTAAACACTAACCCTGGCTTCAGCAAGAATCCGATTATGCTTCAGTTCAACAGCCATGCGTCTCCCCTCTTTGTATTTGGGATTCTGGGGGTCAACGGTATCTGTCCATTGCAATACAGACAAACAAATAAACAAACAAACCAATACAGACAAACAGACTGACTAACAAACAGTTACACAGATAGCTGATAGATAGATAGAGAAACAGACAGACAGACAGACAGACAGAACAGACAGACAGACAGATAGATGGATAGATAGCTCTTAAAAGTGCTTTTGTGTCTATAAAGATGCTGGGTCGGTGTTCGGGATGGGGTGACAGAAACTACAAGGAGAACAGAAACAAATATTCAGTACTACAGGCTAGCTATTAGTCTAGCTTTTACCCATCTTCTGAATGTAGGCTATACAAAAAGTCGCGTTTTTTCTAAATCAATACACAGGTTTTAAGGGTGCCTAATGAGACTTCTTCTCATGTTAGCCTACTGCATATCATAAACTGCACATACGGTAGTTGACTTATCGGTCATCTAGCTGGACAAAGTTACAAGATATGGCTATTTTTTCCCTCACAAGTTAGAAGATGGTTTTCATAGTCTTGCGTTTAATAATGAAACCAATGTTAATGTGAACATCCAGCAGACACGCATCTTACCTGGTGAAGGGTTAGCGGGAAAAGGGGAGCATCTGTTTCCGCCGGACAGCATAGGGAGAGGGACTAGAGAAATACAGGACACTTCCACAATAATAATACGAAAAAAACGATATTAAAATAATATACGATGACATTGCCAACGTAGTGGTACCTTACAAAAAAAAAAAAAACGTAGTCCGTAGTTGAAAAAGTAATGCGGACATTCTAGCTAGGAAAGGCAGGAAACAGTTATCTGTTTCCTGTTTTCTCCTACAAAATAAAATAACCAAAAGAGTTTTCTAATCATAAAATAAACCCTGCAGAAAATAAGAGGAATACAAGCATTAGATCATAAATATGGGCGTTATGATGCCGAGTATCCCTGCATTCTTAAATGTACAGGCTTGACGTAACATAAAAAACCCGGAAAAAACAGTTTGATACAATATTTAAAAAAAGTTTACCTCGCAATATGAAAAATAAATGCGGACATTCTAGCTATATTGTAGCTATAGGGGAAAAAGCAAGAATCAGATATTAAAAATAACCATAAAATAGTTTCACAAAATGCCCGAATCCTGCAACAAAAAGGAATAATAAAAGCATCAGATCATATAGGACGATAGGCTATGCTTTTTTTTTTTTAATAGGACATAATAGGACGATATGCTGATTATCACTTAATGTACAGGCTTGACGTAACATTAAAAAAAACGGGGGGGAGTTCAATACGATATGATATGGAATCTCTGATGATTAAAATCTTGTATTCAGTTGATGTCAAGGTTCAGAAATTAAATAAAATCAAACCAGTCTATACATTAGTTTGAAATTCGTTCTGAGTAGCACGAAAAAAAACGAGGAAATAAACAATAGCCTAGATAAAAATTCGTGACAAACAACACGATTTTCCGTGATCAACCTTCTGTGCCTACTGGGCATTAATAACATTGGGTCAACCAGATTAATTAAGCAATATCACACGAGAGGGAGTGCTGTTGTACTGTATATCAGCACGGCTGTGATTCGGTCGTAGGCACGAGGCCGCAGGCCGAGTGCCGCAGATAATCACACCGTGCTGATATACAGTACAACAGCACTCCCTCTCGTGTGATATTGCTTTTATACAACAGTGCTACGAGCACATTTTTAGAACAGTAATAAACTACAAGAGATTATGATTTGTTTGTTTATTTAATCATTTCTTTAGCTCCGCCAACAGAAATAGTTCCGCAACTGGAAGGGAGACAAGGCTGTTGCCAGGCAACACATAAACATTTCATACTAGCTTGCTACTAGCTACAAGCTTCTCCACCGAGCTGCTTCCAGTGCTGGTTCTGGTTCTGAGCCCGTGTCTGATCAGCACCGCAGCAACAGGACCAGCGTGAAGACACAGAGACGTTATCGATACCGTATTACATTTGTTTATCATCTATGTAATCAATATAAACACAGTTGAAGCTAAGTAGCTGAGCTACGTGGCTAACAACAGCTAATGCTAATATCAAAACACATCACCGTCAAAACGTAGTTGCCCCCGGGCGATTTTTTTTCCAGCCGGGTTTAGTAGAGATTTATCTCCAATTAGACGGACCAGGTCAGGTCCAGGTTTTAATGTTCAGGTCCGTTTATAACTGTAGCAGCAGCAGCAGCAGCAGCAGCAGCAGCAGCAGCAGCAGCAGCAGAGAGATGGGGCAGCTCCTGTATGGGGAGCCTGGCTCTGACTTAGCTCCTGTCCAGCTGAACAGCGGAGTGATTATGTCTGTGAAAAGTCCCAGTGCTGTTATACTGTATATCAGCACTATGGAATGTCTCGTTGTCCAATCAAATTGCTCGGTTGGGACCGGTCGGAACTAACTGTTGTATAATGGGTGATAACAGCCTCCTGCACCTACTAGTAGGTAGAGTAGGGCCCTACTGGCCCATATTTGTGGGATGATGGTATCGAGATTACGTCTATTCAATGGTATGACAACAGTCAAATCGGGTGAATGGGCCAATCATCCTAATGTATTCCCATTGTTGGACTGTGAACCCACACAGACACGGGGAGAACATGCAAACTCCACCCAGGAAGGTCCCTGGCCCCGGAATCAGACCCCAAACCTTCTTGCTGGGAGGCCAGAGTGCACAACACCACCGTGCTGCTAAACACATTCATTCAGCAACATATTCTGTTCATAGAAAAACAATCTAGCTACAGTTAGGCTTTTATCAGGGCCGTTGCTAGGAATTCTGGGCCCCCTGAAAGAATACTATAGTGGGCCCCTATACCCGCTGACTTTTCCTCTTTTTGTATCATTTTTTATTTAGCCTACTTTGTTTTGATGCTGGGCGGCACGGTGGTGCCGTGGTTAGCACTGTCGCCTCACAGCAAGAGGGTTCTGGGTTCGAACCCGCCGGCCGGCTGGAGCCCTTCTGTGTGGAGTTTGCATGTTCTCCCCGTGCATGCGTGGGTTCTCTCCGGGTACTCCGGCTTCCTCCCACAGTCCAAAGACATGCAGGTTAGGTTAATTGGTGACTCTAAATTGCCCATAGGTGTGAATGAGAGTGTGAATGGTTGTCTGATGTTAGCCCTGCGATAGACTGGCGACCTGTCCAGGATGTACCCCGCCTCTCGCCCAAAGTCAGCTGAGATAGGCTCCAGCTCACCCGTGACCCTAGTGCAGGATAAGCGGTATAGAAATGAATGTTTTGATGCTAATGCAGCAATACTATGAGTATTAGTCAGGGTCTTATGCAGAATAAATCAGTCATACAAAGATTAGACTACTGGGGGTTTTGTGGGCCCTATTGGGCTCTGGGCCCCTAGAATTATTATCACCTTTCTCCCCTATACAACGGCCCTAGCTTTCATTATAACCTTTTTGCTGTTGAATTAGTGAGATGAGAAACATCAGGTTGCACAAATATACAGTATCATTTCATTTAACAAAAAAAGCTGCTGACTGCAGGTTTTTCGTCACTCAAACAACACAAGAAAAACACTTTAAGTGGAAAAATAATCCACTATTTGTCCCTGAAGCAGCAGGATGCTGTGTGTGTGTGGGACTGACAGTGTGTGTGCATGATCATAAGGGAACATGAATGTGTCACACAGGTTGGAGTGTGACTCGCTGGTGTGGTGTCAACAGACCAAAGCTTCTTTATCATTTTATCAACTTTCCCCCATTTTACTAATGAAACTGTGTTTGATTCTGTTTTAGATAGATAGATAGATGAGTTTATTTGTCCTTTCCAAGGAAAATTGTTTTCACCATTTCGTACAAAGCGGCCTCGAGAAGTGCAACTTACATACATTAACATACAAAAAAGTACTGAAACGTATTACACGAGCTGACGAGGACTAACAAACAATACGAAGTTAGGCAAACAATTCTCCAGATGATTTGACTGCTTTTTCTTGTGGCTGAACTGATGCTCCTGTTGCTGCTTTACACTTCTTTGAAATGTTTTGGATGTAACTTTATTCAGCCTTTCCACAAATAAATGACACACTAAGCTTATGCTACCCAGGATTTTTCAGCACAAACTGGTTTCACTCAGTTTTTATGAAGCTTCAGAAACATACACACACACACACACACACGACAGGTGGGCTGCGTCCGGCGGAGCGGCAGCCCCCTGTCAGCACCCTGAGGCCCCAACAGCCCCCTGCTATCCTCCCAGTGCATGCTGGGTGCCTCCGTCCTGTTGGAGGCTGCTTGGGGTCGAGTGTGTGCTTCCTGCCGTTGATGTCAGGCTGGGTGGGATGAGTGGTGACTCTTCTGGTTTCCACTTCTCATCCATCCATCCAGTGCGGGCAGCTGGGAGACGTTGGGATCATCCTGCTCTCCTCTATGAGTCCTCTGCTCAGTTCCTGCTGACAGTCTGGAGCCCGCAGTTTGAATTCTTCTGAAGGTGAAACATGGAGACCATCATGTCATCAGTCAGATCTAATAACCGGAGTATGACGTTGGTGCTCTGGAGCCGCTGTATGAGTGTGATGTAAGAGAAGGAGAAGGCAGGTGATTGTTTTATAAGCCAACAAACTTCATCATGATTATTAGTCTCCTGCATGAAACAACGGATAATGTAGTTTATTTAAACACCAATCTATAAGCTCAACCATGTGTTCATTATTGTAACCATGGTGATATCATATTTTAGGACAAACCATTATTTCTCCAAACTAGTTTACCTAAACCTGCAATTACCTAAATTTTCCACATGTAGTAACATCTTTTACACATGTGCTCTACATGTGGAAAATGGGTTCACATGGGAATTCACATGTGATACACATTCAATTTGGCCAAAACCACATGATTCCCATGTGCAAAATGTTTTCACATGTGAAAAATAACATGTGAATCACATGTGAAGTTCATGTGTTTTTTTCTGTAAGGGAGTATTAACATCACATTATAAATATAATAATTTACATAATCTCTGTATTCTACCTGATTGGAACCCCTTGTCACCAGTGGAAGTGCAACTACTGTAATTATATTGTATTATATTTTCCCTCTATATAATATTTCCCTCTGAAATGTTTGGGTAACACTTTACAATAAGGGTCCCTTAAATAACGTTAGTTAGTACATTATTAAGCATTAATAATATATAAACTAATGTGTTAATTAATGCTGAGTAATGCATAGATAGACCTACTGATAACTAATGACATTATTCAACTTTTATTATTACTTAATAATTTATTAACTAACTTTGAGTAGTAAACATTTATTAACTGCTTACTAGGCTACATTAATTAATGTGTTTCCTAATCTTAATCGTAATACATAATAATGATTGTTAATATATCTTTAAACAGTTAATTAATGCTTAATAATGTACAAACTAACGTTAATTAAAGGGACAACGAGGAGTTTTGGAAAGCGAAGTGTTCTCAAACTACATTCACCATGAGCCTCCGCGTGCACGGTGAATTTTTTTTGACCGGTGCAAGACGGACGACTTGCCCAGAATGTTTTCATTCATCAAGAATTAAAGTCAGAGGTTTGATCAGATACCGTCGTAGTTACGACCATAAACGGCGATTCGGCGGCGTTATTCTCATGACTCGCCGGGCAGCGTCCACGAAACCGAAAGTAAGGAAACGCTGGTCAGCTCGCCCAGCATTTCCACCATTAATTAAAATAACAAAATAACGATAGAGACAAAACGATATATTGATCGAAAATGGGCCCATTAACAAGTGTGGGTAACGTAGATTCATCCACATTAATGTGAGACTTTTTTATAACCAAATACAAACTCCTCGTTGTCCCTTTAAGGGACCCTTATTGTAAAGTGTTACCAATGTTTGTGAGTGCAAAAACCTCATACCTTTTCAGACAATTTACAAACACTCTCAGAAAATCTCTTTATATGCTGATAATTTGAAATGGCAAGTATAGAAAATCTTCTCTTGTCGTGTACCAGATGTGTGCAGATGTGAGGAACCAGGTCTTCACCTTCAGCTTCACACACTGATCTGTCCCTGTCCTTCATTCACTTCACCAGCATTAAAGTAACAATAAAAGATGTGTTATAGTGTTTATGATTTAACAGACTGAGAATCAAATAAAGGATACACACACACACACACACACACACACACACACACACACACACACACACACACACACACACACACACACACACACACACACACACACACACACACACACACACACACACACACACTTCAAAAACAGACTGGCTGGTGCCTGCGTAGCCCCAGGGGTGTGTGTGTGTGTGTGTGTGTGTTGCTGCCTTAATGACATGCTCAGATCCAGATCAAGCTGCAGCGTCTCTTCAGCCTCGCTCAGGGAGGACGTTTTATTCTTTTCTCCTCCTCCTCCTCTTCCTCCAGCTGCTGCTACTACTCCTCTTCTCTCCTTCTCCTTTTCCTTCTCTCCTTTCCTCTCTTCTTCCTCCTCCTCCTCCTCCTCCTCCTCCTCCTCCTCCTCCTCTTTAAACCATTTTAACAGATCTGTCTGAGTCCAGCCAAGACTCACTCTCTCACTTCATTATGTTGCAATCACACTGACAAACTCAAGTGCAGCAGTCACTGTTGTTTTTCCATTGTCTTGTGTGTGCACGGTTGTGGTTTCCATGGTTTTCAGGGGAACAGTTCAACTGAAACCCAATTCAACATTTTTAAGATTTATAAAAAGTTTAGTTAACCTGGAAAAACCGGCGAGTATTCACCTGGACTCTCTCTTTCTCTTGCGTGTATGTGTGTGTGCGCGTGTGTGTGAGTGGTGAGTGTTTAAAAGGCAGTGACAGACAGAGGAAACACACAAACAGATTAGAAGGTGAGAGTTGGACCAACATATTTGCTTGAGACTGTGTGTGTGTCTGTCTATCAATGTGTGTATGTCTCTGTCTCAGGGGTCAGAGGTCAGCTCTAATTGGCTTAATGGACTGTGCGGAGCTAAAACAAGCAGGTCTCGGGTCAGTCCAGATCAGAGGCCAACGTGGAGCGACTAACCAGTAAACAGCCTGGTGTTAGACACAACACTGCCATCCAGCAGCCAGATAGAGTTACTGAGCAGCACACACACACACACACACACACACACACACACACTTGCTGACATACTCAGCGACATAAAAAGTAGACCACGGTCCAATACTGTTCTATCTGGTAATTTATAAATGATTGAGAGTTATAACGTTTTGATGGAGAACAACCACCATCTATGAATCTTTGTTAAAGGGATAGTTCAACATTTTAGCATTGGCCCATTGCCATAATAGTTTTAGGAGTAGGTTTGTTACCTTTAATTGTCAGTGCAAGCTATTTTTAGAACGGCGAAGCAGAGCTGTGAGCTGCTCAGAGCTACGCTACGGAGGCTAATGGGATTTCTTGGTTTGCCTCATCAAACTCATCAAATACACAATCCAACAACTCCACAACGCTCTGGTGGACAAGTTGTGACCTGCACATTCATCACGCTATGAGATAATAACACAACGTTACGAGACAGAGTTGATTTAGAGGTAAATTCATGCAAAACCGCTGATGCACGTTCCCGTCGGGGGCAGTTTTTCAGCAAGCAGTCTCTGCATTTGCCTCGAAAACAACTCTGTCTCGATAGTTTGATGAGGGAAACCGAGAAATCCCATTAGCCTCTGTAGCGTAGCTCTGAGCAGCTCGTGGCTCTGCTCCGCCGATCGAAAAATAGCTTGCACTGACAAATAAATTGGAAATGAACCTATTCCTAAGACTAGACAGTGGTGGTGTTCTCAGGACCTTCAAATCTTGATCCACATTTCAACCATCAACCAACTACAGTACACTATAACCATTCAGTTTATTTCCCATCTGTATGTGGAGTCAGGACTGTTGTTGTTTAAATTAAAACATAAATGAGTAAATAAAAAAACCAGGCACAGATTTAGGTAAAATAAGAATGAGTGGGAGGGCTACAGGAAAAGAAAATATGAAATTCATTGCAATAAAAGTTATCAACTATTCTTACAACATTTTCTTTTCATTTCTTTTCTTTTACTTTTCTTTTTTAATAAAAAATAATACACTTTGTGGCCAAAACCCACTGTGTTGGTACCACTGGTCTAAAAAATGTCTGTTATGGAGCAAAACTAGAAATCCCTAAATCTCTAAATGTTTGCTTTAGAAAAAAAAAACCCCAACCCAAATCCTGGAATTCAACACCACATACAGATGGCTGTGGTGAAATAGCCTTAGTGGTATGTGGATATCTGCAGTGAATCCCATAGAGTGATGGTGTGCCAAATTAAAAGTTGTTTAACCTGAGCTGTGCTTTGCATTGTCAGTGACTGTTGAAATAAACCATGGATGAAAAGCATGAACCATAACTGTACAATGTAAAAATCTTGTACAAACCTTGAAACCTTGAAGTATCAAGAAAATAAAAAAATGTGGCTACTTGACAGTCTTTGTCCCTAATATGAAATCTTATGCTAGCAACATTAGCATTGAAGCTAATCATTTTTTTTCTTTATACATTTTTATCTCAATCTAAAACCATTTTAGCTACTGTATGCAAACAGCAGTTCTCTTCTTCCCCTCAGCTGCACATATGGGTACTGTGCAGAAGAACACTGTATAAATGAATCCAATAGGCTACACAGGGAATGGGTGTGGGTGTTCCAGGCTTAATATTTTTTTATTTAACCTTTATTTAACCAGATAAAAGCCCATTGAGATCAGGATCTCTTTCGCAAGGGTGACCTGGCCAAAAAGGTCAGCAGCACGAGACATAACATCAGTACATGTTAACACAGATTACAACAGATAGAATAAAACATACAATTTTAGAGATGCAACAGTAACACAACAAACAAATAATGTAAGATTTGAAACACAGCACATGGGCTCATTAGTCCAGGTGAAATCTGCAGTTTGGGCCCTAAGAGCAGCTATGGCTCAGTTTGGCCCACCATGTATTTATGGAGCAGCATCAGTTTGTCTGACAGAGTGTGTGAACTCTGGGCTTTCTTCCTCATAAATATTTCTGAGTGTGACAGTCCTGAGAGGCAAGTAGTGAAGCGCTTCCGACCGGCTCCAGGAAGCTGGGGAAACATACTCACCCAGGAGTTATGATGGCTTCTAACCCTCGACCTCGACCTGGAAAGTACACTCCAGCAGCATCATGGCCGCTGTGACAGACATTCCCATAGTTACAGGCACAAACTGCCAGAGCTCCTTGAGAGCAGTTCCAGCAGTTTCTCAGGATATGAAGATCAATCTAAAAGCTTTTGCTCAATACAAGTGCAGCATTGAAATACAAGAGGCCTGAGGACAAATTTGGGAATCCAACATGATAGTGTTTGGGAACTTTCTCTGGTTCACATGTGAAAAGCAGCTGACTGGTTTGGACTGGAACGTCAGTGTTTCCTCTCCTGCTGTCTAAAGCTCCAAAGCAGCATCTACAGCAGGTAAGGTGTCCCCCTAAGGCCCTGAGCCTTATCACACCTGGATAGACAACACAGGTGTACGTAGCCTCTGTATCATCACCCATAGCTTCTGAAGAGTGGTTTTAAAGCTCAGAATGAGCTGCTGCACCATCGTCATGTTGGCAGTGCTTGTCTGCTCCACCCCTAACTTACTTAATACAAATTTAGCTGGGAGTTAGGAAGAGTTAAATTGGCAAAAAGATGGGGCGTGTGTGGAGCCGAGATTTTGGTACATGTTGGTTTGTGGTAAAGATACACACCTGTCACTCAAAGTGGCCACACCCTCACTTATGCAGAACTTTAAAGCAGTAGGTTCATTACCTTTGATTGTCGGTGCAAGCTAGTTTTAGAACGGCGGAGCAGAGCCGCGAGCTGCTCAGAGCTACGCTACGGAGGCTAATGGGATTTCTTGATTTTCCTCATCAAACTCATCAAATACACAATCCGTTCCGTTATTATCTCATAGCGTGGTGAATGTGCAGGTCACAACTTGTCCACCAGAGCGTTGTGGAGTTGTTGGATTGTGTATTTGATGAGTTTGATGAGGGAAACCAAGAAATTCCATAAGCCGCCGTAGCGTAGCTCTGAGCAGCTCACGGCTCTACAATTAAAGGTAACGAACCTACTCCTAAAACGATAGGGATTATGGCAATGGGCCAATTTGCAAACTATCCCTTTAAATAACTGACTAATATACCATCTGTACAGCTGTATGTTGCAGCAGGATTAATTAATATGTAAAAACCAAAACAGTTTTTGTACCAGACTGTAAAAGTGTTTGTTTCTGCTATAAGTTTGGAGACTGACTCACTCTAGTGCATTAGATGAACTACAGGTTTTGGTATAGCTACATGACTATCAGAGGTTGCTGCTGGCCTGTATCTTGTGCCCATGTTTCATAGCTTCTGCTCTCAGCCTGGAGGTCGTCCCCTGTTGAAGAGACACAAACAGTTTACATTAAAATGACTAACCTTCCTCAGAGCTGGGCAATCGACTGTTAATTCTGATCACCAGAATTTCTCTCCCTCTTCTCTAACAAAATGTAACTCGTTAATCATGCAAGGACTTGACCAAGTCTGCTCGTTAATATGAGGAGGTCCCAAACCCAATTACTTTGTTAGTATAATAAGAAAATGAATCAGCCCCCAACAGTTCAGTCCTCAAAGGCTCACAGTTTATTTTTGTTTTATTCTGACCATAATGGAAATAGACCTCCTAAGTACAAAGCTGTCCCAGCACACCACGGTCCACTCTGCCTGTATTAGGAAAACCAGAGAAAAAACTTCTGCTTGTGTCACTTTGGTTTTTGTTTTGTTTATTTTTCTATTTGCCATTTTTCTTTCCACTAGACATTTACAGTACCTTCAGGTTGAGTGCTGATCAGCATCACAAAGCACCACACCTGCTCTGTCCTCTGGCTGGAGACCATATGAATCCTCACCTCATTTTATCACACTTACATTACACGTAGATTTAATATAACATTGATTCCTACACCAGCAGTAGGAGGACAGTCCAGTTCATCTTCCCGCACAAAGATCGATCCCACTGATGACGTTTACAAAAACTAAGTTCTGTAAAGATCCTTTTACTTATAAATCTCTCCTACAACAGATGCCTCAGTATAGCCCTTCCCCCGATTTAATCGTTTGTCACACATAAAAATCTGACATTTGGGCAACTACTAAAATAGATAAATTACAATAAAATAAAATGGAACACAAAAAACACAATGAAATAAAACTGAATGAAAAGATCAAAAATGTCAGAGGAGTTTGTAATTACACAACGTGTGTGTGTGTGTGTGTGGGGGGGGGGGATAGAATTATGATATGTTTGAGTCAGTAATAAGTAGAGGCAGCGTGGCATCACTCAACAACATAAACAGTGTCAGAGTTTAAAATAAACCAGACCTCCCTCTGCTGCACTGTCCCATCCCTCTCTCTCCCTCACACACACACACACACACACACACACACACACACACACACACACACACACACACACACACACACACACACACACACACACACACACACACACACACACATAGACACATACACTCACACACACACACACACACACACACACACACACACACACACATAGACACATACACTCACACTCTTGTCTTGTCACTGTCAATCTCCCTCCCAGGGACAGCACAGCCAAACACCAGCAGCAGAGTGAGTGTGTTTCTCGTAAGTATACACACACACAAATGGGTATGAGCTGTGTGTGTGTGTGTGTGTGTGTGGGGTTGTAATTTTAACAACCTTTAATTGACCAAACTTTTGTTCGACATACTGAAACATGGCCGCATCAATCTAGTGCCAATTACAAGCGGCTCCATGCCGACCGGGCCCCCTAGTCGCCGTGACAACCTGGATGATTGATCACCAACAGCAATGATTCTCTAACCTGATCAGGCAAATTACCGTGGCGACCGCCGGGGCCATCTGAGTCCCGCACCGCAAAATTAAATCCACTGAGCTCATCACCTCCACTCAGTGATGCTCTTACAAAGACACACACACACACACACACACACACACACACACCCACACACACACACACTGCAGCCTCATTCTCCTCTGTCCCTTTCATACACAGAGAAAGAGAGAGAGAGAAAGAATGTGTAGCTGGCCCCCGGGGGCCCCAAGCACCAGGTGATAGCAACGTTGGGGGGACATGAAGACGTATTAATGTACTAAAGACTTAATGAACCTCTATCCAGAGCAGAGGCAGAGAGGGAGGGGGGGAGTGGGGGCCGAGGGGGGGGCGCTGGTGTTTACTTTATTAGTTTACAGCAGATTAATGGGGATAATCATTTAAGTGATGGAGATGGATTACCCTCTCAAAGCTGGACGAGCAGCCGCCCACCTACAGCCAGCACACACACACACACACACACACACACACACACACACACACACACACACACACACACACACACACACACACACACACACACACACACACACACACACACACACACACACACACACACACACACACACTGATGAACCAGGTGGAGACCAGACAGTGGTGTGAGTTGAGGTGTGTATAAAGCAGATATTTTCTTTTTTCTCTCGACTGTGGTACAGTATGACACAGTTTGGTTCTAAATGTATTCCTGTTATAGTCTGTGGGGACAAAACGCTGGACCTTCTTCTAAAGACAATGGAACTTGATCAGTGTAAAGATTCCACACATGGAGAAAACTTACCAATGTTTTGTGATGACTGTCATGAGAAAATCAGGACAAAGTGCCCTAGGGTGGCTCAGTATGTTAAAGCGTGGATGGAGGTGCCCATAGACACCCTGTTAGTGGAAGAAATCATGGTAAAAACAACAAAACATGCTTAAAATTGATCAGTAGCTTAGTGCAGTATGAGCTGCTGTTGTAGTGAGGTGAACTGGAGGGTTGGTAAGGTGAGAGAGAAATGAACAAAAGTGCCAAGTAGTGTCTATATTACGGAAGAGGATTAGGGCCACTCTGGTAAAAAAAAAAAGGGGAAAAAAAAGTGAGTTCTGACTTTAAACTCAAATTCTGAGGAAAAAAAAGTCAGAATTCTGAATTTATTCATTTTTTCTTTTCAGAGAAAGAAAAATCTCCAGACCTATTTTGTAAAAAAAAAAAAACTCTGGAGCTCTTGAGAATTCAGCCATATTTTTTTTCCACAGTGGCCCTAATCCTCTTCCGTAGGATACTATATCATTGTGTAGGCCAAGCTGGAAATTAGTGAGGTTTTCATGGATGTTGAACTTCATCATGATAGAGATTGAAGTTTTGTGGTGGTTGAAGTCACGTGACCGTGCACTTGGTTTAAAGCATAGTATAAGCAAGTATATGACATTAGTGTTTTATGGTGAGGATGATCCTGGTGAGAAAAACATGTCAGTATCATAAACCTCTGTTTGCCACTGTTTATTTTCTGCAGTGATCCAAAAGCCAGTGTTTATATCCCATTGACTTAGCTTTACACAGTGGCAGTATTAGGAGGCTGACCTGAACCATGGCGATGCCAACCTCTGTGGTCTCAACAGATACAAAAGCTTAAATAAATCTGGATATGGCTATTTCCTGATGTATTTTGAGATGTAGCATGACCTACTCAAATAACCAATAGACTTTGGAATGAGTGAATCTAAAGTGCTAAGCTATAAACTCCTTTATGCAGGATGACTGTTAAAAAACAAGCTCATGTTATCCACAAGTTTCCGAACGTCATATGGTCAAAACCGGCTTCCAGTTTTGCCGGTTTGGTGGAATTGTACGTTTGCGTTTCCATGGTTTTCAGTCGTTGTCATAGTTGCTGTAAACGCATGGATCTATTAACGCTGGCTTTTAACACGGATGTCAATTTGTGTGATATCCATTGTTAAAAGCTGGTTTGATGATCCATGTGTTTTACAGATTTTCATTGAAAAAAAAAAGAAAAGAAATCCATGCATTTACCCCGACTACCGAAACCATGGAAACGTAAACATAAAATTCCACCGGAAGAGCAAAACCGGCAAAACAGGCTTACGTTTTCGACGCTCGGAAAAAGGTGGATAAAGAAGGATTCCACTGGTCTTCTTCCTGCACAAAATGTTAATATTCCCAGAGGTGTTTGAGAAATAAACATTCAAACATTTTCCTTTTTCTTGCACTTTATTACAAAATAAATATTGTAAAAATGTTGTTGTTTTTGATGAAATTTTGAATCAGCTGATAAATTGTTCATCTTAATTGGGGATATCATGTCTGTACCAAACATGAGGTTCAGTTTGGTGACAGCTGGGAGAGCCATGTGAGGCTGTAGGTCCAGTCGGTGTTCACAGAGGAGCTGAACAGACTCACTAAAGGATCTTGGGAAATGTAGTGGTCCTTTTTAATTAGGTTACATCTTTTTATGATGTTTTGTTTTCTTGTGATTCTCAGTCTTTTCTATCTAACCTGAATCCATTTACATTCATTTAGTTAGCAGCTGCTTTTATCCAGAGCAACTTAAAAGTGAAGGAGTGCATCGCTATCATTAATCTGAACAAGGCTTTTCATTTTGAGATGTGTGGATACAGGTTTTTATTCAGTAAATGCTTTTATGGAAAATTACTTGAATGTAACATGAACATAAATGTGCCATATTGTGAAAACAGTCTCTTTATCTGAATTTCCCTCCAACATGGGCGACATCTGAATTCATCTGTGGCTCTTTTCTGGTTTCTTTGCATTCAAACATCAAATATTTCCACCTCAGTAAAAACCTGGACTTCCAATTTAACAGTTAACATGTGACACATATTTGTTTCTGGTCTGTGCTGCAGCGCTGATCCTCCATCTGGAGCCTGAGGCGACTCGTCTTAATCCTTAATGAAACCTAAACAAATTCCAAGGCTCAGTCTCCTGACAGGGCTTTACAGCAGACACTGCTCCTCTCCTCTCCTCTCCTCTCCTCAACTTAACCCACCGCTGACTTCATTAGAGTCATACGGGATGAAATGGGATCTGTGCCGCTCAGGGTTCGCAGCCGTAAATAAACATTAGGCCTGTCGCTCGGCCTGCTGGGTGATTGAGTTTAGTGCTGATGTGGAGTTGATGGAGAGAGTTGCTGTTCCCTGAAGGAAATTAAGACGCCATTTTGTCACCGTGTCTGGCCTTGTAGAGGAGATATTGGCTCCATCCACTGGCAATAAAAGTGTCACACACACACACATGCTTTTAATGCTATCTTTGTGAGGACACTCATTGACATAATGTATTCCCTAGCCCCTTACCCTAACCTTAACCATCCAAAACAAATGCCTAACCTTAACCATTACTCTAAACCTAATTTAAACCTAATTATAACCTAAAGTCTTAACCCAAGTGAATGTCCTCACTTCCCAAAAATGTCCTCACTCTGTTGGTTAAAACTCTTTCCAGTCCTCACAACGTAGTAAGTACAAGAACACACACACACACACACACACACACACACACACACACACACACACACACACACACACACACACACACACACACACACACACACACACATACATATATCTGCGCATGCTGGAACACTTACTGTGACACTGTATGTAAGTGCACATACACATACACAAACATGAGCACACGCACATTGACAGTTGCAGATCTGTACATCTGCACACAATGCATGTGAAGACACACACGCAGACACACACACATTTATACACACAGTCCTGAATACAGCACAAGTGCCACCCTCCATCCCCACCACCCCAAACACACACACACACACACACACACATCTGCACATAAATCAAGACATAGATGCATACACAATCATATGGACAGAAAGACACACACAGACATATGCCCATGTACATGCACACACACACAGACACACACACGTATCCACCAAGAGGTTTAATTACTGTCCTCTCTCCTGGTTTCCCTGTCTCCTGGCCACTGCTGCAAGATAGATCTCAGTGTCAGAGCGGCTGACAGATTGAGACAGAGCACAGGTACCACTGCATATGCGCACATCGCACATGCACACACACACACGCACACACGCCTATACACACACACACACACACCAAGTTTTGACCACAGCCACATATATATACACATGTGAGCAAAAACTGTTCTTCTGTTTTCAGCACCCACCTCCCTCCCTCCCTCCCCAACACACAGACACCCCTCTTACCTTCCCTCTCCAATGTCTCCATACACTTCCATGGTTACAGAGTACACAGTGTGAGTAAATACCCGTCCTGAGTCAGACTGCATGGTTTGGATTAAAGCAGAGTGAATAAGACTGCGGGGCCGAGCTCGGTTTATAGCACAAGTGCTCCATATAAACACCACTTAAAGTGTAAGTGCAGTACATACATCTAGCTCACTGCTGGTGGAATGGACAGTACAAACATGGGGCAGTAAACCCCCCCTCCACCCCCCAAGTTCTTCAAAAGCACCGGAGGAGAAGAAAGATAATGTTACAACTTTGGTGTTTATTATATTGTACACACAGGGTTTGATGCTGTGACACAAAGTTTTAGTTTTTTATGAAGGGAATCATCCTATTGGCTGAGTTAGACCTCAGTGGGTGGAGCCAAATAAGATGTTGAATTGGCTGGAATCAGATCTTAGGATGTTATTGTATTGATTTATCATTTTGGAGAGAAATATGAAAATGTAAAATAATGAGGACTAATCATGCTCATATGGATTAGCCTGGGAAGCCACACCTGCTATGTTGTGATGTATGTAGCTGAGACTTCTTAGAAATGGCGACCACAGTCGACTCGTTTCCCTGGCAACCCCTTCTGTCCCCAGTAAAGAGGCATGGATTAAATATACTGAAGATCTCTGACAGTCTGACAGATATTCTGTTTCAGCTCTCTGACTCTTCCTCCTACATCACAACAAAACACATGTTTGCTTTGGTCACAGCGAAGAGGCTCATTCTGACAGAGTGGAGATCAGGTTCCATTCCTCACTCGGTCTCTTGTTTGTACCTAGTGGTTGACTCTGTCCAGGGTTCACCATAAACTTCTGATAATCTAGGTGACACTTCATTGAACACATTAAGAAGACAGGGCTTGAGAAATTAATTTCATTGTCAGTGCAAGCTATTTTTAGAACGGCGGAGCAGAGCCGTGAGCTGCTCAGAGCTACGCTACGGAGGCTCGTGGGATTTCTTGGTTTCCCTCATCAAACTCATCAAATACACAATCCAACAACTCCAAAACACTCTGGTGGACAAGTTGCGACCTGCACATTCACCACGCTATGAGATAATAACAGAACGTTACCAGACAGAGTTGTTTTAGAGGGAAATTCATGCAAAACCACTGATGCGTTTTTGGCAATTTTTTGGCAAGCAGTCTCTGCATTTATAACTCTGTCTTGTAACGTTATTATCTCATAGTGTGGTGAATGTGCAGGTCACAACTTGTCCACCAGAGCGTTTTGGAGTTGTTGGATTGTGTATTTGATGAGTTTGATGAGGAAAACCAAGAAATTCCATGATAAATTCCAAAACATGCAAAAATATTTACATGCATTTGCATTATTACAAATGAAAAAACTTATTCCAAACTTTAGTCCTTAGTTTAAAAGTAAGTTATTGAATGTGGATACTTGCCCATGAAAGGGTTAAGTTTGTTGAGCAGTCAGGAACAATAGAAACAACATTATTGTCCACCATTCTCTTGTGCCACATTCATTCATCCACCACATCCACCCAGTCATAATTACTACCACCACTAAATGATGCCTAGCAACAAAACTATCTTTGGGTCATAATAACCTATGACTGATGACCTCTGGTCTTGAACAGTTTCTTTCCAAGTGTCATACAGCTGTTTTCTTCACCAGAGAAAACACAGGACCAGACTAAAGTTTAATCCACACTAAAACAAAGACTGGAGTCTCATGGTTGGGTTGTAGTCCAGACCAGCAGAACTACAGACCTGTGGAACAAACCTGTTTGTGAATATAATGTGATAATGAATTACAAGTGCTTAGCAGCTGTTATTCACTCTTTATTTAAAGCTGCATCTGTTCATTCATATGATTGTATGCTACTAATCAAGTGCAGAGCAGATGATCCCGTCCCATTTACACCACATGTGCACGCTCAGTGTGGTGTGTGTTTTCAGGATGTTAATGTGGAGACCAGTGGTGTTAAGACAGTAGTAAAGCTTTTAAAACCAGGACCTGCTTGTCTCATTCTTTCATTCTTCATGTCTTCTTGTCTCTGCTTTCCTCTGAACAGACCATAAACGCATCAAATCAAATATAGAGAAATATATCTAAATGGAAAAAAAACAGATAAGTTTCCTTATGTGAAAAAAAGTTAAACATGTAATATTATAAATGATTACTTATATTGTGGTAATGATGGGGAATTATAAGTATCAATAACTGCAATATACAGTAATACTTGATAACGTCATACATTAGAGTAGATTAGAAGAGGTTATTAGAGCTGTTACAACACTGTAAAATCTGAAATGTAAAAAATAATAATAATAAAAATCACATGCTTACATAGTGACACTTGTCTTTCTCACCACACATATGAAATGAAAGCAGTAACACCTTTATTTCACATCAGCATAATCAGAGAAATATTCTGTTTGTTGTCAAAGGTTATAAATCAACATAAATAATTTACCAGGATGAAAAATGAATTGCAGAGAGGAAGGCTCTGCAGACCTTTGCATTTCAATGAGGTGGTGTAATGTGTTTGTGGTGGAGGAGGAGGCTTTTACTGAAACTCTGTTCTTTAATGCAACACTGGATGTTCTGAGATGATCCTGACCACAGCTCAACAGTGTTTCTCTTCCGGTTTTGAAATAAACTACTACAGTTAAGTGTCAAGTCTCTGCTTTAATTTCTTGAGTAATTGACAAAAAAGGTTTCAAAATATGTTGTGTCAATTTGAAATGTGAAGAAAGGTTATACACATGGCTGGATTTATAACAAACAAATGAACAAACACAGCTGATGGAATTACAAGATGACTCTTGATCTGATGTGATCTTGATTTGGCAGGAGACAAACTTCCAACGCTGACAATGATCCTCATAATAATCTGAAATGAAACAGTCGACACGTCTTTGTTATTAATGCAAATGGACATTATGACCCGGTAAAACTGTGAAGTTGTTATTGAACATGAAATGAAAAACTGCATATCAATAACTATGATGCTTTATCAAAACCCTGACTGAAGCGTTCATTCATTTATTCATTCATGCATTCATTCATTCATTCATTACAGTAAATCAACCATTATTTTACCTGTGTGTAGACACCAAAGATAGCTGTGACATCACCTGCAAGTTCCTGCAGAGTGGTTTTGGAGCTGGGAGTGAATTGATCCACTGTCACCTTATTGAAATCATCTGATATATATATAAAAAAAACACAACAACAACAAAAAACAACTTGTGCAGTCATTTGAGCGTTACCACAGTGATAAGCAGTTAGGACCATATAAAACCCAGTGTCTTTTTGCACCTCAGAGTGATGGAGGGTCACCCAACCTCCGCAGACAGTCAACAGAGTGTTATAATTATCACCAGTAATAAATCATGTAGATGCAGAGTCATAAACAGGACTCAGAGTGGTAGCTGAGGCAGCCGCCACTGACAGTGCTGCTGGATTCAGGATGATTATAAAGTTATGGGTCGAGTGCATCAGTGATAGAATAAAACTACTGGAGCTACAGTTGAACAACACGCCAGCAGCACCGTTAGACAAGAGCATTTTAGCAGCACCACACTTAGTTTTATTCTCTTGTGTTAGCTGAGGAAGAACGTGCCTTTATCTCAGCAAAGAGTGAAAATAACTTAACATGAAACACTTAGACAACTTATCAGGTTAAGCTGAGTGAGAAAAAAAATCCCCTTTATCCAGAGGACTAAACAAACCTGCAGCAGAATGGATGTAAGCAGCTTTACACACAACAGGCAGCTTCAGGGTCAGTGCACAAGTTTTCCTTTCAGATCACATGTGCAGTGAGGACACGCCCCCTTGTGGTTCACTGCAGTACACAATATTCAATAAGACTAAGATCAGAAAGCAAAAGACTGTTGATCCTCTCTCACAGAGCAGATCCAGATCCAGATCCAGATCCAGATCCAGGTCCTGACTGAGTGCACCAACAGTTTGGAGTTGAACATTTGGACACGTGGCATTCAAGGATGCCTCCCCCTCCTGCTCACATACAGCCATCTCTGCCTTGCACTGCCATAAGGAAGTGTAAAACACTTTCTGAGTTGACTGTATTGATGAAATTATTTAAACCTCGTTCAATAACACCCTCTTCAAATCTGTTCGGAGCTTTAGATTCAGGTTGTGAGGGAATCATGCTGAAGATATCTAGAATTTTGCTGCCAGAAAAAAATATTTTAGTTCTTAGGTTTGAATGTTTCTTCAGTGGAGAAGAGATGAAGTCTGATGATTTCAACAAAGAGTCTCAGTGAGGAACTGGCTGTATGATCTAAAGGCTCCACACAAACCTTATAGCTTTTTTTTTCTTTCTAATATGACATGATATTTAAAAAAATAAAATATTGTTATGTTAATACACATTATGGTGATGGAAGATGTTAGGAGTCTTTTGTGTATCAGTGCATATTGATGCCTTTTCACACACTGCACCTAGACAGAAAACACAATAGAGTGTTGTTAATTTGAAAGTTGATATTGTTATTGTGATATTTTTTGCTTACAATAACTCTTATGAAAATCTGACTTTCCTTCAGAGTAACGTCCATGCAGTAGCCTATATGATATGGACAACTTTTCATCAGCTTGTTACCGAGCCTATAATTGCATAGGAGCACAGATTTTGGCTCTCTGTGCACCATTTTCCATATTTCCATAATTTTCAAGCAGACGTTCCTCTGCTTCCTCCTGCTGTAGAAGTCTCAGCCTTTTCCAAACCACTGATGATGTGTCAAAGTTTCATCAACCTGTCAGCTACATGACCCAGCAGATACATGACTCACCTGATTATCATTGTTATTGTCATGATATTTATCAAAATGATTTCCTCACCCAGCCCTGTGAGATATAAAGACCATCCTCATCTGTGTGAGTCTTCATCAGCTCATATGTATTTTCTTTGTTTTATAGTCTATGATGCTGACATGCAGCCCATAAGAGTTTAGGTCCAATTTTATATAATAGGCCTACTTAAAACATGACAGAAAAATGACAGGGACAGATATTCTTTTTTTTTTTCCTGAAATTGTAAGTTGATTATTTCACCACAAGGTGTCAGTAGAGGAACAACAGACAGGCAGAGCATCACCACAGACCTGTGAGGCTGCAGCAGCTGAGACTCAGTCAGCTGTTATTTATCAGTGAAGCAGGAAATCAGGGTCACCCACTTTCCCTATAAGGTAGGCTACCTCTACCTTCAGCTCCTTGGCTCTTGCACATGAAGGCCTGAAGCAGCCCTGTGCTCTTCTCTGAAGTGTGTTCAGCCTCGACGTCCAATACAGAATTATTTCTATTTTATCTTTTAAGGCCATCAGAAATTTAAGTTACAGCTCAGTCTCAACAAGACACCTAGTCAAAGAAGAGTAGGACATAGAGCCAAAAACACCAGGCAGTGCCAGGACATGTGAGACTTCATCAGAACTGAACTGCAGGATAACTACTTTAACTCATGAGCAAGCAAACAGCAAGCATCAAAAAATAAGCAAATAATACTGTGAACTGAAGTCTCAGGGGACATGAAACCTGCTGAAGACAGAGTCGTACTTGCCCAAGACAAATCACAAAACACACCTTCAGAAAACATCATCAATTTGACCACACATGCGCTGCAAATAACAGCATAGCTGAAGCGTATCTGTATGCATTTTGACCTCTTAGGGTTACCTTAATTAAACACCTTAATTCACCTTAAGGGTCCCATATCTTTTTGACCATAAAGCAGATGTAGGTTCTACAGGCCAGAACTGTGAAAGTATCACAGCTCTCAGTGACAGAAAGATGCAACCAGCCTATATTCAGAATACCCTGGTCAGATGAGCAGATTTTCTAATTTGGTGATGTGATGAGCTACACAGTCAGCTCCCCCATCCACCCCCCCCTGGACAGTCCAGTCTTTCTACTTTATTACTGTGATAACACAACAGCAGCTACACAGTTATTGGTTATCATGAAGCCACTGCACAGCCCTCCCAAGGACAGCAATATTACAGCTCAGTGGCTGAAGTTTAGTTTCCTGAAATAGTGAAATCAGTTCACTTTGACACTGACTAAAACATTCACATTGATCTGTTTTACCAAGCTGCAAGAGGCTACAGTCTGAGCCGTGTGGTTGTCCTGGTAAGAATCACTGATGGGGTTTCATACTGGCAGGGCTAGGGTACCGGCCGGTTCTGGTTCCCAAACTCAATTGGAACCAGCCAACGCGTTCAGACTGAAAAAGTTGTTTATGTAGTTCTAGTTGTTTTTTTCTTGCGAACTGTTACATTATGGGCGTGTCATCAATCCCATCAAGGAACAACACATTCAGCCAGGCTGTATTCTCATTCAAAGCATCACATCAGTGGAACACAGTACAATCAGTCAGAGAATCTCCATCATGTCACTCATTTAAAGCTAATGCAAAGAACTGGCTTGTTGACACCCAAAGATGTGAGCACTCACTGACTATATTAAGCCAAGATGTGAACTTTGAGTATGTTGCTGCGTGTCATCGCGGATGCGTGTTATTGTCTTCCAAATGTGTATTTAATAATATGTATACTGTAGAATGTGTCACCTTCTTCTTTTTCATGTGGTATTTTGTTGTTGCTCTTTTCTTACAGTCAGGTGAACGATGAAAACTAGCTTTTTAGCTAACTCAGGTGCATTTTTTTGATTTGTTTTTTACAATGTTTTATTAATGTATGCTGTCCCTTTTCAAATAAACAAACAAACAAACAAAAAATCATGTTCTAATCTAGGCTGTGAAGAGTAGCAGGAAGGAGAAGAATGCAGCAACTGACAAAAAGAAAAATAATTTGCAGTTGTTCTGCTGAGGAAACAAAATGCTCGGTCAAGAAAGAGCAAGTTATATGGTGAACTTATGGAAGAGACGGCTAAGGCTGGGTTCACTCCAACTGCAGACCAAATCATTAATCAACTGAAAAAGAAAGGACTACAGAGGCAGCAAAAAAGCCAAGGTTCTGAGTGACAACAGGTTTGATTTCTGCTGTGAGCTTATTTGCAGTGAGACTTCTAGAAATGATGTACAGGCAATCTGTGAAGAAGATAATAGAAGGTATTCTGTTACAGCCTCCACGTGCCCTGAGAACCTGTCCAGGATTTTGGAGCACGACATCAAACACCCTCTGAAGAATGGAACTTCTAGATAAACGTACAAGCTGCACGTCACTACCACGATGTGCCCGCTGGACCAAACCAGCCGGGGAAGAGAGGAGGAACATCAATGTTTAGCTTGAGTCCCATTCAATAGCCATCAGTGTGATCTGCAGCAGCACAGCAGAGCTCATCGACGTCCCGGTTGCTGCTGTAATGGACGCACATGTGGTAGGTCTGACAGTTTGATGTTGCCTCGGTCTCATCATTGTTGAGATACGATCAAACTCTACAGTAATGATAACAGACCATTCTTATTCATATTGAACTATCAATCAACTTTTCAATGATTGATTTCAATTTCTTACCAAAACGGAAGAAAAATATTCATTTTTTCCCCTTGTTGTTGTTGGTATCAGTCGGTGGTGTAACTCTCCCAGGCCATT
This sequence comes from Trachurus trachurus, assembly GCF_905171665.1. Classification (NCBI taxonomy): domain Eukaryota; kingdom Metazoa; phylum Chordata; class Actinopteri; order Carangiformes; family Carangidae; genus Trachurus; species Trachurus trachurus. Next base: position 29,237,786 of record NC_139906.1, on the reverse strand, counting down.
TCACGACCACACTAATTCCTCATCACATCCGCTCAGGACCACATGTTTTTGGCTATTTGTTTACCTTTTTCTCACGTCGAACCGAACTCTGTACATCACCTAGAGACAAACGGTTTTCACGTGGTTGAAGAGTGACTCTCCAACGTGCTCCTCGAAAAAACGGCGAGTTTTTCTGTCGTTTCGTTCGTGAGTACGAAGTAGAAGAAGAGAGCTGGGTTTCTCCTAAAACGGAGCTCCCGCTCTAGTTTCAGGGAAAAACGCACTTTTGTGTCAAGTGGCAATCGGCTCATTTTACCGGTACTCTGCAGTGTGGCGTCTCCCAAATCATTTCTACGGCTAAATAAATATATTTGTAGGCAAATTTGGGGGGTGTGGCAGCGTGGAGTGCAGCGGTGCAGCGGTGTGGGTCTCTGGCCACAGCGCAGCAGCTCCGTGACACTCCTGTGTGACTGGCTGCCGGGTGAGTGCTCTGGGCGGCCGCTCACAGCCCCCGCTGCACAGCGCCCGCTCCGCTGCACCGTGAAAACAGCAGAGATAACCGGCTTTCAGATCCGAGTCTCCAAACCAGAAACGTTTGTAACAGCACCGGAAAAAGTCGCCAGATTTGTCGTTGGTTGCTTTTGTCAAAAGTCGCCAAGAGGGTTTGGAAAGTCGCCAGATTCAGCGAGAAAGTGGCAACACTGTAGCCGACAGCCGCACAGCGCTGCACGCTGTCCCCAGAGCAGCGTTCAAGGAGAACGATTACTCAAACAAAACCAAGATCACACAGTTTATAAAAAACATTATGTTTTGATTGTAGTTTAAAACAGTTTTACACATCAGAGGACTACCATATTCACACACAGGGTACCTCAGAGTGTCTATTATCATAATCTGTAAAAAAAAAAAACGGTTTTGACGAGTTTACTCGTCAATGGTCGTGAACGTTCGGCAGGCTGTGACGAGTTTACTTGTCAATGGTTGCGAAAGAGTTAAAGTCCCACTCCCGCGACCCTTTTCGGCCATTTTAAAACCAGCTTATTAACAATGCACATTAGCAATGCACCTCTGGAGGGTGGGCGGAGACTGCGCTGCTCTGCACCTGCCCAGCCACCTCCTCGCACCCCACCCCCCGCTCGCTGACAGCTGGACATTGACATTGACATTGTACATTACAGATTCAGCATGTTTAGCGTAAAACTCCACACTGGGATTCAATCCCAGACTGGAACATAGTCCTTGCTCACAGTGCAAGCTGCTCTACCAGCTGAGCTATACCTGTTATACCTTAACAGCTACACCGAGCTGCCAAGCCTTTCACCTCTGAGCCAGATGCAGAGCGGGGCGGCCCTCCCCTGGAGCTGTGACACGTCAGCTCCAGTCTCCCTGAAACTGCCAGTTTGCGTCTGCCGTTGGTTCACAGCAATTTGAAGGCAGAAAAACTCAGAAATGCAATTTTGCACTTCCTTTTCTGCTGATATGTCCTCTAACACAAGAAAAATGCCACAGGAACATGTGAAAAGCTCAAAAAACACGATTTTCACGGGAGTGGGTCTTTAAGGGATTAATTGTATGACGACTGTGGAGCAAGTGAGAAACCAGACCACAAGTCTGATTTTGTGACACAAGACACAACGAATTTGGCATCACTAGTGTAACATTTCTAACAACTGTTCTTTTCACCTACACCCACCCACTAGTATCATACTAGTGGTTTAGAATCTATGGCTGAAAATATCCCTTGGATTTCACTGTACATTAGTCACCATCAGGGCTGGCCGTAGGATTTTGGTGGCCCTAAACACGATTTTTGTTTGTGGCCCACTCTAAGCGCAAACACCAAATCACTGCTTACTGTAAAACTGAATACAGACATGTTTATGCCCTCTGAGGTTTGAGGCCATTTTCTCGACTTTCACATATTTTCTTAAATGTATCTTTTTAAGATACTTGCAGATGTAACAATACTCAAGTGTTTTATGTCGAAATATTAGAACCTCCACTCTAAGTACACTGAGGCCAATTTGTCCTAGAACACTGTATAAAGAAATAATTTAGGCCAAATGCTGGAAATTTGAGGTCTGTTTTTTGAAAAATTTCAAATCCCTTGTGAAAACACTCCTTCAGTCAGATCAGATGAACTTTATTGTCCCCAGAAGAGGAAATTTGTCTTGGGCAAAAGTGCACCGTGTAGCAACAAGACATATAAGCAGCAATAAGCAGTGACAGACATACATACAATGGAGTACCGAGACAGACTTACAAACGATAGACATGTGTACAGTGACAGACATACAGGCATAGACGTACAGACGAGTCATTGAAGTCATGAGAACAAACTGTTTTGGTGCTTGAAATAGGATATGAATACAGTAATAGATAAGTGTAGAAAACAAGTCTAAAATGAAATTTTGTAAAATTGCTTTTTGAGCATAAATGTTGTCATTCTGCTGTTCTATTTTCACCAAATGTCTCAAATGTCTCAAATGTGAGATAAAAGAAGCTGAATATTGACTTCAAATTACATATAAAGCTTGTAGCGCGCGTGCAGACCTCAGGATGTTTGTATGACTTGAATGAACCCCGGTACCTTTCTGGTCATGTGGCCCCAGCTAACGGCTGTGCCCCTAAACAACCGCATAGAGTGTTTATGCCAGTGGCCAGCCGTGGTCACCATCTTCCTCCACCCACAACTGGAAGCAAGGCCGCTAGTCTGCCAGGTTACAGCCAAGGTCCTCTCTTGTATTAGCTTTGTTTTTTTGGAGGTGTATTACGTCAGGCCATGTCTTGTTGCACTGAGCCCGGCACATGCTGACACATTCATGCAATGCAACCTGATGAAGATGAACACTTCCACCAAGAGGCTTTGCTGTACAACTGTACAAATCTCACAGGTGGTATGAACTAAGCCTACCAGCAGGAATACGATGCCCTAATTGACGGAGCCGGGGCTCCGGCAGAGCGCTAACCACAGACCGGAGCGACCACATGTCTGAAATGTGGCCCTTTCAGTGGCCGGGGCCCAGAGCCTGTCAGCCCTGAGCAAAAAGGAATGAAAAATAATCCGACGGGCCCGGGACAGGAGATCTGGCTGATGGTGGAGCCCCCCTGCAGAGTCCTGAGGCTGCTGATGTTTCATCGCATCTGCGCTCCAGGATTGTATCTAAAAAAAGAGGTAACGGTGAGCTGCCTCCCTGGAGGTGAAGAGTCATAAAAGATGTAAGTATTAAAATAAAATGTGGGCGAGAGGAAAACATGTGACAGGACCAAAGCCGTCCAAGATATGGTGTCATGTACAATCTGTGGCCTTCATTTCTCTAAGGGACTTAGTGTGGATGTACTTACTGCCATATTGTTCAAGGGCAAGAGGGACTAGTGTTTCTCAACCGGTGGTACTCGGACCCCTAGTGGTACTTGGTGTAATTGCAAGGGGTACTTTATGATAAAATATCGTTTTATTGAGTGATCTTTACATACATGTATCATTTTATTAAAACAGTAAGCCATCATTATTGCCTCAAGCTAATCTGCATCTATGTATGGGACAACGGATGGAAATTAGCCTGTGGCTAAAATCCGGCTTGTTTACAATTTTATGCTTCGTTCATGAACATGCACTGTCCCACCTCAAATAAATTGAATTGAATTGAATTGAATTGAATTGAATTTTCATATAATTTTAATGGTTCATTCTCTCTCTCCCTTTTTTTAATTGACTACATTACACCATACAACAATCTACAACAAACATACACTTCTTGTATTCTTTTCAAATTATGAGCCCCACCAATAGTGTTTCATTGGACAGTTTTCATTTAATTGGGCTTTTAAATATCACAATGGAAGATGGTGTAATACCCACTAACATGCAATCTTTAGTTACATTTATTGAAACTTGTTATTTACCTTCAAGGGAGTACATACAGCTGTTTTCTACATCTATCTTTAAAAATACAGCATTGAAATTGCATATTTGGCATCAGGAGAGTTATGCAATGATACAATTAAAAAGGCCATTTCTATTTCTGTCAAATTGATTTGGGACTTTTTTGCCCCCCAACCTCCTGCTTGGGTAGTATGGGGGGCCAAGAGGGGTCCTCAGGGTTGCTATAAGATATACAGAGGATCCAGTTGACTGCTGTATGCTGCTGCTGTGTCTTATCAACAGCGCCCTGCTGGTTCCTCAGCGCTGGCAGGAAGAGCACACGAGTTAAGATAGACTGTAATTCCAGAAGATTGATGTGCTGTGGAAACCAGGGCGTGTGCCACTGATCAGCGGCTCCCCATCCACCAGGGAGGCATCAGATGACACGATCTGGCAAGGGACAGCGGCCCCAGTGCCTTGCCCCGTACTAAGCTGGCTGACTGCTCCTGACAACAGAGCGCTACACATAGTCTGTGTGTCACTAACACTGGTTTGCATAATGTCTCTGTGGGCCAAGTCCAAGGCTCAAGATGCAGCAGTGCTGCTCTGGACACATGTTCAGAGGAGCAACGTGAACGGTGGCTGCCATGAAACACCACAGGGTGGAGACAGAATATCCAGCTGACCATGATGCCAGGGGTCAACGGACCGGGATGACTGAGAGGACTGGAGCTTAGTGCTGCTGGAGCTGGCTCGCACACAGGCCATCCTTGTGTAAATGTGGATGGGAAGACCATCTTGATGCAGGGGTCCAGGCCTGCATCCATTTGAACCTGTGAGGGTCTATGTGATAAAAAGGGCAATGAACTCTATGATTCCTCTTTACTGGGGAGGCAGAACCTCAGATAGCGTCTGTGTCCCTCTTACAATAAAAATGTTTTATTTATATTCACTATAGAACCCAGCCCTCCCCAGATCCTCACTAACAAGACTGCCCTGTGAAAAAAGAGCCAATAGATCGTCTTAGGTGGGCAGGAACATTTTACATCCACATCATGATCACCACAGGGTGGAGAAATGTCTCTTTATTTTACAGTAATCCACTGTAAAGAGGTTCTCTGAGGACAGTGCTGATAAAAGACATCAATGGCTTGGTGGTCATTTATCAGTTAAGTTAAGATCTCGAATAAGCAGACTGTTTCATATTGCAATGAAAGTGGTGGGGGTGAAAGAATACCCTATGCTTTTTGATAAATTCATTATCAGAAATTCACCACCGACCCCTCTCATGTCCTACACAGTGAATACGAGCTGCTCCCGTCCGGCAGACGCTATAGAGTTCCAGTTAAGAATAAAAAAACGCAACAGGAACTCCTTCATCCCACTTTCGGTGGGTCTACTGAACTCAAAGCAGTGTATTGTGATTGTGGTTTTTGTATTAATATTCATATTGTGATGAACTTTAACTGTACATGCACTAAAGTCCTGTCCATGCACCATTGTACGTATGTACTGCATGTATGTCCAAGACAAATTTCCTATGGGACAAATATATTTAACTAACTAGTCGAGAGAATCTTTTTGTTGTGAGTTGTGAGTTCTTCACATGATTCTCCTTCTGCAGCCAAACTACCTGAGGTGGGTCAATGCAGGCCCCTTTTATGACTGAAGTACGACTAACATCTTCAACATTGTAGGTTATTTCACAATTTGAGTTATACTTTCATCAGCATTTTCCTTCCATTCATACACCTTTTTACAGAGGTAAAATAATATCATGACCAAACTATTCTGAATTCCGGTCACATGACCAAAGAATAAATAAATAGTGCGCGAGACGACGAGAGAGGAAGTGTTTGACTGAACACAGAGACAACAGGTGAGCTGGGATGCAGGTAAGTGGACATGAGATGAGTTCAGATATTTGCATGTGTAGCCAATGTCGATCTGGCCCTCTGCATTGTGTTTCTCACGGCCTGCCCTAGGTGGGGTTCGATCCCACGACATCCCGCACCGGAGGCGACGATGCTAACCTCTTCACCAAGAGGTTGACAACCGCTTGGCAAATTGGTTAGCACATCTTTTATGGGTGGAGTGAGTTCACATCCGTTACACTCACCCCCGCTGAACTCACTCCACCCAGGGCATCCTGGGCACGGCACCACTGTAGCCGATGTCGATCTGGCCCTCTGCGTTGTGTTTCTCACGGCCTGCCCTAGGTGGGGTTCGATTCCCACGACCTCCCGCACCGGAGGCGACGATGCTAACCTCTTCGCCAAGAGGTTGACAACCGCTTGGCAAGTTGGTTAGCACGTCTTTTATGGGTGGAGTGAGTTCACATCCGTTACACATGAATGAAAGTAAGTGTGCACTAATGGTCGATCACTCTGTGAATAAGGAGTTTGTTAGCGGGATTGATTAAGGTGAAGCCAGGGTGGTGCGTGTGTCTCCACGCTGTGTGTGCAATCCATGACGCCGCCGCTCCGTCATATCATCTTTTGTCTGTTATCGAATAAGACATAAAGTCTGAACCAAAGATTAACGGACACTGGACTCACTAGTGATGACAACGCTTTAGAAGTGATGCAAATATAACTCTGCTTTTGTGTGCAATCACTCTCTCTTAACATCTAACGTATTATAATTACTATTTTATTTGAGCACTTTATTTCGCAGTCTATAGGCACTGAGTGACTGAGTGGTGAACTTACACCATTGGCCGGTCAGCCTGGTGTTTGAGTTCCCCCACTGACCGCTGCTCTTTCTTAAAGGGATAGTTCAACATTTTGGCAAATTGGCCCATTGTCATAATCCCTATAGTTTTAGGAGTAGGTTTGTTACCTTTAATTGTCGGTGCTAGTTATTTTTAGAACGGTGGAACAGAGCCGCGAGCTGTTAACTCATTGAGTGCCGCGCTCCTTTCCAAAGTTTTAGTCAAGTGTACCGGCAATTTAGACCATTTTTGACTTTTTATGTAGAGCCACAGTGTATTCTATATTATTGCCACCAACACATACTGTGGCTCAATTGAAAGGTTTAACTTAATGCTTCAAGTGGCCACAAACCGTTTGTTTCTACGTGCCTCCGTTCCTGAGAAAAGTCAAGCTAAACATGGCTGGGTTTCACCAAAATCCCTCCTTTTTTTCTAGAAAAGGAGATAGAGCGTCTTTTATGAAAGGTGCGCTGTTTGTGTCTGTCGCTCTTCTCACACTCGCATTTCTGGATCAAAGGGCTCGTATAAGATAAATATATACAACAGTTGTTGTTCTATTCACAAAACCACCAGCGGGGGCGGGGGGGGCGCCACTAAACAACAATAACACAGACGCACCGTGCCGTGTCACAGCTTCTCGCCGCGGAGCGTGAGGGTCAGTCGGCCACCGCGGCTCGGGAAGACCGGTCCCGCCGGTGGTCGCGGTCCTTCTGTGGTACGGGTCGGTGATGCCGGTCTGCTTTGGCCCAGAGACCATCAGATTTTACCGCGGGAGTATTTTGGGGAGGACATGGTGTTGCTCCAGCTGAAGACCGGGCGGACTGTCGGCTGAGAGCTTCCTGTTTCTGCTCCGAGCAGCTCGAGCAGCTCGAGCTGCAGCGCGGGTGAGAGCAGAGCAGCTGCGCTGCATCTGCATGCAGAACTCGTTTGCAGAAGCCGAGTTATGATAAAAACTTCCAGATCATGAGCTGTCATGTGACTTTGATTGTCATCTATTTCAGTTCTCCTTGTCGTATAGTCCCCAAATTTACATATAATGTGTATTAAAGTGTCTATTTTCATAATTTAAAAAAAAAAGCAAAAAACGTAAAATTACGTTGTTGGCACTCAACGCATGGGAACGAAAAACGAGAAATTACGTGGTTGGCACTCAATGAGTTAAGAGCTACACTAGAGAGGCTCATGGGATTTCTTGGTTTCCCTCATCAAACTCATCAAATACACAATCCAACAACTCCAAAACGCTCTGGTGGACAAGTTGTGACCTGCACATTCACCACGCTATGAGATAATAATGGAACATTATAAGACGAGTTGTTTTTGAGGTAAATGCAGAGACTGCTTGCTGAAAAACTGCTCCTGACAGGAACGTGCATCAGTGGTTTTGCATGAATTTACCTCGAAAACAACTCCGTCTGCATCAGCCCAAAATGATCAATTTAACAGTGGTTGTCAAAAAAAGAAACACCACAGTTTTGTGACCTTGCTTTCCTCACTCTGGTCCCCTCCACTGACTCGGCTCCATGCACAGTTGCACTCAGAGCTGGATGTCTGAGATCCTCCTCCTCAAGCTGCCAAACCCTCTTGTCTATTTATACTGGTTTGTAAACCGAGAGCGTCCTCTTAACCACCGCAGCCTGGTACAATGCCTGAATTACTGCTGATCCATCTGCTCGTCTTGTATTCCACCCATTGCAGTGCTCTTGTGTTTAGAAGGCTTTGTTACTCACCCTGGACTTCCTGTTTGACAGCATGTTGGATTCAGGACCACACTCTCTTGTCTTCTGGACTGGAACATCAGCATGGCTCTCAGGATTTGAAACACTGGGGCCTGTGACTGTGTCCAGAGCACACACACACACACACACACACACACACACACACACACACACACACACACACACACACACACACACACACACACACACACACACACACACACACACACACACACACACACACACACACACACACACACACACACACACACACACACATACATGCACACTATCTCTACATGTAAGATCCTCTTTGGCTTAGCCTCAGGTAGTTATGCTGCTTTAGTCCCAGACTGCTGGGGGTTCTCATGATGCACTGAGGTCTCTCTATCTCTCTCTCTCTTTCTCCTCTCTTTATATCTGTGATGCCTCCAGGGCCGTTGCTAGGAATTCTGGGCCCCCTTAAAGAATACTAAAGTGGGCCCCTCCCTCTAACTTTTCCAGTTTTTTTTCTTAGACTATGTATGTATTATAATTTTTTATTTAGCCTACTTTGTTTTGATGCTAATGCAGCATTACACTGCAAAAACTCAAGTATCTTACCAAGAATATTTGTCTTATTTCTAGTCAAAATGTCATTTCTAGTCAAAACAAATCTCATTATACTTAAAATAAGACACATCATATTAAAAGTAGCTTGTTTTTAGACACTTTTTACTCCTTTCAAGCATATTTTCACTTGAAATAAGTAGAAAAAATTTGATAGTGGAACACGTTTTTCTTCCTTATTACAAGCACAAAAAACATGTTTTCACTGGCAGATTTTTCTACTTATTTCAAGTAAAAATTTGTTTGAAACAAGTGAAAATGATCTAAAAACAAGTCAATTTTTAGGTTATGAGTCTTATTTTAAGTGGAAAGAGATTAGCTTTGGCTAGAAATAAGACATTTGGACAAGAAATAAGACAAAAATTCTTGGAAAGATGTTGAGTTTTTACAGTGTACTATGAGTATTAGTCATGGTCTTATGCAGAATAAATCAGTCATACAAAGATTAGACTACTGGGGTTTTTTGTGGGCCCTACTGGATGCTGGGCCCCTAGAATTATCATCACCTTTCTCCCCTATACAACGGCCCTGGATGCCCCTCCTCTCTCTCTCTCTCTCTCTCTCTCTCTCTCTCTCTCTCTCTCTCTCTCTCTCTCTCTCTCTCTCTGCCCTTATTCTGCAGTGATCTCTGTCTGTCTTATTATTCATCGATTATCCTCCAGTATTATAGGGTTATAAAAATAAATGACTAACAACACACAGGGTATCAACATTACCTGTAGGTATAGCTGTTATTATTTTTCACCGTTACAGTTAACAATCATCAGTATTTGCTGCTGTTTATGGCCCATCGCCCCCCCACACACCCACCCCCCAGTCCTAACCTTTGCAGCCGGTCCACACTGGACTGCTGCCTGCACATGAGTCAGGGACGTAAACTAGACACTTGTATTGTGCATCATGTCAGATACTGAATTACACAGACTATATTTCTTTCACCTGGATTACTTCTTCTTCTTTTCACAAAATTTGCAAAAACAGTATTTTGTTCTGATATGATTGAGGTTTTTGGAGCATTATTTTATGTATAAAGATCAGTACTTTGACACAGGCTCTCAGAGATGGATGCTCAAAAGAAAAGGCTACATTTATGGTCCTTAGCACAGATCCACATTTTGAACACTTTGAAGCATTCACTGTGCACAAATATTGACCATTTAATCAGAGTTAATGAGTCGTCTGCAAAGTTTCTGCTATTGGGAATAATTCATTCTGTAAAAATCCCAGTAGGTATACATTTAAAAACCTGCTGTGCTTGTAATCATAGTGATTGCCATTAGATCTGTGCTGACATTTCTTCAATGGACCATTTTAAGGAAATAATCATCAGATAATAAATCCACCATGGAAAACCTGTCTCATTAAAAAACTCTCTGATCTGATTTTATTAATCAATTTCCTTAAATTAAACAACAAAGGTCTCAAATGATCTATAGTTGTCAGCAGGACTGTCTGACTGACTTTGTTCTTAAAACTACTGGGTCATTTTTAGTAAAGCTACAAGAACCAGCCTGAGATCTGAAAAGTATCTTGTGGTCATTTGGACATTTGAATACTGGTTTTGACAATTTCTTGTGAGAAAAAAACATTTCCCAAGAAGTAACAAAGTCTCCAGTGTGATCATCTGTCATTCCCTTCCAAATGTTATGGATGACCACAATGATTCCTGTGACCATCTACTGACTCTCCTGACACAGATATTTGGTTTCATTAGGTGGCCTCACAATCCACCACAACTTCTGAGTAAATATTTTTCTGCATTATTTCTAAAACCAGAATACTGTCTCCTCAGAGACACGGATGTGACCCATCATTTTTTTTCCTTCATTTTCTTTACATTGTATTTGATTTCAATTCAAAGTTATAAATTCAATCATGACAAATATAAAGCATAAACACACAAAACGTATGTCCCAACAATGCTTACTCATGTTGACATATTAAAGGGGACCCTAACCCTAACCCCCAAAATGTGAGAACTGACAAAAATACTGGAATTTTCAGGCTCCCTATAGGTTGAAATCTGTGTGGTTTTACGAGCTGTTCCCTCAGATGTCTTCCAGTGATGTAACTAACTTTCAAATTTGCATAACCCTACCTGGTACCAGTAGAAGGGGCGGGGCAAGCAGTGGTTCATTTGCATTTAAAGGGACAGGCACTGAAAGCAGCCGTTCTGAACAGGGCTGTTGAGAGAGGATGAAAAGAGCTGTGATGTTTGATCCTTGTTAGTATTTTAAGCAAAGCATGTCACAGACATGTCTTTAAGACACCTGGGAACTATTTTCATTTGTTGAAAGGGGGCAGAACATGTCTCCTTTAAAACACATTTTTATGATTCAGCAAATGTAAATGACAGCAGAAAATAAAGTTTAACATATCACATGACTGGGGCTCAGTTTTTTTTGTATCTCACCAATACGAGCTTGGAACTCCTCCACACTTCAGCCAACACCAGTCATCACCGGGTTTCCCTTTAAATCCACTGCATGTTTGTTTGCATCTATTCAATTTAGCTGCAGCACATGCATGAGGACTTTTCTGCTTGCATCAACACATCCATATCATTCTGCCTTGTATGAAGCTGCAGTATGTTCACTTCCATTCATCAGTACACTTGGATTTACACACAAGTGACCACCACTAGAACCATACTGTACAGACACACACCTAATCTACACACACACACACACACACACACACACCTGCCCTCTGTAAATCCCGGGACACTCTGACAGGCCACATTAAGAAGAGCCTGCTCAGCATGAACACATCATAAAAGTGGACAGGCAATTTCTGTTTTCACCAAATAGCCAGCCGAGCTCGTTCTGCATCTCTGATTTTAATACACTCGACAAGCAGCTTAGCAGCCAGGGAGAGAGAGGGCTCAGGCCCCGGGGGGGGAGGGAGGGCGAGGGACTGTGTGTGAGAGTGCAAACAGAGAGAGAGAGAGAGTTATGCCTTCCAGCACTGCTAAATCCATTTCTCCATCTGAATTATCAACTAGAATTTGATTAATATGCAAATTCCGAGGGGGGAGGGAGAAAGTCATGGGATAATTCTCTTTGTGGATAGTAATTAATCACCGCTTAAAGTAAATTAATACATATATCAATTTTGTCAGGGACACGCTTAGTTCAATAGCCCGTAAAATTGAAGTTTGAAGTGTTAAGGGGCTCTACAGGCACGTTATAACTAAAACTTTCAAATCAGCCCCATTTAGTGATCAATCAAGCTGTGCCCTGCGGCAGAGGCAGCTCATTTCTTCAGCTCCGTCCTCACACACAGAAACACACACGGCTGCTTAACACACAGTGCTCCTCCAGCAGAGCTGCAGCAGAGTCACTACAGCACAGAACAGCCCTGCACTGCACAGTGTGTAGAGATGCAGCACACAATGCACTGGACAGGGGTTTGTTGTGAGTGAAGAGAAAAACCTTTCTCTCCAACCTGTCGTATCATCCAGCCTGAGCATGACAATCTTAAGTGTTCTTTTCTTTAATTGCTATTTTAATGTTTGCAGTTTGCTTTGTTTTCTTTTCATTGTGTTCTATTCTATTCCACTCCTATCAATGATGTTGTATTAACTCTGTACATGCCCACGTGCAGCACTTTAGTCAACTGCCGTCGTTTTTAAATGTGCTATAATCCTTGACTTGAAGAAGACCAAACACAATGTGTCATCTGATTATTAGATAAAGCTGCTATAAGGACTGTGGCCATATGTCATTATTACAATAAAAATCAGCAATGTGTTAACAATTTTTTTCTCCCCTGCAACTAATTATGTATGATTGTATTAATGTAATTAATATGATTACAAATATTGTTACAATGTTTTTAACAATAATTGTTACACCATGATGTAAGTGCAATTCTATCTATCTATCTATCTATCTATCTATCTATCTATCTATCTATCTATCTATCTATCTATCTATCTATCTATCTATCTATCTATCTATCTATCTATCTATCTATCTATCTATATTGAAGAATATCTAAAACATTGAATTATCAGACAATCATATTTAAAATATTGTAATAATTATTATTTTCATAACATACAACAAACAATTATTTTATAAGGTGAATAATAAGTTACCACGAATTTAAAAAAAAAGTTATAATGAAGTAATAATACAAGTTAGTAGTGATAATAAATATATAATGTGAATTTAATAACCAAATCATAATTGTCATACTCCTCTCCCTGTTGTTAAAATAATAATAATAATAATAATAATAATAATAATAATAATAATAATAATAATAATAATAATAATAATAATATAGCTGTAACCTAATATTGCCAGTGAATACCTGTGTGTTGTATTAATGTATTTGTCATTGTGTGGCAGGTCCCAGATGGTGACATCCAGTTGTTTAGAGGTCCAGAGAGAGAGGGGGGGTGGAGAACAGGGACATGCATCAAACTTCCAATTTTCCAGCAGACTGATTAAATTCTCCTTCTTTTTCCTTCATTTATCTGGCAGACTAATCTGCACAAGCCTTGGTGCACAGTGGTGTTGTCCACGCTGAAGGAGGAACCCTTCTTTCTCTCTTTCACCTCCATCTTACATTTATGGGGGATTTAGTTTACTGTAACCAAATTCTACATTTTTAAAACTCAAGCTGACCACTGATATGAATGCATATATAGTCAGTCGGTTTGGTCCCCACTGTCAGATTCATTAATATGACATGACAGAAGATAAAATAAAAAATGTTGCTAATTTTTGGCCACCATACTGAACAATGCCGAAGACCGTGAAAGCTCCAGAAAAAAAACTAAATACTGACCATGGACTTTATAGAAAAAAACGGAAATAATTAGGGCTATAACACGTTTTGGAATTACTCACGGAGGCTGTAAAAAAAATGTAAGATAATAATAATAATAATAATAATAATAATAATAATAATAATAATAATAATAATAATAATAATAATAATAATAATAATAATAGGCAGAAAAATACAAATAAATTGCTATTATTATTATTTTTAGTAGTAGTTTTAGTATTATGATTATTTATAGCACTCCCCTCAACAAAGTCCTTTAGGGTAACACTTTATTTTAAGGGGTCCTTGTTCCTGTGTATCTACCTAATTAATTACAGTGTAATTACCTATGTAACCGTATGTAATAACATGTACTTACATTGTAAATACATAGTGTATTTTCGTGTACTTACAGGTCCTTGTTACACTTGTAATAAGAAATGCTTGTGCAAAGAGAGAGGCCACTTTGGCATTTCTTATTACAAGTGTAACAAGGACCTGTAAGTACACGAAAATACACTATGTATTTACAATGTAAGTACATGTTATTACATACGGTTACATAGGTAATTACACTGTAATTAATTAGGTAGATACGCAGGAACAAGGACCCCTTAAAATAAAGTGTTACCGTGGTGGAGTATGTGATTTAAAAGCAGACAAAAAAGAGTAATACATAAGTGCGTGTGTGTCTGACAAATGTGCGTATATTTCTAACTTGTAATGGGCTACAGTGTAATAATGTGTCGTGTTGAACCAGACACAGCAGACACAGACTGCCACAGGTAGCTGATGGAGAACAGATCAAGTGTGTGACTGACAGCTCCGTCCTCTTCCAGTCCATTATTTCTCAGCCGGGACCGGCCCACACAGCTCCATTCACATTCATGACCATGTTGTTTTCCCTCTCTGTCTCTCAGCGCAGCGGGCCCGCAGACCTGCAAACATGTCCCTCATCATATGCGACAAAGGGATCGGGGCACGGCGCTGAAAAGACGGGTTAAGTCAATTCATCAATGTGAACTCGTAATTGAGAGGAGAATCCTGAAACCATATGGCCGCTGAACGCGCTCCTCTGGCCGCCTTTGTGCGCTGAGACGCACGCGCTGCTGGAGAGCTGCGGCCCCCGGGGGTACACACACACACACACACACACACACACACACACACACACACACACACACACACACACACACACACACACACACACACACACACACACACACACACACCCCAGATTGTGCTTCTCACAGAGCAAAATGAAAATACAGGCAGGAGGTCAGAAGGTAACTCGCTGCTGTAATGAATCATTTTTTCTCCCAAACACAGTGACTGTATATGGTTCACTGTATTATAAAATGTGCTATACACTGAATATTTGAAAAGGTCCTTTTATTATATGTCGTCGGTTTAGTTTACATTACATTTGTACACTTTTCTGCGTTGTGTATATAGCAAAGGCACTTAAAGGGTGTACAAAGCATTATAAATATATTAAATCGTGATTTATTACAAGCTATTACACATTATTGTCTGTGTGTGATTATCATTTCAGAACAAATAGAATATCAAAACACTCGGCTCGAGTTTATAAAAATGATTTGTTGAATCCTTCTGAACCGTTTCCAACATCTACGAACCACCTGACCCGCGTGTCTGCGCACCTGCGTGTGTTCCTCAGTTTGCGCGTGAACATGTCACACTTGTGTGTGTTTATGTCTGTGAACGGTTTGAGCGTGAAGGCTGCCATCCCATAAGTTTGTCCCCAAACACCACCTCACCCCCCCACCCCGGCTTCAGTCGTCCACGTCGATCTCCTCTTCATCCTCGGAGCAGAACTTGCTGCTCAGCCGGTCCGTGCACCGCGACGAGGCGGGGGAACAAGGCGACATGTGCGGCCTGCTGGAGTCCAGGCTCTCGGTGTGAGTGGTGGTGGTGTCGTGGTCGCGCGGGGACGTGGAGGAGACCGGGTCCGGCTCGGTGTGTCGGCCCAGACCTTCCGCCGCGCACTTCTCCAGCTCGGCCAGCTTGGACAGCTTCTCCAAGGCCACGGGGCCCACGGCCTTGGCCGACTCCACGTCCGCCTTCATCTCCTCCAGGTCCCGCTTCAGCTTGGCGCGCCGGTTCTGAAACCAGGTGATGACCTGCGCGTTGGTCAGACCGAGCTGCTGGGCGATCTGGTCCCGGTCCGCGGGGCTCAGGTACTTCTGGTACAGGAAGCGCTTCTCCAGCTCGTAGATCTGGTGGTTGGTGAACGCCGTGCGGGACTTCCGCCGCTTCTTCGGGGTGTTCCTCTGACCGAACAGGGTCAGACCGTCTCGGCCTGAAACAGAGGGACAGAGTGGGTCATGAAAAACAAAAACCAAACAGAACAGAAAACATAAAAAAAAATGTCAATACTCCAGAAAAGAATGAGCCATTAACAAACAATAATAACTAGTTTTATTCAGCTGATCAGATTTGTATTTCTCTTTAATATCCTCAACACTTTCTTCCGAAGATATAGCCTACATTTATAGATTATTCCCTCATGGAAATTAAAATGTATTTTACACCAACTAAACAATGGATTTTTAAAATTACATGACACTGTTACATCTTAAAAACATTTTTCACAGCAACCCTGTACCACTACACTAAACCAAATACTTTCTTAATGTCAATGTGCAATATCTATTCATTCTTACAGGTTCTACTGATTTTTAATAACTGGATGATTTATTTATTTTTTTCCTGTATGAGCATGCATGTGTGTCGTTGAGGATGTCCTTTTTAGTCTGTTTTAGTTCTTTTTAGCCCTGGAATGGATGTGGCACGACAAAATCGTTGCACTTAATTGCAATGACAAGGATTTGAATTTGAATTCATAATAAAAGAAGACTGAAAATTAAATGTGAAAATATAAGTTATTTTCATTTCTATTAAAAACAACAACAGTGTTTTATTTTATTACACGACTACACTTTTTAATATAATAAAAAAGGCCTAACGTTTTTAATAACTGATCCATTTAATGAGAATATCTTAGTCTCACTATTTCACACAAAACGAATTACAGAATCCTGTCAGAATCACAACAAATTAATAATAGTTATTTAAAAAAATTAACTACAAAATACAGTTTAGACCAAATTAACATTTACAAGCACATTTGAGTCATTGAGCTCCTTAGATTTTTCTTTAATTATTCCTTAGAAAACAGAACAGTTTAGCAACATGCGGCTCAACAAACAGCGTGTGTGTGTGAAGCATATGTGTCTGAACATCACTACAGAGTAGAAGTGTTTTACCCTCGGCCGCCTGCAGCACGCTGACCTCCAGGCCCTTGAAGGTCTTGCTGGCCAGCTCCTCCAGCGCGCTGAGCGGGGAGGTCTGGCTGAGCAGCGGCCGGCCGCTCAGGCTGTGTCCCTGTCCCGCCGAGGACAGCTTGTCTCTGGGGGAGAGGAGGTGCGCCGCTCCGCTCAGGGAGTAGCTCCGTCTCACCGGCTTGTTGAGGATGTCCTCGATGCTGAACGGAGTCAGCGGCTTGTTGGAGTTGGCGGGCGGCGGCAGCTGGTCCAGCGGACTGCGCCTCCGCTCCTCCAGCACCGCGGGGTATTTGGACTCGTCCTTGGAGGTCATGGTGAGGCAGCGAGGGGGGGGAGAGAGAGACCCCCTGACTCTTTTTTGTGTGTGTGTGATTTCAAACAAGAACGATTCAAAAGCGTTGGGAGTTGCGCGCGGACAGGTTACCAAGCAGAGGGAAGGTGGTGATGATGATAATAATAATAATCCGCGCGGCTCGGATCACAGGTGCCTCTGCAGCCGCATGTCGGCCGCGTGCACAGCTGCAGGCTGCAGGGACTCTTCTCTCTATCCCAGCTCACAGTCCCGGCGCGTTGTCCGGGGTGACGCACAACGAGGCGCGCGCTGAACCCATCCGCTGGACGGTGATGAACAGAAAGCAGCAGAGATTGACCACCAGTAACAAGTTATTGCTGACTGGAAGGCAATCAATTACTCTCTCTCCCTCCCTCTTTCCTCTCTCTCTCTCTCTCTCTCTCTCTCTCTCTCTCTCTCTCTCTCTCTCTGTGTGTGTGTGTGATGCAGTCAGATACCGGGGAGCGGTAATTAGAGGGCAAGGCGGAGAGGAGGAGTCCAATTAGAAAGTAGAGCAGGTCCCACTTAACACTTTCTCTCTAAAATTAGATAATTTGTCACAAAAACAAGCAAATGTTTCTCTCCGCGTGACATCATCCTCATTTGAATACGCGGCGTGTAATTGGCACCGCGCGTTTCTTTCTTTCTTTTTTTTTTTTTTAGTTTTTCACCGGGCGAGCTCGTGCCAATTTGGAAACACTCGCGCACTGTGTCAATCTTCAGGCCAATTACACTCAGATAAAGTCCCGCCGAGCAAGAAAATCAGAGAGAGGGAGAGAGAGAGAGAGATCAGCGGTAACACTAGATGAGTGACAGACAGGAGGCATCACCCTCACCCACACTGAACAGCACCATGCGCACAAACAATGTCATAAACAGACATGAGCAAAAAATATAATGTCAGCTCAGAATGGTCCTGCATGTTACTCATCTGATAATTAACATCATTATAGTCTGTTTGCAAAATTATTATTTTTGACAGATGTTGGCTTCTTGTATTTTAATGTCATTTGCAACAAGGCCTAATTAATAATTTATACTATTAGTGATTCCAGGGCCGTTGCTAGGAATTCTGGCCCCCCTGAAAGAATACTAAAGTGGGCCCCTACCCCCTGACTTTTCCACTTTTTACAGACTACATATGTAATATCATTTTTTATTTAGCCTACTTTGTTTTGATGCTAATGCAGCATTACTATGAGTATTAGTCAGGGTCTTATGCAGAATAAAGCAGTCACACAAGGATTAGGCTACTGGGTTTTTTGGGGCCTTACTGGGCGCTGGGCCCCTAGAATTATCATCACTTTTCTCCCCTACGGCCCTGAGTGATTCCATGTTTAGGATGTAGACATGTTACAGTAACACATTATATCACAACAGCTCACAACTGTAATTTAAAAAAGTTTGGGCCATAAAAAAATTGTTCACACTGAGTAAAGGTTCAGTGACAGCACCAGCTTTGGACTGATTTCAGTCTGTATTCAGATATGTAATGGTTGTTTGCTTTAAAGTGCTGGCTTGGCAGTGTGGAGCATTCAGACCAAACCATTGGGGGAGGGGAGGGGGGGTTGTCCTGAGGCCTGGCAGCTCTCACCAAACAGTTACACACTGCATGGCCTGCTCCAACATACTGTAGTACATAGTACACACAGGAAGAACATCTGCCACAGCTATTTACTGTCATCACACGGCCACTGTTTACTACTGAGAGTAGGAATGACAACACAGCATGGAGGTCGCCATGTCGCCCCTTAGATCCAACTTATTGTTAGAATGGAAGCAAGTTTCTGAGCTTTCATCTGCCACTCATGTTTTTTTTTTTTTTTATTGAAGTATTTCTGGGGGGCCGCTATGCCTTTTAATGGGGAGACAGAGACAGGGAATGACATGCACCAAAGGGCCGCAGAGGGGAATCGAACTGGGGTCGCTGCAGGGAGGACTACAGCCTCTGTATATGGGGGGCCTGCAACGCACAACACCCCTGCAGCTCATCTGATCAGTGATATTTATTTTAACCTAAAAGGACAAATGTAAACTAAACACAATATCTTACCCCTATGGTATTTATAATAATGATAATATGATCCTCAGAAAACTGAATTAGATAGATAGATAGATAGATAGATAGATAGATAGATAGATAGATAGATAGATAGATAGATAGATAGATAGATAGATAGATAGATAGTCCAGTTAGCCCCCACAGCTAAACATTTAGTTGCAGGCCATAAAGAAGATGGATTGGTGATTAGGGGAGTTTAGGGAGGCCATCTGCAGTCACAGCCTTTTGGAGCTTTGACAAAGTCCTCGGATGGTTTTATTTTGTAATTTACTCCTGCTTGGGTCGTGCTGTGACATTTGATTACACGCCTTGTCTTGGATCTTTGTGGAGCGGGCCTCCCGCCTGCACCCTCACCCGTTTCATTCTCCATCACTGAGCTCAACATCCACACTGATGGATGCCATGTCTTCATCTGATACCCGCTCCCAAATGGAGAAACATTCACTTTCTCTACCTAGGTTTTTAATTTCATCTTTGGGAAGTGGTCTCTTGTGAAGTGCCGACCTGGGGGCCGGGGGCCCCCACGGCTGCTCAGCTGTAAATACGGACCGCATGTGGCTGCGCGGGACTCTGCTAACATTAAAGAGCTGCAAAAATCTGTAAAAGGAAATGGGCTTAGTTTCTCCATGTTTTACGACTGTCTCGCTGTAACAGTTAACTACAACACAAGCAGTAACTGATATTCAAACTGGGACAAATTCAACTTTTAAACTTCACTCAAATGTCCTTGTTCTGAATTACTGAGCTCTCATGTAAAGCTATCTAATACAATGAGTTTCTGATTGTGTTTCGTCGAGATAGACTATGGACTGATAGAATATACATTTCTGTTGTTTGTCAAAAAAATATAATTGTTTTACTAATCACACACACCAATATGACATGTGTGGCAGAGCTTTATAGAGTCAACACAGATTCAGAGGAGATGAAAATTCAAATGTAAGTGTTTTACAGTGGAGAGTGAACAGAAGTTCTGAGCTCTGAGGTCTTAAAGGACATGGTCAACAACAATAGGCTGTGGTACCAAGGTGTGCCAAGAAAACCATCAACAGCCTGAACCGTTGATACAAGGCAGGATGGATCCATGTTGCTCTGATAAATCTGAATGTGATGATATTATGATATTGCACACAGTATTACACACAAGCACAGATGTGAGTGGAAACAAATTAGGAAATTACTTTTTGAAAACTAAATGCCTATAGATCTAGTGTAAGGTTGAAAAGTTTGAGACTGAATGTTGTCACAGGAGTGGGACAGCTTCTCTTTCTGGAAGAGCTCAGTATGCAGGTCAGGTGTGTGGAGAGAGAGAGATGCTGGTGAAGTTAGTGTAGCTGTTAAAGTAGCAGTGCAGTGTGTGAGCATGATGAATAGCACTGATGCTCATCCCTCCAGGAGAATTAAGAGTCATGTAGAATCAATACCGAGGCACAACAAACCTGTTCTGATGGCATGTGGTGACATGACACGTTGTGAGTCACAACAATTGGTTTACATTAGTAATTTAACGGTCTGACATCTGATCAGCCTGATGTGACTTGCATCTATCTATCTATCTATCTATCTATCTATCTATCTATCTATCTATCTATCTATCTATCTATCTATCTATCTATCTATCTATCTATCTATCTATCTATCCATCCATCCATCCATCCATCCATCCATCCATCCATCCATCCATCCATCCATCCATCCATCCATCCATCCATCCATCCATCCATCCATCCATCCATCCATCCATCCATCCATCCATCCATCCATCCATCCATCCATCCATCTATCTATCTTGAATAATATAAATGTAACTAATTATTAGATAATCAATATAAAATATTGTAATAATTATTATTTCCATATCATATAAACTATTATTTTATGAGGAAAATAAAAATATGTTACCAGCAAAAATTTGAAAGAATAATAAAAGTTATAATAAAAGATAATATGTTCTATTTACCTATCTATCTATGGACAGCCATGTTGCTAATGCTAATACTGCTAGTAGCCACAGAGCTACCAAAAAAAAAAAAACACTGACTGAGAAAGAAACAAATACCTATTTGGAGACTGACAATATTCTACTTTTACTTGCTATGATAAATGAAAAACAAAATCGTGAATCACAATAAGTTACATTTTTGTGTCAGTAAAGGTGTAATGTGTACGATCTGGCCACTTCTGTTCTGAAATAATAACACTAAAGTAACTATATCAACATAATTGCACATATAAAAAGGAAAAACAAATTGTAAGCAACAAAGTGAAAACATATACGTAACAATATGATTACCTGGATGGGGACAAAGAGTTGAAATGCTGCCCCCCATGGATGTAGAGAGAGTCACATGATCTACATCCTTAACTGAACAAGATGAGTGATTTTAAAAAAGAAAAGAAAAACAAACACATCGTAACTTACTCCTACAATCTGACTCATCTGACAGGTGGGATTACACTCACACCTGTACCACACATCCACACCACAGACGTGTAGGCGTGTTCATGAGGAAGGATTTGACTGGTGATGAATGTGTTTGCCGTGCAGACGCTGCTGCTGGGAGCAGACTACAGGACAGCTGCACCTCTGCTGCAGCGTGTGATGGATGGTGCTGCTTCCACCAGACAGGACAGAGTTTAGGGAAGGAGTGCACGTGGACACACATGAAACACACACAGCAAGACAGAGACAATGTTCTCTATCAGAGGCTGTGGATGTAGAATTATGCCATACAATATTACATCAGTAGTGGAATGTAAAGTATTCAGACCTTCTTTACTTTATTGTGTTGTAGATTACATTTTATAGGGAGAAAACTGCTATTTCTGCTCTTGAACAAGGGTGTGAAACATGTGGCCCATGGGCCAAAAGCGGCCCTGCAGAGGGTCCAGTCTGACCCGTCGGATGAATTTGTGAAAAGTGTGATAATTTCATAGAAGACAGAAGAGGCATATTGTTACAATTGCCGATATTTTTCTCAAGAAATTTTAGGTTGTTCATAATGTTTTGTAAAAGGATAGTTCATGAACTTTAAACAAGTTAATAATGTACTCTAATGCATATTTTATTCTATTATCATCATTATGATGCTATTATTTTACTGGTCCAGCTCACTTGAGCTCAAATTGTGCTGTATATTGCCCCTGAACTAGAATGATGTAATGATAAAAACTGAAATAAAACATAAACAATGTGCATTATGAAAATGTTTGTTAGTCTACGTATGCAAATTTACCTTAACTAAATAAAACACATTTTCAGAAACAAGATTTTAAAAGGATCATAAACGATGTGCATTATATTTATGAAAATGTTTGTTAGTCTGCATACATGCAAATTTACTGAAACTAAATAAAACACATTTTTAGAAACAATACAGAACAGATTTTAAAAGGATAAACTTGAATTCACATTTTACAGTAAATAAATTACAAAATCATCACTAGTAAAATTCATAGCTATATAGATTCATAATGAACAGACTGAAATATTTCATGTCTTTATTTTAATTGTAATGATGATGGCTTACATTTAATGAAAACCCAAAATTCAGTACCTCAAACAATTAGAATCTAGTGAAAATGTCTTCTTTATTTAGAGAAATATATTATTGAAATATTGTATTATATTTTGTCATTTCAATATGAGCTCTGATGTAAGTTTGAATATCAATGTTTCCTGTTTACACAGACAGTGGCTTTGTCTTCAAACATGTCTGACTTTAGCAACCCCAGTGGAGGTGTCAGCAGACCTGAGAGCTGTGATATGTCAGATAGAAACTACCATGACATGGACGTGAGAGTAGATTGTCTGGACACAGAATAGTGGTACATCGTCAAGATATTGTTGCCATAGAAACAAAATTCTCATTGACAGCGGTCTTTCTGGTGAAATGGTGCGAGATGCTCCTGAAAGACGCTTAAACCACATCTTGCCCTCCGCCTACACAGAGGTGGTGGAGATAAACGTGAAGCCGTGGGTGAATAAACGTGAAGCCGTGGGTGAATGTGATCCAATGTCTGGGCTCGGGGGGCGGGACCAGGTCATGTGATCGTCCCAGACTGATGTCTTCAGTGACCGAGGACCATGACTAAAGGGATTTATTCATTACTGATGACTGATGACAATAGTCTGATGTGTTCATTAATGGTGAGCGGGGGGCCCCCCGACCTCCCCCCTGCTCCCCACCCCTGCCCAGCTGCACACTGTGACAAATCAACACTTTGATGAGAGGAACTTGTTACTCCAGTTTCAGTGTTGAGTTTTTTTTTACTTGTCGACTTGTATGTCTGGATGTGAAAGGTGAGGAGACGGTTCTTTATGTGCTCTGTACTCTGGGCCCATGAATGCATAGAAAACCCTTCTCTTATTGATTTAAAGAAAGAAAAAGAGTGTATTTTATAAATAACAAGCATATCTGACATTATTGAGTTAATCACTGCTTCTGTAGTCTTTCACAGCTGCAGCTGCTGGAGGTGGAGCTGGTTGAACTGTTTTTTTTGTGTGTGTTTCTTTTTTATAAAGCGATGGCTTCAGTCCAGTGGTTCCCAACCTGGAGGTCGAGCCCCTCCTAGAGGTCACCAGATAACTCTGAAAGGTCGTCACATGATTAATGGAGCAGAAGGTGCTTCTGGCTAATCTTTGGCATTTGCTGAACTGTTGAATAATTTCACCTCCTTGTGCCTCAATCAGTGATGGAAATGAAAGCACACAAAGTTTAGAGGAGAATGTATCTTTGGTCTAGTTACAAAAATTGTTGGCTAAAACAGAGTTTAATCCTGTTTCAGTGAGTTTGTGTGCGCCTCCTCCCATTAGACATGTGACCACATCTGTTTCCTGTTACAGCATGGAGCAGGTTCTCAGCTGGAGGAGAACTGCTCGGACATGAGAGCATTACAGCTGTCTGAAGGATAAGGAAGTAGAAGTTTTACGTTCATCAGATCTCTGCCATGTTGAGTTGTGATTGTCCTGTGTAGAATGAATCACTTATTCCGACTATTTAATTAGAAGTGAAACCTGTTATTTATCAATATCATTTTATAGTTGATCTTTTTTTCCCATAAATGTGGTATATAACCGCCTTCCTTCCTTCCATTTTTTGTGAATGAATAACTGGCAAGAAAGTATTCTCCTCTCCTTCTTCTTCTCCTCCTCTCCTCTCCTTCTTCTTTTCCTTCTCTCCTTCTTCTTCTCCTCCTCTCCTCTCCTTACCTCCTTCTTCTTCTCCTCCTCCCCTCTCCACTCCTCCCCTCTCCTTACCTCCTTCTTCTTCTCCTCCTCTCCTTACCTCCTTCTTCTTCTCCTCCTCCCCTCTCCACTCCTCCCCTCTCCTTACCTCCTTCTTCTTCTCCTCCTCTCCTTACCTCCTCCTTCTTCTCCTCCTCTCCTCTCCTCTCCTCTCCTCTCCTCTCCTCTCCTCTATAAAGAGGTTCACTGCAGGGACAACATGGCGTTAGGTGGAAATCATTCTTTCCATATGTCAGCCAGCGTAATGATCCAGTCCATTGTTTTCTAGCCAGTTGTGGTCAATAGGGTGTCACATCTAAGGTTGTGTAGTTAACTACCTGCTGCTGGGCGATGACTTAATGACATTCAAGAGATAATCTAAAGACCATGTTGTTGTGTTTTTTCCCTCTGTGAAAGATATCTGGCATCATTAATACCAACTAATATTGTTATTGCTTGAGCAGCGTGTCATTTGTCAGTGAGAAGTGTGCTCGAGGAAAATCAATGTTTAATTAAAGGGAAGGTGTTTAGCAGCATCAGACAAAAAAACAAAACAAACAAAAAACGAAAAACCGAGCCTGTTTAATGGACGGTCTCAGCTGATCACTGCTGTCTGACAGGAAGCTCACCGCTCTGATTAGCTGCATCTATCACCTCACTCATGGGAAATGGAGTACTACGACCAGAAGATTACAGTTAACCCACAGACAGTGTGCATCTGTAGTCATTTGTGTGTTACTGTAATTTAAAGGCATATGTGTGTGTGTGTGTGTGTGTGTGTGTGTCTGCTCAGGTCTGGAGGATCTCAGTTAACCAAATGATGTGCATTAATGAGTGGGCGTAGCATCAGTTGAGTTCTCAGTGAGTGTGTTAGTGCAGCCTGAGTGACTGTCAATGAGAGGAGGCGGTGTCCTCCCAGCTGTAACACACTGCCATTCAAACTGATGTATGACGCCACTAACACTCTCATATTAAAGGGACATTGTGTAACTTCTCCTGTTATCTATTCAGGAAAATTGATTATTTGGTTCAAAAGTCTGTTTTTCATTCATCAGTAATCCCCCCCATCAACAAACTAAAGTGTTCCTTTCAGCTCTGAATTAGCCGTTCATATCATTCATATCTCCATGGAGCGGGTAAGCTCGGTGCTGCTGCCATGTGGTGTCGCCATGTTTTTACGTTCAGTGGCAGCGTGACGGTAGGAAACCACGGAAACTCAGCGGAGACACCAAAGCTGTCGGCTCAGGTCACCGCGGTAACACAGTGAGGAGGAATGGAGCGTTACGGCTGAAATACACTGGGAACGGCCGCGACGCAAAACGTGTGTCGCGCGACAGCCGCAGCAGCTCGCGCCCATTCAGTCAATGGAAGCTCCTCCACCGGCCATGTGAGCGACGCGCACTCCAGCGGCCGTCGCGCGGCGTTTCTCTTCTTTTTCGCGCCAAGTCTATTTTATTTCCTCGTCGCATACTACGCGGCCCTCCAACAGGTAGAAAACTACAGAGAACTGTACATAAAACGAATATATTACGTTTAAAAGTGATTAAAATAAATGTCTCATGTACCAGAGGCAAAGCCAATAATTTGTTTTTTTTACATTGTGGATCCATGATCGTGTAGTTAAACAGTTAATTGATACCATTTAATATAGTCTGCACTTGCAAACCTACATAGTCAGCAAATTACCTGTGAAAAAGGTACTGTCAATCCATTTTAACAGGAAGGATGTAAAAATGTGTTAAGATGCATAAAGTGCACTCATTTACTGCAGCTTGACAAGGTGAAGCTGATAGCTGCAACAACAAACAGTGAAGCCGTGTCGCGTCGCGTCCGTGCCTGGTGTAGCAGTTAAAAAACTCCATTCCCAGTGTATTCCTGGCATTACACTGATGCTGCATTCACCTGCAGTCGGGCAGACGGCCGTCGGTAACAAACCAGATGTCATTTTAGTCACAGAAGTCCAGAGAAAGCCGGTAAAACGTGGGTCAGGTAAACAATACCACATCGCCATGACAACATATTGTCACGTGTATTGTTTTGCCTCGTGCTGACGGACCACTTGTTTACATAGAGGCTTGTTTATGCCGTTACCTGCAGCAGCTGTCGTCCGTCTGCTGTCTGCCCAATTTCATGTGAATGCAGCATGAAAAATATGATTGAGTTGCTTGTGATCTACAACCACAATGCTAGATGGGAGGAATTCCTACACAATGTACCTTTAAACACCAGATCACTTAGTCAATCACCATGCATCCACCTCAGAATGTGGCTTTTGTGAGGTGTTTTCCTCAGTTATTCACAATTACTCAAACACAATTGCTTTTTGAAACCTCAAAACTGTAAACACAACACCACTGATCACACAGAAAAATGGAAAACACTGTCACTGCACAACGTGTTTGCCCCCTGTGTCCTGCTCCATCCATACTGTAGTACACTACCATCACAGGCTGGAAATGCCACCTCGCTCCTGCATTGATCCAGCACCGGCCTCTCCAGATCAATGGGAATTAAAATATTCCTGAGGCTAGACAAGAATCCAGGGTCACAACCTTTAGGTGACTCACACTGATTGGATGAAAAGGTTGCTGTTCACTCACACTGTGATCCTGCCATAAGCCACAGGGGGATAGGGTGCTCACACACACACACACACACACACACACACACACACACACACACACACACACACACACACACACACACACACACACACACATGCACGCACGCATGCACGCACACACACACACAAACTTTTACATCTACCATGACCACTTCTTGGTGACTGTGATCGTACATAGGAATTCCAAAATGCATTTGTTGAAAAAATATCATACATATTATGGAAATATCACTTTTTGAAGGCTCTTTAACATATATTTAGGTGTTTGTCTTGCCTTCCAGCCTCCAAAATGTGAGAATTGACAAATAAAAATCTGTAATGTGCAGGCTGCATGTGGTTTTACAGCTGTATCCTCAGTTGTCTTCCAGTGATGTAACTAGGATTCAAATTTGCATAACCCCACCCCTACCTGGTACCAGTCGAAGGGGCGGGGCAAGCAGTGGCTCATTTGCATTTAAAGGGACAGACACTGAAACCAGCCGTTCTGAACAGCGCTGTTTAGAGAGGATGAAAAGAGCTGTGATGTTTGATCCTTGGGGGATTTTGACCGAAACATGTCACAGACATGTCTTTAAGACACCTGGAAACTGTTTTAATTTGTGGAAAGGGGGCGAAATATGTCTCCTTTAAAGAGGAACTATGCAGAATTTGTATCCTTTTTTACCTTAATTAAACAGCTTTGGAGTAATTGTGATGGTTTAATAAATGGCTTAACTTGTTACGAGGGAGAATGGAGGCTCTCTGCCTTCCGTGTGCGTGTCACTTATTGCGTCTCTTGACTGAAAAACAACTTTGCAAGATCGAGGCTGCTGCCCCCGGTGTCCCAGCTCTCCGCTCCACGCACTGCGACACAAATGCACCCTGTAAACCATAATCTCTTGTTTATGACAGATTAAACTACACAAATATACACGTCGTAACATCGTATATGATATATAACGCTATCTACCGCTCTATTGATTGATTTCTCACCGGCTTCGTTGTAAACAAATGCACATGGCCAGGAGGAGGGTTAGCAAAACTTACAGACTTACACAGTTCCTCTTTAATTGTATATGAACATAATTTCTGGGACACAGGGTTATAGTTCTACACATGTCATGAGGACATCGTACCCACCAAGACAATTTGTTCAGACTATCCATCACAGTGTTAGACAGGGCTACAATGATAAAACCGTGGACTGTTTTAAGGCCTGAAACTAACACCACTGGGTTTGTTTTCATCCACTGCTCAACACTTAAGCAAGAAGTGCCCAGGACACTCAGTGTGTCAGTGTGTGTATGTGTGTGTGTGGGAGAGAGGTGGTAAATGTCCTTTTGCCTTCTCTGGCTGACATTTTTCTCCAAATCAGCTGGTAACCAACACTTGTTCCACACTTGAACTCTTGGTAATGGATCACTTGGTCCAAGGTGTGTGTGTGTGTGTGTGTGTGTGTGTGTGTGTGTGTGTGTGTGTGTGTGTGTGTGTGTGTGTGTGTGTGTGTGTGTGTGTGTGCATGTGTGT
The DNA here is from genome assembly GCF_905171665.1 of Trachurus trachurus. Classification (NCBI taxonomy): domain Eukaryota; kingdom Metazoa; phylum Chordata; class Actinopteri; order Carangiformes; family Carangidae; genus Trachurus; species Trachurus trachurus. Next base: position 29,209,063 of record NC_139906.1, on the reverse strand, counting down.
TGTCTCAGTCTTACAGTGCACATGCAGCTCACATACACAGACACACACACACTCTGGGCCATTTTCTCTTTGTGCTTTTTTGCACGTCCTTGTGCATGTCTGCACTCTATAAACATGTGTGTGTGTGTGCTGCAACTCAACTTGTCCGTATACCAAGAAAGCAAACACACACACACTCAACACCTCACCCCCGCCCCTGCACAGATGTGTGCGCGCGGTGTTTGCGCGTGTGCACAAATAAATATCTCAGGCCTCTCAGATTGCTGCAAGATTTATTCCCCTGCCAAGGCAGCAGAAAATTGACTTGTTTCATGGAGGCAGGGTATTGACACACTACAGAGAGAGAGAGAGAGAGGGAGAGAGAGAGAGAGAGAGAGAGGAAAGAAGGCAAAAAAAAATGCAGGCACCGAGTCAGAGCAGAGAACGATTAATGGAGCACAGGTAAAGAGAGAATGAAGGAAGGGCGAGAGGGGTAAGCGGCGGAGTGAGTGAGAGAGTAATGTAATCAGCAGTGTGGGAAATAGCTGAGAGTAAAATGGCCTGGCTGACATTTATATAAGAGGATATTGATGACATGAAGCCACCTCTCTGATAAAGCTGCTCATTTAACCAGTACATCATTCACAGCCTGCAGAGACACCACACGGTCGCTGGCTCTGTGTGTGTGTGTGTGTGTGTGTGTGTGTGTGTGTGTGTGTGTGTGTGTGTGTGTGTGTGTGTGTGTGTGTGTGTGTGTGTGTGTGTGTGTACTCTCTGTGAGTTTTATTCCTTTAGAGCAGTAACATTTTTCTCCTTCAAAGGACAGTTGTTTAGAATTAAATAAACTGAGATAAACAAATGTAAATGTTGTTCAGCTCACAACAGCATCAGATTTGTGCTTGAATGAATGAATGAGTGTAACTAATGTTTTGAGAATGAAAGAAGCTCCTACGACTCAATGCAGAGACGGTTACAGGGAAAAGACTTAACACCCCTGTTATTGCTGGATGTGAGAAGCCTCTCGTGCGTTTGCATGTCCTTAAACCAATCACAACCTTCATGTGTGATGATGAGCTCATGCAGGATGCACTGATGGTGTCACTGCAACATCATGTTAGAGGGGAACATGTGCACATGTGGAGATGAGCAACACCCTGTGGATCCCACATCCAAACCTCTACCTGCCTGCTAGACTTTAAAGGGAACCTATTGTGGTTTTCCAGCTTTTCAGACTCATAAATATGTTTAAAATGTCAGATACTTGTTCTAGAGGACGTTGAAGGGGAAAAACACTGTTCAGTACATCAAAGTACATCAAGCGTTTTCATTACCCATGAGCCTCCACGCCGCACGGTGAAATTCTTGGACCAGCGCAAGACGGACGAAAGCGAAAACAGTCGGAGGTTCAAAGATGATCAGATACCGTCATAGTTCTGACCATAACGGTGGTGTTATTCCTATGAGCCGCCGGGCAGCGTCCGGGAAACCGAAACTAGGAAATGCCGACCTAACAAAATAACGATAAAGACAAAAAAGTAAAAGTACGATTTACATTAACTATCTCTGGAATTTTAAGTCTTTAAAGGCCATTTTCTCAAAATGAGTTTTTCCTCATATTTTCCACTTCAGCAGCACTTTGAGACACCAAACCATCCAGTTTTATTCCTGTCTACAGTATATTCTGAAGCTTTTTACAGAGGGGATTGTTGATATATCATTCACAGCCTGATTTATACAACATTTTATTCCTAAAACATAGTGAAATTAGATTTTTTTTTTTTTAGGGCTGGTGACAGTATTTTCTCATTAACAGAGAGACATCCAAAATCCCCTCTCAATCAACACAATAAAAAATAATTGTGAAAGGGGTTTATCCATTGTTCAGATTTCAGTTCTGGAAATGTATGCAAATTAGTGCATATGTCATCAGATATTGCCTCCTTTACATATTTAAACATACATTTTGACAAAACTTGTAATACAAAAAATATCTGTCTTAATGTGAGTGATAAACTTGGGAGGTTTCATGGTGATATCTGTTAGTTAAAACTTTGACCCTATTCACCTGTAGTAATCCACATGGGCAGTTTCAGGAGCTCTGAACCACGAGTTTGACACATCACAGGTTGAGGGGAAGTTCCACTGAATCCTGGTATTTCAGAGCAAAGCAGGAAAGAGCCAGAATTTACGCAGACAGCATGTATGAGATATGGAGTTGTTTTTTTTCCAATAGTGCCCCCACTGGGGTCCCATATCATATTAAAAGTCCCTGAAATAAGCATAATGTTCCCTTTAAGTTGGAGTCTGTGTCCTCATTGTTGTATGCTCACCTTTACCAGTTCCAATTAGCCTAACCTGCTGCATGCTTGTTCTTTATTTCCCTCATCTGCCTCCTGTTTCCATAGTTACTCATCAGTTCATTTGCTTATCTCTCTGCACGCACACACACTTGGGTAAGTGTATCTGGTGAGATGGGCAGTTTTTCTGCTGTTCTCAGCATTGGGATTACCAGCTTCATATTTAGCTGATACTCTCACTGGGTTTGTACACACAGCAGCTACACTGCTACCACTATGTACACTTTTATACTGCGTTGATACTGTTACTGTCAATGAAGGGCATGTTCATTATTTACTTAAAGGGATAGTTCAACATTTTGGCAAATTGGCCCATTGCCATAATCCCTATAGTCATAGCAGTAGGTTCGTTACCTTTAATTGTCGGTGTAAGCTATTTTTAGAATGGCGGAGCAGAGCAGCAGGCTGGACAAGTTGTGACCTGCACATTCACCACGCTATGAGATAATAACGGAACGTGTTGGAACCGAACAGAGTTGTTTTAGAGGGAAATTCATGCAAAACAGCTGATGCACGTTGCGTTCAGGGACAGTTTTTCTGCAAGCAGACTCTGTATTTACCCTGTATTTACCTCGAAAACGTCTCCGTTTCGTAACGTTCCGTTATTATCTCATAGCGTGGTGAATGTGCAGGTCACAACTTGTCCACGAAAGCGTTTTGGAGTTTTTGTATTTTGTATTTGATGAGTTTGATGAGGGAAACCAAGAAATTCCTTGAGCCTTCATTGTGTAGCTCTGAGCAGCTCACGGCTCTGCTCCGCCGTTCTAAAAACAGCTTGCACCGACAAATAAAGGTAACGAACCTACTGCTATGACTATAGGGATTATGGCAATGGGCCAATTTGCCAAAATGTTGAACTATCCCTTTAAACACACAGCACCATGACAATGACAAAGCAAATCCTACACCTCTAATGGAAAACAATGGGTTTTATATTATATTATAGTCTTATCATTGGATTATAATGGGAGTTTACATGGAGAAATGTTTGATCAGTCTTTGGGTAGAGTTTTAGTCCACAGTTCGGCATGGTACTAAAGACAAGTTATAGTAATAACAACACAACAACAATGATATAACATAATATACTCAGTATAGGTGTGTTTTATGTGATTATATGAATTCAGTCTTGTTGTTTTGACTGATATGACTTTAAAGGTACGATATGTAAGAATGTGGCCAAAATTGTTGCTGCAGTCAAATTCAAAACACAGCAGCGCGTTGTCCCCCCTCCCCTACCCACCAGACTCCAGGTTGCCAGACAGCGACGCGCTAACATCCGCTCTGCTCACTCAGTCAGTCTCAAAGCAGAGTAAAAAGCTAAATATTCATCAACAACCTCACTGTTTTATTGCTCTGACTCACAGTAACTACGAGCGGAGTTCACGTCACTCAGGTGATCTGCAAGTTATTGTTACATTCACCGCTCCGACGCTGTGTCTGCAGCGCTGACACACACACACACGCACACACGCACAGACACGCACACACAGACACACACACTGTAACCGCGCATCTACCGGAGCCGTAGTGCGTGTTAATCACGCCGTAGATGAGCCAACATATGAGACGTCTTACCGCAGAATAAACGACGCGAGCCGCTCCGGTTCTCCTCCACTTTCTGACGTCGGATCATAAAACATGAGGACCGGAGACAGGCGACCTGACCGGGACAGACTCCTCTCATGAACCGCTCCACACGTTCACAATCACTTCATTTACCTCCGGCTCCATTTCGCCACATTTCCTCCCTCTTTTCTAACTTTCACTCTGTAATTCTTCCCTTTAGCTTTAGCGTTAGCAGCAGCTCAAACTAACTAGGCTACATGCTCACAACAGCAAGCTGTGTAGCCTATTAAACGACAGAGCGACAAGCCGCTTATTTCTACCGTGTGATATCAAGCAAATATTACCAATAACCGATAATAGAACACAATCTTTTTTTTCATGATCTCGTTTTATCTCCCAGCCGTATTTGCAGCTCAGTGGAAGCTAACTGGCAACCCGGAGGCTGAAATGCCACAGACGCTGTGACAGGGAGAGAGCGCTGGGTGGCGACACAAGCCAACCGTAGAAATTCAAAACATAAACATCATTTGCGGTCCGCAAAACATTTTTTTTAATGCGAATATCTTGGCTGTAGGATTGTTGTTGGTGAGTTCAGTATGTTATATGAACATTATTCCTGAGTCTCTATTACATATTAGGACGATTTTACAGCCAGTTGCTTTAGATTTCTTACATACTGTACCTTTAAAGATGATAATATTGTTGGTATATGTGTTGGTTCTTCTAATCAACGTGCTGGATGCTGAAGAAATGCTGGGCAGATGTAAAAAAAAAAAAAAAAAAAAAAAAACAGTAAAGAGTGTGACGACATGACCTCATAAACAACACACACACACCTCCTCACTCCTATGTCTATTCAGCTTCCTGTGCACAGTCTCACAGATCCATTGATAACAGCCATATGTAACTGAAGTCAATGATTTAACAGTCTGAGGCAGCGGAGCTCAGTGGCTAACAGTAACCTGAGCTCCACAGACTGTGTGAGCCCAGTCTCTTTGTGTGTGTGTGTGTGTGTGTGTGTGTGTGTGTATTCACACAGGTGCCTACAGAAACACCACGCCAAATTTAACTAAAGATCTTACAGATAAATCTAACTGTATCTACAGAATGTACACATCATCATGTGCAGCGTTGGTTGGACGCAGTTTCCCTCTATAACATGCAGACACCATGGCACTGTGTATTTCTCACCACATTATGTTGATGACAGTGCAGCAGCCTCCGGTTGCTTATGCTGACCTCAGGTCAGTAAGTCACAGAACTGTGCTGACACTGACCTGTCAGAGCTCTCCACAATACTCTACAATATTACACATGACATGATAGATGTAACAACAGATTCCATTGTTAATAATATATAGTCATTGTCAGCATGGTTCTGTGCATGACACTGTGTGTGTGTGTATAATACATTGGCATAAACCTGGCACAGTGGATCAGACATCTTCATCTTTACCTCTTTAGAAGGTGGTATATAGACAGTACATACATAGACACACACACACACACACACACACACACACACACACACACACACACACACACACACACACACACAGATACACACTCCATATTCAGCGTATAGAAACAAACACAGACAAAGATGCAATCACTCACTTCCCCGCTGACTCGTGACCTCAGGAGTTGACCTCCATTAACCTGTGATGACCCAGAGCAGCAGGCTCCACTCTGACACTCTGAGCTGTTGTTGTTTACTGACACACTTTACTTTCTATCACACACACACACACTCACACACACACACACATATTTTGACAGGTGATAGTGGGAGAAAGACAGATGACAGTAACAGTATTAACGATGGCTTGGGTCCATGTAGGTGTAGATCCAGGGCCGTGCCAGTATACTGTCACTGTTATGTTTTGGTAATGTCATCATCAGTTTGTCATTTCAGCTGTGGTGAGATTATTACTACTACTAATGATAATGGTAATAATAGTAACCATAATGTATACAGCACTTTTTATACACAAGCTCAAAGTGCAAAAAAAAAAGTAATACAGTAATAGAAAATAAAAAATATTGATGATAGTAAATGATTATTAAAATGTATAATATTAACTAAAGTAAATAATAACAATTATAAGCTAAATTGAACAAATTTGTTTCCAGACACATTCCTCTTTTTATTCCAATTTGACCTTAGGTATAATGATTATATACTCAGTCCCAATTACCAGTTTTGAGAGGATATACACTTTATCTATCCAGAACAAATCACATTGTCGTCATTCATTTCATGAGAAGAGGTAAAAAAGAAAAAAAAAATCTTATTGCAACATTATGGGCAACAATGTATTTTCTTGTAGGTCGTCCTACAGTTTAGGTTTTCACGTTATATTGTGCTTTTGTACATTAAATTGTAACATTAATATTATTATAAGGTGAAGGCTTCAAATAAGCCCACTGTGGTTTTTTGCCTCTTTCATTATTACCTATTATGTTTTATGCTGTATTCTTTTAAATTGATATTTAAATAAAAGAACTATGGTGTTTTGAGGTCACATGCCCATTTGTATTATGGTGGACTTTTGGGACAATTAGACAGTAGAGGTTCTGAGGGATCATGAAGGGAACATGAAATGACAGAATCGCTAAGATGTGTAAGACGGTGCCAAACCATTAAAGGTGCCATATGTAAGAATGTGGCCAAAAACGGTTACTGCAGTCAAATTCAAAACACAGCGATCTCGTTTTTTCTCCCAGTCGTAGCGGCAGCTCAGTGGAAGCAGACTGAGGCTGAAATGCCACTGACGCCACCGTGACTGGGAGAGAGGGCTAGGCGGCGCAACATATAAACATGTAAATTCAAAACATAAACATGATTTGCAGTCTGCAAAAAAAGATTTTTAATGCGAATACTCTGGCTGTACTATTGTTGTTGGTGAGTTCATCATGTTATATGAACATTATTCCTGAGTCTCTGTGACATATTAGGAGGATTTTACGGCCAGTTGCTTTAGATTTCTTACATATTGTACCATTAAGAGTTTTGTATACAAGGACACAGGGAGCCAGCGAAGTACATGACTCACATGTAATACAGTGTATATCAGTGTTTCACAACCATTCCATAATACTGTAATACGGAGGCCTGATGATTCCTTTTCAGGTCCAGGTTTCTCTCTGGATGTAGTGAGTGGTCCGACCAGCAACAACAGTAAACAACAAGGACTTGGTTTTTAAGATATTTTTGTATCTGTTTACTGTTTGGTAAGGATTTGTCAGTCCACTTTCAATACCTACAGTATAGGGGCCCACCAGTGGACTCTGGCTTGCAGGCTGGGGGCCACTGGAATATCACCAACATCAGGTGAACATCTGAATATGTCGAATTCCCATAATACATTATTTATATGCATTTTTTGGCCATATACCTGAGAATTCATATTGAAATTCCCATCATCTGTGTAGATGACACATGTACACAAACCCTCTCTGGACATCTGACTCATCACCGCAGCAGGAGGAGAGAGTGCGTCTGAATAAGTGTGTTTTCGTGTGTTCGGTGTGCTGACATTTGGGATTCGAACATGATCTGACACCTGGCCCCGGTGTTAACCCTTTGTGCATACCACGCAGATACTGTCACGTTACAATAGCTACAGTGATCCGTGCCTCTGGCCGGCTCGGGGCCGCTGCAGGCAGGGAAAGTTTATCCCGTCTTGTGTCCCTGGAACAGGTGCAGGATTTTGGCATTGAGGGTGCAGCTTAGTGCTCAACAGCCGAGAGGGGTCGGAAAATAACATTTTTACTGCACACGCAAGGAAAAGGTCTGAGAAAGAGGGAAGTATGGAGAAAGGGTTTTTACATGTAGGTGTTATAGGGTAAACTCTCAGTCCAGTTTCCCCTCTTAACAAGAATAAATAAATAAATAAATAAATAAAAGGAGAGCCATCTGTTTGTGCACACATAATTTATTGGTCTTTAATACTGGTATCATAATCACCAGCTGTAGGTCAGAGCTCAGCCACTGCTCTATTTACCCTACACCTCTTTCCACACGCCTAACAAGGACATTTACTACTGTGCTACTGCTGTCATCAAGAATACACAACTTCATTACAGTCAATTAAATCTGACAACACGCGACCCGGGCGTCTTTCGACACGTAACACAAAGGACGCTTCATCTCGTTCGCTGGTGTCACAATAAAGGCCTGAAGTTAAAATGAGCCAACTGCTTTGTCAACACATTAACCTCAGGCCATTTGGTTTGGGAACATTTGTCTGGCCTCACTCACGTCCAAACATGTCTCCGCTGTCGCTCCGTTTTTTTACGAGCTGGCATTAGAAGTCGTTGGCTGGAGATTCCTGCGCTTCCACGGCGGCCGTTCCCCCCGCGGCCTGGAGCTCTCAGAGGCAACATGGGAACGTGAGGAAACTGGGAGAAGGCCACACACGGAGGACACGCAAGTTTCACACATCAGTTACACACACACACACACATGGGCTGGGGGAGATGGGAGGAGATTCCAAGGAGGTCTGTCAAAGGAATGAGTTTGAGTGCTTGGATTGGATGGACTGGGAGAAGGAACCAATTGACACCTGTAGTCCTGGTACACACAGAGAGCAGGAGCACATGTGTTTAAATGTCCCATTTACACTTGACTTTGAGATCCCGATGGAGATAAAGTATGGATGCACGGCCTGACGTGATATTTGAACAGGTGCGAATGGTGACAAATAAAACTGGAATCTGAATCTTTCATACACAGCTCATATAGGATTAGGATACATATAGAAACAGAGTGGAGAAACCTGCTGTACTGAGTCTGTATTTGAATTTGAACAAATCAAGACTCTGTAAAGATGTTAATGTAGCGTCAGTTAAATGAATGTCTTTAAATTTGTCTCTTCTCTAAAAAGCCTCAAATTTAAGACTTAGACGTGACTTTGCTCCAAATGTAATGAGAGCTCGTCCCTTCCTGTATCTCAGCTCAAACTGTTGAATTCCAAAGGTGCCAGGCAGCTGGCAGGTTTGCTGAGTCAGCATCACCAATACACATAGAGCCAAATACACATCAGACCTAATTAATGGTGTGTAGACAGTTACAGTGTGTATGCAAATATATTAATCTAAATTCAAGGAAGACCACTTCTAGATGCAAAGTCAACCCTGTACAGGATGAATTCCTTATTTTCAATCTGCTTCAATCATGTTAATGGAACCAGTTTGACACGATTTCAGCTCTGCAGTATCACACATGATTCTTGGGGAAGGAGCATCAGAAGGTGACAGTGAGAGTCAGAGATACTCAGATATGATATGATATGTGAGGAATAATGTTGAGTGAGACGGTCGTTATGGAGAAATAAACCTTGATGGCTTTGCGTCGGGGTTCTATTCATTCATTCTATTCTATTCATCCTGAAGGTTTTTTTTCTCACTCTACATTATCCCTCTAATTACACAGCTTACGAGGGAAATAAATAATTTGAGACACAATGTTGATCATGAATACAGATGTTATTGGTTTATAAATTGCATCAAATATCTTACAACATTTATTGGTTTATATTTGACGAACCGGGAAGAGGAGCTTCGAGAAACTTCCGCTACAAACAAGCTTGAAATATAGACTTATTTAATTTTATTCGGGACAATTTCACATTTTGGGGCTTCAATACAAGACGGACATTACATACGAGCAGCATGGAGGTATTTGGATGTTTTTTGGTGTGTCTTTTTGTTACGAAGACAGTTGGTATCCATTTGCAACCGTTATATGGACATGCACTGCTACGCCGAGACCCCCTGTAACTCAGAGAAGCCACGGAGGACTCTGAAACTTCTCCCAGCCCTTAGTCCACATGAGGGGGAGGAGATAATGAGTGAAATTTCAATTTTGGGTGAACTATCCCTTTAACAACCATCAACAGACAGTAGAATGTAATGATTGACCAATCAGAATGTGGCATTCACTAGAACCGTGTAATATGATATGATTGGAGAGGATATGATACGATATAATATGATAACTTTCACTTGTATGAGTTTTTATCGACCAGGACTATCTGTACTTTAAACAGCTACCAAATACAGGTGTGAACTTTGTCCACCTCTGGATGTCACCAGCCAAAACACCCGACATGTAAAGGACCTGCCACCAGTGTTTGGATGCTCTCATACGTTTCCATTGCAGCATCATTTCTCCTTTCCATAGCTCAACAATGTGTCAGTGAACTACACACTATCAGTGACCATCCAACCCATGACTATGCAGTAGTTATTAGGCCTACTAGTATTAGTCCATCATATGAACAATGACAAAGCTCCATAGTTGCAATTACAGAGAGAGCAGATGATCAGAGACTTTTCAAACTTTCCTTTAATGGATTTAAACTGAGAGTGACTTCTTGCATTTGTCTTGAGCCTTTGCCAGACAGAGAACGTCTTATGGCCATTTTAATATTTAGAGCTGCAGTCTGAACCCATGCTCTGGTGCCACAGTGGGGATTTGAATTATCTGCACCACTTCAACCAGGGCTGGAGAACATATCTCACTGGGCAGTGATATTAAGTCCACAAGACTCTGTAGATGTGTCATTTCCAGACCTTTATAATGAACCCTTCACTGGGACAAATGCTGTAGATCTCTTGTGTTGAAATTCAGTTCATGTGACATGTGTTTGCCATGTGTAGCTGGTCACACTCTGCAAATTTAACTTAAATGCTCACAAGTTCAAAAATCAGAGAGCAGCAGATTTGTAAGCCCAGCGTGGATGTACAGTACAGTGGAGGATGACAAAGACTCTTGATAAAGCCTCGATGTGCTCTGACCAACTTCATGCTGAATGACTTCTAAAGATGCCATCAGTAATATGTTTAGGGTTACATGTTGAAAGTAAGCCCACACACTAACTCAGCAGTCGGGTCTTTTATGGTTTCAGACTGGCAGTAATGTTGCAGCAGCTCTGAGGACCAGAACCATGTTCAGCATGTACTCATGCCTCCCTATGAGCCTGGAGATGAAAGAGCCCAGCGAGGGGTATCTGATATCAGCCTATAGGGATTAGAAGGGGATCAAGCTTTAATTCCCTCACCAGCACAAACGCTCAGCCTTAAATCACAAGATGAGTTTCACATAGGTGAAATTTGTTTTTCTTTTCCATTCACAGTCAGACCATCATTAACACACACACACACACACACACACACACACACACACACACACACACACACACACACACACACACACACACACACACACACACACACACACACACACACACACACACACACACACACACACACACACACACACACACAAACCCCACCTCTTAGCATTTGCATTAACATGGTCATACAACTACACAGTAACAGCAAATGTGTTATAGGAAACATCTAAATTAAATTTAACAGGACGAATAGGAATATAATTATGTACTTTAAACAGCTATACAGTCTCAGTAGGTTTTTGTTTATGGACTGATAAAATGTAAACAATTTTTAACGCTGAAATAAAAGTGAATTTATATGTGGCTGACAATTATGATATTGTGATTAGCTGCAATGAGGCTTTGTGACTGGAAGAACTATTGGTCTCATATTTCCCATAAATCCATCATCCTCTCATCATTGTATTAATCATGGTTATAATTATATCACTGCAATAAACACTGCTGCTACTTTTATTCCATCTCTGCCCTGCACTTGTTCTGTGAGCAATGAGAGTGCTGAGAGTTTGGAGCAACAAGTGTTACACTACTGTAAGACTTGTTTAAATTTTTCAAAGTAAAACAGGTCAGATCTGTCTTGGACTCTGGATGGGCTGAAAAAGACCTTTAGAAATGATGCTGCTCCTCGATTGGCTTAGGTTAGCCACGCCCACCCAGTGGCAAAAGCTACATGCATAACAAATGACTTCATACTGATACTGACACAGTGCATCTAACACTGCACTTAATGCTACAACTGTTTTTACTGGTCCTTGTTTGTAATATGCTGTGGCTCATGAATGCTCAGTGAATATGAATGATGGTATACGTTGCAATGTTTTTTTTCGTTGTTGTTTTGGATGGATTGGATGTAACTATGGACACAGATAATTTCTGCTATGAAGTTAAATCATCTGTACAGACATGGTATTTGTTTGAAAACACCGCTTTTTAATAAAAACGCAGCAGTGTGAATGTAGCTTCAGGGGTCGTCACATGATTAATGGGAGGAAGAACAAACTATGGTCTGTTTTCAATTCTAATCTGTGATTTGAGGTGAGGTGCTGGATCATTTGAACATTTATTGAAATGAAACCAAGCGTGAAGTTTGGAAGGAAATTCACTATTTGATGGAGCAGTTAACAACAAAGACATCTAAAATGTGACAGCTAGCCATTTACTGTGAGACACCGAAAAGGTTTAATCGGCAATGATATACAAGTGGATACAGAAAAGTAAGGTAACACTTTACAATATGTACACACTATTAAGCATAAGTTAATCATTAAATACTGAATTCATCACTTATAACACATGAATACTCATTAGTATGTAGTTTATAACACAGTTAAAAAAGCACTAACTGTCTTTAGAAACTACATATTAATGAGTATTCATGCGTTATAAATGAAGAATTCAGTGTTTATTCATGCTTAAAGGGACATTGTGTAACTTCTCCTGTTATCTATTCATGAAAATCGATTATTTCGTTCAAAAGTCTGTTTTTCATTAATCAGTATTAACAAACTGAAGTGTTCCGGTAAGCTGCATGTAACAGCATAAACAAGCCTCTATGTAAACAAGTAGTCCGTCAGCACGAGGCAAAACAATACACATGACAATATGTTGTCATGGTGATGTGGTATTGTTTACCTGACCCACGTTTTACCGGCTTTCTCTGGACTTCTGTGACTAAAATGACATCTGGTTTGTTAGCGACGGCCGTCTGCCCGACTGCAGGTGAATGCAGCATCAGTGTAACGCTCCATTCCTCCTCACTGCGTTACCGCGGTGACTTTTCACAGACGCCACCTCGACCTGAGCCGACAGCTCCGGTGTCTCCGCTGAGTTTCCGTGGTTTCCTACCGTCACGCTGCCACTGAACGTAAAAACATGGCGACACCACATGGCAGCCAGCACCGAGCTTACCCGCTCCATGGAGATATGAATGATATGAACGGCTCATTCAGAGCTGAAAGGAACACTTCACTTTGTTGATGGGGGGGATTACTGATTAATGAAAAACAGACTTTTGAACCAAATAATGGATTTTCGTGAATAGATAACAGGAGAAGTTACACACTGTACCTTTAATAGTGTGTACTTAAAGGGATAGTTCACCCAAAATTGAAATTTCACTCATCTACTCACCCTCATGTGGACTAAGGGCTGGGAGAAGTTTCAGAGTTATCCGTGGCTTCTCTGAGTTACAGGGGGTCTCGGCGTAGCATGTCCATATAACGGTTGCAAATGGATACCAACTGTCTTCGTAACAAAAAGACACACCAAAAAACATCCAAATACCTCCATGCTGCTCGTATGTAATGTCTGTCTTGTATTGAAGCCCCGAAATGCGAAATTGTCCCGAAAAAAATTAAATAAGTCTATATTTCAAGCTTGTTTTGTAGCAGAAGCTTCTCGAAGCTCCTCTTCCCGGTTCGTCAAATTACATACATTACATACGAGCAGCATGGAGGTATTTGGATGTTTTTTGGTGTGTCTTTTTGTTACAAAGACAGTTGGTATCCATTTGCAACCGTTAAATGGACATGCACTGCTACGCCGAGACCCCCTGTAACTCAGAGAAGCCACGGATAACTCTGAAACTTCTCCCAGCCCTTAGTCCACATGAGGGTGAGTAGATAATGAGTGAAATTTCAATTTTGGGTAAACTATCCCTTTAATATAAAGTGTTACCAAAAATAATATTATACAAAAATGAACAAGAATGGAAAAGGAAAGTATAAAGGCTGAAAGAAAGGAAAGGAGGAGGTGGACAAAAAGAAAAAAAATATCTGAGAATGAACCCTTTAAATCAGTGTCAGTGATTAAAGAGGAGAGAGTGAGATCTGGCCTGTGAGATGAAGAGTGAAGAAGAGAGGAAGCCAGAGAGGAGGAACAAAAGGTTAATAACAGTGATGAGCGGGAATTGGCAGGGAGGCCATTAAAAACAAAAGAGCAGGAGGGAGAAGCCAGAGGCTGGAGGTGTACGGTGCAGCGCTGACAGCCTTAAATGGAAAGGTCTGACTTGACTGTACACTACACCACAAGTGTCATAGGCTGCGCCGCATGATGCTTGTCTAGTTGCAGGGAAAACAATCACAGTACTCAGTCAAGCCATTAATAACTGTTTGCAAGTCTGTGTGTGTGCATATGTGTGTGTGTGTGCATCACATATGCCCATTTGTAAGAGTGTGTGTATGTGTGTGTGTGTGTGTGCTCCAGGGTGTTAATTTCCAGCGATGGGATGAGTCCTTGGCATCCCAGCGTGATTCATATTAAAAGTCAATTGGCCTTAAAATTTGGCCAGACCCCCAAAGTCTGCAGCGGCGAGACGTAGCTGTCAGCTAATGGCACGGCGAGCCCACACTCATACTGGCTGAAATTGAATCTGACCACAGAAGCCAATGGGCCAGACACAAGAGTGTCACAACGACTGACCATTACGCCGTTGATGACATCCTTCCCCGCGATCCTCCGGCGCACGCTTCCCCCCCTCGCCCGGCACGCTGCTGCTGCTGCTACCGCTGGCCAGTTGGTAGCGTGTTGCCCACGAGCTCCCATCTGTGACACATTGAGATTTATGGAGAATAAAGCTCCCAAAAGAGCTCTTACATCAAACTGTATGAACTGTTTTGGTACAGGAAATGCACCAGCGCTGCCGTACGTATACGTGCAAGGGCCGTGCGCATGTGTTGTCTGTAACCTCTTGGCCTGTAACATTAGCGAGAGCTATCAGCATCTCCTTGCTCTTAATTTTTCGCCTGTGTGCCTGTGTGCTGAGGTATGTCAGTGCTGGCTGGGAAATAGAAAGAGATGAAAGCAGAGAGGCTATTACCCTCCTGCTGCTGCTGTGATTTCACTACAACCTCAACTATAATTACCGTGCACGCTATTTTGCAGCAGCACCAAACTTTACCACTTAGGACCAGAGCATTTGTTTCTGGTTCAAAAACTTCTTGTAATCTCCTCCTTAGGCCTGCCATGATTTAGCCTGATGAACAAAAAAGGGCTGGAAAGTAAAGGCTGAAAAAGTTGGAAGTTGTATTCATTTCTGCGCAGTCATTACTGTGAGCCGCCTGCAGAACTTCAACTGTGAAGCCTTGGATGAGTTAAATGATGAGTGTGAAAGGTGTCAGAAAGAAGATCCTGTGCACATTAAAGCAGAAGTAAGTGATCCGTCATTTCGGCTAACTTCCTGTCAGCAGATGGAGTTAGCAGCCCCCGCCCTCGTCCCTACGTCACCACATTCACGTGCATCCCTTGGCTGCACACACAGAGAGGACCGCCCCTTTATGCCGTTCTCTCTCCTCATTGGATAAAGGTTGTAGGATACAAGGAAAGTTTTCTCCTCGGCTTACAGCAGAGCAGAGTGACTGACAGACCCGTGTTTCAGACCAAACACTCTATAGAAGTGATTGCTGTCGGAAGATACAACTATTTAAGACTTAAAAAAAGGAAGGAAAAAAAAAGGATTTGTGGACTTATATTAACACAAATATTCCGCTTACTTCTGCTTTAAGTCAGAAAGACAGGGCTTTTATTTTGAAAACTGAGTAGCTCCCTGTACTTATGGCAGTGATAGGTGTAGTAACCCTTTTATTTACCAAAATAATCACAGCAGCTGATTGAGTGAGTTTGATGACGCCTGAAAATGAAAAGAGTGTCCAACAAAGTCTCCAACAACAACAAAGACTGATTTCAGTCTCATGGTTGTTGCTTCAATATCTAAACAAAACCCAAATCCTTTTCAAAAGACGGTCTATTTTCCAATATAAACACTATACAAACATTCACTTCAGCCACACTGTCTTCTGTTATCTGTTATCAGCTGCACCTGAGACCGATTGCCTGCTGAATCAAAGACACTTCGCATCAATGCTTGATGCTTGGGATGTTCACCAAAATAAAACACATACTTGACTTACAACAGGCTATTTGAGTCAGTACTGATTTACATGTAATGGCAAGCTATAAGCCAATAGAGGAAATTGATAATTAAAACAAACCAAAAAACAAAAAGCAAATGCATATTTTGGTTTTTACTTGAACAAACTTGTTGGGTGAAGATCAGATATATTAAGCTTCTGATACACACAGATGACCTACTAAAATAAACAGTGCTGTTGTCGGGTCTATTCAGTTTTAGTAGGCTGTTGGTTTGGACAGTTGGTTAAAGAGGCAGCCTGTGGTGAAAGTGTTTCTGACGCCCTGCCCAGTGACAAACTCAAGGGGACAATGTGAAAAACAGTTTGTATGAAGGAAACATGTATAAATGCCTAACTGGCAGCATGTCAGAGCTCAGAATATGTCCTGATAAACAAAGGAAAACAGAGTGATCTTCTGTAGTTTCTGCTCTTCTCCACCACTCAGAGCTCACACACACAGTGATGGGACATTGGTGGCGATGCAGATGCCCAGTATCTTGCACAAGGACGCTTCCATCCCACTAAACCACTGACCCTCTGGTTAGTGGACCACCCATGTTTTCTGTTCTCTGTCCTTCATCCCCTCTCTCTCCTCCCCCCTCCCATCCACCTCTCTTTCTCCTTTGCTTTTCCGTTGGATCCATCTCGGTGGCAGATGTACGGGGCCCGGGGCAGCAGAGAGCCTTTGTTAACGTTTCATTCTTCTCTCACCCCATGACAGCACTGAAACCCTCTGGACTGTGGAAAAAAACAGCTTTGCCTCCACTCTTTCCTCCATTTAGTCCACACAGCCACTCAGCTGAAGACAGAGATGATGCTGCCTGGCCGTTCAGGTCAGGGTTGATAATTCCACCTTTACAGTAATGCATTTCCAACAGGTCGTTATAGGGATAAACTTTATAGGAAAATTCCCATTTATTTCCAAGAAGTTTAAAAAATACAAAACAATAAGTGTGGAATCATTTTTCTGAAGATCAGCTGAATTTTAGCTGCTGCCGCTAACTCACGGAGCTAAGGTGTCCGTCCATCCATCATCCTTGCAATGTTACATGCTAGCATGTGGCTAATGCCAACACCATCAATCACCCTGGCGCTTTGCTAACACATCGGCAATGTATTAACCATTAATCTCATCAGTGCCGTCTTTCCACATCATTTCGAGGCTTTGCCATGATTCCTAGGACTAATTTGATGGTAATGAACCCATCGACGCGCAGTGCTTGATGAATACATTGATAAATCACCTTCTGCTGTGATTTGGACAGGCCACATCTGATCCTATTAGATGATCTCCAGCCCTCAGTCTGTTAAATATGCCTGTAAAAGCTGTGTATAAACTGACTGATGAATTAGATGTGATGATACGATAGTTCAGGCCTTCATTTGTCAGCACTTCCTGTATGTTGGCAACATGAGTCTACTCAGTTTAACTGCCCCTTCAGCTCTGCTTTCTCCATACACTGTAAGTTCAGTTGTTTTTTTACCATAAGATGAGAAATGAACAAATGTCTCTTCCACTGAAGTCTATCAAAATACTTAATTAGGAGGGAGAGAAAAATGAATCATATTGTATCATAAACATGATATAGAAGCAGTTCACATTTTTCAATTCAATGTAAATTAATATTTTAAAGGTCTATTACTGTATCAAATTAAATGTCCATATGTTTGATTATACAGTAGCTGTTCTAGGTTCTATTTTAATACTGTGAAAACATCAAAGCTTCAGTCAACAAATAAATGCACACAGCCTGTATTCAGAAACTGAGCCTTAAAATAGGTCCTAAGAGTTTCTGTAACTTTGTGATGTCACAACAAAGCAGAGCCATGCATCATCCATCCAAACCTTCAGGATTTCCAGAGAAAAAGTCTGAGAGAGGAGATGTGAAAATACACTGGTGGTGAGGTGGTGTTTGATTCTTAAAACCACAACTATTTTCTAATGGTTCAACACAGGAGAATGAGAGTAGATTGAGCTTTAAAGCTGATATTTTCCATCTACATTCACATCGATCTTGTTGTTCGTCACACATTGTTTCCATTTGTGGATTTCCTGAAACAGCAAAGCAGACACTGACTTTGGGGTTTATGTGGTTTAAGTGTGGACACACTCGAATGCCTCTGTTACACAATGAGAGGCAACATATGCAAGTACAACAGCTTCAATCGTGCGACCACATTCAAATTGTTGGTTTGTAGTTTTGACATGTGACTGCAGCATTACTCCCACAAAGCCCACATAGTAAGGGCAACATATGAAAATCTGGGAACTAAATCCTTACCAAGAAATTTCTTCACAATTGTCTTTAGGAACGTGCGTAGTATCATGTCTTAAAATGTTGAAATTCAACTCCCGTGGGAAACCCCCTAAAAAACGACTCAAAGTTGGGGTACCCCGTAACTGGATTTTTGAACATTCCGAAATGTTAAATTTGGCCTTAAGAAACTTGTGAGGGGTCAAACTAGGGGTTTTTCATGATTCTGAGTTGATCGCAAACATTAGTTTTACACCCAAAACACTCCTTGGTGGAGAAAAAAACAGCCACACCCACTTTTCTTGTTCATCGGAAACCCTACTACCACCAATAGAATGTTGGTGCAGAGAAGCCATTCCATTCATTATCATTGCAGAGGTTGTGTTACATAATACTACTAAATACTCAATATAATATAACTTTTATTCTACCCTTTTTTCTATAGGACATTATACAGACCCTCCAGGATTTTATGATGTCACGATTGCAACTATTAATGCAAATTCAATCATGAATTCTTTGGCCTTGCCACTGCAACTTTTCAGCAAATTTGCTATCATAGACCGCTGTGGCTAGCTGTTTTCAGCTGTGGCCACAGTGTTTCCATTTTCCATTTCCATTTTATTTGCATGTCTGTGTTTTTATTAGTTATTATAGATAGATAGATATTATATATTACTAGTTATTGTTTTCATATAACATTACGTTTTATGCGGATCGGGAGCGAGAGAGAAGGAAAGAAATCAGATGCACACCAGATTTCACATACCAGTAAAAACGGAAACATAGCCTACACAGCGCGTGCACACACACACGTGTGCGCGCGCGCACACACACACACACACACACACACACACACACACACACACACACACACACACACACACACACACACACACACCTGCCTATCTCTATAATGCATTATTATCATACTTATAATGACTTATAATGCAGTTATAGCACTGTATAACTATAGTTATAAACACTCATAAATGATCATAATGCTTTATAACAACAATAATCATAACACACTATAAAGCATTTTATCATGATTTATACGGTCAGGTATTATGTTATAATTGTTAGTAACTCATTGACAATGACCACATCGATAATGCATTATAAATATAGTTATAATGTGTTACAATTGGCTTATAAACATGTATAACTATCATAATAAACACTCATAAATGATCATAAGGCTTTATAACAATAAGCATAACACATCATAGAGCATTATAACTCTATTATAATACTTGACCTTAAGCCATTATAAAATGCTCTATAATGTGTTATGCTAAATGTTATAAAGCCTTATGATCATTTATGAGTGTTTATAATGATGGTTATACACTTTTATAAGACAATTATAACACATCATAACTATATTTATAATGTATTATCGATATGGGCATTGTCAGCGAGTTACTAACAATTATAACGTATTATACCTAAGTCACAATAAAATGCTTTATAGTGTGTTATGATTATTGTTATAAAGTATTATGATCATTTATGAATGTTAATAATTGTAGTTATACAATGCTATAACCACATTATAACTCATTATAAGTATGGTTATAATGCATTATAGAGATAGGCATCAAAGTCTTACCAAGATGGTTATTAGTTGGCTAACAGTAAATAATATGGTTAGTAAGCCAACTCCAATGTGCGACTGAATCTGATGACCATCTGACCATTTTATTTTCCTAAATGCTAGCTGACTGCTCCATTAGCTATCAAACTAGGATAACATGGTGTAGGCCTATTGTCATCACGAGGATTTTTGCAGTTAGGTTTAGGCGGTGATCTACTATACTCAATAGAATACATTAGAGATACAGTAAGCTATTCCTGTGCATGACAGAGGTTTTCTTTAATGTCACAAAAAAACTTTGACTATACTGAATACTTAATATAACTATATTCTACCTTTTTACATTGTTGGACATTAATCTAGCACACACGTCAATCTCATGTCAAAAACCTGGGGGCCAGATCTGTCCTGCGATACACTTGTATATGGCCTTCAAGAAAAATATTATGTTATGTAATAATGGCCCACCAATATAGCATTCACATTACTCACATTACAAATCCCATAATACACTACAACAGCTACTACGGTCATGACCAAGCAATAGGCCCAAGCTGGAATGAACAAGTTTGTGACACACTGCAACATCTTTTTCCATTCTTCAAAAACGACCTCTTAGAGCCTGGATGCTCGATGGAGATTGATGCTCAGTGTGTGTGCAGATTAACATTACCATGTTTGCAATCAATGTAGCACCACTGTGTATTTTTTGTGCTTTTCCTATCTTCATTTCGAACAAACTTGTTTCAGTTGTTGCTGGTATGTGAAATCTGGTGCATGTCCACTGTCTTTTCTCTCTCGCCGCTTGCTACCGATTTAATAAATTTAGCAACACCACAAAATCCTGGAGGGTCTGTATAATGTCCTATAGAAAAAAGGGTAGAATAAAAGTTATATTATATTGAGTATTTAGTAGTATTATGTGACACAACCTCTGCAATGATAATGAATGGAATGGCTTCTCTGCACCAACATTCTATTGGTGGTAGTGGGGGTTCCAATGATCAAGAAAAGTGGGTGTGGCTGTTTTTTTCTCCACCAAGGAGTGTTTTGGGTGTAAAACTAATGTTTGCGATCAACTCAGAATCATGAAAAACCCCTAGTTTGACCCCTCACAAGTTTCTTAAGGCCAAATTTAACATTTCGGAATGTTCAAAAATCCAGTTACGGGGTACCCCAACTTTGAGTCGTTTTTTAGGGGGTTTCCCACGGGAGTTGAATTTCAACATTTTAAGACATGATACTACGCACGTTCCTAAAGACAATTGTGAAGAAATTTCTTGGTAAGGATTTAGTTCCCAGATTGGTCAAATATCTGCTAAAATGCCCTTACTAACAGATCAAAGGTGATTAGTTATTCAGTCAATCACAGCAGGTGGTCAGTATCTGGGGATCAGTGGTTGGTTATGTCAGACACTATCTCCTCCTCCTCATAGGTGTTGCACATTTTCCATCTGTAGTTTAACATGCTGCAAGTGACCTGATGACAATGACAGTCACAACATCTACACTGCATCAGTATGTGAGGATCAACATGTGAATGGATGACATCAGACTGAAGGAGCTGTTGCACACAAATCAGGTTTTACTGTCCCCAATTTTGCTTTTATAAGAATCGAATTAGATTCTGTAGCCGTGTTACAACACCTCAACAGTTCATATGGGCATCAGCAGAGCAGGGAGAGTCAAGTGCAGGAGCCGAGGCTTATGGGAAGTAGTGAGTACATGTTTTTGTGGTGTGTGGAGTTGGGGGTGTGTTCTCTCGGCAGAGGCTGGGCGTGGGTCTCAAGATGGCTGCTGGCTGCTACACACCTGGGACGAATCATCCTCATCAGGAGCAGTATAAAGAGGCTGGCTTCCTGTGGGCTCACTGCCAGATTGTCACCGCTACGTGGTAGTTCGGCCTGTGCTACTAGAACTTGTCAGTGTTACCAGTGATATCGCTTGTACCTACTCACCTGTGTTTCCCATTCTGCCTCCGGGATCCTGCTCCTACGCTGATGCTGTACCCAGACCATCCACGTCCCCTGGCTCTCTGCTCCCAGGCCTGCCTGCCCCCTGCCACACAATCTTACCTTCATATTGTCCCTCTGTCCCAATAAACCGACTGTTTGACTCACACCCACGTCTGGTCTTCTGCATTTGGGTCCAGAGCTCTAACGCAACACAACAGTTTTGTGAAAGTTGCAAAACTGTAGCATGCACCTTTGCTTTGGTAGGAATTTTCAAAGTTTTTAAATTGAAACACTTATTCCGGATATTCTTATATGTTGGTTGATCATCACTTCCTGGTTTGTCCATTGTCCCTCAATATTTCATAAATCTCGTCAGCTGGCCATACAGCATTTGTAGTGTTAATGTTTTGTGTGACAACTGGATACTGAAAAGAAGTAGGTATAAACTACCTTAGTGGCCTTAAAGCCCCAGTATGCAACTTATTTGGCTTTTTATTAGCAAAAATCAATTATTGCTTTCATAAATACGTATTTCACTGAAGTGGAATCACACCCACATACAAGCTTTCTGGTACCTTAGAATGAGTTGTTACAAGTCGTTACAAATATACAAGGGGGCGACGCACCGAGCCTTGGCTGCCATGTTGCATCGCCATTTTTTACGTTGAGTTGCAGCGTGACCGTAGGTAACCACGGAAACTCAGCGGAGCTGTGGGCTCGGCCTGTTAAAACTGTCACCACTGTGTAGTGTGAGGAAGGACGAAGGCACTGATGTTGCATTCAGGTGCAGTCAGGCAGACGGCCGTCGGCAAACCAACCGGATGTCATTTTACTCCACCAGAGAAAGACGGTAAAACGTGGGTCAGGTAAACAATACGACATCACCATGACAACATATTTTCACGCCTGTATTGTTTTGCCTTGTGCTGGCGGACCAAATTGTTTACATAGACGCTTGTTTATCCTGTTACATGCAGCGTCTGTTGTCTGTCTGACGTCTGCCCGATTTCACCTGAATGCAACATCAAGAATACGTTCCGATATGCAACCGCACCGCTAGATGGGGGCAATTCCTACATACTGGGGCTTTAATGTTTCCCAGATACATTTAGAAATTGAAAGTCAGCTATTGGATCTTGAATTCTTGGCAAGACAATGGTTTGATACGAGAGGCCACACAGAGGGAAACAGCAGTTTGAACCAGCTGCTGATGCTACAGACCCAGGACTCTCAGGATCAGCACAAGTTGCATGACACGTAATGATACATGGCACACACGGTGAGGTCCTGCAAACCACTTCTACTCACTGATCATTGATGAATTACCAGATAACACAAAAAGAACAAGACACAGTCATCCTCTGTCAGGAGAGAGACAGTTCTAGAGATGTAGAGTAGAGAGCAGATAGATGCAGTAACAATGGCCCGAATCACTGAAGATGTGCAGCTCTGTGTAAACATGACTATGTAGTCTCATGATGTATAATATATCTCCTTTGCTCTTTGTAAACGGTCTGCTCTGATTGGTCTGTTCTCAGACTGGTGACATGTTGGATTTGATCCTCTTCTGCATGGGGCTGGTTAGCCAGCATCTGTTACCATGGTGATACCCCAGCTCTGAGACAGTTTGGTGATACCACAAACTCTGGGTGAAATAACAAGGTAAATGGATCACATACAACACACACTATACAGAACAACTCATAATATAAAATGTCAAACCACCACTGTGCAAAGTTAACTGAGTGTTGGTCTTTGACCAACTGAAGGGCCAGTATAGTATACACCTCACACTGTGATGACAGCTGAACTGAAGTGAAAGATGACACAATAGTGATGAGCTGTAGACTGACAGGGTCATGTCCTGGATCAGTGCAGTTATTACACACACAGTTTGTTGGGAAACTGCTACATTATGAGAAGTGTCAAAAGCAAGGTTCTGCTCCTATAATTGGATTAGAGCAGCAGCTCTCAGTGTGGAGAGCTGGCACACACACACATATTATATCTCTTACACACACGCTGTTGGGCAGAAACCTCATATCATAATCTCATAATGACCATATACTGCTTGTGTGTGAAGACACAGAAGTTTGGACTCACTTTCACTTTCACTGGTATACACATGCATATGTACAACACTTTAATATGATACTATATAAAACTTAATGCAGTGTATATAATGTAATATAACACTTTAGTTACAGTTTTGGAAAGATATGGGCTGAGTTTTAAAAGAGGTAGTTGTAACCTGCCTCATATAGTTGAGGTTTTTTTTCCCTGAAAATGCAAAAAATACACACTCAAAAGAATTACAGTAGAAGTGCAACTGTCTTCAAATAAACGAACAAAACCAAACAAACAAAAAACACAATAAATAAAAGCAATGCAGTTTCAGAGTCAACACCACAGTCCCACCATAGACACCATATGCAGAAATTCATCTGTGATTTCACTGATTAGCACATATCTTCTTGAACACAAAAAATAATTCTTGGTTTATTTGTTTGTTTGTTTCCAGAGCTTGCAACCAGCAACCAGACCTCACTGGCTTGTTCTAACTCTCTGGTCTTATAACCAGACATGAGGGAGGAGGATTCTGTAAAACCAAACCAAACAAATTAACCCATTTGATCTGTTTAATTTCTCCCTAAACCCTTAACACAAAGTGAACATCAGTGATTTCCTTTTTTTTTTTTACATTTTGTATTGAGTTGTCTATTACATTTTATTAACAAAAACACCATATTCTGTGTGTGTGTCTCAGTGTCTTAATAGATGAGTCCCAAGCAGCCGTCCTCTATCAGCCTCCACACTCAGTTTCTATGCTAATTCAGCAGTTTATGGTCCAGAACATGTGAAGCTTTTGTGTGGAGCAGCTTTGACTGATCACAGCCTGACAGCTTCAATGTGTGTATGAGTGCACACACTTTATTATTATTGGTGGGAGGAGCCAGGAGCTGGCCAGCTCCGTCCCCGATGAGCAGCTGAGTCTGCCAACACACACACACACATACACACACTCTGGGCTCCATCCATCACTCTGATGTTAATTGTTACAGGCTTAAATAAACCTCTATTACCACCTCTTAACACACGTGACCTTGTGTAATGTGTGTGAATACAACAGCAGGGAGTGTGTGTGTCCCAGGAGCATACTGTTTGTCAGATGTTTTCCTACGCGCGCGGCCTGAATTAACAGAGTGTGTGTTGTTCCTCAGAATTAGCCAGGTTGGCACAAACCCACAACACACACATCATAACCACCATTGTGTTTTATGACTATACAGCCATGTGCTGCTGTTGAACACACTCCTCTCCTTTCAATGTGGTTTAAAGCAGGTCTGTTTTATTTAGGCATGACCCACCACACCACACCAATCTAACACCGACATTAAAGGGATAGTTCAACATTTTGGAAAATTGGCCCATTGCCATAATCCATATAGTCATAGCAGTAGGTTTGTTACCTTTAATTGTCGATGCAAGCTGTTTTTAGAACGGCGGAGCAGAGCCGCGAGCTGCTCAGAGCTACGCTACGGAGGCTCATGGGATTTCTTGGTTTCCCTCATCAAATACACAATCCAACAACTCCACAACGCTCTGGTGGACAAGTTGTGACCTGCACATTCATCACGCTATGAGATAATATAATAATTAGAGGTAAATTCATGCAAAACAGATGCACGTTTTTTGGCAAGCAGTCTCTATATTTGCCTCGAAAACAACTCTGTCTCGTAACGTTCTGTTATTATCTCATAGCGTGGTGAATGTGCAGGTCACAACTTGTCCACCAGAGCGTTTTGGAGTTGTTGGATTGTGTATTTGATGAGTTTGATGAGGGAAACCAAGAAATCCCATTAGCCTCCGTAGCGTAGCTCTGACCACCAGCACCAACAAATAAAATTAGCGAACCTACTGCTATGACTATAGGGATTATGTCAATGGGCCAGTTTGCCAAAATGTTGAATTATCCCTTTAATGCCAACAAAGCTTGTTTGGCCTCCATGTCAACTCTAAGTGAACTACAGTATATTCTTCAGTTGCTTCATGACGTAATTGTGAATAATGCAACAGAAGGATAGGTAACAGTATTTGCTGAAGTTTTTTTTTCTCAATATGAAATGTCCTCCAAAGTCCTCCAAAGATGCAGATTAACTCCACTGGACTGCTGCAACTGCTCAGAAATCTTATTTAATATTCATGGCTAAAATAAATAATGTAACTAAGCTTTGACTGAAGAGAAGAGGATCAATCCCCAATGCAGTGATTAAAGGGACAACGAGGAGTTTCTATTTGGTTATAAAAAAGTCTCAGGTTAATGTGGATGAATCTACGCTACCCACACTTGTTAATGGGCCCATTTTCGATAAATATATCGTTTTGTCTCTATCATTATGTTGTTATTTTAATTAATGGTGGAAATGCTGGGCGAGCCGACCAGTGTTTCCATACTTTCGGTTTTGCGACGCTGCCCAGCGAGTCATGAGAATAACGCCGCTGAATCGCCGTTTATGGTTGGAACTACGACGGTATGTGATCATCTTCGAACCTCCGACTTTCATTGTTGATGAATGAAAACATTCTTGGCAAGACGTCTATCTTGCGCCGGTCAAAGAATTTCACGGTGCGCGTGGAGGCTCATGGTAAATGCAGTGTGAAAACACTTTGCTTTCCAAAACTCCTCGTTGTCCCTTTAACCTCTTCCAAAGTTTGAATGGCCTGGATCTGCATACATCTGATTTGATTTCTGGCACCTGAATAAATGAACTTTTCTTAAAATCTGCCACAAGCACAGAAAAACAAAAAACCGCAATGCAAATGCAGCAACACATGGTGTCGGCCTGTTCAAAGTATGAGAGACACGTCTCAGCTGCAGCCTCCACAACATACGTGTGAGTCCTGTGACAACATTTATTATCAGACTGAGGTGTAAACTTGTCTATGATGCTGATGATGTCTTTTCTATGAATAAGGTGGTGGCGTCTTTTCTATGAATCAGCAGGGGCAAGTGTCCTTTTCTCTGTTCCATTATTAACAGCTCACTTTGTGGAACACACATTAATAACAACAGTCACCAACGGTCAACTGCTGCTTTTCATTTCATGAACTTTTAATTTAGAGAAGAGACTATAAGATGAAGTAAATCCGTTGGTCTAAAATTTGCGATATCTCTGTCTGTCTTTATTTCTGGTTGATTGTAGCCTAAAAAAGAGAGAGAGATGTAAAATAAAAAGAGAAAAGAGGTAGCTCTTTTCATCTAGCTTTGGGTTCATTGATAAAAACAGAAGAAATGACTTGTCTGATGGTTTATAGTAGTTATATAAATGTTGTGGTGCAATAACAGGGCAGGTCAGAGTTTGTTTTTAATCTATAGGATTTAATGAAATTATATTGTTAGATGTGTGTCAGTGCTCTGTAAGGTCACTCATTATACGTAATATTGATGGGTTTTATTCTTTGGTTTTTATGTGTGTGTGTGTGTGTGTGTGTGTGAGAGAGAGAGAGAGAGAGAGAGAGAGAGAGAGAGAGAGAGAGAGAGAGAGAGAGAGAGAGAGAGAGAGAGAGAGAGAGAGAGAGAGAGAGAGAGAGAGAGAGAGAGAGAGAGAGAGAGAGAGAGAGAGAGAGAGAGAGAGAGAGAGAGAGAGAGAACTGTGCACTAACATTTGAACTCCGTGCTCACATCTAATCAGTGTTTCCATTTTGGAAAGCAGCTTTTACTGAGACCCTGGAGGCTACGCACACACACACACACACACACACACACACACACACACACACACACACACACACACACACACACACACACACACACACACACACACACACACCTAATACAACCTAAAGTATATTAAGACCTGCAGGCGTTCCTGTCCTGCCTGTGTGACATTTCCAGTGTGGATAGGAACAGAGAGTGGACTGACCCCTCTGAGCTGTCAATCAAACAACAAAGTGAAAAAAGAAAAACAGCTCAAGGTCCCCGTCTTTTATTTTGAAAATACTCCCAGCTCTCAGTACTGCAGACACATAACCAGATACAGTCAGATACATTTCAATGTTCAGTTTTTACTGAGGCTTTTTCAGAGCAACTGTAAGATGATTTCAGAGAGAGTGTCTGTCAATTAGCCTCATCAATTACGTAAGACGGGGAAATCTCACTTCCTAAGAGATGGGACCTGTAAATCTTGCCGCTGTTGACTGTCCAGTGGTTTAACTGATGATCCTGCTGCAATTATAGGTGTACATGTACTGGGTGTGTCAGTACATGACATCACAGGTGCACCAGCGCAGACCATCTATGGAGCAGAGAAAGACG
Organism: Trachurus trachurus; assembly: GCF_905171665.1. Classification (NCBI taxonomy): domain Eukaryota; kingdom Metazoa; phylum Chordata; class Actinopteri; order Carangiformes; family Carangidae; genus Trachurus; species Trachurus trachurus. The sequence goes on along the minus strand of NC_139906.1, from coordinate 29,180,923 downwards.
AGAAACACTACTGTCCATATTCTTCAAAGACTTTTGTGTTTCTGTGGGGAAGTGACAGCTGACTGGCCCAAGAGTAGGACGCTCAGAGCCAAAGAACATGAGACCACAAATCTGAAATAATGAGAAAGAGTAAAATAGTTAAGAAAAAAAAAAGGACATAAAAGGTAAAGGTAAAGGTAAAGGTACTTTATTTGTCACATATACAGCTAGTACAGCAAAATTCTTTCTCTGCATTTAACCCATCCCTGAGGAGCAGTGGGCAGCCACGGTGCAGCGCCCGGGGACCAACTCCAGATTATGAGCCAGTGCCTTGGTCAGTGGCGCTGACTGGAGGATTAACCTAGCCGACATGTTTTTAGGACATGAGTAGGGTCCAACTTAAAGGTGCCATATGTAAGAATGTGGCCAAAAACGGTTACTGCAGTCAAATTCAAAAAACAGCGATCTCGTTTTTTCTCCCAGCAGTAGCGGCAGCTCAGTGGAAGCAGACTGAGGCTGAAACGCCACTGACGCCGCTGTGACTGGGAGAGAGGGCTAGGTGGCGCAACATGCCAACACGTAAATTCAAAACATAAACATGATTTGCAGTCTGCAAAAAAATATTTTTAATACAAATACTCTGGCTGTACTATTGTTGTTGGTGAGTTCATCATGTTATATGAACATTATTCCTGAGTCTCTGTGACATATTAGGAGGATTTTACGGCCAGTTGCTTTAGATTTCTTACATACTGTACCTTTAAATCAACTTCCTCACTTGAGTCTGTGGCTTTAGTGAGGAGACCCAGGGCCAAATAAGATATTTACATCATCATCTACTTTGAATTATGTTCTTAAAGGCAACAGCTGTTCTATTTGATATAAGTAGTCATTTTAAAGGTGCGTTCACAACAGACCTTTTATTTTTGTTGCTGTCACTCGAATCGCTCCTTTGTCATCGCTCTGTCGCTCAGCTGCAATCACTCATCAGTTTGGCATAGATTTGCCTTTTCACTTCGATGGCGTCATGCCCACTCCCATGTCTCTCTGTATACACCGGCACCACCGGGATTACGGCAGCCAATCAGTGTTGAGCGGCGATCGACTGACGACCAGAAAAATGACGTCGACTTGGGATTTCTCATCTCAAACGACAAGCGATTTTTCGCTCTGTCGCTCGGAGCCCCAGCGATTTTTCGCCTGAGCGAATAATCGCTCAGTCGCCTATTTGAATTTACTTAATATGTAAACTCCTCACCAGCAACAAAAATAAAAGGTTTGGTGTGATGAACGCACCTTACTATTATTGTCATTATGTGCATAAAAACTGATGTTTGCCAGATGATGTTTTCCTTCATAAAGGAATGAATAAATGACATAAATGTTTACCTTCATATGAAGATAAGATAATTAACTGCCAAATTTTGAAGGAAAGATACATATCTTTCCTTCAAAATTTGGCGGTTAATTCTCTTACCTTCATATGTTCAAACATTACAAACTAAACACATGTAGGTACTGTAGTTCAGGCTAGACGGTTAAGAGTACTTGGTTAAATTTCACTGCTTCCTGATCAGACTTTCCCATCCTCAGACGAAAAGCTGTGGCTTTAGAAACTACCCCAGGACTATCAAATTCCCCTCCTCCCTCCATTCATTCTTCTCACCCTATAGAGTTTCAAGGCTCAAGTTTTTTTCAAGTTTTTCTTAACTTCTTTTTTTCTCCACTTTTTATGATCTAATTTTGACCTTTGACACGTTTGAGTCTGCCTTTTTTTTTCTTCTTTTTTTAGAGCATGGGAAAGTAAAACTTTAATCAGACATTTACAGTGGTTTCTCCAGGGTAATAGTAATACTATCTATACTACTTACTACTATCTATATTCTATCAGACTAAGGATCAGACTAATATGTGCCAGCGCTGGTCAAGTCTCCTGTGCTGTGAGCTAAAAAGTCTGTCTCACTGTGAAGCATCTTCCACTGGATGGATGCTCATTCACTCTGACTGTCTGTACTGCAGGAATAATGACATGATACATCACTGCACTGAGAGGAGCCTCATGTTTAACACACACACACACATACACACACACACACACACACACACACACACACACACACACACACACACACACACACACACACACACACACACACACACACACACACACACACACACACACACACACACACACACACACACACACACACACACACACAGGCTGTCTCCCAGCATAACTAATGGGGACGTTTCATGGTGGTGACAGCGAATGGCGTGTGTGTGTCTTTCTGAGCATTACGGCTGTTACGGTAATAATGAGAACAAATGAGAGCCATCCATTTCCTGCCTGGCTGCTGATTGGTCCTGATGGCCAATATGGTGCCAGGCAATCCATCTTGGAGCCACTCCCCCTAACGACCGGCTGGCGACCCGCTGGGAGATCATCAGCCAATGAAACGGCAGCTAACCCTCCCCAGGGCTGAGGAGGAGGAATGTTTAGGGAGGGGTTAAGGCACAAGGTATGGACCCAACACAAAAACAAAGCACTGACTCACTATATACAACTACTGCTGCCAATACACTTAATTGGCAAGGTTTATTGGCAAAATCTGAATATACTTTCCATGAATATATTTGTATAATCGCTATAAAATAAAAATTTGTTTGGTTTCTGTAGCCTCATAATTATTCTCTTATATAGCAAGGGTCTTGCTCTAGAGAGTGTTGCCATCTTGCGCCGCCATGTTTGTACGGCAGCCCGAACGGAACGCTGGATGTCACGTTTCCCCCCTCATTTTACACACTGGACCTTTAAATTTTGTTTGAATTTACACACTTAAAGCAGAAGTAAGTGGTCCGGTCGTTTTCGCTAATGCTGCATTCCAGGCAGGCTTTTGAAATCGTAAATTACAGCTTCAAGTCACAACTTACGACTTTGTAGCGTTCCAGGCAACCCACTCGTGTTTTTCCGACCTGTTTTACCGGTGAAAGTCACTATAACGGCCACTCGTAACTTCCGACCAGTGAACTCGTACCAGATCGAACTGGTACCACTTCACGGTCGGAAAAATACGAGTTTCCTTGAACGCACCATAACAGTCCTCGTCCCTATGTCGCCACATTCACGGCGTCCCTTGGCTGCACACACAGCCCTGCATGCCGTTCTCTCTCCTCATTGGATAAAAACTGTAGGATACGATAAATGTTTTCTCTTCGGCTCAGAGCAGAGCAGAGTGACTGACAGACCCGTGTTTCAGTCCAAACACTCTATGTAAGTGATTGCTGTCGGAAGATATAACTATTTAAGACTTATATTAACACAAATATATCACTTACTTCTGCTTTAATTTTCTAACATAACATACTGTAACTTTTTTTTTCTCTTTCTTTCTTCAGTTCATCCATCTCATATATATACAACACACACACCAAAAAACAAAAAATTAAACAAACACATAAAAGACAAAGCACACCTTCTCATGTGTACGTATAATGGTTAATATGTTGTTAGATGCTATTACTAGTAATCAAGTCAGCAATAATAACCTAATACAAGTATCCAGTGGGTAATAGTAAATAACTAAGAATATATAATAATAATAAAAGTAATAATAATGATAAAGGAAGAAAAAACACGAACAGCTATTACACCAAATTTAAAGTAAACTATAACTTATCTGCAAATTGTTAAAAATAAATAAGTAAACATACTGTAACTTAACAGACACTATAGCCAGGCTATGATGAAGACCGTAATGTCACATGAGTAACTGAGTTAAGAAAATCAGTTCAGTTCAATAGAGAAAGACACTGGACTGTGTTATAACTCCATAACCAAAAATGTGACATCCAGTAAGTTTGAGATATTTTATCATTTCTGTTTCCTCCATTGATTTCAGTTTGTTTCAGTCCCCTGCTCCCACCAACAGTAGTGCCTGCCCTGCTGTCTGCTGTTGTTTCACAGCTCTGATCCAGCTGTAAAACACATGTGTCAGTCTTTATTACGTTCCCATGTCACACAGGACCCACAGCCCTGTCACACAGGTCAATAACATGACCACCAGGGGGCCTCCATGACTCAATGTTAACACAGTTACGGAGTGTGTGTGTGTGTGTGTGTGTGTGTGTGTGTGTGTGTGTGTGTGTGATGCTGTGAGTCCCATTTTGACTGTGAAAAGGTAGCAAATCTACAACATTCAATTATACTGTATATTTAGCTCTGTGTGAGGATAACTAGCAAACTAGATTATATCTTATAATCAACAGAATGGTTAGTGTGCTGTTTGGGCTCATCCAGTAAGAGAAGAACTAAATGAACAAAGTGTGACCCAAGAACACGTCTAAGGTGACAGATATTGTGTCCCTACATAAGCCTGTGGGTAATAATAGCTTTGACACAATAAAATTCAAGAAGAGTGAATTAGAGAGAGAACTCCTCTGTCATGGGGTCCTTTAATGATGTTTGAGTTCCAAACTGCAAGGAATAAAGAAGTCAGTGGCGGAGTCAGGAAAATCTTTTTGTTGTGATTTATTGTGTCTTAAGATGTAAAAACATTTTTTTTTAAAATGGGGTAAAGAACACAACAACAGAGTTCTTCACACAATTCTTCTCTGGGCCATGCAGCCCCATTTTACGTAAAGATATGGCTCCTCCTACTGAGCCGGAGATTTACCCACAAATAATAATCAATACATATATTTAAAATCTGGTCTAATGCCACAATTATAAGTTATTTCACAATTTCAGTTATTTTTTAATCAGTGGCAGGCAGCATTTGACTTCCATACAAACACATTTTTATACAAAAAGAAGAAAATAAATCACAACCAAACTGTTCAAATACATGACAAAAAAAAGAGGAAAAAGAAAAACATGCAAAATGACCACATATACATATATCAGGTAAGTTTAGGTGCTTGCATCAAAGAAAGCAGGACCAGGACCAGTGATGGTGGAGAATGAATGGAGGACAGTAGAAACGAGCATGTTCTCTCAATTACCTGCAGGCTATGTAGTATTCACTAGACTCAGACAAAGAGCATCTATGGCCTAGACCTGTCCTTATGAAGGCAAGGAGCTCTCTAAGAATATTTCTTATGCAGAGCTTTTAGCCTATAGATGCCAGCCCTCGAAACAAATAGTAAGAATTAGCAGCTTAAAGTATTCATAACTCTTGAAACATTATATTTACATTAGGCCAACTAATGTATAGAGGGAAATACGTTAAGAAGATTATACTTTTGAAGGCTTATACTGTACATGCTACTTAAACTGATCTGTGGTGACGTTCATGTGTTTTTTTTTTTGTTTTTTTTTACACCCCTTTCATACACAGGAAGTGTGTATACTGATAATGTGACATCAGCTCGCCCTTTATGTGTAGTGTGGGCTCATTCTAAATAGCCTACTAAATAAACCGTCATAAAATAGACATGAATCAATATGAAGAGACTTCCTGTGTAACTCCCTGTCTTCTCTTGTCAGCTGTCCCATTTAACTGGTTCTCATCTTGAACTGATGAAAACAAGCTGGACTCAGTGAGAGTGGGTATGAAGGCGCCCTGCCGTGAGCTTAACCAGAGTCACACTGCTTTCAATTCAGTTCAATCTGTCTACCACTAATGATTAACCTGGAGCTAAACTCATGGGAAGGAAGGACAAGCAAGGTCAGCACACATGCACACACACACACACACACACACACACACACACACACACACACACACACACACACACACACACACACACACACACACACACACACACACACACACACACACACACACATACACACACACACACACACACATGCACACACACACACACACACACACACACACACACACACACACACACACACACACACATGCACACACAGACATATACACGCACGTGATGAAAACTGGAAGTGGTATCAGACATTAGACACATTCTTAAAAAATAAATATGTAAATAAAGACTTGGAAGCTATATTAATTGATAAATAGAGAAATGAATACCTTATGTTTTATTTTAAAAAATATTTCAGGGGACTTTTAATATTCTCATGTGTGCTGATCTGAATTTGTGAGATAACCACACCCACTCATTTATTAATTATATAAACACAAATAACTGGGAAATAAATGAGGGATAAGAAAATAAAAGTCTCCAGAAATAAATTAAAAAGTCATTAAAAAATGTATTCATTCAGCAATTTATTTATGTGTGTATGGGACTCTTAGGATTAATAAAGTGTACTTATGTGTCTTTTTATTTACTTAATACTGATTTAGATGACATCACATAATTCATATCCAGAGTGTCCAGACCAGACCACCACCACCTGGAGCCATTTGGGGTCCAGTGACTTGCCCAAGGACACTTTGACATGTGGACAGGAGGAGCCAACTCTGTGATTAAAGGACGAGCTGCTCTACCTCCTGAGTTCCACTGAGCTTCCTGTCTGGACCAGAAAACCAACAGAGGAGACTGACCTGACCCTCTGAATGAACACATTTAAAGACATTGCCCTTATACTATGTTTACTGTGACTACATTGGCAGATACAGCCAAAGGACAAACACCACAGGTATAGTGTGATTGGAAGGTATTGTCAAACAGTAGTCCGTGCACCCTCTGCATGGGCACAGACTACACAACTGATCTCAGATGAAGTGTCTGGAATGAATTATTGTTATATAATAATTACCACAACGTTTATTCTAATGTCAAATGTCTGTAAGGATAATAAAGTGATACATCCAAAAGGTCAGAGATCAACTTCACTGTGATATCATACTGTAGCCTTATGTTTTTTAAAACACCTCTGATCATTATCCACCACTGTAACACAGGAAGAAAAGGTTGTGACCATATTTGCTGTAACTTGGGTTTTTGATGGGGGACTAAAGCTGTAACAGGGGGATTCTAGTTACTGAATAGAGTAGATCTTTTTCCCTAATTAAAACCAGGAGCTGTGAGAGTCCTAACAGAACCATAAAGCAGAAGAATAATGGTGAAGTCATTACAAATCAATGCGAAATCTGATATTTTGGTGAAAATTGGTGTCACTACACGTGACTCACTAAATGTGTCCATTAAAGGGATAGTTCAACATTTTGGCAAATTGGCTCATTGCCATAATTCCCATAGTTTTAGGAGTAAGTTCATTACCTTTAATTGTTGGTGCAAGCTGTTTTTAGAATGGTGGAGCAGAGCCGCGAACTGCTCAGAGCTACGCTACAAAGGCTAATGGAATTGCTTGGTTTCCCTTATCAAACTCATAAAAAACACAATCCAACAACTACAAAACGCTCTGGTGGACAAGTTGTGACCTGCACATTCACCACGCTATGAGATAATAACAGAATGTTACCAGACAGAGTTGTTTTAGAGGCAAATGCAGAGACTGCTTGCTGAAAAACTGCCCCCAACGGAAACGCGCATCAGCGGTTTTGCATAGATTTACCTCGAAAACAACTCTGTCTCTGTAGTATAGCTCTGAGCAGCTCGTGGCTCTGCTCCGCCGTTCTAGAAATAGCTTGCACCGACAATTAAAGGAAACAAACCTACTCCTAAAACTATTGGGATTATAGAAATGGGCCAATTTGCCAAAATGTTGAACTATCTCTTTAACATTTATTCATTATGGTAACATAAAGATAGAAAATGTACTGTAACTGAGTCTAGAAAAATGTTAACATTTTAACTATAAGAAGTTTGTATGCACACTGATGCTAAATATAGCCTATAAAACAATAATAGGTAACAAATATGTATTTAAAATGACACGAGACCAACAAACAATTAAAACATTTTATTGTGAGATAAAAATGGACATGAGAGGGAAGAAACATCAGTCACTCACTCATGTGTAATATTGTTATTTCTGTAACTATGACAACAATTACATCACCGTGCTAACAGAGAGATGGCCATGCAGGCATTGTTCTGGAGGGCACAGACAAACCTCAGAGAGCTTCCATAATAAATCATTTAGAGGGACGTAGCTGCTGTGATTAATTAAATGGTTCACTGGACACTAGATTTTTATAAATAGTAAATAGAAAATATTTTGCAGCCTTGAATTCACCAAGATGGATCCACAGCTCACATGAGAAATCTTCTAATCTAATTAAGGGATGGCGCTCGTATCTGCTCGTGACATACAGTATCGCAGGTCTCAGACCAGCTGGGGATGAATTGTAGGCTAATGGAGTGAGTTAGTGCCAAAAGGAAGGATTTTTTTGAACAAACCAGCCTTTCATGCAGCAGCAGCAGAGGTAAAGTCATAGGATTAAGAAATGTGTAATGCAAGGCGGGTGATTGTTACCCAGTGATCACTCCCAGAAAACACTGCCCTGCTTCTTTCAACTGCAACAGATATTCTGACTCACATGATCAGTGAGTGAGGACGCTGGCTGGGGGAGTGTTTGATTGTGGGAACTGCAAAAAAATGATAAAAACTTTCAAGTCCCATATTTAAACTTCTCCTGCACTGTATCTGAGGTGTGGTCTGAAGAAGCAAAATTCATCATCAGCCAGTCAGAAGAGAGGAGGCTCGGAGCCTCTCCTCTGACTTGCTGGCAAATTCCAGGTAAACACTCCCAACCCTGCCAGGTTGGATGATGGGTCCAGGTGGGGGGAGCCTGGTACATTGTTGTGACACCACAAACTTGCAAAAGTCCTTATGGCATATTACTAAGTTTCTAATTATATTATTAGGCATGCATATTCACATTAACAGATTTGCTTTATAATGAAGACATTATACAAAATGGGACCTTCTCTCTGATGTGTGCATATACTTGACCTGACACTGAACTGCTGAATTGAATGTATTCTTTTACACATCATTAGTTCCCAGTCCTTTGAGTACTTCACTGACACAGTGAACTCTCAGCTCCCCCTGTACTCCACTTAATCCTACCCTATAATCTGCTCTGCTTTCTTTTCCCTCATACCCCATTGCTCTCTCTCCTCTCTTCATTTCCTTATTTCTACCATCTTTACCTTTCTTCTCTTTCCTCTCTTGACCTCCTCACCTCCTTTCACTTTGTTTCCTTCCTTCTTTACTCTTGAGTCCTGTACTCTTGTCTCCTCCCCTCCCCTCCCCTCCCCTCTCCTCTCCTCTCCTCTCCTCTCCTCTCCTCTCCTCTCCTCTGCCTTTCTTTTTAAATTCACTTAAAGCTAATTGCTTCCAGCAGGCTTTTCTCTCAGTCCGTCACGCTGCTCTCCGTCATGTGATGACACTGTGTGGGTTTGTTTCTGGGGGCCTGTGGACTGCTGCCCGGCACACTGCACATGAACAGGCCTGACCACTGTAACCTGTCTGACCACGCCTGCTGCTGCAGCAGCCATGAGATCCTCAGCAGTGTAGAGGGGAGCCCTGTGGTTCAGCTGCTTGCTGTTTGGGACTGACTTACTGATTTCTTAAATGGCTGAGGAGGTTTTACTTCCACCGTCTGGGAAAGCCGGTTCGGTAAGTTGAGACTGTCTTGCATGATTCAGACCAGATACAGAGCCAAGGTCATCACCTGACTGATCCTCAATTGTTTCAGACATAGAGTCCCATGGAGCTAATAGCATTTACTACCAGCTTTCAAACTTTTAGAACTGCGCATGGGACAAAATAGATCAGTGGCTGCACTCAACAATAGTTTAGGAAATATCTAAAGTAGGTCATTTTTTAAAATCCATGTGATAAACAAACCTACTCTGTACTTTTTGTCACCAGAAATAGATTCTTGAGGTCTGAGGAACGTGCTGGTGTGACTAATCCACAGTGGACTATCATTTAGCCTATTATGCAGCTTCTTAAAAAAAAAAAAGTTTTAAAAAGTTGTTTTTTCATATAGACTCAAATCTGTTGTGAAAATGTGTCATAGTTTCATAGTTTTTCACAAGTTCATTGGCTGTGTGGTTGAGTCACTCAGCAGCTGAGTGCCTGTGTTTTGAGTGTTTAAATGCTGCTGAAACCATGAAATGGTTAATCATCATCAAGAGGGTTAGGGTTACACTGAAACAGATCAGTATTATATGTGTGGGCTTACAGTGTTAGACTACAGATCCCAACATCTACTGTGTATGTGTTTGTCTTTATTTTTTTATCTTTATCACATGGTTGGAATCAACGTCAGACAGCACAGTCACAGTGTGGGAACCCACATTTTAGTGGGGACCAAAATCCTGGTCCCCATGATAGAAGAGAATTGAATTCATTGAAGGTCAGAGGAATGCCCTGACAACTAAAAAACTATTTAATTGGTTAACTCAGTAACCCCCCTACTGGCCGGACCTGGTGAGATGGAAACACACACTTGGCTCATCTGCGCATGTGCGAACAGTTATCTGACCTCAAAGACAATTTGTAGCTACATAGTAATTACCAATGGAACTGAATGCAACTCGGAGCTCTTAGCTCAAAGTTTAAAGGGATATGGCAAAAAAATGTTCTCGTGTCTTGCCTCACTCCCGAGTCCATGACCAGCAGATAGACACCATCCTTTCGACTGTGCGTGCAGTAACAAGGGAGATACGGGCAGAGCTGGAGCACCGCTAATTAGCTTAGCTCAAACGCTGGAAGTGCATAGGTAGTGTTAGCCTGCCTCCTACCCGAGCCAAAATCAGCAGTCAGAAGCTGATTTCATTTTAGCTCTAAACTCTGTAAATATATCACTTTATCGACATTTCAAACATTTTTAGACGAGAAAGTAGCTGTTTAGATCAGCAGTGTGTCGTTAATTTGTCTAAATACCAGCTGTTTACAATTGTTCGGACAAATTCGGCGCTACTCAAGCTAGCCGTTGTGACCAACGCACTTCCGGTTACTTTCACAAAATAAAACACCCGTTGCCCTTTACATACAGAAAACCATGACGATAGAATTTGTGCTTTTACTTTGAAATAGGAAGCTAACCTACCCTCGATGTAGCTAGCTTGAACCCTCCGTTTTGACCGATCTCGTATTTGACCGCTCAAGATGCCTTACCGGAGAGTTTTGTCAGCTCTGAGACGAAGATCGGCCCGCCGGTTTCCGTTTAGAGTTGCTGAAGAGTTTCTCTGATGACTTTAGGTGGAGGCAGGCTAACACTACCTATACACTTCCAGCGTTTGAGCTAAGCTAATTAGAGTTAGTACGGAGTTACATGGTAAAAGTAATTAATTACCAGGAAAAGTAACTATAGTGTTACTTTTTTTTATTTTTATAAAGTGCTCAAATATGTGAAATTACTTAAAGGGACAACGAGGAGTTTCTATTTGGTTATAAAAAAGTCTCACGTTAATGTGGATGAATCTACGCTACCCACACTTGTTAATGGCTCCATTTTCGATAAATATATCGTTTTGTCTCTATCGTTATTTTGTTAAGTGGTGGTGGAAATGCTGGGCGAGCCGACCAGCGTTTCCTTACTTTTGGTTTCGTGGCGAGTCATGAGAATAACGCCGCCGAATCGCCGTTTATGGTCGGAACTACGACGGTATGTGATCGTCTTCCAACCTCTGACTTTCATTCTTGATGAATGAAAACATGAGTCTGTCTTGCGCCACTCAAATAATTTCACGGTGCGCGGAGGCTCATAAATGTAGTGTGAAAACACTTCGCTTTTCCAAAACTCCTCGTTGTCCCTTTAAATTTCTCTCCCTAACCCCCTTCATCTGCAATTAACCAACTTGCTCAGTCCAGTGTTGCCAACTTGGCGACTTTGTTGCTAAATCTGGCGACTTTCCAACCCCTCTTGGTGACTTTTTTTGTCAAAAGCGACTAGCAACAAATCTAGCGACTTTTTCCCGTGATATTACAAACGTTTCTGGACCTAAAATCACGTTATCACAGCTGTTTTCAACGAGCAGCGGCGCTGCCGCGGGCACTCACAGGTATTCAGCCTACACACAGTAGTGTCACGGAGCTGCCTCCGCTGCATTCAGAGACGCACTGCTCCACGCCACAGACATAAAGAGCGCCGCTGGCCGCTGCCGCTGGCCGCACCCCCCCCCACCCCGCTGAGATAATGACGTCATTTAGCGACTTTTAGCGACTTTTACGGCAGCCAATAGCGACTTTGCTTACTGAGGAGTTGGCAACACTGGCTCAGTCACTGTAGCCTACTCCTCCACACAGGCAGACTCCGCAAAGTGCTGTATCACTCCACCATCAGCTGTTTGGATCAGCGGTGTGTGGAAGAGACGCTGAAAATAATGTGTATAACGTACACTGAAAGAGGACCTAAGCAGGATTTTCCTGTGGCTATGCTACATTTTAACATTTTAACTACATGACTTGTCACTTGTTAGGAGTGAGAACGGAGGCTCTCTGCCTTCCATGGCGTCTCATGGCTGAAAACCAACCTTCCAACATCAGTGTAGTAGGCTACCTGGCCGTGGCCCCGGTGTCCCAGCTCTCGTCTCTGTGGCTCTGCGGCACAAACGTGCTCCGTAACCCGCAACTTGTTGATGTTTATGACAGTTGCGTCATCCACCGCTACTTTGATTTCTCGCCGGCTTTGTTGTAAACAAATGCACGTCGCCAGGCGATGGGTTGGAAAAAAAAAAACCGACCAGACTTAGGCTAGTTCTTCTCTAAACGGGTGTATTTGGCCTATTTTCTGATTCTGGAGTCAAGTAACGCTGAGTAACGGTGCCAATAACGGTAACGGGGGAAACAGTAATTACTCATTAGGGACTGTTCGTTATTTATCATCAGTGTCACCGGAGGGATTCACGGGACTTTTTTGTTTTTTTACATGACCCCCCTGTCGGAGTCAGTAAATTTTAACATGACCCTGCATTAAGCCTTATCAAAAGATACATGACCCCCCCCCCCCGCCCCCCCCCCAGCCATCGACACGTAACATCGCATCACGTAGCGCGTGACACTACATTATTTCATTTTGACAACCATGTGTGCAACACCTTCTCATCAATCCATGCCATTTATCAGCTGTTATTAAAACCCAACTCGATAACAGAATCGCGATTTTGGACGAGTACAGCTCACATTACACAAGCCATTAATAATTAATCCACACTCAAACGGAAGCAACAATAATGTGAACTGTACTCAACAACGTATTATTACAAGGTTTACGACAGATGACAGACAACTGGGGCCGTGTGTGTGTGTGTGTGTGTGTGTGTGTGTGTGTGTGTGTGTGCGCGTGTGTGTGTGTGCCTGCGTGTGTAGAAAGAGAGGGAGAGAGAGAGAGAGAGAAAGTAGATAAAACCAGCTAACTATTAGCTACCGTAGCTCAGGCGTCGGTCTCCCGTCAGGTAAAAGCTGCCGTTTATTCCTCAAATGTAGTTAAAGCAGAAGTAAGTGATCCGGTCGTTTTCACTAATGCTGCGTTCCAGGCAGGCAGCGCCCCTGACCAAAGGCACTGGCTCATAATCTGGAGTTGGTCCCCGGGCGCTGCACCGCGGCTGCCCACTGCTCCTCAGGGATGGGTTAAATGCAGAGAAAGAATTTCACTGTACTAGCTGTATATGTGACCAATAAAGTACCTTTACCTTTACCTTTGCTTTTGAAATCGTAAATTACAGCTTCAAGTCACAACTTACGACTTTGTAGTGTTCCAGGCAACCCACTCGTGTTTTTCCGACCTGTTTTACCGGTGAAAGTCACTATAACGGCCACTCGTAACTTCCGACCGGTGAACTCGTACCAGATCGAACTGGTACGACTTCACGGTCGGAAAAACACGAGTTTCCTTGAACGCACCATAACAGTCCTCGTCCCTACGTCACCACATTCACGGCGTCCCTTGGCTGCACACACAGCCCTGCATGCCGTTCTCTCTCCTCATTGGATAAAAACTGTAGGATACGATAAATGTTTTCTCCTCGGCTCAGAGCAGAGCAGAGTGACTGACAGACCCGTGTTTCAGACCAAACACTCTATGTAAGTGATTGCTGTTGGAAGATATAACTATTTAAGACTTATATTAACACAAATATATCACTTACTTCTGCTTTAATGAAGCCTCTCCGGTACAGTTATCCATCACTGCAGTTGATTTGGCCGCTAAACTGCTGGACGCTAAAACCGAGGGGGCGTCTGTGTGTTTACAATTCACGAAAACAACGTGAACTTACGTGCCGCTCACAGCCTCTGTACAGTACTGAAGTTAAACTCACTCACCCATAAAAGAACGAACGGTCCCTTACTGAAAAAAGTAGTGCCGTTAGTAACAATGTTTATTTAGTCACGGTTCGGTACGTACCTCGGTTCAGGGGTCACGGTTCGGTGCGGCTTCGGTACAACAGACAATTGAATGTAAAACTAAAAACCATCCTCTGTTATAAAAGTTTAAAAAAAAAATAGAATACAAAATATAACAAGTGCATTAGGAGTCTTATAATACCATTCATTAATTCTAGAGGATAAAAACTTGCACTTGGTAACTATTATTTTTTTTAAAACAACAAGAAACTAACATCAGTTTACACAGTTAATTCAGGCTAGATGCCAGTGATGCATATCGGGGTGACGCCCGTCTGTTATGACAGTTGCTGGCAGCTGTTATGCTACGCCCAACGGGGGCGTGATCAGCTCTGGGGCCTCATTTATCATTGTGGATACACCTTTTTTTACGCCATTTTCCCCTCGTTTTGTGCGTACGCACTTTTCTCCGCCAAATTTGGGATCTATCAAGCCAAAACCTGACGGGGAAAAGTGCGGACATTTACACCCATTTTGACCCTGGCGTACGCCTTTTTTGAGGAACAGGAGGAATTGGCGACACCGTTGCTGAGTCAGAGAACTGCAATGTGAGAGGGAGAGAGGAGCGGAGTAAATTTAGAAGAGCACAGTAGGATTTTTTAAAGTAATTGTGGTAGTGGTGGACCGTTGATGCTGGCAATCCAACCCGCTCTATAATAACACTAGGCTTTATGTTAATTGATAAACAGAGCGCATTGTGGATTTTGCCTTTTTGATTAGGCTGTGTGACGTCCGACAAGGATCAAACCATCCAAGTTTAAAAACACACCGGCAGCAGCTCACACTGATCTGCAGCCTAGACTGTTATTATTCTGTCACCTGAGTTAACGAGGTCCACGTGTGTTTGGAGCTGACGAGAGGAGAGAATAAAGAGCGAGACGACGCGGCCCTGAGGAGGAACTGTGAAGGACTCAGCTGTAATGGAAAATGACCTAAACCGAGTCCAGTAGAGCTGTAACTGTGTAGTGGGAAGGCGTGCAAAGTAATGGTAGCCTAACTATCGTCCTGCTTCCTACATTGTTTTAACATCTAGGTAAAAAGGAAAAAAAAAGAAAAAAAAGATTTTCTGGGATAAACGGGCAGATTACATAAGATTCTTCTTCTTTCTGCTCCCTTTTGTTGAGATTTGGGAGGTTTTTGTTTTTATTGTAGCTTATTAAAATGCAAGATCATTTTTCTGACTGATTTATTGCCCGTGTATCTGCTTTCGGAGAAGCGGAGAAGTTCCGCTTCTTTCCCCCGTCCTCCGCCGGTTGTCTCCGTTGTCACTTTGTTGTCACAAAAGTTGCTGCGCCACAGAGAGCACATGGCTAATTAAATATGCACGTGCTGACCATATATAGTTGTATATAGGCGTTCCGGGGGTGGAGTAAGAGGTGTGTTCACGTGTGCACCATTCTTGAGTCCTGTGTGATTTATTGCGGAGAGTTGTGCGTACGCACAGTTTGATTGATCTGAAAAAGGTGTAAATATTTAGGGTGTACGCCATTTTCGTCTTTTCGCCGTACGCAAATATTTAGTAGCAGTTTTACACCCTCTTTGATAAATGAGGCCCCTGGTCTCGCAACCAACCTGTGGAAAAGGTTGGTTCAGTTTCAGTCTCGGTCTCTCCTCCGTCTGGTTACAGGAGGAAAACGCGGACAAACGGTCTTGTTAACCGCTTTAATCAACTGCTCCTGATCTCTTTAAAAAGCTCAAAAGGGAACGGAAAATGCCACAAAAGCAGAAAGCAGAGATGAAACCTGAAAGAAGAGCTTGTTTCACTCGCGCAGGTAAACAAGTTAGGCTACTGCAACAGTAGAAGGAAACTTTCATTGCACTATTACAGCAACAAGACACCTTTAACTGTGCGTTCACAGGTATGCCCACCCAAGTGCAGGAGACCAAGTTTCTGGGCTTCATTATGGATAAAACATATAAATCATATTACTGCAAAAATGGGAAAAGGTGTATCAATTATAAGAAGATGTAGGCTACACACATTTTATCACAAAAATCAACCAAACTGGCAACCTAGGCATTGATATTGTCAAACCTTAACTATTGTCCAGCAGTCTGGTCCAGTGCTCAAGGAATTATGGTCAGACAATTACAAATGGAGCAGCACCCACTGTGCTCCGTTGCAATTATAGATCTAACATTGTCACAATGCATAAAGGCTTAAATAAATAAATGGTTAATGGTAAGTGATAGGCTACTGCAATCTTTACTGGTTTTCATCAGAAATATCATTGTTACAAAAACTACACTCATTCTGTTCAAGAAACTCTCCTTCAGTTCAGAAACGCACAGTTACAGAACGAGACAGGCTACAGGGGGAAGTTTTACACTAGTAAGAACAAACAATATCAAACAGTTATATAGAGCAATGAAGGAATGGAACTCACTACACATTGTAGACACAACTAGTACAGAACAATTTCGGTCACTAATAAAACAGCATTTGCTTTACAAATATCAGGTATAAACAGGTGGACAGTAACGGAGTAAATTTACTTGAGTACTGTACTTAAAGCAGAAGTAAGCAATATTTTTGTGTTAATATAAGTCTTAAATAGTTCTATCTTCCGACAGCAATCACTTCTATAGAGTGTTTGGACCGAAACACGGGTCTGTCAGTCACTCTGCTCTGCTCTGAGCCGAGGAGAAAACTTTTCTCGTATCCTACAAGTTTTATCCAATGAGGAGAGAGAACGGCATGAAGGGCTGTGTGTGCAGCCAAGGGATGCGCGTGAATGTGGTGACGTAGGGACGAGGGCGGGGGCTGCTAACTCCATCGGCTGACAAGAAGTTATGGTGCGTTCAGGGCAGCCCGTAACTCCTGTTTTTCCGACCTGTGAGGTCGTACCAGTTCGATCTGGTACGAGTTCACGGGTCAGAAGTTACGAGTGGCCGTTATAGTGACTTTCACAGGTAAAACAAGTCGGAAAAACACGAGTGGGTTGTCTGGAACACTACAAAGTCGTAAGTTGTGACTTGAAGCTGTAATTTACGGTTTCAAAAGCCTGCCTGGAACGCAGCATTAGCCAAAACGACCAGATCGCTTACTTCTGCTTTAAGTACATATCCAGTGGATTTGTACTTTACTTGAGTATTAGATTTCTTTGGTACTTATTACTCTTACTTGAATACATTTCCAAGACAAATATTTTTACTTTTACCTGAGTTAATTTCTAGGAAGGCTGAAAAGTACTGGTTACTTTCAGGTCTGCCTCTCTCTAAAATCCTCCCTCTAAAATCCTATTGGACACAAGCTGTGTTTGTCAAAGAAGGAAACCCTAACCCCTAGAAGCAGCACATCAGTGCAGCTGCTTTCAAAGAGTTCATTCTCACAAACAAGAGTTAAAAGCTCTTTAAATTCATCTAGAAAAATTTATAGTAATTCATTGATGTGAAAAATAAGAAATTTACTCTTAAGGTGCGTTCACACCGGACCTTTTATTTTTGTCGCTGTCCCTCGTATTGCTCCGAAAAAAACGCTCCGTCGCTCAGGTGCAGACGCTCGTCACATTGGCACAGAGCCACAGACTCGCATTTTCGCTTTGATGACATCATGCCCACTGCCATGTGTCTCTGTTTACACCGGCACCACCGGGATTACGGCAGCCAATCAGCGCTGAGCGACGAGCGACTGACGGCCGGAGAGTTGGGATTTCTCATCTCGAGCGACGGGAGCGACTTGAGCGAAAAAACGCTCCGACGCTCCGTCGCTGTTGCTCCGAGCCCCAGCGTTTTTTCGCCTTGGCGATAAAACGCTCCACCGCTCGTTTGCATTCACTTAACATGTAAACTCGTCGCTCGTTCTAAAAACAAAAGGTCCGGTGTGAACGCAGCTTTACTCTTACTAATTTAAAAGCATGTACTTTTGGATACTTAAGTACCTTTAAAAGCGAGTACTTTTTTACTCTTACTGGAGTAACATGTCGACTGAGCTACTTTTACTTGTAACGGAGTAAATTTTGACCAGTAGTATTTGTGCTCTTATTCAAGTACTGGGGTGGAGTACTCTGTCCATCTCTGGGTATAAATAACTATAATCAGAGATAGAAATGTGGGTGTATGTGTGTATAATAATTGTAAATAGTGTGCATAGCATACATAGATTTGTGATTCAGTGTTTATTCTTACTAAGGTTGTGGTAGGTGAATGTAGGTAGTGATATGTGTGTTTGTGCGTATCTGTCGTTGAGTCCCTCACTTATTCAACAGTTTGTTTACATTAGCCAAACCTGTTTTGCCACTGTCGTCTTGTTACCATCTCTACCTCCAGCACAGCTCACTATCTGATCACTATCCTGACAGCCAAGCGGTTCGGCAATGCTTTGTCACACACTGTTTGGGGTAATTGAAACTGTCCATGTAAACTGTGGGTACGTTTACATGGACAGTTTCAATCGGTTTCAGAAAGGTTTGGGAGACCAAACCGATTGAAAATACTTCATGTAAACACCTCAAACCGTTTCAATTACCCCAAACCGGTTGAAATTCCAACCAGATTGAAGGGGGTGGTTTAAACCTTTTCTAAAGAGATCTGTCTGTCATGTATACACTTGAAACGGGTTGATCCCTGGCTGCGTTCGTTCAGGACTTGACGTACGCATGCACGCTTGAGCACGTACGAGCCGTGCCTGCCTGGCTGTCACTCACGTGAAAATGTCCGCGTAATATGGGAAAATGTCGAGCAAGAAATTTCATAATAGACTGGCGGGTCACGGGGAAGTTCTATTTCCACTTGGTGTCCGAAAATTCATGCAGAGAGAGGAGGAGGAGGAGGAGGAGGAGGAGGAGGAGGAGGAAGCGGTGCGCCGCCGGTGTTGTGCCAAAAAGAGACCGCCTGCCCGTGCAGTCGTTTTTCTGCAGGTAGTCTCTTTTCGGCACAACACCGGCGGCGCACCGCTTCCTCCTCCTCCTCCGCATGCATTTTCGGACACCAAGTGGAAAGACGCTCTCTTCTTTTCCTGCTGAAATTAGGAACATGCCACGCTGCTGTTTAATACAGAGAAAAATATAACAGCAAAGACTGCGCTCAACAAACAATGTATTTCGGCACAGCTGTAGCGCTTCCATAATCAATACTGTTGTAACCATAGTAACGCAATCACTCAGGCTGCGGGCACATTCGAAGCGTTTGTTTCGTCTGCGCATGTAAACACCCAACCAGTTTACTTTGTAACCCATGTATACGCTCAAGCTGAAATCTTCAAAGAGATTGATTCAAACCAAACCTTTCTGAAACCGTTTGAAACTGTCCATGTAAACGTACCCACTGTTAGTTTCATTTTCTTTGTAATGTTTGTGTCCCTTGTCAAACAGGTTGTTGACATTCATACATGGCGTTGTTGTGTAGGGTTGTGACATTCTGATGCCTTTAGTTGCCGGGCGAAAGCTAAGAAAAATCAACCCACTCACCCACTACAAATATCGACGTGTGAATTACCCACACAGGAATACATCCCCGGTGTGTACGGGCCTTAAGGCCATCAGGGCTCTGTCACATGGAGCCAAATTTGAATAATGCAACTTTTGGTTCCTTTGTGACCCAGATTATCCTACAGTGCATTTTGACCAGCTTGGATTATTGCACAAAGAAGGCAGTGAAGGAACAAACACAAATCTATCGAAAGTCTTCACTTCAAATGTTCACAAGCTCCCACATGATGACAACGTGACAATCCAAACACTCATGATCATTATTGGTCAGTCAAAGACCCATGAGTCATCTGTCAGTGGGCGTGTTTTTGGATCCACTGTCTCTCCACTCTCCACCACATCGTCCACCACCTACTGTGGCTCAGATGCTCCGACTGCTTTTAAGAAATCCTTGTGTCCTGCCAATTTCCTGCCGGTCCTTCACCCTGCCTGCAGGTCTTTTGGGGGATACAGGTGGTGGATGACCTTGTTGTGAACAGCTACTGCCTCCTCAGTGGATGAACCAGTGGACTCCAAACACAATATAATAGTGCTGGGCCGATACGCTTTTGTGCCGATTAGATTCTCTAAGGATTTTTGGGTCCCGATTCGATTTAAATTGTGATTCTGATTAAACAAGTATTGCGATTCGATTTTACCAAGTATTGCGATTTTATATTTCATTTATTGGGATTTTCTTTCCTTAAACAAGAGCAGGTTGAACCAAACACTTGACAATACATCATAAGTCAAACAATACACACATCACATCAGTTTGTCTGTTATGTTCGTTTGTTCACATAGATATGTGAACAAACGAGCACAACAGGCCGGTTTGACTTTGTCGAGTGTAATGGCACAGAATACATGATCGTACAATAAAGATTGGTTGTCCCAAAAAAAAAAAAAAAAAAAAAAAAATTACAACAGAAAAAAAATCGTGATTAATATAAAAATCGGCCCAGCCCTACAATATAATGCTTTACTTACAAGCCCGAAAAAACTCACGCAATCACAGTTGTGGCACCAAATCCTGCTCGACCCACAATCAGGTCACATGTCATGACAATCACACTGATCCTGCAATGCAAAGACTAACTACTACTGCTATTTTCAATCAGATTCTATAAAATGTATTAAGTTAAAGTGTGTATATTATGGGCAAAGTGTACACCAGTTCCTACTTCACTTCCTGTTGCACTAATGTGTAACTAAAGTGTTTTCCTCAAACTGATCAACTTTGTGTCATAATACACATGTCAGATGTTAGGCCTTGCTTGTTAGTCCTGCTTCATGTTTTTTTTGCAATTGATATAGGCCTATCATAAAAGCCACTAGTCTTTCTCGTGGTCTCTTGTTCACTCTCTCTCCTCTCCGTCCTCTTACAGCAGCAACTGACCGGCTCTCTGTTGGCGGTGGCGTTCCTCACCTCCTTTGGGAGCTCAATGCTTTATGGCTACAATCTGGCTGTGGTCAACTCCCCTGCAGTGGTGAGACACACACACACACACCCACACACACCCACACACACACACACACACACACACACACACACACACACACACACACACACACACACACACACACACAATCAAGAGATTATCAACCACGCAAAGTGTCCAGGGTCCCTCAGACCTGCAAAGTCCCAACTTCTCTGTGTGTTAGGTTGTCAGTTAATATAATTTGTGAAGGTATTTGAAGCATTAGCTTGTTTAGCTAGCCTTTCATACAGAAGCCCTGTGCACATCAAATTATGACAATGTGTGGCCCAACTGAAACATTTTTGCCTGCGAGTTCCCTAATAAGTTAATGCTGAGACCAAAATGCATCATAGAAAGTCGAGAGTGAGGCAGTTTTGGATTTAAAACATCACATGTGGCACTGGGAGTCATTTTGTCAAACAGCAAAGTTCTATAGGCTACAGAAGTGATAAAAACAGCTCATAGTGATTCAGGATAAATGAATCAATAAACTCACAATATTTTTAAAAAGTAGTAGTTAAAGTTTTTCTCGAAAGACACATTTCTTGAAAGCTGCTCTCCTTTTCTCTAAACTGTGAGCACAAACCCCAATTTTCAAGCTACGTTCACAAAACCCCGGACTCTTCATGCAAAACCAAACTTTCACCTCAAAACAGTTTAATCTGTTCTCAAAACTGAACTATGTTGTCAAATTGTGCCCCGAGTCAATCAAAATTACTGTAAAAAACAGAAGATGCTCACTCACTCACACACACACACACACACACACACACACACACACACACACACACACACACACACACACACACACACACACACACACCAATTTCCAAAGAAGTTGCTATGCACTTCTGATAATTAAAGCAGAAGTAAGCGATCCGGTGGTTTTGGCTAACTTCCTGTCAGCAGATGGAGTTAGCAGTCCCCGCCCTCGTCCCTACGTCACCACATTCACGCTCATCCCTTGGCTGCACACACAGAGAGGACCGCCCCTTTATGCCGTTCTCTCTCCTCATTGGATAAAGGTTGTAGGATATAAGGAAAGTTTTCTCCTCGGCTTACAGCAGAGCAGAGTGACTGACAGACCCGTGTTTCAGACCAAACACTCTATAGAAGTGATTGCTGTCGGAAGATACAACTATTTAAGACTTATATTAACACAAACATTCCACTTACTTCTGCTTTAATCTAAGTATTGCTATGCTTACAATGAGTAACATCATTCTACACAGCCCTGCTATTATTTTAGATTGAATAAAGTGTGCATCTCTGTGCATTTAACAACATAGAGAAATAGCTGTGATTTGAATGTTACAGGTAGAATGGAGACAAAAACTGATCCATAGGCTACAGAGTAGGTACAGTAGGTTGTAGCTGTTATGAAGTACTGTAGATGAAAATGTTTCAGTTAAAAGTGTTTCAGCTTGAGTAAAACTGTGTTGTTTATGGACTGTGGCTTCATATCAGTCTACAACTCTGTGTGTGGAAAAAGAGTAGTTGGCAGAGTTTGTGTGTGTGTGTGTGTGTGTAGAGAGAGAGAGACAGAGAGAGAGGCTGCTTGTTGTGAGGAATGTGAAATGCCTGGCATACAGGACGTTATTAGGAGGAATGCAGCTTCTGGCGCAGTCAGTGAGGATGAGTGTACAGTTGAGGATAACACACCACGGAGAGAGAGAGAGAGCTGAAGTCTAACTGATACAAAGATTTGATTTAAGCAGACAACAATCAACTCTCCTCATTTATCTGTTCAAATCAACTTAGGTAGATGTGACTTTACTTTGGAAATATAAAAAAAGCTCTTGAGTTCATTTCAATTATGGAGCCGTTCTCTTTGCTGCCTGCTGTTAAAGGACAGGAGCTGGTGACATCGCCTCTGGACTGACTGTGTCGCCAGCTTCTCTAACTCCCACAGCTCACTATAGGTGAACAGAAAGAAGTATGTTGGTTTCCTGGGGGTTTAAAGGGATAGTTCACCCAAAATTGAAGTTTCACTCATTATCTACTCACCCTCATGTTGACTAAGGGCTGGGAGAAGTTTCAGAGTCCTCCGTGGCTTCTCTGAGTTACAGGGGGTCTCGGCGTAGCAGTGCATGTCCATATAACGGTTGCAAATGGATACCAACTGTCTTCGTAACAAAAAGACACACCAAAAAACATCCAAATACCTCCATGCTGCTCGTATGTAATGCACGTCTTGTATTGAAGCCCCGAAATGAGAAATTGTCCCGAAAAAAATTCTATATATAAGTCTATATATCAAGCTTGTTTGTAGCGGAAGCTTCTCTTCCCGGTTCGTCAAATTTGGACGAACCGGGAAGAGGAGCTTTCAATTTCACATTTCGGGGCTTCAATACAAGAGGGACATTACATACGAGCAGCATGGAGGTATTTGGATGTTTTTTGGTGTGTCTTTTTGTTACGAAGACAGTTGGTATCCATTTGCAACCGTTATATGGACATGCACTGCTACGCCGAGACCCCCTGTACCTCTGAGAAGCCACGGAGGACTCTGAAACTTCTCCCAGCCCTTAGTCCACATGAGGGGGAGTAGATAATGAGTGACATTTCAATTTTGGGTGAACTATCCCTTTAATATCTAGATTCTGAGGTACATGGTGAACCCGGCTCTTCTGAATCCTTGATAATATAAGTTATTATACCACCAGTAGTCATCAGGCTATATATAGCTATCAATATTATCCCAGATCTGAGCCTTTTTAAAGTGTTTTTCGTTGTGTCTTGTATGTCCTTGTGTTTCTCCACCTGACTTGAAGCAACCACACAGAAGTTCCTATGTGTGTGTGTATGCACAAATAGTTTATTCTACCTTTGACCTACAGTAATACATACATTATATATAGTAGTTATTGTAAAACATTATGCCCCAGAACATCGGTGCATCAATGTGTGTGTGTGTACAGTATCCACCTTTTTCCGAACATCAAAAACGTAAGCCGGTTTTGCTCTTCTGGTGGAATTGTATGCTTACGTTTCCATGGTTTCAGTAATCACGGTAAATGCATGGATCTTTTTTTTTTCATTGAAAATCTGTAAAAGACATGGAACATCACGCCAGTTTTTACAATGGACATCATACAGATGAACATCCATTGTTAAAAGCCAGTAAACATACAATTCCACCGGAAGAATAAAACCGGCTTACATTTTTGACATTCGGAAACTTGTGGATATAACTGGCTTGAGTGTTGAGTCCAGCAGTCTAGTGTAGAATATTGCGGTCTGTTTCATCAACAATCACAGTGCAAAGCGTATACAGCTAAGGTAGCCCTAAAGGGACAAACATGTCAGTCAGTCACTATACTGACTTGAGAGTATGTGATTGAGGCTGTAATGCTTTCATTACGGTAACACTTTACGCATCTGTAACGCATCATAACCATACTTCTAATGAGTTATAATGCAGTTATAGTACTGTATAACTATAGTTATAAACACTCATAAATGATCATAATGCTTTATAACAATAATCATAACACACTATAAAGCATTTTATTAGGTATTACAATACGTTATAATTGTTAGTAACTCGCTGACAATGCCCACATCGATAATGCATTATAAATATAGTTATAATGTGTTATAATGCTTTTGCTTATTGTTATAAAAACTAATAATTATTTATATGTGTTTATAATGATAGTTATACACTTGTATAAGCCAATTATAACACATAACTATATTTATAATGGATTATCAATGTGGGCATTGTCAACGAGTTACTAACAATTATAACATATTAAAATACCTGACCTTATAAGTCATGATAAAATGCTTTATAGTGTTTTATGATTATTGTTATAAAGCATTTATGAGTGTTTATAACTATAGTTATACAGTGCTATAACTGCATTATAACTCATTATAAGTATGGTTTTAATGCGTTATAGAGATAGGCATCAAATAAACTACCTGCTGCCTTCATTACAACGCAACGTGTGGTAGTGGGAGCAGCAGAGTTTGTGGCTCTTGCTCGGAGCTGCTGGTGACATCAGCATTAGTGAGCCTGATAAACACCAAACAATGATGTTGTACATGAACAAGATTTATGTGTCTGCAGTGGCAGAGAACACAGGACACTGAGGACCGTGCTAGAGCTCAGTGAGATGTTTAGGGCTGGCTAACAGTAACATGAATAAACAGCAGGACAACAGCTACATAGCCACACTCCCCCTCATCCCCACCCCTCCATCATGGTTTTTCCATATTGCTGTCACCTGATAACATCCTCCTCCTCCTCCTCCTCCATCCTGTTTCTTCTCTCCCTTAAACCCTCAGTACATCAAGAGGTTCTACAACCACACGGTGGTGAGTCGAAATGGAACGAGTCTTAGTGAGGAGACCCTGACGGTCATGTACTCTCTCACTGTGTCAGTCTTCGCCATCGGAGGTCTACTGGGCTCCCTCATCGTGGGCATGCTGGTCACTCGCTTTGGCAGGTAAGAGACAATCTCTGAGTTGTGGAGCAAAATGTATCTGATGCTCTGAGTCAACCATGGTCCTGATATATCCTTTACTCTATTTTGAAGGGATAGTTCAACATTTTGGCAAATTGGCCCATTGCCATAATCCCTATAGTTTTAGGAGTAGGTTCGTTGGTGCAAGCTATTTTTAGAACGGCGGAGCAGAGCCGTGAGCTGCTCAGAGCTACGCTACGGAGACTCATGGGATTTCTTGGTTTCCCTCATCAAACTCATCAAATACACAATCCAACAACTCCAAAACGCTCTGGTGGACAAGTTGTGACCTGCACATTCACCACACTGTGAGATATTAACGGAACGTTATGGGACAGAGTTGTTTCTTGGTAAATTCATGTAAAACCACTGATGTGTGTTCCCGTCTGGGACAGTTTTTCATCAAGCAGTCTCTGTGTTTGCCTCTAAAACAACTCTGTCTGGTAACGTTGTGTTATTATCTCATAGTGTGGTGAATGTGCAGGTCACAACTTGTCCACTAGAGCGTTTTGGAGTTGTTGGGTTGTGTATTTAATGAGTTTGATGAGGGAAACCAAGAAATCCCATGAGTCTCCGTAGCGTAGCTCTGAGCAGCTCACGGCTCTGCTCCACCATTCTAAAAATAGCTTGCACCGACAATTAAAGGTAACAAACCTACTGCTATGACTATAGGGATTATGGCAATGGGCCAATTTGCCAAAATGTTGAACTATCCCTTTAAGGCCTTATAGACTCTCATGAACCCCCACATCTGTGCCAAAGAACCCAAAGAAACCAAACCAAACCCACATCATCAATCATGTTGCTCTCTACCTCAATTTTAACAGTGGGGTTCACACCCCTCTGCAGTGTCACATGATGCAAAGACATTCTTCAAAATGCATCTTTTCTCTGAAGAGAAAACGAAGAGTTGCACTTTGTCCACTCAGATTGATAAAGCTCATAATGACTCCTCCTACAAGTGGAGTTTAGCATCATGCAGGGAGCGTTTGTCCTCAGCGGTCCATGTTGGACCCGCTCCATCCTGACACCGATTACTTTCCTGGTCTGTCCGAGTACGAGAGTGGAGAGAGGCCAGTTGGCAGCAGCGGCCGGGCGGGGAGACGCTCAGCACTCAGCATCTGGTGCTGCCATGACATGAACAACTCAACACACTCACATCTAAAAAAAAATACAGCATTGAAAATAATCTGATACTGACACACAGTTGAACATGATCTAATATTTGTGTATGAAGTGTTTTGTGTGTAAAGGTGAAATAAATGTGATACAACACGAGTAAGGAAATAAGTCACGGACACACACGTACACTTCTTCTGGTGCAGAGGACACACCTCTGTCCTCTGTGTTCAGAGCTGCTGACGTCCCTCTACCTGCTCTCCTGATGCCCTGTTGTCCTTCAGAGGGCACCAGCATCATGCCCCCCCCCTCCTCTGCCCTTCCAAAGTGAACCAGTACGGGGGAAAGTTCTTTAACATTCAGCTCCAGCCGCCTGAATGCTCCATTCATCGGCACTACTTCACAGGACTTCAGTGGACATTTAAATGCAAATGAAAAGCAGGCGATTTATAATCCCATTTACAGGCCGATCACTTTCTTCACACAGCAGTGTTTTATGGCTAATCATAGCTTATGACCCCCCCCCCCCCCCACACACACACACACACACACACACACACGCCCCCCCATGTGAGCTGCGAAAGCATTTTATGGCTAATCAGGTCTTATACAGGCATACATGTCTATCATTATGACTGGGAGGTCGCTGCTGCCGCTGTCCTTGTTTCATAAACCATTGGCTCATATGCTTTTATGCATATTCATTATGTCTCCCTGCTGCTTGTGTTTATACGTGTGTGTGTGTGTGTGTGTGTGTGTGTGTGTGTGTGTGTGTGTGTGTGTGTGTGTGTGTGTGTGTGTGTGTGTGTGGTGTGTATTTTCAGGAAAGGCACAATAGTAAACACAACAGTGCTGGTGTTTATCGCCGGCTCGCTCATGGGCTTCAGCAGGATTTGTGGTTCACCTGAGATGGTCATCGTCGGCCGCTTCATCACAGGGATTCACTCAGGTACATCGCACACACACACGCACACACACACACCTCTACCTCTAATTCTGCTCATGTATTGCTATACAATAGATTTGTAATTTGTTTGTATGGCCAAATGTTTGTGGTAACCCGTTTTCAGTTTAGGCCTTTTCAACCTCTGTATAAAACCAGCATCACTGAGAAGCTTTTCCTGGTTTGGTTTGGTAGAACTTGAGCAGTGCCTCTGAAATGAATAAATCAGTGTATTAGCTGTGTCCCATCTCTGGGGCTGCATCTGAAGACCTGAACTGGGACACAGCTGTAACAGGTTTGGGACTCTGAACAAGGCACCAGAGCAGCATCATTTAAAACTGCAAAAAAACAAAAAAACAAAGTACATTATGTATGTTGGGCGAGTCAGTGAATGGACGTTGATGTGAGTGATGCACATTGTTTATTCTATTTATTTATTTATTTTTGTTATGAGTCTACATCCTGACTGTGCAGCTTAATTGTGTTGTACACACTAAAAACAGCTGGGTTATTTCCTCTACCCAACCGCAGGGTTATGAAATGTTTTATTGTATAATGACAATAAAGCATCTTAATGATTATACATATTGTATGATTGTACACCAATGACTGATTTTCTCCTCTGCTCTTGCAGGCATCTCTCTCAGTGTTGTACCAATGTACCTGGGTGAGATAGCGCCTAAGAACCAGAGAGGCTTCCTGGGTCTCGTGCCAAGTATCTTCATCGGCACCGGAGTCTTTTCTGCGCAGATCCTTGGCCTACATGAGCTTCTGGGAAAAGTAATCATATGCTGTTTTCTAACAGTAGACAGCGTGTGCAGAGAACCGAAGCAAAAGTCATGTGACCATGTGGAGTGAAATTATTGGCATCCACAACATCCCAGTTTTCCCACATCCACTAGTCAGGGAGAGGGAATCATAATTAACATGAATTTGTTTAAAGTTTAAACTAATCAGAGCTCCACCGACTGAGTAACCTGGACCTTTCATTAGGATTCATTCAGATGAAATGCTTCATAAAGACAACCAATATAATAACTAACTATACAATAGAACACATGCAGACATGATGATGATATTGTTGTCATAGTCATACTTCTAACTGCATGGAACCTCATGTGTTACAGGAGGAGCATTGGCCTCTTTTTCTGTCAGTGGTGGTGATACCCACCTTCATCCAGCTGATGCTGTTGCCATGGTTCCCAGAGAGCCCAAGATACCTGCTGATTGAGAAACACAACGTTCACGCCACCATCACAGGTCAGTGTTGTGATGCTGCTGCACTTCAACAACAGGACGATGAACAGAGAGAAGAGAGGACTTTAACGTTGTAGAAATACATAGATAACTGGCCCAATGAATATCATTTCTAAGTTGTCACGGTGATTTTATACATTTTGAGATAAGCTTTCTTTTTTGCATTAATTGAGCACTGTGAGCTCCATGGGTTTGGTGTTATTAATTAAACGGTGTGTCATCAGCATAACAAGAGAAATCAAACTATTTCATGGCAGATGAGCATCACTGATTGGTAATAAAGTGATAAAGGTGCAGATGACTGACTGACCACTGACACATATCTGTGGACTCCACGTGTCAATGTCAAAGATGTGTTAGTGTATATTTTCCATGTGATGTGCTGTAACCTCTCTGCTCTCTGTCTCTCAGCTCTGAAGTGGTACAGAGCAAAGTGTAACATCCAGGCAGAGATTGAAGAGATGCAGGAGGAGCAGCGCTCTCTGTCTTCAATGCAGACACTGTCGGTATGGAAGCTGTTAATGGACGACTCAGTGCGATGGCAGGTGCTGTCTGTGATGGTCATCAACGTTGGTATGCAGCTGTCTGGCATTGATGCTGTAAGTATGAGTTTTACCTGTCTTTGTAAGACTGAATAATGGCTGTACAGTTGAGAAAAACTATAGTATATAAGTGGTGTATTATGGGTGTCTGTGGCTTTACAGATGTCCTTGTCTTTTTGATATGAAGCAGGTCTAGGTTCTATATTAATACTGTGTAAGTATTAAAGCCTCAGGCCAGAGAGAAATTAAACTCAGTGGACTATATTCAGAAACTCAGCTGGCATGACTTCTGTAACTTTGTGATGTCACAACAAAGCAGTGACCCCCACTCTCAGCTATCCACCATCCAGTCTTGCAGGATTTGGTTTCTGTGATTGTTTTAACTGAAACCACTCAGAAAACATTCAGCCAATCAGATGAGAGGCTCAGAACCTCTACTATATCACTCCCAATCACAATGTAATAGAATGAGCCTACATCGTATTGTTTACAAAAATATGTCATTCTAGCTGAGGACATGATGAAAATGTCTTATTCTCAAAGGGGGAATCATAAGCTGTGTAAGTAAACACTCACTCGACAGGAAATAACATACAGCAAGTATAAGTCATTTCTACTCTAGTGATACCTCTGCCAGTACAATTACATATTATGTTGGTATAATATAGCCTAGTGGTATAATTACTATTAATTTTACAGTTTCTGGCCTGTAGGTATACTATGCTGGCATTTCCCCCAAATGTAATGATCAACATATTCCAACGGTGTTAAGTGTGTTCTGAAGTGTTATGGTCCAGAGGGTATTTCAAGGTTTAGCAGGTGTTTAAAGGGTTTCAGCAGACACATTCTGACTCTATAGCCCCTCTTGGTGCATGTTTACCATCAGCTGTTAGATGCCAAATGTTGTCTGGTAAATTGAGTCTTTAGGGTAAGTGGCACAACCTTTCAACAAAACACTTAAGTCCAGTCTGGCATGTTTCACTTGCTCTAAATTTCCCTTTGCTCTTGTTCCCCTTTTGCCATTTTGCCCTCTTCTTCCACCTTATCCCCTCACCCCCCTCACCCCCTAGTCCCTGCAGCTCCTCCATCTGACTTGGCTTATTAGACAAAGACGCTGAGATGAGAACAGGCCTAAATGATCCTTTATTGTTTTATAATCCTTGTGTGGTCTTGTGAACAAAGCCAAAAGCTGGAGTCATCATTTTTCTGCCGATACGATTTGCCAAATTCCCTCTTTGAATTATGCCCTGGAGATTAATTAATTATTCAAATGATTACCGGGGCGCCCGGGCCAGACAGTGTGCACTGTAAGCTGTGGAGCTGAACTCATTAGCACACCCTTCTCCAGGCTGTATTTTTAGCTGCTAATTAGTGCTGAAACTTGCATATGCTGAGAGCAGCACTGAGGACGAGGGTTATGGGGATACAGGTAGTGATGGGGAGGAGACTAGAATTAGAAGGTGGATGTATCAGAGTGTAATCAAATTAACCACAGTGAATTATGGCTGTGGTGATGATGATGATGATGATGATGATGATGATGATGATGATGATGATGATGATGATGATGATGATGATGATGATGATGATGATGATGATGATGATGAACATAGTGCTGAGGGGTGATAGCTGAAATAATGTATTTTTGGTTTGATGCCCAAAAT
The DNA here is from genome assembly GCF_905171665.1 of Trachurus trachurus. NCBI lineage: Eukaryota > Metazoa > Chordata > Actinopteri > Carangiformes > Carangidae > Trachurus > Trachurus trachurus. Next base: position 29,149,855 of record NC_139906.1, on the reverse strand, counting down.
GTGGTTTGTGTGTGGCTGTACTTCCCTCCCTGTTCCTCTCACCATCACCGTCTGCTGTCTCCTGTTAAATGGGACCAAATGTCTGCTGTCTGTCTTTCTGTGGTGATTCTGAACCACCTGTGCAGCCCGCAGGTTCTGAATGTCTGCATCCACATTCGTGTTTTTCTTCTTGAGGCACACATACAGTACAGTATGTCACAAGATGACTTGTAACTATCTGCCTTTGTTTTCAGCAAACTGGTCCTACTATAGCTGTGTCTCAGTCCAAAAATGTTTACTCATCATGTGGGGATCATCCCTATGTTCCCCACTTTGTATGGGAGCGAGGAACATAGGACCCTTTTTCTAAAAAAAAAAGGTCCTATGTTCCCCGCTTTTCCCCAAAAGGGTCCTATGTTCCCCTCTGTGTATGTGACCAGGGAACATATAACCCTTTTTTAGAAAAAGGGTTTATGTTCCCCTCTTTTCCCCAAAAGGACCCAGGGAACATGCAATTTTTGGTCCCATACCTGGAAGTGGAGTTGTGACTTTGCAGATTTTTGCCTATTTCTGAATGAGAAGTTGAGTTGTGACTTTGAGTGGGAAGTGGAATTGTCCCATTGGTTGGGTTTAGGCAATAAAGAAAGGAGTTGGTTAAGTTTAGTAAAAAGACCAGGCAGAGGCTAGACAGGCCAGATAGAGAGAGAGAGAGTCCAGATAAGTAGAGAAAATCAATCGACCAGCAACAGTGGGGAACATAGGACTCTTTTTTAGAAAAAAGGTCCTATATTCTCCGGTAACAGTGGGAGAAGGATGTATTGCGACCGGGGAACATAGGACCCTTTTTGGGAAAAACGGGGAAGGACCCGGGGAACATACGCTCCCATCATGTGCTATGTTAGAAAACAGAAAAACTAATACTGACAGAAAGGCAGCAGTACTCATCACTCTGTCACTTGACTGAGTGCTCCCTGTGTTTTATTGGCTTGGCTTATTATAACTACAGTAGGAATTGGTTTGATGAGGTTAAAGCAGAAGTAAGCGGAATGTTTGTGTTAATATAAGTCTTAAATAGTTCTATCTTCCGACAGCAATCACTTATATAAAGTGTTTGGTCTGAAACACGGGTCTGTCAGTCACTCTGCTCTGCTGTAAACCGAGGAGAAAACTTTCCTTGTATCCTACAACCTTTATCCAATGAGGAGAGAGAACGGCATAAAGGGGCGGTCCTCTCTGTGTGTGCAGCCAAGGGATGCGCGTGAATGTGGTGACGTAGGGACGAGGGCGGGGACTACTAACTCCATCTGCTGACAGGAAGTTAGCCAAAACCACCGGATTTATACTGCATGGGACATTTAAAACAGTGCTCATTTATTTATTTGTTTATTTACAGTATGCAATGAATAAGCTGTACACGCGACACAGGACAATCATGTCCATTTGGCCACTGATTTGCCAATTTGTTCATTTGAACTGTAATGTTACTTCATCATGAGATTTTCCATTTTCCGCTTTAAAATAATTTAATAATTTGAAAAAGAAAACAAAAGTTTCTTCCCTCAGTCTACTGCAGCGTGATACGGAGAGAGCTTTGGGCTTCAGTGCAGTAAGTTTAACTGGCTATGATTATCACAGCCTCTAACACATCCATCTTTAATCTATGATTAGTCATTCTTTCTGGTCCAATCTTTCAGCACACCACAGGGGAACTGTCAAAAAAATAATTAACTTGCAATGTAAATAACCTCACTTATGTTTGTTCTTATTTTCCCTCCACAGATCTGGTTCTATACCAACGATATCTTTGAAAATGCAGGTATCCCACCTCCAGAGATCCAGTACACCACAGCAGGAACAGGAGTTATAGAAATCATTGCTGGACTCATTGGGGTAAACTGTCAAGCTTTTATCTCTGTGTTATTGTTGTGTCTTGGAGGCCTTTTAAAATCCATGCATTAGAGATAAGAAGATGAATTTAGTCACATCTAGCACACTGTCTAGCTGTGTCAGCTTTAGAAGTGTTGGTCAGTATGTATCTGCAAAAGAGTCAGTCCAGCTGTTTGTCTCTGTTTACAGTCTTTATTCTTAACCTAACTTTGTCCTGACACTAGCACGAGACTGATATCATCTGAACTTTGAGATCACATCAGGAAAACAAAGACATGTGTTTCATAACCACTATACCCACATTACTCCACCAGCTCACAGAGATCTCCATTATTCCATCTGTAGTGTGTATTGTGTATTGTGTGTATATTACATGTGTGTGTCCTCCTGCAGTGTTTCACCATAGAGCGGCTGGGCAGGAGGCCCCTCATGGTGGGTGGGTTTGCCATGATGGGCCTTTGCAGTGGTGGAATCACGTGTGGACTCATTTTACAGGTGTGTATGTGTTTGTTAGAGAGGATTTTTATTCAAGTCTTGTAGCCAAAACCAAAATAACAACAGCTTACTCAGTATTTGAGGGAATGTGCTTTATCTGTGGATAGAACACAATGGGCCTCATTCACCAGTATCTTCTTAAGAATCTTCTTAGAAAACTCTACGTCAGATTCATCAACGTGCTCTTAAACCGCAGAATTGCTCGTAGCTGTGCTCCTACATTGATGAATGCTATCTCCTCGTAAGTTGAGAGTGCGTGCTAGGTGAGCCGAATTAGGTAACTGCCCCATCGATGCCGGTAAAAGGGCATGGGACTGCAGGGCAGTGTGCACACAGAACCCACAGGCAGTGGCGTGCACAGATTTTTGAAGGGCAGGGGTGAAAAGAAAGAAAAGGGCACATACGCGCTGTATGTGCCCTTTTCTTTCTTTGCCACTGAAGAGGGCACTTTAGCACCTTTTTTTCAACAATTGGGCCACGAGGGGGGCAACCCCCCACCCCCACCCCTGTGCACACCACTGCCCACAGGCGCTGAGCAGAGACGGTGAAGTGAGAAAGAATGTTGAAATGCTCAACTGAAAATCTGGGAGGGAGCACCAGACTGCAAACATAAAAAGAACTTTAGTAGTGAAGTGGAACTACTGCTGCAGGAATGAAACAAACAAACACACAAATAAGCTTATTAGTTTATATTTGTATTTATATTTAGATATAGTAGCGTCAGCAGTGGATGCAGCACATCAGGTAATTATCAGAGAGACCGCACTCTCAGGTGTGACATCATAAATATCATATTATCACATAATGATTCCTAGTGGTGCAACAGATCGTTGTTGATCCATGATCCGTTCGGCATGCAAATGGTCTGCGGATCGGTTGATGGAAAAAAAAGAACAAATGTGTGTGCAGTGTGGGAACACTTACAGTAAGCACACCGTCGCAGCCGGCAATAATAACAAAAAAATCTGGTTGTATCAGCAGGTGTACCTGCGCACAACAACAAACAACACATGTACTGAATGCCACAATCTTCGTTACATTGTGTAAGTTCTCCTGTTATCTATTCACGAAAATCGATTATTTCATTCAAAAGTACATTTTTCATTCATCAGTAATCCCCCCCATCAACAAAGTGAAGTGTTCCTTTCAGCTCTGAATGAGCCGTTCATATCATTCATATCTCCATGGAGCGGGTAAGCTCGGTGCTGGCTGCCATGTGGTGTCTCCATGTTTTTACGTTCAGTGGCAGCGTGACGGTAGGAAACCACGGAAACTCAGCGGAGACACCGGAGCTGTCGGCTCAGGTCGAGGTGGCGTCTATGAAAAGTCACCGCGGTAACGCAGTGAGGACTGTGAGGACTGCCCGTGAATGCTGCATTCAGGTGCAGTCGGAAAAACGGCCGTCGGTAACAAACCAGATGTCATTTTAGTCACAGAAGTCCAGAGAAAGCCGGTAAAACCATAGACTGTAAAAAGAATGGACGTAGCACCCGTGACGTCACCCATTGGTTTTGGTGAGTCTGTTTTGTGCCGCTACTACGGGGGTTTGAACCGCGCCATGTTGGATTTGACTTGCCATATTTGGAGCGGTGCGGCCGTTGGCCGGCCGAGGCCCCGCCCACTGGCCTCGAAGCAGCGGTCTCCGGACCTGTCACTCAACGCTTCCGCGCCCTGATTGGCCAGAACTTTAAACCTAATAATAGTAAAACGGTAGAATTTAAAAAAAATTCACCCCCCTCAGAGTGTGTGCGGGGGTAGAAACTATCGGTTGAGACCAAAAAAATAAAATGTACCAGGCTGTAAATATGTTTTTTTAAGCTGTAAAATCGGCTATTTTAACATGGGGCTCAATTAGAGTTGCTCCCTTCTGGAGCCAGCCCCCAGCGACAGCCGAGGGGATTGCAGTTTTTTGAACGCGGAAGTGAGCTTCACTTCTCAGACCGACAACTGCCCCCTTGGGTAAAACGTGGGTCAGGTAAACAATACGACATCGCCATGACAACATATTGTCACGTGTATTGTTTTGCCTCGTGCAGACGGACCACTTGTTTACATAGAGGCTTGTTTATGCCGTTACGTGCAGCGGCTGTTGTCCGTCTGCCATCTAACCGATTTCACGTGAATGCAGCATGAAAAATACGACTGAGTTGCTTGCGAGCTACAACCGCAACGCTAGATGGGAGGAATTCTTACACAATGTACCTTTAAGGACGGTTCGTGAATGAGGCCCAATGTGAGAGAACCCACAGCTACAGGTGTATATGATATAGTCATAACTGCCTGTTCACATCTATGGTGTACTGCAGTGAGCTGCACTGAGGGTGAAGTACAGAGCTATCACATTAGATCTGCTCTGAATCACTGTTTCACATCCACACTGACTCCAACAACAGGCATGGCCCATAGATACTATAGATTTAAATCCATTCTGTGCTCATCAACAGAGTGCTGTTTCCAGTCTTTACACCACAGACACAGCTACAGACAGGGCAGTGTCTCTTGCTCCCAGCCTTGCAGGTCTGTTGGAAGAAGCTCAAGCTGCCATGAAAGCAAACTAAGCCCTCGCTGAAAGGTTCCAGGCTGACATATTATCTCTTCTTCTGTCACTTTCCTCCCTTCCCCATCTTCGCTCTCTACAAGTCGCTTCCTGGTAGGAGGCAAGTGGAAGTGATGGAGGAGAAGGAAGGACAAATGAATGCATCCCAGATGTTCAACAAGGGGGGGAACAGCTGCGCCTGTCTCACTTTCACTTGGCACAACACACAGTGCCACGGCTTTGTGAAACAGTGATTTACATGCAGAGCCGTGGAGCGGGGGGCTGAGGGGGGAATCACGGCTGGGAAAAATAACTCAGTGTGAACTGATTTCTTCTCCTGGTCTCTGCAGGCTCACATATCGTTCATGCGCTATCTCAGTGTTTGCTGTGTGGTCGGCATCATCGCAGGCTTCTGTATCGGCCCAGGTGAGCTGCCCTTCTCTGCAGGTTATATCCATACACTGAACCGACTGTTATGTTCAGCTGTTCAGGGTTGTCAGTCCCTCAGAGGAGACATGGACACACATTATTTTACAGGTTAAAGGTATAGTTCACCCAAAATTCAAATTTCACTCATTATCTACTCACCCCCATGTCAACTAAGAGCTGTGAGAATTTTCAGAGTCCTCCATTCCTTCTCTGAGTTACAGGGGGGTCCGTGCAGCAGTATTTGTCCATATAATGGTTGTGAATGGATACCACTTTTCTTCGTCCAAAAAGACACACCAAAAAACATGCAAATACCTCCATACTGCTCGTCTGTAATGTCCCTCTTGTATTGAAGCCCCAACATGAGAAATTGTTCCAAAAAAAATTAAATAAGTCTATATTTTAAGCTTGTTTGTAGCGGAAGCTCCCAGTGTCTCAGTTCACTGCTCTTCCTGTGTCCGGCGGAACAATTTCTCATGTCGGGGCTTCAATACAAGAGGGACATTACAGACGAGCAGTATGGAGGTATTTGGATGTTTTTTGGTGTGTCTTTTTGGATGAAGAAAAGTGGTATCCATTGACAACCATTATATGGACAAAAACTCAGAGAAGGCACGGAGGACTCTAAAAATTCTCACAGCTCTTAGTCGACATGAGGGTGAGTAGATAATGAGTGAAATTTGAATTTTGGGTGAACTTAAAGTGCATATTGGACAATGTCAGGAGAAGTATGGGTGGTCTGATACTGTACACTTCATTCAGAGAGAAGAACTGAACTCACTGTCAAATAAGAGCTGTCTTCTGGTAGCGCAGCTCTTGAATGAATAATCTATTATCAGAATTTTTACTGTGTTTTTAAATGACACGTATTCTTAGCCTCAATGTAAACAGCCTGAAGTGTGTTCTGTTGATGATGCAAACAGGCGTGTACTACTATTATTATTAATAATATTAATAATAATAATGTGTATGATGCAAATAGGACCTGTTTCAGTCCAACTATCACTACTACTACTAATCATAATAATCATAATCATAACAAGAGGTATTATTGATAAATTATTTGATATGAACATGTGATATGATGTTACAATTTCAGTTTTCAGACATCATGCAACAAAACAAAAATAAATCTGACATTGTTCAAGTATCTTATTATCTGATTTCTCTGATGAACTGCTATAATGATTTGGGATGAATGGGCTGTAAGGACCTTGGTGAAAAGTATATGGAAATATATGCAGAGATAGTTGATACTTCTAATTGGCTATTCTTTCTTTATCAATTACTCTGGTGATTTTTCCAATTGGCTGTACTAAAGAGGAAGTCACTGTAGCGTGTCTTTCTGTCTGTGTTGGGTAAAGGCTGAAATAATTCAAATTGAAACATGTGACATTCCAGCTGAGTGGAGATGATTTCATTCTTTAATTACAGCTCTATTTTTAAAATCAAAGCTCTCTCGCTCTGACGTCTCTATTTCCCAGGTGATGAACACTCCTATCGACCTGGTTACGGTTGCCTTGTGTTATTGGTTGGCGCCCTCTAGAGGTCATACTTTAAAAAATAGGACAAAATGAATTGTCTGTGCTGCTGTTTTATTGTGTGTTTTTCCTCAGTTCAAAACAGTTCATTTCTATTTTGTTAGTAAAATTTTAAAACATTATTAGCAGTAGGTATAACTATGGTTTATATGGTAATACAGGATATTACTTTTCACATTGTAAGTAAAGGCTTTCCACAGTAAGTGATAAATATGCCTATTTATGTTGCTCTTTGCAATTATGCATGCTGACAAATCCACACTCTATGCCCCCCTGTAAGAGAGACAGATAATGCAATTTTAATGATAGAATATAATAATAAAATATTAGTAATATGCATTCTGTGATGTATGACTCTGGTGTCCACATGCTGGTCGGACCCTCTCCTGATTGGCTGATTCCTATTTTCTCTAATTAGCCTTTCATAGACCTCATTGGTGTGAACGATGATGAATGAACATGAATAATCAAATCAGGAGCATGAATAAAATATTTGCTCACTTGCCGCCACATCCTGTTACAAGACTCATCTGTGCTTCCCTTTAACCCACGCTGCAGTTGATTTGTGTGAGAAAAACGCTCAGATTAGACTCTTAAAAACTTCCTTCACATTGCTATGTGTGTGAAGAATAAAGGTTAAATTAATTAACTCTTAACAATCAGCAGATTCTGTATGATGTGACAGAAGATACAAGCTCTGAAGCTGTGAACAAACCAGATTTAAAAGTATGTAGTATGTATGTGATAGTGATGTCCACAGAATGATCTCATCTTGTAACTGGATAAGATATGATGTCTGTCAGCTCATCTGCCATTTGCAGAAGAATTAGGTAACACTTTATAATAAATACACACTATTAAGCATTAAATACTGAATTCATTATTTATAACACAACAATACTCATTAGTATGTAGTTTATAAACACAGTTAAAAATGTTTTACTGTTTACTATTGATAAGCACTAACTGTATTTATAAACTACAAACTAATGAGTATTCATGTATTTGAATGAATAATTCAGTATTTGTTAATGCTTAACTAATGCTTAATAGTGTGTAATTAATATAAAGTGTTACCAAGAATTAAAAAGTCTGATGGCTGTAGGTCCAGAGGATCTTCTGTATCTCTCTGTCCTGCATCATAGATGAATAGAGGAGCACTAAAAGTGGAGGTGTTGTGTATGAACGATGTGGGTAAAGACACGAATCACATGAAGGAAAATGCAGAATGAGTCATCTATGGACCTTCATGATATCTCAGAACCGGGTTAAACAGGTTCCTTCTTTGTATTCTGTTTCTCATTGGCCCAAACCAATGGTGTTTTACCATGGTGTGCCCCAGTCAGTGAACTCAGCACAGGCTCGTTCAGCAGAACTCTGTGATTTGTGTTGATGTTTTCCATGTGTTGGGTCTTGTCTCTGTTCCAGCCGGGGTTCCCTTCCTGGTCACAGCAGAGCTGTTCAAACAGTCCCACCGCCCGGCCGCCTACATCGTAGGAGGATCCCTCAACTGGCTGTCCAACTTTACTGTGGGCTTCGTCTTCCCCTTCCTACAGGTGAGAGCCACCTGTACACAGGCACAAAGAATCCTGTACTGCTGCAGGAAGAATGTACTTGAAGCTGAAATAAATAATGTAATAAATAATCTCTCTAGATGGCTTTGCAGTCTGATGACTTATTCTGTTTTGAATCTAAAGAGCCTTCATTCAGGGCCGTTTGTTGTGGTTTGGACTGTAGATGCATATTCCAAGTAAAAGCTGATGCTTCATTTTTGTTTAGTTGTTATCCAGGAAACAAACAAAAAACAACATTGCTGCTTCTACAGCACCACATGGTACTAATTGAGAAACTGCTTAACCATCATGACAAATACAGCGAAATCCATCCTGTCCTTGATTTGCTATTGATGTATAATTGGTGTATAATAAACCAGGCTTCCAACAGATATACAGTAGATGAATACACTTTGGCAGAACATTATCGGTTCCTCCAGTCTTTTACATTGGCAAATGACTCCACAACAGAATTAATCATAATTCAAAGTGAGCAGGTTTTTGACATTTGACCTTTATACATAGGCCCTGAGAACCAAGGGTGAACTCCTAACATGGAGGTCTGGTGACGTGTCAATGACCTTTGTTCATCACTTTATTTTTAAAGCTTCAGTTGGTAACAATTATTCAGTCATATTTGCTGGAACTGTCACTATATTCTGATGGTCAGACATTACATAAATGGTTAATTTAGGACAAAATACAGCTCCTCTGGCTCCATCTACAGCCTGGAATCCTATTTGCCAAAATCCACCACGTCCGAAGATTCTCCACCAGTCAGACGGTGTATTGTCTTGAAAGTCGCAGAGTTTACTTTCCCTTTTGTCAACTTACCAACTGTAGCTTTAATACCATGTTGGCTGGTTCTCAGTCTCATTTATCCGTCTTCTGTTTCCATTCCCTCCTGTCAGATGGCCATGGGGTCCTACTGCTACTTGGTGTTTGCCGTCATTTGTCTGTCCGTGGCCGTCTACGTCTACATCGTGATCCCGGAGACCAAAAACAAGACCTTCATGGAGATCAGCCGAATGTTCAGCAAGAAGGAGGCGGTCTTAGAGACCCAGGGCCTGATCCACGTGGACCAGCTGAAGCTGAAGAAGATGAAGAACGGTTACGGCGGATTGGAGCACACGTCGCTGGAGTTCGACAGCTCTTCTTCCGTACCCTAACTGAGCAGAGCAACCCATCACTTCCTCTTCTCCATTCTCGCATTGTCCATTGGTCCATGTTCACCCAACACCACCTCACACGGACTCAGTGGGCTCCTGTTGGGTGAATCTGGACTTGGATGACTCAGGTAACACACATCACTGCTGAAGGTGCGGTTCAGTTTGCAGTCAACATCTTATCAGTGTAATGTTTCAGTCTGTGTTTCTCCTGTAGCTTTTTCATGAGCAGAGTGGGCTAACGTTACTGTGGGGTGGGGGTGGGTGGGGGTGGGGGGGTCATGAGGGGCGTTTGGGGGGTGGATGATTCAATTAAGGCACTTTCATCATTTAGTCGTGTTTGTGATATATTGAGCTCAGCATACCTGCTTCTGCTGTGAGGTTGTAAACATGAAGAGTCCAACTCGTTGTCATGGCAACACGCGAAGCAGAAAACGTGTGAGTTTGTTTGATGATCAGAGCTTGTGTGAGACTGGTGCTGTGTAGTTGTGTAGGATGTGACAGAAATTAACCTAAGTGCTTCTTTTAATCTTTTGTATATTTCAGTAAAAAATAATTATATATAAATTCTAATGCATGTTTTGACTTCTACATCTTCATTTGGCTGCAGATTGATATTACGTGTTAAAGGGATAGTTCAACATTTAGGCAAATTGGCCCATTGCCATAATCCCTATAGTTTTAGGAGTAGGTTTGTTACCTGTGATTGTCGGTGCAAGCTATTTTTAGAACGGCAGAGCAGAGCCGCGAGCTGCTCAGAGCTACGCTACGGAGGCTAATGGATTTCTTGGTTTCCCTCATCAAACTCATCAAATACACAATCCAACAACTCAAGTTGTGACCTGCACATTCACCACGCTATGAGATAATAACAGAACGTTACCAGACAGAGTTGTTTTAGAGGGAAATTCATGCAAAACAGCTGATGCGCGTTCCCGTCTGGGGCAGTTTTTCGGCAAGTAGTCTCTGTATTTGCCTCGAAAACAACTCTGTCTCGTAACGTTCCATTATTATCTCCTAAAACTATAGGGATTGTGGCAATGATTCAATTTGTGAAAATTTTGAACTATCCCTTTAATATTGTTTCACTTGTTATAAAATAAAACCCCTCTCCAGTCATTTTACAGACTGTATCAGAGTACTGTGAAGTGGGCCAGAGTTTGTTTTGTACAGTAAAATACAAGATTGTTTGAAAACATGGACTTACTGTGTAATCTTTTCCAATCAGTTTTAAAACTTGATTGCATGGTTTTGATGTAGGCCTATACATAACTCGGTATTTTGTTCATTATCATGAGACCAATTAAAGCTCAAGATCTTTGGTGAGATTCTTATGGCTGTTTGTGCAGCAACACAACTGTGGTTTTGCTTCCAGCTCTGCTTCGTTCAACAGCCTCAGTAAATTGTGACAGAGAATCAGCATCAACTGTAGGTTATTATACCTTCATGTGTGCTGTGGGAGGGGCCGCTGTGTTTCTACAAGTTGATAGATTAAAAGTTGCTTATAAGGCTTTGCTGTATCTTATACACTCAATTATGCCTTTGATTCTCTGACACACACACACACACACACACACACACACACACACACACACACACACACACACACACACACACACACACACACACACACACACACATACACACACCACCCTACCCTGATGCAATGCTGACCTTTAGTGGTCAAAAAGGGAACTGACCTGCCAGTCCACGGAGGCTCCACTGAGAAAAGTAAAGGTGAGGTTTCATTTTTTTTGCCAAACAAACTGAGGTCACGTTTCTATTGCATGTAAACTCTCAAACACTGCAAAGCTGATTTTGTAAACACCTCTTTACACTCATGTTCACCATGTACTTGTACACATGTCCTTACAAAAAAGTACTACTTAGGAAAACGTGTTGTTTTAATGGATGAATCCATTTAGTTGTAAATCTTAGCTCATATCACATATCTTTATTATTACGGTAATGGCATTCCAACAGCTGGACAGATGTGAAACAGCAGGTTTTGTGGGATACGCCGAGTTCTGAATGAATACTACAATGAAGTGTCTACATTTTTCTAATGTTTCCTACCACCGGTCTCTTTATAAACACCTACAGTATCTTATTCCAAAATACAAAAAACAATGAAACAGTCATTTATTGATGCACTTTCACAACTCATTATGTCACTTCCACAGACTGATCTCAGAACTCCATTTACCACTGACTAAAACCACATTTCTTCTCTTCCACACACTGAGTGTCTCCTAAACACAATGGTATTTAATGGAATAAGTGTGTTTTGTAGTGTATACATTCACTTCTTGATATTGATTTTTGTGCTGTGATTTGGCTAATGAAGCTATCATCAGCTGTGTGTGATACTAAACAAGGTATTCCATCTAATGTGATCCTCTCTCTCTCTCGCTCACACACACACACACACACACACACACACACACACACACACAGTTGCTGCCTTGCAGATTGTAATTAATGACAGTGCCTCTGTCCCTAATAAGCATTCTGGTGGTCTTTATTGCAGAGTGTTGCCCCTCCGGTCATACAAGCCTCTCTCTCTCTCTCTCCCTTTGTGTGTGTGTGTGTGTGTGTGTGTGTGTGTGTGTGTGTGTGTGTGTGTGTGTGTGTGTGTGTGTGTGTGTGTGTGTTTATGTTTGTGAGGGTATGTGTGTGTGTGTGTGTTACCCAGTGTCCCTTGCCAAGTGGTTGTCATCAGTGCTGATGGTATTACATCAGGGAGGCACAAGACAGTGACAAATGTCTGTCATCATGGAACAAGGCTGATGACAGATAGAGTGGAGGCGACACGGCTGAGTAATAAAAGTGGATGGATGATCCAGTAGCTGCAGACCCACTACAGCCACTCACAGCTGCTACTATCAGACCAGAGAGGAAGACACACTAACCCTAACTCAAGCCAAACCCAACTGAGCTAGTATTACAGGTTTTCTGCATTGGTTTGGCTCATTTCTTGAAACAGAAATTACATTCTCAAAACTCTTAATATTATTTGGCAAAACAGTCCTACAGTTCAGCACAACCCTATAGCTTACTTGCAAAAGCTTACATCTCTCCCAAATCAGTTCACTCATGTGTCAAAACTAAATTCCTTTCTCGTTTAAATAGTCAGTGCATCAAGAAAAAAAAAAAAGCATTGTCCCTTTAGCATCGTGTGAGCACTGTAGGTCAAAAATGTTTAGATGTTTTGTCACTATGGCAGAGGAGCTTTGAAATGTCCCTCATGTCCACCTCTCAGTCTGAGCCCAGTCCTTCTTTGACAGTGGTTACTGTACTAGTTTTTTTTTAATAAAAGATTTTATGGTGAGAGTAGCTTCCAAGATTTAACATCACACATTGCACTCAATTGTAAACATTTTTATTCACGCACATAAAGCAACTTTTATTCATCAGAGTAAAAAGAAAATGGTAGCACTTTATTTGACGCCTATCTCTATAACGCACTATAACCATACTTATAATGAATTATAATGCAGTTATAGCACTGTATAGTTATAAACATTCATGAATGATCTTAAGACTTTATAACAATAATCATAGCACACTGTAAAGCATTTTACAAATTATAGAGCATTATAACTCTATTATAATACTTGATTGTATAAGCCATTATAAAATGCTCTATGATGTGTTGTGCTTATTGTTATAAAGCCTTATGATAATTTGATAGTTATACACGTCTATAAGCCAATTATAACACAGTATAACTATATTTATAATGCATTATGGATGTGGGCATTGTCAGTGAGTTAACAATTATAACGTATTATAATACCTGTAAGGCATGATAAAATGCTTTATAGTGTGTTATGATTATTGTTATAAAGCATTATGATCATTTATGAGTGTTTATAACTATAGTTATACAGTGCTATAACTGCATTATAACTCATTAAGTATGGTTATAATGCGTTATAGCAGTGGTAACCAAACTTTTTTGGCTCGTGACCCTATTTTGCCATCACAAATTTCTGGCGACCCCGCCGTCAATCATACATCAACTCAGATATTTTTACAGTATATGCTGCATTTTATTTGAACTTGATTTATTGTCAAGAAAGTGAAAGTATAGAATACAGTTGTTTACGTAAGATTGTGTGTAGTAATTTTAATCATGAATTTAAAAAGAATAATAATTAGTTAAAAGAATATTTTTAGAATATTCAGTAATTTTTTTAATCAATTACTAGACATTTCAGGCGACCCCATTTGAATTCCAGGCGACCCCACGTGGGGTCCCGATCCCAAGGTTGAAAAACACTGCGTTATATAGATAGGCATCAAATAAAGTGTTACCAAGCAGATACAGCATAATATACTGTAATATAAACACAACAGAACAACAAAACAAGGAAAGTATATGTAGCCTAGTGCTGTAAATAAGGATATTCATGGTATTATGTGCATGTAATGACCGACACAATGAAATGATGCTGACATTTTTTTTAAGAGAGCAACCATTAGACTGAGAATCAACTATCAGTTTAGATCAATAAGATCTATTCACTTGGAAATTGTGCTAAATGTAGGCTACCTGTACTTTATCATTTGCAAAGATATACGAAGACATTTGCAATTTGATGAAATTAATGAGAAATACAATTCTGTTGTGAGCAACTGTCAAGTGGTTTGGAGGTTTGTGTTGTTTTGAGAATGTAATTTCTGTTTCAAGAAATGAGCCAAACCAATGTAGAAAAACTGTAATATATTATTGTTGTTCAGCAAAAAAAATCAATTTCTGATCAGGATCAAAACAACAACACACTCTAAGAATATGATGTAAATGCAGTGATGCAGCTGCAGGATCATTGAAAGTGCAGCATCAGCAGCAGGTGTGACAGGTGCAGGTCCATCAGACTGGAGCAGGTCCAGGTGTCCCAGTCTGCTAACAGCAGCCACTCAGTTACAGGACTGATGCCACATGACTCTGTTTAATGACCAGGCTGTCATCCAGAAGCATTAGAGACTGAAGCCGTTTTCCCACTGAGATCCACTGTAAAGGATGGTGCTGCTGTGCTCAGAGGAAAGACTGTTCTTATTCCTGTTCTCCTCCCTCTCCATGTTTTTCCTTCTGTTCTACGCTCTCCTTTCTTCTCCCCTTCTCTTTCCTGCTCTATCTTTACAATATTATTACAAACATTTTTTTTTTATATACATATAATTTTTGTTTCCTGGATCTCCCAAATAGTTTTTGCTAGATTTCTGATCCTGTGATTTATTGTGTTGAGTTTACTGATGTCATTAATTAATTTGCTTCTTCCATCTGTCCTATCAAGCTCTCTATCAGTTTGTCTGAGACCTAAAGATGGTGGGCAGTGAAAAATAATATCCATAACTTATCAATACTTATTTCCATGCAGAATTCCTAGTGATTATTATCTTTAATCATCTACTTTGCCTCGTACACAAATGACTCCTCACGCTGTTGTTAAGTTTTGCAGGTCCTCATCACACATCTCTTGTCCTCTGTCTGCCCGTCCTCCCTGCTGTCCTCTGTCTGTCGGAGCTGTGACGGCGGGTGTGTAAATGCTCTGGCAGAGAGCTGATGAATGTGGCACTTCTCTGCTACAGGCTGGAAGTGTTTTGTGACAGAGTGTCTTACGACTGGGCCGGCCTATTCTTTATGCTTTGGCACCATGCTGCCACTCAGACAACATGCACCTCACATAAATACACCAACGTGCAGGCTGGGAGTCCCTGGGAGAGCTGTGTGTCTGGGCTTTAGTCTGTTTGTTTGTTTTTCAAGAGAAATGTTGCACATGTTCAATTATCCTGAAGATCGAACCAGTCAACCTGATCAATGACAGGAGAGCTGCTCACAATATGCACAGTGTAGTCCAGTATGAGAATACATGACCTGTATGGAAAGTGTCACAGGCCAAATTCTCATTTATAGATAGATC
The DNA here is from genome assembly GCF_905171665.1 of Trachurus trachurus. NCBI lineage: Eukaryota > Metazoa > Chordata > Actinopteri > Carangiformes > Carangidae > Trachurus > Trachurus trachurus. The sequence continues at coordinate 29,134,342 of NC_139906.1, read as the reverse complement.
GATAGATCGATAGATAGATCGATAGATCGATAGATAGATCGATAGATAGATAGATAGATAGATAGATAGATAGATAGATAGATAGATAGATAGATAGATAGATAGATAGATAGATAGATAGATAGATAGATAGATAGATAGATAGATAGATAGATAGATAGATAGATTCCATATGAATTTGTATTTGAGGTTGATGTATAGGTTGCATATTACCGAGCAGGATTATCCGTCTAAAATAATCCTGCAGTACACACAACAGTGTGTGATTAGTGGCTGAATGTCAGATTTATGTGGCTGCAGCATCTCTATTTCTGAGGGAATAGCCTTCTTTCTTTCTTTTCCACTGGACATATACAGGAGCATCTGAATAAAGTAGAATGTGATGGACAGTGGAGCTACAGCCAGGCTCAGGAAACCTCTGCAGGTGTTTGGAGTTAATCAGCTGATTAGAGTGTGACATCATTAGGTTACCATAGAGAACTGATTCACTAGATTCAAGCTTTTTGTGATAATAAATTTTAGGTTTTTATTAAACATAAGCAATAATGATTACAGTTAAAAGAAATAAAGATGGGGCGGTGTTTAGCTCAGTTGTTGAGGCTACAGTCCTCACTTCAGGCGACCCCGGTTTGAATCCCGTGTCGAGCGGCCCTATCCTGCGTGTCATTCCCCCGCTCTCTGTCTCCCATTTCCTGTCTCTCTCAACTGTCCTATCAACAATAAAGGCATGAAAAGCCAAAAATATACTTAAAAAAAGAAGAAAAAAAGAAATAAAGACATGAAAAATGTCAGTCTGTGTGTATTGAATCTATATAAGATGAGTTTGAATTGAACCATTATAATACATTCACTTTTACATGATATTGTGATTCATTTAGATACACATCATGTTTGTGTGTTCTGCACTCCAGACGTCAAGAAGTTGAGAAACCTCGGACTGGAAAACTGGAAATACTGGAAATACTTGATGCATCCAGTGGTCCATACATGGGATACCAGGGTGAAATAAACACCCAAACATCCCAGGTCTGAACATTCAAGCTACAAAGTAACCGATCTAGCATGTATGTGATGGACTGTCTCTCTCCATCATTTGTCCCCTCCTTCATGGTGTTTGTGTGTCTCCAGTTGGTGGTTGTCCTGCTGGGCGTGGCCAGTCGGTACCAACCCACCTGTACTGGACCTTCCACATGATGCTGCTGGATTTAAACCTGCATCTCCCCTTCATCCTTCAGCAGGTTGTTCAGCTGCTCTGCTCCATAACTCCTCAATGAACCGATCTGATTCTTCTATCTATCATTACATCAGAGGTGGACCGGCTGAAATCCCAGTATACATCACTATTTTAGAGGTGGGGGTGGGCGGGCTCCTACTCCTGTTTTAAATGTTAATCACCACTGCCTTGCCCCGGGGCAACAGACACGGCCACAGTTGCTGGTATGCTAACGCGGCCGGCCAATAAGCATCCGAGCCGTTTCCAGAGCTGAGCTGGTTTCTGCTCCACTGCTCACGTTTATTCTCCCACATCATTAAAGACAGTCACATGTTGATTGCAGCCTTTCATTCCTCAATGTGTGTGTGTTACGGTGTTTTTCCACCTGTTGGCTTTGATGTGGATGAGCAGTGTGTGTCTTTGTGTGTGTGTAAGTGTAAGTGGAAATGTAAGGCTATTGTCAGGGTGAAAGGTTAATAATTAACCATTTAATAGTATCCTAACTTCACTCATGTGCATTCAGGAACATATCTGGTCTTCTTGCTGCAGCTTAAATCATTTGGTGTAAGAGCAACTTTAGTGTGACTCAATGTTATGATAAGATTGTATAAATATTCATAGTTATCATGTATTTGCCATTAACCACATTTCACCATAATGATATGAAATGACTTAAGCAACTTTAGTCATGTCTGGTAAAAGAAAAAAGAAAAAGACTGAATCAGGCCTAAAGTGCAACTGGAATATGGAAATCTGCAGAACTGAGACGTAATTAAGAATTTACAGAAATATATATTTTTTAAATACAATTTCATAACTGATTATTGATTATTCACACAGGAGATGTGTCTAGTGTCTTATAGTGGTCTGTTTTGTGCATATTGCTTAAAACCTGCTCGTTTTTAAATAAAGCTTCTGATATTGAGCTTAGAGGCTCAGTGATAAGGGACAATACTTCTTCTTAAAGGTGTACAGAAAAGAAAATTGAATTTGAGCCCACTTTGGGTCATAAAATTAATGTGATAACTCATCTTTCAGACGTTGTAGGCCAAACTTTGTGCAAAATTCTATTTTTGAGTAAATCCGGGATGAAAGTGTGTATTTTTTTTTTCGCATTGGATAATGCAGGCGCACGGATTATACGTCAGCCTGTACACGATTCACCAGCCACTGATATTGGATCCGTCATCCGTCATTCAAACGTCTGAGACACGCACACACACACGGAGCTCGGGCTCGCTCCAAGCTTTGAATATCCCGCCCGCTCGATAACGACCAATCAGATTCGTTTTCCTCACTCGGGTAAACTCGTGTTGCAGCTCGTGACAACTCGGCGCGACAAACAGGACAAACGGCCATTTCTGTACACCTTTAAAGCACAATCAAACATTTTATACTCTAAAATATCCATCACAAAGGCTACATCGTCTCCTCAAAGTGATGCTTTCAATGACTTTCAGTTTACATTTGATACAGTAAAGTTTCCAGAGAGCAGACTCAAATTTGTGGCCCATATACTTCTACATCTGGACAGATTTCTATATTGGGAAAGTAGGAAACCTGCACACGGCTCAAGTGTGGGCCTTAGTTATTTTTCTTTCAGGAAAAAAATAATTTAATTAATAAATTGTAGATCAGGCAACTAAATACCCACATGATAGTGTGTATTTTTCTTTTTATCAACTGTAACGTTGATCCTTAAACCATCACTTCATATCTTCACAAATATGGTCTACAGGTGAAATCCTGAACACATCAGTGGTGACTTCACATGATATGAAAATCTATAATAATTCATCAGAACATTAACCAGCAACAATAATGATCTGGGCACGTTAACAGGGAGAGGTGTGAGCTCTGATGTCATTCCTCTTATTATCAGTTCTTCTTATTATTTTTTTAGGCTAGGTTTTCCCCTTATGCTCTGTATAAATCCAGTGACCTTGTGATGTTTCTAAGGAGTTTTGTGTTTCTGCAGTTGACAGAAAGTGCCACTAGAGGACACTAGTGATGTGTTCAGCGCTGCTCGTCTCCTCCTGACACAGGAGAGGAGCAGAGCAGCAGGTGGAAGCGGGACATGTGGTTCTAACAGCTCATCTTTTAAAGTTCACTCAGACTGTGATCCTGTCCAGACCCTCAGACTGGGCCGGGCCGCTTCGCAGGTTCAATCACGACTAAAGGGGTTACAACAACAACAAGCCGGGCCCTCCTCCATTCACCGTCCTTTCACTGGAAAATGTGGCACAGACATGTTATTACTCTGTTCATTTACGACTCTCGACAAAAAAAAAAGAAGAAAAACCCTGAAAACAGCAAATCACCAATACACAGCTCAATACGCAACGTGGCCCTCAGTGTCTGTGGCTTGACGGGCCCGGGCCCCTCTATTGTGCAGTGGGAGTTTACCTTGAAACCTATTTGAAGTCATTGTACCCTGCAGCGCTTCATTGTGTACTGGGCCCTCATCTCAACAAGTAGCGACACTTCACAACTACCTGTAACGGTGGATCCCCCAACAGCGCTCAAAGGCCAGACCTGAGTGTCTGCCACTACGCATAACAATACAACTGTTTCCCAGTTGCGGCCCCTGTGTTTGGTCCCTGGGATCCCACGGAGGGTCTATTGGGCCCTATGAAGGCTCTTTACGGTCACTAATACATGAAGCACAACAATAGCAGCTTTTCCAGATGCTGCTATGATTGGCCGAGCTGTGACTTGAGCCTTGGTGTAAGAATACGCTCAGCTCTCTGGGCCGTGCGGAGCTGAATAGCTGTTTGATTGGGTGTTAATAGTAGTTGGGTTACTACAAGTGCACGTTTGAGCTCATTGTCCAGAATGGACTAAGTTGTAACTGTGCTGATTGGATGACTCGGAGCGATTAGGAGTGTTTAACGTCACACTCTAAGAAACACTTTTTTTTTGTTGACTCAATTCACTTTGTTGGGGATATAATTTCTATTCCTGGCTACATGATGATGACATAATTACACATCAGGATATTTACAGTGCAGAGCTTCTCTCTCTGAAGCACTAAAGCCTACACAATTTATGTTGTTTACGTCTCTGGTACAACCCATAGATGTGTTTCCTTAAAAAAGCAGCCTCTCTAGACCTTTGTCATCATAGCAACAATATTAGACATGTGGTTGAGCTCATGAAAGACCATTGTTTGGTTAGGTTTACGTACAAGAATGACTTGGTTAGGTTTAGGGAAAGATTGTGGTATTGTTTAAAGTGAAAACACCCTGAGGGTGCAAGATATATCATCATCATCATCATCATCAAGAAAGTGTTTTCTAGAATCATCCCTCCACCACGACCTCACACACAACACAGCATACACAGTCACTTTCAATGCCTGGCTTCCTTCTTTGCTCCATCACAACTATATTATATGAACTGTCCTATAAAGAGTTAAAGTCAAACAGGAACATCTGTTCTGAAACTGAGAAAACCGTATTCAAAATTACACTTTTTTTTTTTTTTTTTACAAAAAATGTGTTGTTTTCATTTGTGAACACAAGAATAGTAAAAAGAAAAAACTCTATTTAACGTTTCTGTTTTTAGAAAAAGCCCACGACCTGTAAAGGTCAGCAGCCTGACAGACTGAGGCCAGTCATTAGAAGAGTGTAGGTAAAGAGGAAAAAAAAGTTATGATGGTATGTAATACTCAAACTTCCCCTCAGGTAAAGCTTCATAGGGCCTTTAGAGTTTGCAAACTGCAGTGCATTGCAATTGCACAGACGTGTTTTGATCCAGGCATGTCATTCTGGGAAAGTGGAAACCACTAAGTGAAGCAGATGTAGTCAAACCAAGCTGAGAGGAAGTGGATGACAGCCTGACTCCTGAAACACAGTCATTAGTACCTGTACAGTCCAGAGCAACCGTAAGAAGAACAAGACGTTTAAAAACACAGGGGTTTAACAGGAGTTTGAACAACTTTAACATTAATGGTGTTTCACAGCAACATTTGGTTTTTGCAGCCAAGATGATAACACCTCCGTCTAACAGCACTTGGCGCGCTGGAGCTGTGGTCAGAGGTGTGTCCGACCTTTCTGGGAGGAGCTTGGTCCACATATATCCCGGCAAACACTGACCATCTGTAACCTGTGATTTCAGCGGCGGCCACATTCTGGACCTGGACCTGGACCTAGACCTAGACCTGGCCCGGAAGATACGGCTCTGACCTGACCTCGGTCAACTTTCTACCCTGGAGTCTTTCACAAACTTTTTACTCAACACTCGTCCCATCCAACTATGAAGCCTGAGAAAAATATGCAGCGTCAGATGAGGACCTCTCAGAGTCCAGATCAGTGGCTCATAGCGCTGAGGACATCAGGACTGGTTTAGTCAGTATGCACCTGCAGACATGTTGTATACACATCTGTCCCAGAGACTGGCGGGTCTTGTCAGCAATAAACAAAACCACAGACCAGCTGAGAGCAGACATGCAGATATTTGATCTATATATTGTATTTTATCGGCTGTGTGTGTGTGGTTGTGTGATTGTTTTCATGCAAATGAAGCCAGAAACTATGCTGCTTCAAATCAGCATTAGCACCTTTGGGTTTAGTTACTCAAACAGACTGGGAAATACACATAATGGAGATACTTTGAAAAAATATAGGCCAATCAACAATGATCAACTGTTTTTCCTGATGGAGAACAAGCAGGTGGAGAAATGAAGGTTCATGTGTGGCCATGCTGATGTTGCACTCAATCAGAATGGAAGGAACAGGAAAACCTGCACACTGTACTGATGTATTTTCTACAATATACAGAGAGTATACAGTATTACCTTAGGGTTGAGACACTGTGATCATGTTAAAGGGATACTTCACCCAAAATCAATAATTCACCAATTTTCTCCTTACCGTCATGCCAGTGAAGGGTTTGGAGAACCTTCGGAGTTATCAAAACGCTTTAGGAATTCCAGGGGGGGTCCGGCTGGCAACAGATTTTCATATAGTGGCGGTGGATAGAGCTCACTTTTGAATCGTCCAAAACACACACTATGAAACATCTAAACACCTCCATACTGCTCGTCTGTACTGACCCAAGTGTCCTGAAGCCGCCACATGAAAAAGTTGTTCGGAAAAAAATAATTTGATCTCTGTTTTCAGCCTTGTTGTAGCAGCAGCTCCCAGTGGCTGCATGAGATGCGCAACATTTGCTGTGAGATGTTCTTCTGTGTTTGGTTTACAACAACAAACCAACATCTCGCAGCAAATCTCGCACATGCGCACAAACATCAACAGAGCCACTTGGATGTTTCATAGTGTGTGTTTTGGACGATTCACAAGTGAGCTCTATCCGCCGACATTATATGAAAATAGCCGGACCCCCCCCCCGGAACTCCTAAAGTGTTTTGATAACTCCGAAAGTTCTCCAAACCCTTCCATGGCATGACCATGAGTAGAAAATTGGTGAATTATTGATTTTTGATGAAGTATCCCTTTAATCAACAATATTCAGTGATACAGCTATTGCCAATGTCAACATGAATGCTTTAAAGTGTTAATAGTAGTATTAGCATTGCATAAATATTTAAATCCCCCACCCCACCCCCATGCAGTGGCACCACCTCTCTCAATCTGTGTGAAGTGTGATCTGTATGATTCTAACATGAATTCTGAATTACACCAGAGTAGCACATTAGCCTGGCTAACAAACTGTTCATCAAGATAGCAGCAGTTTTTTCAGATAAACTTGTTAGCTACTGATTATACTTATAAGATGAATGAACCAGAGCTAAGCTTTAGCTTCCATCTTCAGCATCCTAAGCTCCAAGAAACATGACATGTGATCTACACACTTCTGTAACATGGTGCAGAATTACACATGATACATGAGTATCAATGTATTCATCATCTTCAGCGAGGCGATTGGACCCAGCAGGTATGAATGACTTCACAGTAACAACATGTGGAGTTTAAAGAGACATCACATTCTCATCCCTCTCTCACTCTTCCCTCTTCAGTCCACGTTCTTTATTCCTGATCCAGCTCCATGTGTCCCAACCAGTGTTTTTCACCCGTGGAGAAGCGAAGACATCTCATCGCAATTTGTCCAAATCACAGCGCAGCCCTGGTGTAATGAGCGGGCCACCACAGCTATGATGATTACAGCATCAGCAGTGGCTAGCAGGCCACAATAATAACTGGTGAGAGCTGGCAGAATGAGTAGAAGGAGGAGGAGGAGGAGGAGGGGGGGGGGTTACGGGAGAGATGAATGGAGACATGAGGGAGAAAAAAAACATGCTGCAGGAACAGATTGACTTTTCATTGCAGTATACTGTAGCTTAATCTGTCAAGTGTTGGTCTTGAACCTCTGAATTGCTAAAAGTCAATACGGATGTTCAGAGTTTCCTCTTATATCATCAGTTCCAATACAGGCTAATTATAGAATAACAGTAATACAGGAGAACTTAAAGGATAGTTCCACATTTTGGCAAATTGGCCCATTGCCATAATCCCTATAGTTTTAGGAGTTGTTTTCAAGGCAAATGCAGTGACTGCTTGCTGAAAAACTGTCCCCGACGGGAACCCGCATTAGCTGTTTTGCATGAATTTACCTCCAAAACAACTCTGTCTCATAATGTTCTGTTCTGATCTCATAGCGTGGTGAATGTGCAGGTCACAGCTTGACCACGAGAGCATTTTGGAGTTGTTGGATTGTGTATTTGATGATTAGTTTGATGAGGGAAATTCCATGAGCCTCCGTAGCGTAGCTCTGAGCAGCTCGCGGCTCTGCTCCGCCGTTCTAAAAATAGCTTGCACTGACAAATAAAGGTAACCAACCTACTCCTAAAACTATAGGGATTATGGCAATTGAGCAATTTGCCAAAATGTTGAACTATCCCTTTAACTCACTTTACATACAAAGGTACGTTTAAGTTTATTACAAGGAGGATTACTGTAAGCAAGAAACAGCAACAATGTAAAACCTGCGGCTGCATTCACACTAGTGTTAGTTTTAAAAGACCTGAGATCCCACTCTGGATTTTGTTGTCGTCATCCTTTCTATAAGAGAGAACAACCTGCCACTAACATCTGCATTTTGATTTCAATGTAAAAAGCTTCAATCTGCACCCACACCCAGATGCAGAAAAGTGTGTCATTATTCAGACACAACACACAGGTGAACCAGCTTGATGAACTCTGTATAACACTGGGGACAGAGCTGTCAGCTGTTCAGCACCAGAAATATCACTGTTACACTGTGCACAGTGGAGGAAAAGTAAGTGGAGCCTCAAAGTTAGATGTAAAACACACAATCATCAATCAAAATGTCTCAGCTCCAACACTTTTACTGGACAGCCAACCTGGGGGAAGAGACATGACAGATCTGTTTCACCAGTGTGCACAGTGGCCAGCACCTCACTCCTCCCCTGCATCATGTGTGTGTGTGTGTGTGTGTGTGTGTGTGTGTGTGTGTGTGTGTGTGTGTGTGTGTGTGTGTGTCTGTAAGGTCATGGTATGATGATTCTTCTTGCACTTGTGTGTGTCCTCAGTCCAAACAGTAGGGCAAACACCTGACACAGGGAAAGCGGTCAGGTGTTTTTTTTTTATATAAGCAGCCAGCATAGAAGAGTAGACACTGGCCCATGGTTATATGATGTGTTTTCAGGTGTGTTAAAGTGATAGTTCACCCAAAATTAAATTTCACTCATTATCTACTCACCCTCATGTCGACTAAGAGCTGCGAGTCCTCCATTCCTTCTCTGAGTTACGGGGGGTCCGCGCAGCCGTATTTGTCCATATAATGGTTGTCAATGGATACCAACTTTCTTCGTCCAAAAAGACACACCAAAAAACATCAAAATACCTCCATACTGCTCGTCTGTAATGTCCCTCTTGTATTGAAGCCCCGACATGAGAAATTGTTCCAAAAAAAATTAAATAAGTCTATATTATAAGCTTGTTTGTAGCGGAAGCTCCCAGTGTCTCAGTTCACTGCTCTTCCTGCACTGACCGGTGGAACAATTTCTCATGTCGGGGCTTCAATACAAGAGAGACATTACAGACGAGCAGTATGGAGGTATTTGGATGTTTTTTGGTGTGTCTTTTTGGACGAAGAAAGTTGGTATCCATTGACAACCATTATATGGACAAATACTGCTGCGCGGACCCCCCCGTAACTCAGAGAAGGCACGGAGGACTCTGAAAATGCTCACAGCTCTTAGTCGACATGAGGGTGAGTAGATAATGAGTGAAATTTGAATTTTGGGTGAACTATCCCTTTAATATAAGCAGCCGGCATAGAAGAGTAGACACTGGCCCATGGTTATGATGTGTTTTCAGGTGTGTTAATGTGGACATAGATCATTTCAGATTTTACAATTAAAATGTGGATGTAGTCTGAGTTCTTTAAATCATATTACATCTTTGCCTTTATTATGAAAGTGAGAGTGACAGGAAGCTGTAACATGGATGAGGATGAAGAATGAGATACAGAGGAGGAGGAGGACAGAGAGGACAGAGAGGACAGAGGATCCACAGAGACTGGCAGGACTCCACACAGTGGAGACAAACAGCAGAGAGTGGCTGTAGCTCAACACAAACACAAGACCACACAAACACACGCGTACATCTACACAAACAAGTCAACATCAGCTATCTCAGCTATGTGTGCTATGCTCTGTGTGTCTGCACCGTCGCTCAGCTCAGTGACACAAGTCACAGCGTAAATCATCGTGTGCTCTCACTTCCAAATTTCAGAGGACTGTTGTGGCTTTTCGGTTCCATGACTTCAATGTGAATGGGAAAGTGAGCAGTCTGAGGCCTTGTGGAGCCCACTGTGTATACATTCAGCCTAGGCCAAAGCATCTAAAATAAATCTATATATTTTCACTCTTCTTAAATCAGACTTACGTAAATCACCACAAGATCATACAGCATGTTCTCACACATCTGTGTCTCTGCCTCAGAGTTGACATCAGTGAAAATGACATTTTGCAGTGTAATTGTGGAAGGAAGGAAAACACAGCTTTACACCTCTGACTACACCCAACATCCCAGCTGGATGTGGTCAGGTGTGTTGTACTGTGCCTCAGAACATCAGCTGCACGGGATGTGGGAGAAGCACGTTGTCACCCGCTTATCAAAGTACATGAAGTGCTCCTCTGCTTCCTGAGCAAGTGGGAAACCAGAGCAGTTCAGTAGACTGCAGCTCCAATCTCAGCTGAGCAGTGGTAGTGAGGAAGTGACAGTCACAGGACAACATTATATAACCTAGACATGGGCAAACTAGGGCCCGTGGGCCATATGTGGCCGGTTGGGTTTTTTAATCCGGCCTGTCGCTACAGTATATTGTCCAAATTAGACTGCAAACTCTGATGCACAGGCAACAAAAGGGTGACCGATAGATAGATAGATAGATAGATAGATAGATAGATAGATAGATAGATAGATAGATAGATAGATAGATAGATAGATAGATAGATAGATAGATAGATAGATAGATAGATAGATAGATAGATAGATAGATAGATAGATAGATAGATAGATAGATAGATAGATAGATAGATAGATAGATAGATAGATAGATAGACTTTATTGATCCCAAGCTGGGAAATTACAGTGTAGCAGCAGCATTACACAGACACACAGTGACGATAACAACATAATAGTATAATAATATAAAGAATAAGAATATAAAGCTGTTATTATACAGTGTGATGGCATGTGGCAGGGAAGATTTTCTGCATCTGTCCCTTGGACAGCGGAGCTGGAGCAGCCTGTGGGAAAAGGTGCTCCGCTGTCTGACCACTGTGTGATGGAGAGTGTGCTGCTCATTGTCCATGATTGAGAACAGTTTATTTAGATACTTCTTTAAAACACATGAGAGGTTTAGGGCCTGAACCCAGTTATTTGTTACATGTTGTTTGGGGATTATGTGTCAAGGATTGAAGAAACTGGATCTAAATGCAGACTCAGTTGAAGTCAGGGATACTGGGGTAACAGAAAATACTTATTGACTCTCAAAAGAAACAGGAATCTGCAGAAACACTAGGGACACAGGGGATAAAAGCAGGTGAAGCAACAAAAGACAGTGGGATAACACTGAGGTTAAATACACCAGGGAGAAACGAGACACAGGTGGGGCAATCAACACAGGTGAGATACACGAGGTAATCACAAGAGGGCAAGTACAGGACGACAGGCCAGGTAAGGCAAGGTTTATTATCCATTTTGTATTGTTATTCTCCCTAAACGGCCGTTGCCTTCATGGGAACTCCTCAAAACTTTGTACATGTCAGGCCTGGTGTAAATGTTCATGTTAAATTGGTTGTGCATTTGGTTTTGTAAAATAACTTGATGGCAGTGCATAGAAAATGTACTCTGCAGGTGAACAGCTAGATGCTGAATTCAGCTGCATTAAAGGGGAACTCCCCTCACTTTTCCTCTGTTTTGCTAACCCTCCTCCTGGCCATGTGCATTTGTTTTTAACCCGGCCGGTGAGAACCCTCCTATCCATGGAGCGGTGGATAAGGTTATAGATCATATACGATGTTATGATGTGTAAATTTGTGTAGTCTTATCTGTCATAAACAAGAGATTACCGGTTTGTGTTGCGGTGCTGCAGAGGCTCTGATCTGGCAACGTTGGTTTTCAGCCAAGAGACGCTAGGTGGAAGGCAGAGAGCCTCCATTCTCACTGGAACAAGTTACAAGTCATTAATTTAATCATCACAATTACTCCAAAGCTGTTAAATAAAGGAAAAATGTATCATAGTTAAAGGGATAGTTCCACATTTTGGCAAATTTGCCTATTGCCATAATGTGTTTCCTAAAATGTTGGAGTGTCATTTAAAAAGCGGCGATGGATAAACAGCAGAAGTCTGTATCAGATGAAGCACATCTCTCTCTCCCTGTGTGTTAGCAGTGATGCCGTGACTCCTCTCATTAGCATACAGCTTCAGCCATAGATGGATTGTTCCTCAGTTGGTCTCATCCTACAGGTGATTGATCTGTTAACAACTATTTCCCTTACAGACCTTTGATTGAGTGCTGCTTGTCTTTGCCTGAAAGGACCAGTGTGTGTGTGTGTGTGTGTGTGTGTGTGAGTGTGTGTGTGTGTGGCTGGAGGCCGGCCCAGAGCAGCCTCAGCTGGGGGTTTTTCAGCTCTCTATTTATGAGCTCTTCTTTACATATTCATTCTGCTGCTGTTAAACAAAGGCCACAGGTTGCTTTGCTCCCTCTGTGACTGTAGTGCAGTGTGTGTCAGTGTGTGTGTGCTGATGACAGAAAAGAATAAGAAAAGAGGAAAGAGAAACAGGAGACCATATTCCTTTTTGTCTCCCCTTCTGTCAGTCATTCATGGGTTAAGCAGATGCAGTCAGGGTTTGATTCTGATGTTTACAGATAATTGATCTCCTTTATATTGGCTCTTTGTCATTTATTCCAGATTTATTCTTGGTCTGAGGCAGCATTGAGAATCTAAATGCTCATGAAAACTCTCCTTGTAGTGAATGATGAGACTGTAACGTGGGTCATTAGCTTGTTTGTTTAGTCATATGAAGCTGTTGAGAGCTGATAAAGACCCAGCAGCTTCATATACAGGCAGAGGCATGATGCAACCAGTGAGTGTCCAATATACTAGTATAAACTTAATGTGTTTAAAAAGCTTTAAGCATCCAACCCACTATTGTGCTACTGTGGCTTTTTCCATGTCCACTCAGGCTTCTTAATGTGCAAATTGAAACTGTACATAACAACAGCTGGATGGAGACACATTCACTTGCCACACTTCACACCTGCCTGTGACTTTGACACATTTTTTGAACACAACATTGTGTGAAATTCACTCTCTCTCTACCTTCACATACAACTGTGCTTCAGGCTGCAAGGTGCGTTTGATTTCTGTAACCCTGCAGTAGATGAAGGGGTATGTATGACAGCATCAACAGAAAGACGTAAACTCCAGTTCCACTCACACGCTCTCTCTGTTTTGAATATATTACAGTAACTTCAGCAATACAATGTTTTGTCTTTCACTTGCAATATGATGAAACTGAAATCATGTGAACGGATCAGCTTTGTTGACTGAGGCTACATCCACGCTGAAACAATTTAGTTTTAAATGCATCACTTTAGCTTTGTTTGATGTCAACACTCTTAAAGGAGAGTAATGGAAACACTGTAGTATGAAAACTTCTGTTTTGGTCCAGATAGGTGAAAAATTAAGACTTGCGGAAATGATGACACACATACCCTAACCCTAACCCATGCCTGGCTCCTGATTGGGTCTAATCTATCACTGAATATGCTTTGTCTGAGTCATCACACTCCCATCACTTGAGCCCTGGACGACGACAAATCCTGAATTTGTTCTAACTGCTGAAAAGACCATTTACTTGATGCTTATCAGCACCTGTGTATGTGAATTGTCATGTCATATGCATTTTCAGGTGTTTTAGTCTGGATGGAGATGGAGCTGAAACACTTGTCTGGATGGAGACTGTGATGCTTTTTAAATATCAGTGTGGATGTAGAGTAACACGACCAACACCTGCTAACCGGTTAAAAAGATATACAGTTTCTCACCACTGCAACATAGCTTTGTTCAAACAGAAACACACATTAAACCTGAAGGTTAAAACAGACTGAGACAGGAAACACTGTCCAATCACAGCCCACATCCACTCTCTGAAACGTTTCCACTCAGATCAGTCAGATCCTGATGCTCCGTCCCATTCAGATCCTAACTGAGAGAGAGAGAGAGAGAGAGCTGGAGAGCTGACAGCTGTGGAGATAACAGGGCCCTGGTTGCCATGGTGAGAGCGTTTGATTGGCAGCTGGCGGGGAGGGTTGATTGATAAGGACCCCCCTGCTATTCCAGTGACAGCTCCTGTCAGAGAGCCAGCTCGTCTCACATCAGATGTATCAACTGGTACAGCCCGCTCCCACCCCCAACACACACACACACCCACCAAACACACACACACACTCACACAGGACAACAGCCAACTGAACCACTATACCGACCCCTGACCACACCATTTATATCTGCAACAAACACATGTAAATATGGACATCAATACTGTCATGTCAGTAAAAGCACTAATACAATACTGCAAAAATGCTGTTAAAAGACTTTTTTTTAATAAATAATGCTACACTTTTATATAGTATGTCCTTAGATTGTTATCATTAATGCAAAAAATACGTGAACAGTATTTTATTATTTCTAAGCTAACCTGAACTGTTAGGGTTTATGGAGCTACATCTAATGATTCAGTTCACTAATGATTCGTCTGATGATTTAATTCTTGGTTAATCCTCAAAATAGTGATAAGTAACATTTATCCAGAGTCTAAATGAGTCTTTTAAATGTCATTTGATTGTCATTAGGGAAATAATTAAGAGAAAAACGTATTAACTAATATTAACCATTAAATGTTTAAATGAAAAATAAATCATGGACTTATGCTTTCAGGTGAGAAATCAAATCTTTAACTAAGCATCAGTTTTGTAAAAGTGTTTTGTGAGTAACTAGAAACCTCAGGAAAAAGTACAGTGCCAAAGTACAAATCTGAGTTCCACTTTAGGTGAGCCAAAATTTTTCACTTACTTTTCAACAATGCGCTGTTTTATTTTTTATTTTGTCCTAATGCTTTAAATGTGTAAGTACAGTACACATGTCGTTAACACTGTTCATTAAAACAAGGACTGGTTTTCCTCTAACAGCTGAACTTTATGATTAATATATGGCTTTAGAGGACACAGTGAGATCAGTCCAATCAGAGTCGAGTGATCCTGACTGACTAGTTCCCTGTGTCCAATAACAGCATTGTTTCTTCTTCTTTTTTTTTCCCAGAACACCCAGTACACAGTCTGGACGGAGCAGGTGTCAGACTGAGCCTCTTGCTAACCCTGCTAACTATTTCAGTCGGCTGATAAGCACAGACACAAGCGCAGGGTCCCAGAACGTGACAAGAGTTCACTGTCCAAATTAGAACGAATGGACTGAGTGAAGACAGACTCCGTCCCGCTCAGTCCCCCGTCCTCTGTCCACTGTTTCATTATGATGATCAGGACCACCGCCATCTCCGTATGGGTGTCTTAGCTCACCTATACCTCACCTCATCCTGCACGCAGGGGTCTATGGATGATTCAAAGATAC
The DNA here is from genome assembly GCF_905171665.1 of Trachurus trachurus. Classification (NCBI taxonomy): domain Eukaryota; kingdom Metazoa; phylum Chordata; class Actinopteri; order Carangiformes; family Carangidae; genus Trachurus; species Trachurus trachurus. The sequence goes on along the minus strand of NC_139906.1, from coordinate 29,119,003 downwards.
ATGTAATGTTAATGTAGTGGTTCTCAGAAAAAAAAAAACTCAAAAGTAGCTTTAAAAATTTGTAGACTTTCATGAAGAAATACAAATCCAACTTTGTAAAAAATGAATGCATTTAATAAAATCCTATGAAAATAAAATAAAATCCTATAAAAGGCTCATCTCACACACAGAAAGAAACAAATCATAACAAGTATTTAGGATAAATTTAACATAATGTGCAGTAGTCTGTTAGGTGCCTTGAGATAATGTTTATTATGATTTGGGGCTATACAAATAAAATTAGAATTGAATGATGTTTATTAGTCATAATGTAATTCTGAGCAGCAACAACACTGCACTGACACAGACAGTTTGTCAGGTGTGGGAGTCAAAGTGGTGGATGCATTATGTTTTAATTACCTCACTATATAAAGATACCATTGTTACTATTCACATTTTTAGAGTTATTATACTTATATTAAAAGTGATAACATTTGATGCAAACAAAAAAAAATCTACAATTTCAGTTGTTGAATCAGCCACATTAAAATGACTGTGCTCAGAGTCAGAATATGAACTACCTGCCTGGAGCTTTTGAAACAAGCTGATCCATCAGCCAGACGACTGTTCAGTTCAAGCACTCCCACACTGAGAAGAAGAGAAAGAGGAGAAGGTGTGTGTGGAGGAGTGAATGTGCTGTCAGTCCATCAGCTTGGACTTGAGGGTCTGTGCTGTGTGGCTTCTCAGGGTTATCAGCAGCCTCAGATATGAGCGACCTCCTCTGTCAGCACCCAGGGGTGAGAGGACCGCCACCAGGGGAGGAGCAGAGATAATGCATCCGATTGACAGCCTTGTCTCCCCCCCATTAAACCGTCACCCCCACCCTGTGAACTTCCCTCAGCCTTCAGGCATCAGTCCCACCAAGGAGCATTCCTCTGTGACTCTGCTTCTGCCTAAATACGGACTGGCCACTGAAGAGAATACAGAAGGTTTAGAGGCAGAGACCATCCAGTGGGTTTTAGTGTGAAAATTACACCTGAATTTACTGTGGGTCTCATCACCATGCAGGGGTCAAAGGTCAAGGCCTGATTCATCATCATCAGTATCATTATTTTTTAATTCACTGTCATGATTTTCTATTTATTTAGCTCTTGTAAAACAGAGAGGTGTTAAGAAGACTCACCTGACTACAGGTGACAAGTGATAAACCAGAGTCATATTCCTTGTTTGTCTGCACATACTCTGCAAATAAATGTGATTCTGATTCTGAGGAGGAAAGGAAGGACACACACTTGTGAATCAGAAACATTTCTTGTATCTTTCTGGGTGTGAGAGATGATGCAAATCATGCAAAGTCTTATTTGAGCAAAATCCTAATATCAGATTCATTACAGTTCCAACAGAGTGTGTTACTCTGCAGGTTAATACCTGTTGCCTGAGGTGCAGGTCACACTTTCCTCCTGCTGTGAGCTTTTCACAGTTTGGAGCCATTAGAGAAAGACATGGCTCTGTTCCATAATACAAAACAAACACAGCACTGATGCCACACTGTGTTTCCATTTTAGAACCCATTGTTACAGATTTAGCCCGCTTCCACTCTACTTTAGTGATTGTGGGGCTTCTGGAAACTTACCTTTGGAAATAATGATGTAGAGACACAAGTGGTGCAGGCAATGGATTATGAAATACAAGTGTGACCGGTCTTTTCTTTGCTCTTGTTCAACTAATTCAATATTTTAACCCTGAATCCCTTTGCTTGTGGTATTTTTGCAAAACTCAACTCAAGATTTTCCTTTAATATGTCACATGTCTGTGCCTGACGTTAAATTAATGTAGGCCTACACTTATATTTCTTTACATAAATGTGAAGAATGTGAAGAACAAATGTGAAGAAAATTTAAACGAGGAGTTTCTCCATCGGCAGAACGAAAAATTCCACGACAATAAAAAAGTCTCATATTAATGTGGATGAATCTACGTTACCACTTGTTAATGGGCCCATTTTCGATAAATATATCGTTTTGTCTCTATGGTTATTTTGTTGTTCGAGCCGACCAGCATTTCTTTACTTTCGGTTTCGTGGCGAGTCATGAGAATAACGCCGCCGAATCACCGTTTATGGTCGGAACTACGACGGTATCTGATCGTCTTTGAACCTCTGACTTTAATCCTTGATGAATGAAAACATGAGTCTGTCTTGCGCCGGTCAGAGAATTTCACGGTGCGCAGAGGCTCATAAATGTAGTGTGAAAACGCTTCGCTTTTCCAAAACTCCTCGTTGTCCCTTTAAATTCCTGTTGAAATTTGAAGATAATCTGTGATTGAGTTTAAAGAGGAACTATGCAGGATTTTTATCTTAACTATGCTTTTTTTTTTTTTTACTTTAGAGTGTTGTTACGATGGAGAATGAAGGCTCTCTGCCTTCCACGCAGCGTCTCTTGGCCGAAAACCAACCTGGCGAGATCAGTGCCGCTGACTCTGGTCCCAGCTCTTGTCTCAGTCGCCCCGTGACACAAACCCGCCCTGTAATCTGTAATCTCTTGTTTATGATGGATAAGAATACACAAATATACACATCGTAATGATATAACGTTATCCAATGGATCGCTTTCTCACAGAAAAGAAATGCACATGGTCGGGAGGATGGTTAGCAAAACAGCAGGAAAACGATCTGACTTGCATAGTTCCCCTTTAAAAACAAACATGACATCACCATTCATTGCATCATCATCATCATCACATGGTCACCTCTTCACTCCACTGAGTCTGAAACCTGCTCTCAGGTCAGTGCAGCAGCAGTAGTTGTGTTTCTCTCTCATCAGCAGGCAGCAGCGTGGGCGTGCTGCGTGCTGCGTGCTGCTGTCTGCAGGTTCACCTGGAGTGCCATGCTGGATCCCCGTCCATGCAGCTCCACACCGTGCTGCACACCCGGTGCTGTGCAGCTCTGCTCCGGCTCTAACCCCCAGAGCAGCGTATGGTAAAGTCATCAGGGCCCTGCGTCCCTTTGAAGAGGGGGACCGAAAGAAACACAACAGCTCTGAACACGATGCCGTGTCTCCCTTTTCCACCGGCCCTGCTTTTTTTTCTTTGCCTTTTTGAAAAAAAAATTCTTTCAGGACCCCGTATTACTCTCTGCTTTTTCAATTTATTTCCCTCCAGCTCGCTGCCCGATCTCTCCCTCCCTCCCTCTGTCTCTCGCTCCTTCCACTTAACCCTAACCTGCCTCTGGATTCAGCTCTCGCTTTCTGTCTCAGCACCTTTCTCCTGCAGTTGTCCTCACAGGTGACACAGACCAGCTGTTTGCTGATCAGTGTTAACAGCAAAATGCAGCAGGAGCCACACTGTTGAGATCTTTTAAAATCATACAGTGGACACTAGGTGAGAAATTTTCTTCTCAGTTTATTTCTTACAAAGGATTTTTTTTTTTTAGACTTGAAGCTAGAAAAAAAAAATAGTATCACAAGCTTTGTCCACCTGGAAAATCTTTCTCGCCCTTTACTTACCCTTTTAACCATTTTGTTTGCCCTGACACCACCAGTTTGGGATCTCAGATCTAAGCTATCGCAAAACACTAAAACTCCAAACACAAATTGCTGACATTCTTGCTGAGTGCACATGCACATATTTGTGTTGGTCCATGTGTGTGTGTGTGTGTGTGTGTGTGTGTGTGTGTGTGTGTGTGTGTGTGTGTGGTGTGTCAGTCAGAGATGTCACACATGCTGCTCCACTCAGCATCAGGCCCATTTGGTGGTCGTCCTCTCAGGAATGCAAGGCCTGCGGTCGCCTGATGTTGCCCTGTGTGCTGCACTAATGTCATTGTCATGGCACACGGCCATATAGGTTCATCTCACAGTTTATGTCAATAATCAGAAATGTAAGTCATTCTCAAACATCTGATAAAATTGCTGTTGAGTATTTGTTATTAGTTCTGATATTCATTACACAAATTCATGTTTATCTCTTCATTTTGTTCTTCTGCTTACACAAATACTGTCTACAAGACCTTGTTACCATGGAAGAGCAAAGAAGAAAATTGCTGGAATTAGAGTGCAAATCTCGCATCAGTTTATTTTACCATAGAACGTAGTGTAGCAGGGCTTTCCTTCAATTAATACTTTCAGTTTCAGATCTGGAACAGGCAACATCCTCTCTAACACGTTTTCATTTTTTAAATAATTTTTGGTAATTTTTGCAAAATTTCAGCTCATCCATATCCATACGAACACACCTGGAAACTCAGTCAGTGTAAACAAGAAACAGGTCGTCTATTGAAAAAAGTACAAATGAAATAACAGTAAAGGCAGTTACATCAATTTTAATAAGCACAATTTAAAGGGATAGTTCAACATTTTGGCAAACTGGCCCATTGCCATAATCCCTATAGTCATAGCAGTAGGTTCGTTACCTTTAATTGTCGGTGCAAGCTATTTTTAGAACGGCGGAGCAGAGCCGCGAGCTGCTCAGAGCTACGCTATGGAGGCTCATGGGATTTCTTGGTTTCCCTCATCAAACTCATCAAATACACAATCCAACAACTCCACAACGCTCTGGTGGACAAGTTGTGACCTGCACATTCAGTTTGAGGGAAACCAAGAAATCCTATGACCCTCCGCAACGTAGCTCTCAGCAGCTCTGCTCTGCCGTTCTAGAAATAGCTTGCACCGACAATTAAAGGTAACAAAACTATTGCTATGACTATAGGGATTATATGACAATGGGCCAATTTGCCAAAATGTTGAACTATCCCTTTTACAGAACAACAGTGGCAGCAAAGAGACCATTCTCAATAACACTTATTATTATTTCATAATCCATGTTGCTTTCACCACTGGGAGTGAAGGATGATGCCACCCAGTCAGTGTGGGTGCCTGTGTCATCATTTTGAATCAGAGAAGCTTTATTGTGTTAAATCAACTAGCACAGCACATCTGAAAGATGCTGCACACATGTATGTACACTGTTTTGTACATGAAGTCACATGGGCTGAGAAAGGAGCTGTCACTGATGGAGTTATAGCTGAGAATAAAGTTTAAAGAGCCTGTCAGTGAGCTGAGGACACTGTACAATAACGCATCGTAACAACAAGTTTCATGTGCACATTTAGCACAAATGTAACTGTGAATAATGTGGGTTGTGTGATGATTCTAAAGTTTATATGGCTACCTATAACTCCTGGACCAGGTGCACCTCCCGCTCCCGACCCTCCTCGCCGATAAGCTGTGATCTGTGTGACCGTACACACTCCTGGTCCAGCCTGTGATGTCACACACACTCAGGTGTGTCCTCCACGCTGTAATCTGATTTCATACACACAGGACACACAGTGAGGTGTCGAGCTGCTGCCTACACAATTCATCCCAAATCCAATTATCAGTGTCGCGCTCACACAAAGAGACAGAGAATCGATTTGACTCACAAAAGGTGTGTGTTGATGAGGAACAACACACCTCCACCTCTCTCTGTGTCCGACACACCACACACCACACACCACACCACCACACACGTGTAGAAGTAGAGTGGGCAAATTTAGGACCAGTTGGAATTCAAATCAATTGGATAGACCCCATTTCACACACACACACACACACACACTTATATACACACACACCATGAGTCCATCAGTGGGAACCGGGCAGCTTCCGCCTTAAACCCACACAGCTCCACAGTTTCCCACGCTGGTTTACACACGTCTTCCTCACCACCTCGCCCACGCCTGCATGTGTGTGTGTGTGTGTGTGTGTGTGTGTGTGTGTGTGTGTGTGTGTGTGTGTGTGTGTGTGTGTGTGTGTGTGAAGGTGGGGAGGAGGGGAACTTTGTGCTATATGTGTGTTTATGTTTTTAGTGCTATATTAACAAGTATTTATGAATGGGTGTGTGTATGTGTGTGTGCACTACTTGAATATTGAAAGTGCAGATGTGGTGGTTGATCGTGTCTCAGATAGAGTTTTCATGTAAATGTTCATGTGTGTGTAATGTTCTATACACTACATACCACTATTGTAGGTATTATACTATGGTCTAAATATGTTTGTCAGTGTGCATATATAAATATATATACGAGTGTCTTTGATAATGCATGTTCACTCTTTCCCACGTATGAACTTGGACATTAGACATGTAAGTGTGTGTGTGTAAGCGCGCGTGTGTGTGCCCACAGTCTGCTCTCTGCAGCTCTCAGACGTTCACTCAGCTCAGTTAATTCCCCACAGCGGCAGGTTGCCAGGTATTTTTACTGCCTCACCTCTATATATGTGTGTGTGTGTGTGTGTGTGTCAGTCATGGATGATGTTAGCAGAGCGTGGATGTGAAAAGCAGGCCAGCGACGTCCAGCGGGCTCAAGTGAAGGCAGAGAACATGGCAAAGCCTGGAGAAACTCCAGAGGCAGCTCTCTCAGCCAGAGCCATAGAGACGGGTTTGGTTTCTGTGCAACGTCATGGCAGATGTGCGCACGCAGCCAGGGGCCAGAAAGCAGGACGTTTCTCATTGTTTACAAGCGGAGTCAAGCAGCAAACAAAAAGGACAAGTTGTTGTGCTGTTAACTGCACAAACCGGCAAAAGGATGGATAGACAGTAAATTGTGTAATATCCCGAGGGGATCTCATCAAAAAGAAGAAGATTATGGCTTCAGGCCATTAAAAGGGCGGATTGGGGTCCTGAAGGTCCTAAAGGCGGCGAGAGTCTGTGCAGCACCGGTGTCATAAAACTAAAAATAATATAAATTTAAAAATTAAGTTTTGTACATACAGACTTAAAGGGACAACGATGAGTTTCTATTTGGTTATTTAAAAGTATCATGTTAATGTGGATGAATCTACGTTACCCACACTTGTTAATGGCCCATTTTCGATAAATATATGGTTTTGTCTCTATCGTTATTTTGTTATTATTAGTGGTGGTGGAAATGCTGGGCGAGCCGACCAGCGTTTCCTTACTTTCGGTTTTGCGGACGCTCATGAGAATAACGCCGCCGAATCGCCGTTTATGGTCGGAACTACGATGGTATGTGATCGTCTTTGAACCTCTGACTTTAATTCTTGATGAATGAAAACATGAGTCTGTCTTGCGCCGGTCAAAGAATTTCACGGTGCGCGGAGGCTCATAAATGTAGTGTGAAAACACCAAAACTCCTCGTTGTCCCTTTAAATGCACGCCAATTGTCGTTTCTGTACACCGGGCTTCTCTATGAGATAACTGCTCATGTCGGGCCATATGATAGCTGGCCATTTGGACATATCTGAAATCCATTAGTCACTGGGAATAGCCTATTATAGCTATGGGTCTGGTAAAACTTATCAACCAGCTCATCCAGCGTTTCCCATTAATAAACGAGTCTCTGTGGCGGCCATGACTCTCGCGCGCGCTGGCTCACACACAGGCAGATGGGCAGGTCGCGTTGTGACGGTAACATGCTAATGTTAGGCTAGCTAGTTCAAATTGCTAGGGAAATGGCACTCAGATACAGCCCTACAAACAATACGGCATCTACATTGATATCAGTTCACTCAAAGCAGTTTTTTGCCTCCTGGTTGCGCGCGCACCTAGTATTGTTTGTACACAAGACTGGGTGGGGCACTGGGTGATCACTGATCATGCACACGCACAAACCATAGCACAATACACACACAGCCCAAGTGTGGTTATTATTTCATAGAAATGAATTTTAGCCTAAGTGCTTCCAACAGATATTAAACATGGCAAAAAGAGACAATGTACACTTTGGTGTCTGAGACCAAAGCACATAAATCCTCAGGCTGGACTCGAACCTGGCACCAGGAAGGTACAGTATATCGTTACTAATATCAGCACCATCTCTTCTCCTGTTGTCTGCTGGAAAGTTCAGTACAGAGAAGAAGATGATACAGGAAGGTTGTTCTGGGAAAACCTGAGTTGCTTATTGTCATGTTGCTGCCATCCTGCCAGTCCCATGTCCTAGAGACAGTTTAACATGATGTGATGTTTGTTGAAGTCGATCAGTTAAAGGCTGCAGAGAATAATCAATTTCTCATCTAAGTGATGTCAGCTGCTTTTCTGCAGTAACTGAGTAAAACTGGCCACTTGTTAATGGAAATAGTGCATGTTGCAGTCAGGGTTATTATAGTTAACTAAAACTAAGACAAAAAAAAATAATTGAGTAAACTGAACAGATTTTTTTTTTTTTCAAAAATTACAACTAAATAAAAACTACAATGAACAATGCAAAACTAACTAAAACGACTTGGAGTACGACCCACAGGTAGATAAGAGTGAATGTAACATGATGAGGACTGATGGGATGCAACTAAAAGGGAAAAATCTGACAAATCTGGAAGTTCATCTTCAGAGGTCTGACAGAGGCTTTCTGCTAAAACCTGAAAAACTAAAACTAAGACTAAGACTAAATAAAAACTAGTCAATTCCTAAAAAAATAAAAAATAAACTAAAACTGCTTCCTCACTTGTTGAACTAACTAAAACTAAACTGAAATAAAAAAAAAATCAAACAAAAATACTTAATAAAAATAAAAACTAATGAAAGGTTTTGCAGTGAGTGTGATGCTCTTCCAGTCTGTAGGTGTCATCTAGTTACTGGAGGACCACCATGGTGGCTCTGACGCACACACTCATCTAATGACACACCCAGACCTGCACACTGGCCTCAAATGGACGTTGTCCTTTGACACACACACACACACGCACTAAAACACACAAACAACAGTTTACCTGGGCTGACTTGACCTGGTGGCAGGGGGTCATGTGGAAGCAGAGGTCAGCTCAGAGTCTCCAGAGCCTCACATGTTTTTCATGAGTGGAGCTGTTACTGTGTGAGACCTCACAGCCACTGACGACCATGTTTCTGACGGAATCCCTGAGTCTTACACACAGTCCAGCTGTTATCATGGAGACTGGACTGGACAGTGACCTGCTGAGACGACTGCTGGTCTCACAGAGTCTCTGAGAATCCTTACATGTATGGATTAAAGGGATAGTTCAACATTTTGGCAAATTGGCCCATTGCCATAATCCCTATAGTTCTAGGAGTAGGTTTGTCACCTTTAATTGTCGGTGCAAACTACTTTTAGAACGGCGGAGCAGAGCCGTGAGCTGCTCAGAGCTACGCTACGGAGGCTAATGGGATTTCTTGGTTTCCCCCATCAAACTCATCAAATACACAATCCAACAACTCCAAAACGCTCTGGTGGACAAGTTGTGACCTGCACATTCAACACGTTATGAGATAATAACAGAACGTTACGAGACAGAGTTGTTTTCGAGGTAAATGCAGAGACTGCTTGCTGAAAAACTGCCCCCGACGGAAACGCGCATCAGTGGTTTTGCATAGATTTACCTCGAAAACAACTCTGTCTCATAACGTTCTGTTATTATCTCATAGCGTGGTGAATGTGCAGGTCGCAACTTGTCCACCAGAGCGTTGTGGAGTTGTTGGATTGTGTATTTGATGAGTTTGATGAGGGAAACCAAGAAATTCCATGAGCCTCCGTAGCGTAGCTCTGAGCAGCTCACGGCTCTGCTCCGCCGTTCTAAAAATAGCTTGCACCGACAATTAAAGGTAACGAACCTACTGCTATGACTATAGGGATTATGGCAATGAGCCAGTTTGCCAAAATGCTGAACTATCCCTTTAATAAAAGATTAGGTGAGGTTCAAGTGTGAGAGTCGGGCAGATGATCCTCTCCCCTCTCTCTCCAACTTTCCTGTATCAATCCAATTGCAGCTACAACAAAGGCAAAGATGTCCAAAAAAAACAGAAAATATTTTTCTTGTGAACATGAGCTAGGCACTGACAGAGGATCCAGCATTCTGCTTCCTGCAGCACAACCTGCTGAGTGGATTAGACTGACGCCCAGCGAAGGCTGCATGAAGAAGAGTTGGAATGATCCTGTGTGTAGGTGTGCGTAACATGAGCCGGTAGGATACAGTCTCAGACTCGTATAACGTTGACTGAAGTGAGTTCATATACATTTATTTTAACTTTGGCTGCCCCCGGTCTCAGATCAATCACACCCGGCGGCGCTCCTTCCGCCCCCGGACAGCTCTACACTCAGGATGATGGAGATGCTCTGCAGAAAACATGGCTTCGCTGTCTGACAAGCGCTGAACACATCCAGGCGTCAGAGCCGATCCAAACAGGGAGCTGCTGCTGCTGCTGCTGCTGCTGCTGCTGAAACCTCTCCGCTGGGTTTAAGTGCTCATATGGTAGGGGTATTACTAGCATGTGTTCCTTAAAGGAGGGTATATTTGGTCAAACCCAGCAGGGCAATCAAAGACGCCCTGAATCTGAGACTGGAAATGTCTGTAAGTGCATAGATGCCAGGCTCTCTTCCCTCCCTCCCTCCCTCCCTCCCTCTCTCTCTCTCTCCATCCAGATGGATAAACAGTTGAAGGCACACACACACACACACACACACACACACACACACACACACACACACACACACACACACACACACACACACACACACCTAATGACTGGGGCCTGAGAAAGTGACTGAAGAACCACAGAGTTACTTGAGACTTCTGGCTCGGCCCCGTCTATTATTTGGATCTGTGTAATTGTTTTGGGGGCAAAGAGGAGCAACAGAAGTTACATGACCGCACAGTTCACACAGTGCAAGGAGCCGTGTGTGTGTGTGTGTGTGTGTGTGTGTGTGTGTGTGTGTGTGTGTGTGTGTGTGTGTGTGTGTGTGTGTGTGTGTGTGTGTGTGTGAAACATTCACAAAGTACCGGTCTGGGTCCAGAGACTGATGCTGAGATGTGACTGTGTGGGATCAACAGCTGATTCACTCTGGCTCTTAGGTGTCAGCATCACTCAATAGTATACAATATGAATGTAAATATGAATGTATGTGTGCTTAAATATATGACAGATTACTTCATATGGCAAGGCAATTCTTTTTGTATAGCCCGTTTTTACAAACAGTTTGTCTCAAAGGGCTTTACATGGCATCGTAACAACATCCTCTGTCCTTAGACCCTCACATCCACTGAGGAAAAACTCCATGGAAAACCCTTTTAACAGGGAAAAATCGGAGAAACCTCAGGGTGAGCAACAGAGGAGGGATCCCTCACCCAGGACGGACAGACGTGCAATAGATGTTGTTACAGACAAAAAAAACATATGATGTTGTAATTTACTTGTAGGTGCAAAACACCAGTGACTATTGATGAGGTAATTGATGATGAATGTGATTCACTCAGCTATTATTAAGAGTTAATCAAAGAGAATGTAATAACAAGGTTGTTGTTATTCAGAGATACTTCTCAACAAGTCAACACCTACTGAATCATGAGGATATTTTATCCCAGATTCAGATTGAAGTTATTTACTGCATGTCATCCATCAGAAAGTGATCACCACAGAAACGGATGATTAGTTTCTGTATATTGACGATCCATTAATTATCATTGGCTGGTAGCAGCTTGCAGAATCTGAGCTGAGATTTCCTTAAGACAAAAGCAACAGCACAAAACACACTAAAATCTTCTTATTGTGGTTTATTTTAAATGTTCACTTAAAGTGTTTCAGCTTTTCTTCTTATTTCAGTCAGTTAAACCATTATATAAAAGACATTAATGATCAAAGTAGGATGTCTGTGCAACACCTTTAAGTAACTCACTAGATTAAACCCTAAGTGTGGTACTTTGGTAGAATAGTTAAGGTGTCGTTCTTCAGTGTTCATTGTATCAGCCATGGAGAACCAGGATGAGTAAATCTACATTATCAAGAGTGATCCTCCAGATTTTTTTTTCATTGATAATAATTTACAGATACAAAAATACAAATCAATTAAGATCCATGCAAACACACTGAGGGAACTATACTATAAAAAGCACTATACTGGCTCATTTACATGCTATAAATAGCTATAAACTATAAAGATTGGAGCATCACACAGAGATACAGTAGTAAAATATGCAAAGTTTATCCAGAAGCCTGTTTAAACAGGGAAGTCTTTCACTTTTTCATGGAGAGCGAGCTGATGAGTATACTGGAGGACATCAGTTGTGTATGCAGTGATAACCTGCAGTTACACTAGCTTGTCCTATATGTAGACCGCTGAGCAGGTGCAACACTAGTAAGTAAAAGATTTGCTTTTCAAAGCTGGGAAGTAAATTTCAAAATAAAAGCATTGTTTTTTTTATGTGAAATCATACTCACCAGTGAAGACATGCATCTTCTCTTTCTTCTCATTTGCTCCCTGTGTCGTCACATCTCGTTCTGTCTGAAGCATCTGGAGTGTAACACATGTCAAACATCACAACACTGCTCAGCTCAGTCCAGAAAGCATCCACATAATTATTCAATCTGTATCTGAGCAACAAAATGATATTCTTGCATCCATCGCTATCATTTTTGATTTAACCATTAACCAAAAAAAAAAAAAAAAAAAGTAAAAGGCTCATCTCCATGACCTGCAGAACTGAAAGATTTAAGAGGTCATTTGTTCCTGCTACAATCCTGTTATATAACACTTCTTAAAGGGACAACAAGGAGTTTTGGAAAAGCAAAGTGTTTTCACACTACATTTATGAGCCTCCGCGCACCGTGAAATTCTTTAACCGGCGCAAGACAGACTCATGTTTTCATTCATCAAGAATTAAAGTCAGAGGTTCAAAGACGATCACATACCGTCGTAGTTCCGACCATAAACGGCGATGCGGCGGCGTTATTCTCATGACTCGCCATGAAACCGAAAGTAAAGAAACGCTGGTCGGCTCGCCCAGCATTTCCACCACCACTTATAATAACAAAATAACGATAGAGACAAAACAATATATTTATCGAAAATGGGCCCATTAACAAGTGTGGGTAACGTAGATTCATCCACATTAATATGAGACTTTTTTATAACCAAATAGAAACTCCTCGTTGTCCCTTTAAAATGTTTTTTGTGTTCATCTTTCTTTCTTTTTTGTGTCATTGTTGTGTGATATTGTCTAATTTGAATTTCCCTGCTAGGGATGAATAAAGTATTCTCTATTCTATTCTATTCTCTATTACAAGGCATGAATGTGGCGGCGTGCTCCTCTGGTCTACACGCCCCGGTTAGTCAGCGCAGGAGGACAGGCTTCCACTTCAGATGCTGACGTTTTACAAATCACTAGAAACTAGGTGATCTAAATGGCACCGAGACACCATACAGCTCAGCTTAAAGAGAAGAAGGGAGCAGAGTGGAAAGGATGGAGGGAGCAGGAAGAGCAGAGGGAGGAGGGGAAAGTGGCAGATGGCTGCAGAGCAGGAACGATGGAGGGAGAGAGAGGTGTAACCAAGGTGGTGAAGTGAAGAAAGGGAACTTCTAGGGGGTAAAGGAGGATGGTATTTATTATACAGAGAGCAACGTGGAACTTCGACGTGAACACATTTCATTAGGAGTGTTCATCAGAAGAGCTGTCGATGAGTCTTTATCATCTTAATTGTAAATCTCAAATTGTACTTCATGTCATTTCACTATAGTGTGAGCGCCTTTTTCTCAGATTGTGCATGTTTGAGTGACATCAGTCCTCACAGTCAACGTCATGTCTGCTTTTTCATTCACCCAGTTTATTTACACAGGGAAGGCCGTCCAGAGCCAGCTCTCCTTTTCAAGGACACCCTGAAACTTCATCTACAACATGAGAAACAATAATCCACAAATGTAAAAAAAAGAATCTATTTTATCACGGATAACTTATATAAGCATACAAAGCCATATGGTATATAAAAGCAATATTAGTCTATAAAGGAAGTAGATGCATGAAGGTTGTCACTCAGATGAAACTAATAAAGATTCATCATCTAATTGGATTTTCATTCTTCGTTATGTTGCTCCGCACGTGTGGAGCATAAGATTTTAAACATCTTGATTCTCTGGCTTTTGCATCAGTTACATTACTGTTATGTTGCGCTGCTGCAGAGCTGACTGTTCAAATCCGTAATGTCTCCACTAACTGCTGTTTTACTGCAAAACCATCATGTGACACTTTAAACAGCAAAAACAGATCTGATGTTTACAGTCAGGGCCACGCTACCTGAGCTTCCAAGATGCTGCTAGATGATTTTTATAGCAGCAGCTGCCAGGGGGGAGAAAAATGTTGGTTCATGTGAAAAAAAAAATATATATATAATAGAGAGTAACGATGGCAAGGCAAGGCAAGGCAATTTTATTTGTATAGCCCGTTTTTACAAACAGTTTGTCTCAAAGGGCTTTACATGGCATCGTAGCAACATCCTCTGTCCTTAGACCCTCACATCGACTGAGGAAAAACTCCATGGAAAACCCTTTTAACAGGGAAAAACAGGAGAAACCTCAGGGTGCAGTTTAAAGACAAGGGCTTTGTTAAATGAAGCTGTCCCATGATGACACAAATGTTTTATAGCATAATATGGATCAGTTTTATTTGCAGTATAGTTCTGGATAGGTTTTTTTCTTCTTCTTCTTCTTTTCCTAAGGCCACACTGGTGGAGCTGTGGTCATGAGTGGAGGAGCAGAGAGGGGAGAGGGAGAGGGAGAGAGGGAGCAGAGGGGGAAGGGTGTTTGCCCCCTGCAGGGCTGCTGATGGATGCAGGGCTCCTGGGGTTAAGGGGAGGGCAGCCAGACCCTGAGCCGGGGTACAGAGTGGCAGCTACCTGCCGCTCATCTCTCCCTCTCTCTCACACACACACACACACACACACACACACACACACACACACACACACACACACCAGCAGCTTTTATTACAGTTTTCAGTCAAACACTTTTATGTCACACACTGACCCACTTCATGTCTCACATGGGGGTTATATGATTATGTTATACTCATTTCATTTCATTTATTGTTTATTTGACAGTGCACATTACAATTAGTGATGCGCACATCACGTCATGTAAATGTGCCAGATTTAGCTTAGAGCTCATTTCCATCCGTAGTCCTCACATTTAAAGGCAAGGCAATTTTATTTGTATAGCCCGTTTTTACAAACAGTTTGTCTCAAAGGGCTTTACATCCCATCATAACAACATCCTCTGTCCTTAGACCCTCACATCCACTGAGGAAAAACTCCATGGAAAACTTGGAGAAACCTCAGGGTGAGCAACAGAGGAGGGATCCCTCACCCAGGACGGACAGACGTGCAATAGATGTTGTTACAGACAAGAAAACAGTTTATAGTTTATGACACAGAATGTGTAAAGTCTGTCAGACATACCATACAAAAAAACAAATAGGAAGCTACCTGCGTGAGTGTAAAAAAGACATAGTAATAGCAGCAGTTACAACAATAAGAAAACAGATACTGTAGCAACCTGCATAAATACAAGAGAGGCCAGAGTGCTAGCAGCAGTTATGTATATCAGTAAAAAAAGAGAAATAAGAAAACTAACTAAACTAAATATAAGAGAAAACAGAATATCTTCAACAGTTTCACAATAAAATTACAATACAGAATAATATATGATGAGAAATAAGGGATACAGTGGTACTGTATTAAAGTGCTGGTATAGATATTTCATTCATGGGTGCAAATCTGATGGGACAGTAACCATTCTTTAAGCTGTTTTTTGAATGCATTAAAAGTAGGACTGTCTCTGATCAGGGTGGGAGACTATTCCAACATGCACTGCCCTTCACAGTTAGGGAGTTTTGGCCTATGTGGCTACGTCTGAACTCACTGACACACACAGTTTCTCTCTGTCACTCACACACACACACACACAGAGGGAGAGGGGGAGAGCAGGAGATGCTAATGGGAGGGAGGGAAGGAAACAGCAAAACAAACCATCTGACAACGTGAACAGTGTCGGAGGAGCAGATAACAGATGAAGTGGCTGCAGAGTGTGATGCTGCAGGGCTCCACTCTGCCTTTAATGCTGTCATATTACACCACCAAGGACACTGGGGGCGACCGACTCAACCTACACCTATAGCCTCACCCCCCCTCAACCCCCCCCACTACCACCACCCCTCACCCTCCCCTCCCTGGAGCGCCCACTGGTGGCTCAGCCCTGCATGACACACAGATCTCCTCATGATGTCTTATCAACATGTGCCACACATGCAGGGCCGTATAAGGGAGAAAGGTGATGATAATTCTAGGGGCCCACGCCCAGTAGAGCCCACACAAAAACCCCAGTAATCTAATCTGTGTATGACTGATTTATTCTGCATATGACCCTGACATAGGCTACATTCACACTGCTGTTACAAGTGACCTGAATCCGATTTTTTCGCTCATATGTGACCCATATCTGATTTGCTTTTGACAGTGTGAACAGCACAAGTCACATTGAATCTGACATTTTCGAATCAGAATTAGGCCACTTTTAAATGTGGTACTGAATCGGATACATATTGGATTTTTTTAAATGTTTTGATGTGATCGCAATCTGAACAGCCAGGTCGCATTTAATCCGACTTTGACATCATTCTGACCCGCGCTGCACTGTTTTGTAAATTAATGACAAATAAAGTTAATTGCCAAAAAAAAGTGTGCCAGAGCCAGGAATTGAATCAAAACATGGATATCAGAGCAAGGTTCATAGTGTAGTGGGGAGAGATGCTACTGAAGCAAGTGGGAGACCAGGGTTTGAATCTGATGTGATTTTTTTTTTTTTGCCTTAAGCCATAAAATCCTACAATACCGGCTGCCATTGCCATGTTCGCTTCCGTAAACACCGTTGTGGCATAATGTCATCAATGATCAACTGCGCATGTGGAGCTGTTCACACAGCAATCCGTAGACAGGCCACATTTAAAGACGTAATGTGAACAGCCAAACAAAAAATTGGATTTGAGCAATAAATCAGAATTGTGCATTAAGACCTGCAGTGTGAACGTAGCCTAATACGCATACGCTGCATTGGCAAAACAAAGTAAATAAAAACTGATAATATAGTCTAAGAAAGAAGGGGAAAAGTCAGGGGGCTGGGGCCCACTTTAGTATTCTTTCAGTGGGCCCAGAATTCTTAGCAGCGGCCCTGCACACATGATCATCTGAACACAGCTGAACCTGGAATCTGCTGCAAAGACTGAAAGACACAGTTTGTGTTGTGGTGGTGGTCTGGACCCGCCTGGCCCCTGAGTGCATGGTGGTGTTAACCCTTCACTACACACACACACACACACACACACACTACAGACGCAGTGGAGTGATGTCCTCAATGGGCCACTTCACCTTCACTAAACACCTTGTGTTTATTAATCAGACCGCTGAGTTTCTGTGTCCTTGTTGTCGTGGCCGATACCCAGCGGACTAATTAATGGTCAGATCAATCAGTACAAGTCGATCTGTCCTGATAGGGCGCGGTTTGCAGCTAATTAATCTCTTATATCAAAAACACAACGGGGCCGTTGAGTGCTCGACTGCTCTGTTACAGTAATGAATCGATGTTTCGTCGTCGTCCCCTCTCTTCTCACTATTTCACGCATCACCTCGGATAAACGCGTCTGTAAAGGCTCTGTTTGTTTCTGCTGCGGCTTTCGAGGCGCGGAGGCCGCGCTCTGTAATGAAGGGAGTGGGGAGGGAGGGGGGTGCTTTAAGAAACGCTAATCGCCTGTAATCCTTTTAATATGTCTCACACTTTGCTCTGTCAATACACAAAAAAGCAGCAGAGCGCAGCTCGAGATTCAGCAAAAAAAAAAAGAAAACTGGTAAAAAGTGTGTTAATGTGAGATGGAGAAGGATGAGCAGGAGGGTCGGTGGTGTGTGTGTGTGTGTGTGTGTGTGGTGGGGGGGTCATCAGGTTACTGTTAACAGCAGATGATGCACTCAGATGGGAGGCGGTCATTTTTCTACTTTTAATTTTTTTTTTTTTTTTTTGCACAATGTGGTGGCAGCGCGCTCGGGCCAGCGCATGGCTCCTCCTCCCTCCTTCCCTCCTATACCAAGAAGTGTGGAGCGCTCCTCAGGTAAAGAGATGTTTTAAATCAAGGAGGGGGTGGAGGTGGGAGAGAGAGAGCAAGAGAGAGAGAGAGAGGAGAGAGGGGGGGGCGAGGAGGGGGTGTCCGCTTTTGTTCTGCAGAAAAAGGGGGCTTGTTCTTAGCAGATCAGCCTGCCATTTTAACCGGGGGTGTGTGTGAGCGCCGAGCGAAGAGGCTTTGACACGGGGAGCGGTGAGTGTGTGTGTGTGATGGGAGCAGAGAGAGCAGACAGTCCTGCAGCAGCCGAGCGGAGCAGCAGCAGCAGACAACACTGAGCAACCCGGAGCCTGCTGGAGCACACACACCTGAGCTGAGGGCCGCACAGGAGCACGGGGATTTTACAAAAAAAAAAAAAAAAAAAAGAAGAAGGGGAAAAAAAGAGCAGGGGACAAGTCTGACAGCCCCCCGGGAGAAACTTGTTTGTGAAATATAATATAAAGAAGACTTGATCCTGCAGCGCTTTTCTCCAAACTTCAACGCACAGCTCAGCTTCTGCAAGTTGCACTTAGAGCCGGTGTGTGAACCTTCTACCGGGAGCTGCTCTGCATGTTGATGCTTCATTCTCATTACTGCTATTTCAGCGGAGCAGGAGCTTTTTTTTTTTTGCCCGTGATGGACATCGGTGTGAAGAATGTCTCCGCGGTGCGCGTGTGAGCCGCTCTCTCAGCACCTCTGACCTTATTTATTTTAATTTTTTTTGTGGATTTCGCTGAAATCTCTGGACTCGATTTTTTTTATTATTATTATTTTTAAAAATCAGGAGATCAGCTGGACTTTGCAGCTCCGGTCAGAATTTATTGGAAGAGCTTTTCACCTGCATCCAACATGCGAGCTATCCCATCCAGACGGAGCTATCTGTGAGTTCTCCTCCACCTTCACTCCCACTCTCTTAACGCTCCTTCACTCCGCTCCCAACTAACTTTATGCTATTCTCCTTCTTTTGCAGGTTTCTACACTTATTTGCATTCTGCTACTACACTCAGGTATGTTATCTACTTTCATTATTCTTGCATATTAATATTTTTGCATTGCTCCTTTTGGGTGATAGAATAAAAATCCAGCTAGGCTATTATAAAAAATAAAAAATAAGTAAAACATATGGCAGTGAAAGCGCGTGATGCACAGGCCAATAACAGGAAAGGTGAGGGATCATCATAACATTATGTGATACAACAATATGGGATGGCTCCCACGGTGCGCCGGGCAGCGGGGGCGCACGTCCTGCTGGCAGGTTGCTGATGAACATACCGGCCCTGGCACAGGACGCGCGGGCACAGACGGGGCATCGGGGCAGGGGGAAATGCTTGCGAGTCTTGTGAATAATGTCATGGGGTTCAGAGAAGCCGAGGGCCAGCGTTTTCCGTCAGCGGCGGTCATTCCATCACGGCGGAGCGCGCGGCGGGGAGAAAGAGAAATGGAAGAGTTTTGAGAGCTCAGGGTTTCTCTCTCTGCTCTCAGTCTCATATATAGTGTTGGTTAAAACTCTGCGCACATTCTCCTCCTGATCCGCGCAAACCTGTAATCACACGGCGCGTCTCTCTGGAAGCTGTTCATTTCATTTGGCCGCAGCTCCTCCTGGATCCTCTTACACTTGTCACCCGGGAAAACACAACAACAAGCTGTTATTGCGTTAGAGAACCCTCTCTCCCCTCTGTGTTTAGCTGCCTCAGTCATTTCCTACAGAAACCTGAGGACGCACAGTTGGCTCCTGTCTGTGTCTCAACTTTAATGTCAGTCAATGAATAAAACTCAACTCAACTAAAAAAAAAAAAAGAAAGAAAGAAAAAGAAAAATGTACACATACTGATGATGATGAAATCTAATTTCTGACAGGTAACCAATCAGTCCCCGCCTAATTTCACGCAGCATGTAAGCGAGCAGAGCAAAGTCACGGACCGTGTGAGCCGCAGGTTGATCCGGATCTACCAGCTGTACAGCCGGACCAGCGGCAAGCACGTTCAGGTCCTGCCCAACAAGAAGATCAACGCCATGGCCGACGATGGAGACGTGCACGGTAAGACAGACAGACAGCCTCTCCTCCTCTGAAAGCCGCCGAGCTCCTCTCACTTTGATTCATTCTCGGAGCTTTTACATGTCAGATATTTCCCATGCAGAGCAGAGAGGAGTTTATTTCACCATATGTTCCTCTACTCTACACCTCCACGTCCCCGCGAGCTGCTTTCAATTCCGCCATATTATTATTTTAAAAAATCACACAGGCCTATCCATTATTGCATTTTGCCTCCCAACATTTTCTATGTAATTTTCTATTAAAAGAAAGTCTCTTATTATTTTTTCTATCCATTTTCCAGGATTAATTTAATTTCTAAATCTAAATTTCTTTTTTGCTTTGTGACTGAATTTTTTGTGCCAAAATGGCTCAAGGCCAAAATGTTACGTCGTAAATCTGTAAAATGTCTCACAGCCTGATGAATTTAAAAAGCAAAAAAGAATCTATAGAAATAAAAGTTGTTTAGTTTTAGTGTTTTTATTTCTTAGAGACGGTGGGCTATTTCTAAAACAGATTAGCATTTAAAATGTATTGAATGAGGCCTGATTCATTCAAAATTGAAGCTGCATGGTGTCTGCGGTTCGAGATGATAAAGGTGTTGTTGAGGGGTTTTCTCCCTCCTCGCCGAGCAGCTGACCTGCGGTCTGTAGCTGGAGGAGAGAGAGGCTCGAGTCTCCGGGCGGACTGTATGGTGTTGGAGGTGATCCTCCAGAGATCCCGGTCGGTCTGGAAGAGCCATTATACAAGTCATCTTAACTTCAGCCTCCCGAACATTTCCTGCATAGCTCCTAATTCCCCCCCCCCACCCCCAAACCCCCCCCCCCCCCCCCCCCCCCCCCCTCCCCCCCTCCAACCAGCCTCACAACCTAACAGGCCTCGTCCAGGTTAACAGCTATACTCGTGCGTCTGCGAGGCTTTGCTACGTTTTAGGCTATACTGAACCTGGACTGAAAAGCTGTGTAGATAGATACCGTGCGTTTGTGTGTGTGTGTTGTCTTGCAGGGAGCTACAGTGTGGTTGTTGCAGGATGTAATTGTCTGCACGTGTGTAAACCCAAGAGTGTGCAAGCTATTAAACTGAAGTCATTTTGTATGAAATGAGAGAGAGAGAGCCTCAGACTGCTGTAGGTGGTGTGGTGGTTCCAGTGGGTGGAGAAGGTCCCGGCCATCACCGGTGACCCCTCTAACCCTGCAGAGGCCATCACCATGGAGCCTTGTGTTTTTTACGAGACAGTGTAGATTTAAATGGAATTTATAGAGCGTCATCTGCTATTGGCTTTTAATGTTGTGAATCAGTATCAATGTGAGGATGTTAAAAACAAATCAGTGCAGTAGAAAACACGGTGGAGATGAGCTTCAGCTACCGTCTGTCCCTCAGCACTCAGCTCAGAAACAATTCAACTCACCTTCCTCTTGTTTTTATCTGTTTGGAAATGATGTTTAAAAAATGCACAAAGCTCCATAAAGCGTGTTCCCTGTGTTTTTTTTTTTACCGGTTCTTGTGCCGTACGGGGATGAATGTGGAGCTTTATGTGTGAGGTCAATGCAGATTTATTTGAAAAGGAATTCTTGATGAGCCTGCCAGGATCGCCTCTTTAGCTTTCAAAGAATCAAGAGACACGTGGTTTTATCATTTTGCAGGAATTTCAGAGAGCATGAATCCCCAGGACTGGTCCCACAGGTTTAAGAGCGTGTGTGTGTGTGTGTGTGTGTGTGTGTGTGTGTGTGTGTGTGTGTGTGTGTGTGTGTGAGAGAGAGAGAGGGAGTCAGAGAGAGAGTAGGCTATGCATGCTTGAAATCACACTCAAGCATATGCGTGTGTTGTTGATGCTTTTATGTCCATGTGTGCACTGTTAAGTCATCCATTTGGGTTTTAATGTTTGAAGAAAACAGTAAAAGAGTCGTCTCCTGCATCCTGTTCTCAGCTGCGGCGTCTGACAAAAGTATCTCTGTTTATTTTTCTTTAGCCAAACTCATCGTGGAGACGGACACGTTCGGGAGCCGGGTGCGCATCAAGGGGGCCGAGACGGGCTTCTACATCTGCATGAACAAGAGGGGGAAGCTCATCGGCAAGGTGAGGAGAAAAGTTCCACAAGGCCCATGCACTCACTGTAGCCGGGAGCTATTTGTATAATACATATAGTGTCGTAGAATGATTTGCAGCCAGTTTTTGTTGCGGAAGGTCAGACTCCCAGTAAATCTATGGTATTGAAATAGCTGGGACTATTTTCTCTGTGACCATATGAATCAGAGGAGGATGAGAGGCTGTGCACGGCTGCACATGGCTGCACAGCACAGGGATACATGATTCCTCAGTTAGAATAGTTCCAGGAATAACCCAAGGTATAGACATTAAGGTTGGTGATATTGTACATTTTTACACTGTCATCAGTCATATTAAGAAGTGTATTCAAACCCTGATTTACAGACAGTCCCACAACAAATCCATAATTCCCCCCTGTCTGGGTAACATTTGTTAAAACCACAGCGGTTTTAGAAATGATGCAGCCTTTTATTAAAATAAGAAGATTTATGTCATCAGTGTGGGGACCAATGGGCTCCAAGCTCATTGGTTTGATCACAGCATTTGTAGACAATAAGAAGAATTAATAACAAATAAGAAAAGAATAATTCTAATCTGCAATGCCTGTTTTCCACTTTATGAATCTATTATACTTTATATTATCCTTTAATACTTTGCACTGGTTTAACCTCAGCGGTGTGTGTGTGTGTGGTAAAACAGAGAATATATGTATATAGGTGTTATATGGCTGTAGGTGTGTGTATCAATGTCAGTGCCCCCCCCCCCCCCCCCCCCTCTCTCTCTCTCTATGACTGCTAATAAAAAGAGCTGCTACACCCCCCATCCCCTGCACACACACATGCACCAAACAGACACACACACACACTCCACTCCACCCACCCAGCACCCTGCCTCGTACACCATCTGCCCTGAGCTACCGGCCCAGCTCCAGCCTGCCCCATGGCCCAGTGTGTGTGTGTGTGTGTGTGTGTGTGTGTGTGTGTGTGTGTGTGTGTGTGTGTGTGTGTGTGTGTGTGTGTGTGTGTGTGTGTTGCATAGAGAGAATGAACACAAAGTGTGTCTTCTTGGATGTATATGTGTGCACTTGGGGTGGGTCATGACTATTTTTAACACACTATTTTGTCCAAAAAGGTGGGAGTGTGTTACAGTAGGCTAGCACTGAGAGTCAGCTCCAGTCGCTGCTGTTTCAGCTGACCTTACTGTACTTTGCATCAGTGATTGAAACCTTTTTTTTTTTTTATTCTTTTTTTTTTTACTTGATAATATCAGCAACTGGAGGTCACACTTCATCCGCCTTGTTATTTACCGTCTCTTCCCTGCGCTGCTCTGTCGTCTAAAGTCAGCAGTCTGATCTCAGCAGGCCTCGTGGATACAGAGATATAATATTTAGGGATCTTTTGATTGTTGTTCATTTCAATCAGACCTGCTCGGTTTCATTTAAGTGCAACTGCAACAGGAAATCAAAGAGTGAAAGTGACCCTCGGGGGTTGATTAAGGCTTTATGGCTGGAGGATCCGTCCTGCAGCTACTGACCCACGAGGGCTGCTGGATGTTTGCTGAAGGGGGAGAAGAGTCATCGCTTACTGTCATCCCCCTCTCTCTGATCTGTAATGACTGTAGCATATGCTGCATGTATGTGGGGAGGGCTGTGTGAGTGTGTGTGTGTGTGAGTGTGTGTGTGCAGGGGACACAGGCTGCATAGGGAAGCCTTTATACATCTGATATTTCCCATCTGTAAATCTTCATTCTCCCAACATTCCCACTAACTGTTTTTTTTCTCTCTTTCTCTGCGTTTTCTACAGAAAAACGGACAGGGCCGTGACTGCATCTTCACCGAGATCGTCCTAGAGAACAACTACACGGCGCTGAGGAACGCCCGCTACGAGAGCTGGTACATGGCCTTCACCCGGCGTGGGCGGCCGCGGAAAGGCTCGCGCACGCGCCAGCACCAGCGCGAGGTGCATTTCATGAAGAGGTTGCCGAAGGGACAGCAGCCCACCCACTCCAGCCACCACCGGCCTTTTGACTTCATCCACTACCCCTTCAGTCAAAGGACTAAACGCACACGGTACTCGTCAGAGCGCTGAGGAGGAGGAGGAGGAGGAGGAGGACAAGAGAAAACACAGAAAGAGAAAGAGGAGGAACTGACAGACTGACTCAACAGCAGCCCAAACACTCCTCTACTCTCCACAAAAAAACCTCTAGAGACTTTTTTTATACTGAGCATTACTATATCTTAATATGTAGTTTGTTTTCTATTTTTCTCAAAGTAAAAAAAAAAATGTACATAGACAAAAAAAGTGAGATATCTATTTTTGTACTCCAGACTTTTAGTACTGATCTGTGTTATAAAAAAAAAAAGAAGAAAAAAAAAAGGTAAAGTTTGTTTTAGATGCACATAACTCATTGTCTGACTTATCGGGGATATCTTAGTAGAGTGCGTTGTGTTGTTTTTTTTTAATGTCATTTTGACCAGTGGAGTCTATTTTTTGGACTCTCGCCTGCTGCTCAAGGAGACTTGAAGGGCCCTGATTAACCGCACTGCCAGGGAACGCTGCGTTCAGAGACACAAACTGTCACACACTGCGTTGGGGAGCGCCGGGGGTCAGTGAACGTTGCAGAAGCGCTGGGTGACGACGCCACGCTGCGTCCTGACCGGGCTCCTTCTCTCTCTCTCTCTCTCTCTCACACACGGCTGAAGCAAACTGAGCTTTAAACGGTGTGCGACGGAACATTGTGGCAGCTACATTTGATAATCACAGGTTTCCTGTTCTGACTGTAACGTTGACGTGTACAAAATGCATTGAAGTGTAAGGAACCCCCCTCCCCTCCCTCTCCCTGTCCACTTGTGTTCTTGTTGTTCCCTGGATGTCTGTTTTTATACATATATAAATATATTTTTATTTGAGGATGTGTAAAATAATTTTAAGGATGGAATATTTATTTAAAATGTGTAATAAATGTACATTAGAATACTGATATTAAACTCTTGTTTGGTACACGCTTGTTTTTGGATCCATCTGTGAAAGACCTGAACAGACTCACACAAGCTGACCAGCCTCTGTGCACACACACACACACACTCAGCTGTGTGTAAATACATTTTAGCTTAGAGCTAGTCTGATAGCGACTGTGCCCAGCCCAAAGTAAGACACTCATTTGTGCAAACAGTTCACTAATCATGTGTTCAGATGGATAATATTTGAGAAAATACACATTAGCCTACTAACACAATGTTCAAAATGTTTCAACACAACATAGCAGTCTCATCTGAACGATCTCCATGCATTTAACATAAGTTTAATAATGTGTTCAATTTATTTGTTTTACAAATGAATAGTTTGTGCACTGTTACACCTTACACCTTTGCAGTTACTGGTCTGGCTTTTCCTAAACAGGTGAAAAAGTGTTTGAGGGACATTCAGAAAGCAAAACTGAAAAAAAAAATCATATTCTAATGTATATGTGTTCTGGTTACAAAATATCTTCTCAACAAACAATATTCATCCACTCAGCACTAACATGTAGTGCAACCTGCCTCATACGGTTGTTTTCTCAGGTTTTGGTCTCTGGAAACTTAAAGAGGAACTATGCAAGATTTTTACCCACAGCTTCAAAATAGTTGTGATGATTAAATGACTTGTTATCTTCCACCTAGCATCCCTTGGCCGAAAACCAACCTTGTAACGGTGTATCAGCTCTTGTCTCAGTGGCATCGTGACACAAACACATACATGTATAACATCATCTGTAATCTCTTCTTTATGACAGATGAGACAACACAAATATACACATGTAAAACTATATTATATATCATATAAGTAGAGCTTATATGATATATAACGTCATCAACCGTTCCGTGGATTGCCTTCCTGCCAGCTTCGTTCGAAAACAAGTGCACATGGCCAGGGAGGGAGGAGGGTTAGCAAAATAGCAAAAAAGCCACCAGACTTGCATAGTTCCTCTCAGAGCATCAGCCATTGTTGGACAAGACATAGTTTCAGTTTAGATCCCCTCAAAAACTTCAACTTCTCTGATGTTGGTTTGTGTAAGAAATGAGATACATGTCATCTGTTGAGTCAGAGCCAAGCTAGCTGTTCACCAGACAATCTCCATCCAGATGAGCCGTTCAGATTGTCTTCTCTGCAGGTGATATGTTGCGAATACTACAAGAGAGCAACAGTTAGCACAGCTGTAGTGTTAAAATGCAGAATTTGACCAACAACAGCTGCAGCAGAGACAACGAGGTCAGGAACATTTGTAATTGGTTACCATGGTGGTCACCAAGGATGATCAGACCCAATCAGAGAGGCAATAGAGGAGAGTGGCACTAGCTCTGTATGGTATTTACAGAACATTGGTTCTCAGCCTGTAAATATTGCAGCTGAACCTGAAGTGGACCCAGCCAACCAGCAACAAGTGGAGCACTGGAAACAGGAGCTGAACAGACCCGTAATGACCCACCAGCAGAAACTGTGGTTAGAACTGGAAGTTCGTACATGTTCTTCCTCCAATTAGATTTAGAAGCCGGGGTCGAACGCTTTCTCTGTGCTTGTTCACTTGGGAAAACCTGTAATTAAAGGTTGGCTCCACTTACAGCATGTGTTCTCTCTTCCTTCTAGTGATATCAGATGGTTTTAGTTTTATTTGTCCAGGTTTAGAGATCAGTAGATACAATGGACGTGAGCAGAATTTAATTTAGTTCTCATTAATCTGGAATAGTGTGCAAGACCTTGGGTGAGATCGACCTAATGCTCAACTGAACACTCCTGAAACCTCAACATCAAAAGAGTCTTATCGCTGAAGAATTTCATCCCTACACATGCCATCCCTTAAATTATGTTCAGATACATACATTTACATACAAATGTTGATGAATGTGTATTTGAAAGAAACAAACAAAACATTGTCAGTGATAATGTTAGTTTATCAACCTTATAAGGATATCTATGTAGTTACAAACTGAAGAATAGTTTAAAAAAAAGGGGTGGGAAATTAAAAAAGTTTTGTACTTTTGTACTACCACTCCTTTTTTGAACAATGTGCGGTGTTTTGTTATGTCTTGCCTCTATTTTTATTTTTTTCTTTCTTTTGTATGTACAAATAGTTACATACTTTTTTTTATACATGTTCGAAAATAAAAATTCATTCATTCATTCATTCATCAAGTCCCATAATGCTGATACTGAACACACTTGTAAAAGTGTTCAATGTCTTTGGTTTTTGTACGATGTTAACTCATACAATATGCTGGTAGCAACTAAAGCTAGATTTTATTTTGTAAATATATCTCTTTTTCTACATTTCAAGCCCCTAGAAGAGAAACTCTTTTGACCTGATATAATTGGAAAACTCTGGTTGGGTTGTGTTTTCGACGGACAGAAACTGAGACCTTTGAAAACTATGACACTTCGGCCCCTGATTGAGTCCCATCAGCCTCAACCTTCCATGGTGAATATGACCCAGATAATGATTTACAAGTGTTAGCCTACTGACCTTGTTGTTTTTGTACTATAACTGTTTTTATGTGTGTTTCTTTTCTTGTTCATAATTCCTGTAACAAGTTGACAATCTGCTTCCTGATACACCTGTAGTAGCCTATAGCTACTTCTGTCAACATGACTGGTCTCAGGTGTGTTGGCGTGGATGGAGAGCCGTTCTGATACAGAGATAAACATGGTTGTGTTCATGTAGCCACTTAGCTCTTGGTAAGATGAAAGAAATAAAGCATTTTGTCTGTGAACATTTCATTACAATGCCTGTAGTGAAGGAGTGTGGAGCTGCGTAGCCAGCTGGCTCCAGGTGGAAACAGGCACTAACTTGTTGTCTTTTTCCTGAGGATGGAGCAGGTGTTGCTCATGTCTGACACTGCAACTCCACAACCCAAAAAACTCTGCAAAGACCTCCAAACCAGGCACAAAATCAAGCCTGAAACTGACTCACTTTACCGATACCACAACCCAATGTGTTCCTCGTCTGTCCAAGACATTATCGATGAAACTTTTATTACTTTTCTCCTTTTTTTTCCTCTTTTTTTTTCTTGGAGTTTTGTTGAGAACTAAACTTTCTTCTTGTCTGGTGTTGGTTTTAACCTTCTTACACCAGCAGCTCCCGACTGGAGCAAGAGGAAACGCTGTGGCTGCTGTGGTTTCTCCCCACATGAAACCTGACCAGGGAAAGCTAACAGGGAGGGTATTCTTAGACAGATCCCAACAGGGATAACAAGGTCATTTGAAGTCATGAAGATCCCCCCCCCCCCCACCCCTCCTTCCTTTTTAGCAGATAGCAGCATGTCAGTGTCAGAGCGCTGTGCTGTTGTGGTGATGATACCACTCTGTTTGTTTTTAGGCTTTAGCTTCCTTCAGGTTCTGTAACTCTCAGTATCTCCACTGTTATTCTTTCATCTCCCGCCTTTTAGCACCCCGGCGTTTCATTTGATTGGACAATCCCAACACGCATTGGGTGTGTGTGTTTTTTTTGTAGGTATGTTTGTGTGAAAGAGAATTAGATCACCGTATTACTTGCCATGCACCATAATGAGTTTGATCAGATTACGTCACAATACTTGGACTTTTAACTAACAGCCACCCCGATGAAGAGAAATGCCAGTTCTGTTGAGAAAAGCCTCTGTCCTTGTGTGTGTTTGCGTGTGTGTGACTTGTGTACGAGTGGGTCAGTTTCTCTGTGTTGGTTTGTGTGTTTGTTTGCCAGCAGGAGAGCAAATAGTTCCAGCTCTGCTGACTGAAAGTCGGCCATAAAGCTCCTTCAAGAGAACATTTGTTGCTGGAGTTCTGAGGAGCTGAAGCCCAGAAACTTCACACAAATTTGTCTGTGCGCACATTCTTGATGTCTGTGGTTATTAGCCGCAAATAGCTTCTGGATATCCAAGTACAAATATTTGCTGTCCTACAAAACATGCTGCTAGAGATCAGCACCAGTCTTCAAACCAGTCTCAGTGATCCTGGTGCTGTGTTGTCAGGGCATTAGCCTCCGTTTGGATCTGCTGAGGCAAAGTGGCTCCACGGTCGACGTATCATTGCCAGCTTACAGTGTGTTGGGGTGCAACTGGTCAAAAAAACCTGTAAAGATCCACCAACATCTGGCTTTTGTGAAAAGGGTTCAATCAACATTGACTGTGCAGTATGCAAAATGGTTCTTACTGGAACCCTTAGTGTTACCAAGAACCCTTGAAAAACCCTTTCTTCAGGAAAGGGTTTTTCAGAAGGAAATGGTTCCAGGTAGGAAAGGCAAGGCAAGGCAGTTTTATTTGTATAGCCCATTTTTACAAACAGTTTGTCTCAAAGGGCTTCACATAGCATCATAACAACATCCTCAAGGTACCCTCAGGTAGAACCCCGGCCCTTCTAGAAGAACCCTTATTTCTAAGAGTGTAGTCACAGGTATTCTTTGGTTGGGCATTGGGGTAAACTCAACAACCAGGTGATCCTGCACATTTATTGAGAAATGCAGTGGCTACACAGAGGTTGAAAAGAGTGAGCTGCAGCCCCCAAATAAACTTAAAAAACACACAATCACTCACACTGAGGCTGCGATACACAAGCTGGGAATGATACACAAGTAGATCCATTTTACCAGTCTCCACGGCAGCTAACAGCTCATCGTTCTTCTTCTCATGTTCATGTGCTGACATGGCTTCATGTCCTCGAAGACCCGTGGTGTAAGAGGAGTCAAATGCATGTTGTTGTGGGGTTTTTTGGTTTTTTGTTGTGTTTTTTTTTTTTTTTTGGTGTAAAAATGTGATTAGATAGCCTAAAGCTCTGGCTGTTGTCTGTGTTGATGGACCTAACAGCAGAAGTATCTGGATGTCCACTGACACCAGAGAAATAAAACCTTCCACCAAACTAACAGTGAAGAATGGTGTGAAAAATAAATAAATAAATAAATAATGTGAATGTGAATGTGTATCATGCAGGAGGAAACATTCAGGAACAGTATTAAGTTGTACATGAACTGTTTTGGGAACATTCAGATCCCAAATATTATATGTCATAATATTACAATACATATTCCAGATGTTGGTAGTAGGTTATATGGGGCATGATGCTATATATTTAATTCATGATGATCAGAGGTGAAGTATTACTCATTTAAGTACTGGACAGTAGCTCAGACTCTATTGGCAGCTCAATGCATGATTGACATTTTGAAATCAATTATCCACCTTAAATTTCAAATTAGCTTTTAATGTGCATGTGACTATGTGTCAAGCACTGTTGTTTTAAAAGTTCACTTATTGTATGCAAACCCACATAACAAAGGTGTATATGTTTGTGTTTTGTTCTGTGTTCTTATGTAAAGCGACTCTGAGCGTCTGTAAAAGCGCTTAACCAAATGAAATGCATTTTTATTATGAAATTTCAATGACAACTTTGACAATTCCATTCATTTTTATCAGCTATTTAGTGATGATGAAAGTGTTTGTAAATCCTGCGTCTTATGGAGCCTCTTCTTTCCTGAGGTTAGGAAATCTGAAATGTGTCTGGATGCACAGAAGACAGAGCAGATTGAATTACTTTTCCTTTTTGCTCTCCATTGCTTACACTGCTCATGCCAAAGGAGGAGTATGTGGGGTACTGAGCGTAAATAATGTAATGTCTGAAATATGGGAATCAATTTTGAATCTGAACAGATAGAATCAACCCTGATGTGAACAGATTTTTTTTTTATGCTTTGGGTGGTGTTAACAGGTGCATAGTGTGAGTAAAAGCATGAGCTGTTATGTGGCCTGTGTAGAGCTGATAAAATGAGATCAAACCAGAGAAATGCTGCTGACACGTTTTCTACGTGGACACCCTGGAAAGAGTGAAAAATGGAGTTCTTTCACTAATTAATCCTGACCTCTGAAAGGTTGTCTAACCTACAGCTCTGAATTAAATGCTCTTGACAACTACTTGACATTAATCTGCTTAAGTCCTTCCACATTGGATTAAAAGAGGGATTTGTCCCGGAGGACTTCCAGCAGCAGCTCACAGACACCAGATCAATCAATTAAAGTTGGTGCTTTGTGATAACTCAGTGATAAAACCTGACAGCAACAGAAAAAAACTTTTTTTTTTTTTTTTTTTGAGTTTCTGCCGTTTGTTTCTCAGATGCAGGATTTTGCAGACCGTCTGGAACACTATAGTAGACTTGTGAATGAATGAGTTTGCCCTCTCCATTACAGCCCCCACCACTGCCTCTAGTGTCTGCAGAGTGAACCCCGGAGAAGAACTGGCTTGTGGGAAAAGTCACACCTTCTGTGTCGCCAATGCTGCCATGCAAATGTGGAGCAATTCCGGTGCAGGAGAACGGGGGTAACATCACTTTCATCCATTTTATTGAGCCACAGCCATCGTCCTTAACCCAAGATAAACAAACAGAGCGACCATCTTCATTTGCTTAGGGAGCAATTTAACCCCTGCCTCCACCCCCACCCCCCCGTGGTGGCTGTAGAATAGCAGGGGTGACCAGAGAACGCGACCCTGCCTCCCTAAGCAGCCCAGAATGCCACAAGCCGACACAGAAGCTGCCCCCCATCAAAAAGCACTTACAACCTTCAGCCACTTGTATTTGCTCTGAAGCGCTGCTGACCCGACCTCCATGTGGTGCAGACCGGGAGAAAAGAATGGGGGGGCGCTGGGGGGGGGGGGGGGGACACATAAGAGTTACCTGAAGGTTATCCCAGGAAAAAATATGATCTACTTGATCAGCAGGAATGAGTGTGAAGGTGTCCAAGTATGAAGATACAACTTTTCAAAGTAAATCTATAGATCAGAATGACTAAATTTGACTAACTTGGTTTATTTTTCAATGCATGATTTGAATTCATTAAGCCTAAAAAGTAATTTCATGAGAAGAATTCAAACCACAAAAAGTGACGTTCAATTCCTAAAATTAACTGTTTATAGCAAACCATTAGCCTATATATTACAATATATAAAGTGTTTATCACTGAGTGCAGTTATCCCACATTTCCTTTGGTTCTCTCGTAGACTTTGCTGTTTTTAACAACCTACAGGGGAGTTCATACAAATTATATGTGGTCTATATTTCAAGCAAAACAAAAAATTTAAATCTAAAAAAGAAAAGAAAAGCTATTCTTCTTTTTTTTCAACAGAAATCCGTCAGCAGAGTGGAATGCAGTGATGCGGAGAGATAAAACTCTCAGGCTTTTGGACATGTGTCCTTGTGTCCTGACCTCACTATTTCTAAAATCCTGAATAAAGATAAGATTCTTTATTGTCCCCAAAGGGAAATGAGTTACTGGACTCACCCGCATAACACCACCATCACCAACAACAACGCAGACAATACAGGGGACACTTCAACAAAACACATCCACATCGACGCGGGGACGAGATGTTTTATTTTATATTGTATCACACAGAGCCTTTGATACTGAGCTCATGTTAAACTACCCCACACACATTTCAGCCTGCACTGCACTGCACAGCCAAGTGGCACTTCAGTCATGCAGAGCCAATCTTACACTCTACGGTTCTTATAGGTTTATATCTATGTTGACCTTTCTCACACACGTAACTATTGATGTCTATCATCCAGCTCGGTGCTGGGATGCATGTTCCTTCCAGTGTTCTTCCCAGATTATATTTGAGTTTGACACTGGTACATGAAACGGCACGGAGCACTGGGGCAGCAGCCCCCCTTTGCATTGTTTTAACTCAGGGCAAACGTCCGTCTGAATGTGGCCAAACATTTGGATGTTCACATGTACTGGGAGCAGGGGGCAGTAAGGTGGATGGATTCTCTATCAAAAATGACAGGCAGCCCATTAAATCCAAGCCCCCATTCAGCAGTGTTAACAAAGCCAGCAGTCGAAGCAGGCTGGATAATTGAAACGCAAACAACTGATCAAAGTGAAGCTCCAGCTCGACAGTTTCATTGTTTATGTACGGGCCTTATGCGAGACCTGTTGACTTTTCCAATTGGAGCTGTAAACTTTTGTTTGTCCGTGCATTTCCAAGACTGATTGTCAGTCTGATCTGAACAATTACCAGCTAAATGTGTTTGCCAGCTCAGGCGGAGCCCCCCTCCCTCTTTGCTGCCCTAAAAAGATCAAAAGGGAAGACCCCCCTCTCCCTCCCGTAGCCCTCTTGAAACACCCCCACCACAACCCCCCCCCAACCACCCAAACGTCCCCTCCACTCCCCATATCCCTCCTCCCAACCTCTTCATTTCCTTTTTAGCCATGACAGTTCAGCTGGAAAACCAACCATAAATGATTTTTTTCGACGGCCCAGTGTTGGGGCATGGCCTTTTTAGAGCACACAGCTTTCAGCGAGGGGACAACGTCTTTAAGAAAGAAAAACGATCTGCATATTTCAATTATGTGCCGTTGCGCTCAGCTGATCAAAGAGCTGCAGGGGATGCCACTCGTAACTGAAGGCTTCAGGACCCTCATGATGTGAATGAGCGCAAATTGATGCTACTGATGCTAAACGGTTAAGCGCCTCATAAAATGTCATAAGGTCAATCAACTTTTGGTAGTCATTTGACCGTGACACAACCTTGGCAGTTTTAGTGGCTAAACAGGCCTCGGGGCCGCCGCGCCGATCTCCACTTTCATTCTGCTGCACAATGTCTGCAAGGATGCAACAATGCACGTGTGTGTGTGAGTCAAACTAAACCTGGTGTCATTGTCACTGGATTATCACACACACTAAAACCTTAAACAGGAATTCAGTGACAGAAGATTATAAAGTGAGTGGAAAAAATAAAAATTAAAAAAAAGCTTTGAGTTTAAAAGTTCACCAACTAGTTTGTTCTCGACCTTTTATTTCAATTATATAAAGAGTTTGGCATCGTTTGAATTCTAATGATTCCGATTCCAGTTTCAGTTACGTTTTTGGGTTTGGATTCCAGTTCCTAACAATTTTCTATTCTGATTCTTTTAAGAAGTGGGATCAAAAAAGTTTGCATGGTCTGAGTTCTTTTGGACTTTTTGACATTTGGACAAGCCTTCAATTTGGGACAGGCCCTGTCAACGTAATTGGCCTTCAAATACGTCCTCTGAAGGATGTAGGCGCCGAAGTGAGACACGGGTAGAGGTTTCGGCATCTTTAAAATTTTTAACAATTTTGATTCCAATTCCAATTCTGATTCCATTTCCAATTCCAGAACTGCTTCCGGTTCCGTTTCAGCGTTTTGGTTCTAGCTCCCAACGATTCTCGATTCTAGTTTTGAAGTTTGCATGGTCTGAATGAGGGAGCTAACCTGACTTCTTATTGGATGAAACAGTATCCATGATTGCACACGCTGCCGCTGTGGTGTGTGGGTGGTCTGTTCAGGCAGAAATGACTTCTTCTCTCTTGTTTTACTGGCGGTTGGAGGACTGCAAACCAAAGACGAAGCACGAAAGAAAATTGTTTAGGAGCCATTAGAGGAATCAAAATTAGAATTTCTTAATGATTCCGATGGAATTGAAATGTTATACCGGTTCCATTCGATTCTCGATGCCCAACCCAAATTATACAGTGTCTCATGTTCCCTCTCAGAGGATGTTGAAGCTAAAAGTACCTCAAATAGCTTGTAAGCAGATCTTTTTGCTTGTTTTGCTCAATGATAAAAAACAAACCCATATGAGATTCTTCTGATGATAAAATCAATCTTGCTATCTCTGGCACAAAATAGCCTCTACAGTCTGCACTTTGTGGAAAATAAAAGGAGCTGAATTATTTCCATATTTCACTAGAATGTGTTGTGGACCAAATGCTGAAAAAATGCATCTCAACACTATCGTCATTCCTACCGTCCACCTCCAGAGTCCAGGAGGAGATTTTTGGAAACACTGCAGAACCTGTTTTAGTTTGAAAACTCTAACTGCTGTTCCCTGTTTGCAGCATTTCCTACAACTTCCCAATTGCAGATTAGAAAATGCTTCCTGTTTACACCTGCACGCACATGCTGAGTGGTATGTCAAGTCAAGTCAAGTCACTGTTTATTTATAGAGCACATTTAAAACAACCTCAGTTGACCAAAGTGCTGTACAATTGCAAAAGCACAACACAGTTAATCACAAACACTACAACAAACAACAAATAAATGTGAATGGTCTTAGGCTACGTGTTTTCAGGTGTTTCAGCGTGGACGGAGATCAGTTTTGATACAGAGCTTAGACGACAGAGAGAGAGTTAGGAGAGTAATAGATAGATTTTTCTTTAATTTTGTTGCTCATCTTTAATGTTGTTGCATGTTCCACTGTGCATCAGCCAGAACATGAGACTTACCTAGACTAACAGGTTAGTTTTGGATATCAGGATCTGCCATAGCCTAACTGCTCCTGAGACTGTTTCAGTCTCTTTTAGATCACACTATCATCACAGCGAAGCAGTGGAAACAGAGGGAAGAGCATCCACAACAATGACATCTTCTGCTGTGACTGCTTCACCAAACAGACTCCCTGTCAACTTAGTGGGACGGCATTAAGGAATAAAATATACATTACATTCTATTTTATTTGCTATTGCTATTTTATTATGTATAGTTTGTTCTTTATATTTTGCTATTTTATTATGTATAATTTGTTAGTTTTTTAAATAATCTTATTCTTTATATTCTTATACTAGCTATATGTTGTTATCGTCCATGTGTGTCTGTGTAATGCTGCTGCTACACTGTAATTTCCCAGCTTGGGATCAATAAAGTCTATCTATCTATCTATCTATCTATCTATCTATCTATCTATCTATCTATCTATCTATCTATCTATCTATCTATCTATCTATCTATCTACACAAATATATATAAATAAAATAAAAATATATGTAATCGTAATGCATGTACTGTAACTTTCTTTGAATAGCAGGCTAAATCATTTTTGCATCCTACGTCAGCGCGCCCAGTGACGTATCACTGTCGTCATCACGTCAGCGGACGGCAGCCATGGCTTCCTGTGTGCTCCTGTGTGCTGCTCTGTGAACCATGGAGACCGGTTCTTCAGCTTTACCTGCTGTTCTCACTGCGGACCACCTGCGGGTCTGACACACACACACACACACACACCGAGACCCAGACCCGGACCCGGGGTGGGGGGGCTCAGCCTCACCATGCTCCTCCTGCAGCTGCCGGAGGACGTCCTCTATCACATCCTGTCTTACTTGGACTACAGGTCTCTGAGTCGTCTGTCCCAGGTCTGCAGGAGCCTGTGTCGCTTCGTGAACCGGGACGGGGTCTGGAGGCGGATTGCCAGAGAGTTTCTGAACACGGGGATCAGGCGGGACGGGACGGACATGTAAGAACCAGGCTGTGTGTGTTAGCTCGGTTAGCTTAGCCCCCCTAGCCCCCCCTCCGTCCCCACAGTGCCACAGTGCACCTGGAGCCGGTCTCTGCCTGACAGGAGCACCGTGGTCCCACACAGTCCGGACCAGCAGCGTGGCTGTCCTGACTCCCCCCCACACCCCGGGGCAATGATGTGGTGTTTGCCCCCCACTGCTAACCCCCACTGTACCAGGCTGTAGCATTACTTCCTCAGCGGTATCTATAGCAACCATCCAGTCCTCCACAGCTGATGATGATCACTCTGTTATTGATCAGAACATCAACTGTCAGAGGTCTTAAAGACACAGTGTCCTACTGTATTATGGAAGAATAATAACAGGCCTATAACAATGACAGAAAAGAAAAGAAAGAAACACTAGGCTACTTCACAACAAACAGAGGAGCTCAAAATAAACCATAACAGAGCTCAAAATAAACCATAACAGAGCTCAAAACAAACCATAACAGTTCAGCTCTTTGACCCAGATGTTCACCAAGTCCCTGTCAGAGGATGGAGGATCCACCACTGATGATAATTTACACCAGTGAAGTATATTTCTAACAAAATGTGATACAAAATGTGATAAATCAAATAATGTTTGTAGTGACTCCAGAGCTAGCTAGTAGCTACTGCTAAAACTTGGGCTTTTATGGCCTCAGGTGATGCAGGGCCTCTGGGTAGGTCTGCTGATTAGACCGAAGAAATTAGAAATTTAAATTAAAGGTCCAGTGTGTAAAATGAGGGGAAAACAGTGACATCTAGCATTCAGATTCTATTATTTATCTATTAAATAAATGTGAAACTCATGAAACGTGCTCTCTGTTTGGCTAGGTTTTCCATTCCGTACAAACATGGCGGCACTCTCTAAGCAAGACCCTTACTATATGTAGCCTATATATAAAAGAAGAATTATAAGTCTATGGAACAGATTGTATTTTATAGTGATTATACACTTATACAAATATATTCATTGGTAGGCTAGTATTCAGATTTTGCCAGTAAACCTTGACACATTTTACACACTGGACCTTTAGCAGTTATTTATAAGTATATTAGTTTTATTATTTATAAATCTTGAATAAACAGACACATTTCAGTTTGACCTCCAAATGAAGTAAAGTGTTTCACATGATGAGGATAAAGTGATGTTATGACCGTCAGACAAAGTGTGTGTGCATGGCACCATAACCTCTGGACGACCAGGCACCTTGTTGTCATCACACACAAAAAAACTGATGGTGAGAACATGAAATTAATATCCAAGTTGTTATAAACTGGAGTTAGCTTTAAGAGTTCCCAGCAGCCACTCTGCCATCCCTGTCTCCTCCTTCAGGCCTCTGCTCTGGCTCTCCAGTCACCTCACAGTCATTAGGGGTGTAACGGTACACAAAAGTCACGGTTCGGTACGTACCTCGGTTCAGGGGTCACGGTTCGGTACGGTTTCGGTACAACAGACACTAATTGAATGTAAAACTAAAATCTGTCTTGTGTTATAAAAGTTAAAAGAAAAAAGAATACAAAATAAAACAAGTGCATTAGGAGTGTTATAATGCCATTCATTAATTCTAGAGGGAAAAAAACGTGCACTTAACAACTGGCAACTATTATTCGAATTATTTAATTATTATTATTAAAAAAATATTATAAAAAAAAAAAAAACTGACATCAATGTTGGTTTACAGTTAAATTAGACTAGCAGTTACTTTGGTGATGTTTCTGGTCCTGCCTGTGTTCATAAAACATATTAGGCAGCTACACGCACATCCCCCAAAAAACTGAAGACTAGGTGCTGGACCACCAAGAAAGACACAGGTAAGGAAAAAAGGAGACCGCACACTAGTTAAAAGCTCCCGTGACAGTTTAATGTCACTCACATGTTTCGGCGTCAGCCCTTCATCAGACAAAATGTGTCTGATTATAGGCTATATAGTGTGCGGTCTCCTTTTCTCCTCACCTGTCTGTGTTCATGTCAAGAGGCTTAAAAGCTGCGGGATAAGTTGTTGCACACAACTAGTCCTTTTCCTCGCACCAGTGATTGACATAGGCTATCGGGTTGAACCATGGATGTATTAGGGTTGAACATGCGCTACGTGTTTGATGCGTTTCTAGCGACGCACCGCGCATCCGTGAAACATCGCCGACGGACTTTGTCCGGTGGACCAGTCGCGAGCATGGATGTATTATGGTCGCGAGCCGCCGCCGCCGTTTGTTTCATTGAGAAGCCACAGTGACATGAATGAAGCAGACAGCTCTCCTCCTCTAACTTCACTCTCTCATCACTTCTCTTCTTCGTCTGCTATGACGGCTGCAGGCAGCTTCGAGGCTCATTACCGCCACCTGGATTCGAGTTTCGATTTTTTTTTTTTTTTAATATTCATTCAGACGAATTCGTCGTGTGACTGTGTGCACCGAACCGTGACCCCCGTACCGTGACGGCACGGGACGAATACATATACCGTTACACCCCTAACAGTCATAGTGTCATAGCAGATCTCAGTGCTGCTGTGTCCTGTGTGTTCATGCTGCTTCCTCTAGTCCTCTGTCTCTCTACCTTAGGTGTTGTCATCATCCTATATCACAGGCACAGACGCCTCGCATGTGCACGGCATCAGTACCACATGTCTGAACATACAACATGACCTGGACTTGGCTTGCACCTTCACATTATCATTGTCTTTAACAACGAAGGCCCTTTCTGATGCACAGTCAGTTTGAGCCTGTTTCATGGGCTCTGTGTGTATCTCCTGATCCAGTTGTTAATTTGTCTTAATCCAGATGTTAATTTGTCAAAGGGTGCACAGAGGTTACCACCTGTGTCAGCTCACTGATCACTGGTCAGATGGCTCCATGTAAGGTAAATGCAGAAGATTATCAACATTTAGAATTTCATACAGATTTCAAACATCACTGCATATATCCTAAATTTAAACAACTATTGTGGTCCTGCCCAAGTATTCAAAGTCTTTGGTCCGTCTTCTCAGGTATTGAAGTAAGTGCCACTAAAAGCTTCAGCTGATTGGCTTTTACAGTGTGGTCATTTTCCCTCCAGGTGTGGATGGATAAGTTTAAAAACCCTATGAATATATTTTTTCTGTTGGAAAGAATAACTTACATTCAAAACTACTGTTATTTTGAATTAGTTTAGTACAACCTTATTATGGTTTCTGCTTTTAGTGTAATTAGTGCTGTTTTGTCTTCTATTACTGGTGAGCCAAAGATAATTTTCCACCTTGGTGGATAATGAAGATTTATTCTATTCTATTCTATTCTATTCTGTTCTATTCTATTCTATTCTAGCAGCTTGTTTCTCTGTTGTGGACGGGAGTCATCAGTGTATTGCACACAATGAGCGACCTGGTTGAGGGTTGGTGTTGTCAGTCTGTGGCTGTGTGTGTGGAGACTGGAGGAAAATGCTGCTGATGTTCCCGTTTCAGTTGTTGTAAAATAAGAGATCCAGATGCTAAATTATTGATCATGTTGCACACACACAGATGACATTTTCATTGCTGTTTCTCATTATTTATTTATTTAGTTATCCACTCATATTCATTTGTACTCAGGGACTTTACTTATTTACTTGTGCTGAGTTGATGTGATGAAAAGCTGATGAGCTTTGATCAGTACAATATCTTCATCCCACTACATGCCGAGGGATGGATGTGTTGGTGGTTGTTTAACCTGCATCAGATGTATAATGAAATTGTTTATTAGGGTTAGGGTCTGTTTTTTTCTGTGGAAAAAAACAAATACTGAGAGATTTGTCTCTGTCTCAGAAGATCTGACAGTTCCTGCGTGTCACTGTCCCCTCCTGTTGAAGACACTTGGATAGTTCTGAATGGTCAAAGTACCGTTTTCATTATAATCAGACTTTAAAACCATCCGTCTGCCCTGTCTCTGTTGCAGATATCCCCACATCCCACTGAAGGAGAGAGTGAAGATCGCTCAGAACTGGACTGATGGAGTCTGCAAAAGGGCGACTCCACTTAAATGGAAAACAAAGTGAGTCATTTACCTACACACTTTGACTGAACCGTTTTAAAGAAACATATTAAGCCCCTTTTGCACAAATTATACCCAAACCCTAAAGGGCCTTTCACACCGAACGCGGCAGGCGGCGGAAGGCGGCAGCAAACCCATTCATTGTGTACATGCTACCGCGGCGCACGGGCGAATGGCTCTGCGCCGAGCTGAGCGGCACGCAAGGTGGGCGCATGCCGCGACGGTGCGCTGCGCCCGAATTAAATTTTTTAAATCCGGGCGCAGCGCGCTGTGACGACATCTCGGCGCGTCCAATAGGAAAGGATGTAGTGGAGTCTGAAACAAAATCAGCCGCTTGCAGAGTGAAAACAAACGGCCAGACGTTCAATTAAAGTGACGGATGCATGGAGTGAGTTGTCATCCTCCTGAGGATCAGACCAACTCTCTCTAACAGGCTGTTAAACTGCTCCCTGCTCAGCCTGACGCTAAACTTCACCGGAAGCGGTATACCCCCCCAAATCCTGTCTTGTTTGTTCGGTCGCTAAGCAACCTGTGCCATATGTGTGAGCGCTGCCGCCCTGCTCTGCGCCTGTCTGCGCTGTACCTCGCGGTGGGCGCAGCGCATACCGCGCTCGGTGTGAAAGGCCCTTAACCCCCTAACCACTGCTTGCCCCGCCCCACCCCTTCTACCCGTACCAGGTTGGGGTGGGGTTATGCAAATTTGAAAACTAGTTACATAATTGGATGACAATTGAGGAAATAGCTTGTAAAAACCGCTTGTATTTCAACCTAGGGAGCCAATTGTCAATTGTCACAACACCCAAATATATGTTAAAGAGCCTTCAAAAAGTGACATTTCCATAATATGTCCCCTTTAACTCTGATTCCAGTCAGTATACTACGCTAAGCTAACCACTAACATCCTATCAAGTCTAGCTCCACACTTCATACACAGACATGAGACTAAAATCGTATCTTTTTATTTCAGTCATCGTTTACATGTCTCGTCCTTTGTCTCATCTTCAGACTGTTGCCGTGGTTGCAACTAGATGGGGACGTGCTGTTTCTGTCTCAGGCTGCTGATATCGGAGCGCATTACGTGCACCATGACTCAGGGAAACTCCAGAGGAAACCCTTTGAAATCTACTCAGGCCACAGTGGAGACGTGTGTCACTTTGTTCTGACCGACTCTCACCTGATCAGCGGTGGAAGGTACAGTAGCTGTAGATCAACAACAGGCGGTAGTCATTTGTGTTTCCTTACTCCAACTGTTGCAGCAGCTTCAGTTTGCTTGGAGCTTAAAGGGATATTCTGGCGTAAATTTAATCCACTGCATTA
Organism: Trachurus trachurus; assembly: GCF_905171665.1. Lineage (NCBI taxonomy): Eukaryota > Metazoa > Chordata > Actinopteri > Carangiformes > Carangidae > Trachurus > Trachurus trachurus. The sequence goes on along the minus strand of NC_139906.1, from coordinate 29,077,500 downwards.
TTTGTGGCTATGAGTGGCTTTTTTGATCGCAATTTGCTGGTGGAGAAATAGACAGCAGTGTTTTGCTATCATGCGGTCTTCACTGAAGTTGCTACAAACTAGGGGAGTATGCGGTTGGCAAATGTGATCTCGCAAGGGGGGGTCTTACTCTGTGTCACGGTGTGTTAGACCATGAGTTAAACTTACGCCGGAATATCCCTTTAAGTTACTCTCCAGACTTTTAGCAAGAAACACTCTATGATATGAAAAAAATATAATATTTTTTGTCTAAAATGGATTTCTGCTATATAACTGGGTCTGAACCTTATTTACTCTCACTTCCTTATTGAGAAGTTAAAATGAGAGAGCATCAAGATGGTCAGAGGAAGAAATATCAGAGAGACTCAGCCAGAACCAGACTCAGAGGAGGAGTCAAAGAGGATGAATAAGATCATAAGGATTTATCATGAACAAATAAAGATCAAGATGATCAATAAACGGTATGGGGAAGAAATGCTCAGTTCTTTTAGTTAAAGGGAAGTTGCAGTATCACAGTCTACAGGTACTCTGTTAAGTGAGAGTCCTGCAGGCCAAGAGTCTTTATAGTTTCAGAGCAAGAGCGAGTTTTTATTTTATCACCCAGCTCCCATATTGGTATAGCAAATACACCTGCAACTAAGTTCTCCAAAATGCTGGAACAACTGACTGCACCTGCCATGGACCTGACTAACTGTGCAGGTGAATGGTGGAGAATGAGATCTGATTGTTTTCCTCTTTGTTCCAATAGATGAGTTCACAGATAAATAACAGCTATTCATGGTATTATTCATGAAACTTATTCTTATATAGTCCCTAGACTGTCTGCACAGTTCTGTATGTGTCACAGTCTGTTAATATCAGGCCCCTCTCTGTCCGTCAGTGATGGCAAGATCCTGGTCCACAGCAGGACCAGCGACGTGTCGGTGGCGCTATCGGGTCACAACCAGGAAGTCAACTGCCTGGATTCTAAAGACGGACTCATCATCAGTGGATCCAGAGACCGAACAACCAGGGTCAGAACACTTCTACAGTTCAGACAAACTGACATCACCTCATTTGCAGTGTTACATTTCACCTCAGATTCAATTCATCATGAGCTTCACTGATGCCAACTATCATCTGTGCTGACTGGGGACCTCTGATTCTCTAGATTTGGACTCTGACGTCCAGCGGCCCCAGAAGCACAATCGCCATGTACGACAGAGTGTGGTCTGTTGCTATTAGTCCTACACTGAGGTAAGCATTTATTAAGAATCACTAACGAAGAGCTGTGACTGGTCACACATAGAATTTCCTACAGTAATGTAGTTTGATACAGACTAGATCAGGTAGAAATGTGTGTTGACCTGTCCATTGTATAAAAGGGATAGTTCAATGTTTTGGCAAACTGGCCCATTGCCATAATCCCTATAGTCATAGCAGTAGGTTTGTTACCTGTAATTGTCGGTGTAAGCTATTTTTAGAATGGCGGAGCAGAGCCGCGAGCTGCTCAGAGCTATGCTATGGAGGCTCATGGGATTTCTTGGTTTCTCCAAAACACTCTGGTGGACAAGTTGTGACCTGCACATTCACCATGTTATGAGATAATAACAGAATGTTACGAGACAGAGTTGTTTTAGAGGCAAATTCATGCAACACCGCTGATGCGCGTTCCCGTCGGGGCAGTTTTTCGGCAAGCAGTCTCTGTATTTACCTCTAAAACAACTCTGTCTGGTAACGTTGTGTTATTATCTCATAGCATGGTGAATGTGCAGGTCACAACTTGTCCACCAGAGCGTTTTGGAGTTGTTGGATTGTGTATTTGATGAGGTTGATGAGGGAAACCAAGAAATCCTATTAGCCTCCGTAGCGTAGCTCTGAGCAGCTCGCGGCTCTGCTCCGCCGTTCTAAAAATAGCTTGCACCGACAATTAAAGGAACCTACTCCTAAAACTATAGGGATTATGGCAATGGGCTAATTTGCCAAAATGTTGTACCGGTATCCCTTTAAGGTTTCCTCTATATCTGATTTCTGTGGTTTGGGTCGGGCTGAGGTTAAGTTGAGGTGACAGTTCAGCCTCCTTCTTTTCATTTCATCACGCTTCTCTGATCATTTACTGCAAGCCGAGTGTGTAATGATCTACAGTATAACATTTAGGCTAATGGATCTACTAGATAATAATAATATAAAGGTGTAAATACCAGTTTGCTTTTTGCTGCAGCCAGCACCTCTGATTTTTCATGTCAAGGTTATTAATGTTATCCTCTGTCTGTCTGGATTTATGGCCTCACAACTCACTGACAGCTAGTGTAGTTAAAAGACATGGGGGGGGGGGTAGCTAATTTCATTCAGTAATTTTATATTTTCCACAATCACAACTCATCCAAATGTTGTAGTTTTGTTGAAAGATCCGTACAGTAAATGTGATCAGGTCACCATGGTGACTGTCAACCTAAAGATTCCTCAGCTCTGATGCATGTTTACATTTTTGACATCATACGTAACTGTAGCTTGTTTGAGGAGGCCGGTGTCAATGACTGAATGACTGATAAAGTGATGTCATTGGTCAGCTGAATACCTCAGGACTGAATGTTGAATTCACAGTTTCCCCATTGGCTGTTGCTCTGTTAAAATGATTTGGCACAAACGGTTTCTATTGTGTGATCAGGGGGCGTTCGCAGGCAGCGTTTCCATCCAAGCGCCTTTGTCATGACATTTCCAGACTCTTCAGACCCTCTAGCAACTTGTTTTGTGACCTAGCAACCTTGTGTCCATGCTAGTGACTTTTTTGGACAAACTTACCAGCGCTGTCTTGTGAATGGCTTAAAGTGACAGCGGGTTAACATGTCACTTTTAGCTATAGTCCTTAATTTGGCGCACTGACCATGCATAATCCAGATATCTTGGTTTTGAACCAGGCTTTTTATTTTAATGTTTGTATTTTAGTTACATATGCTTTTATTTATGGTTTACTTCACTCTGGAACAGACGGTTTAGTTTGAACTCACATGTATAGACAGTAAAGATCAGAATATCCAGACCAGCCTGAGAAAGTGGAGCCAGACTCTCTGCAGTGGTGGTTGAGTGCTGGCTTTGATTACTCAGCCATGTTTGCACTGAGACACTTAATAAGACACACTCACACGCCCTCGCTCACATTGATGACATGCAGTCGGACAGATGCAGGGCGCTGTAACAGTATCCCGGCTGCAGCACCTGCTCGTCCGGCGGAGACGCAGGTGATGGTCCATCTGGCTGCGGAGTGGAAACATCACAGGTCCGGGGGGGTTTCCCCACCTCACTGAATCACTGTCTGCCCTGGATTCATTAAAGCAGAGTGCAGTAGTTAATGGTAGCTCCCTGTTCACAGTATGACGCTACTTTCTTTTCATTTGTTTCTATTATTTAAAGCAGTTTGTAAATTAACACCTGTTAGACAGAGTGGTCTCTGCTTAATTAATTTAACTTAATTACCTGCTCTTTACTGGATTCAGGATTCAGAATACTTTATTAATCCTAAAAGTGCAATTCAGTTCCGCAATCTAACCCATTCGTTAAGAAAGAAGAATAAATAGATAAATAGACACAACAACAGTCTCATCTCATACCTCAACCAGGCTTCAGCATTAACTCATTGAGTGCCGCGCTCCTTTCCAAAGTTTTAGTCAAGTGTACCGGCAATTTAGACCATTTTTGTAGAGCCACAGTGTATTCTATATTATTGCCACCAACATGTAGTTGGTGGCTGTGGCTCATTTGAAAGGTGAAACTTTATGCTTCAAGTGGCCACAAACCGTTTGTTTCTACGTGCCTCTGTTCCTGAGAAAAGTCAAGCTAAACATGGCTGGGTTTCACCAAAATCCCTCCTTTTTTTCTAGAAAAGGAGATAGAGCGTCTTTTATGAAAGGTGCGCTGTTTGTGCCTGTCGCTCTTCTGACACTCGCCTTTCTGGATCAAAGGGCTCGTGTAAGATAAATATATACAACAATTGTTGTTCTATTCACAAAACCACCATCGGGGGGGGGGGGGGGGGGGGGGGGCGCCACTAAACAACAATAACACAGACGCACCGTGCCGTGTCACAGCCTCTCGCCGTGGAATGTGATGGTCTCTCGGCCACAGCAGGTCGGGAACACCGGCCCCACCGGTGGTCGGGGTCCTTCTGTGGTACGGGTCGGTGCCGGTCTGCTTTGACCCAGAGACCATCACATTTTACAGCGGGAGGACCTTGGGGAGGACACGGTGTTGCTCCAGATGAAGACCGGGCGGGACTGTCGGCTGAGAGCTTCCTGTTCGGCTCCGAGCTGCTGCAGCCTCGCGGGTGAGAGCAGAGCAGCTGCTGCATCCACATGCAGAACATGAATATGATAAAAAACTTCCAGATCATGAGCTGTCATGAGTTTTTGATCGTCATCTATTTCAGTTCTGCTCGTCGTAGATTCCCAAATTTACACATAAGGTGTGTTAAAGTGTCTATTTTCATAATTTAAAAAAAAAAGCAAAAAACGTAAAATTACGTTTTTGGCACTCAACGCATGGGAACGAAAAACGAGAAATTACGTGGTTGGCACTCAATGAGTTAACATGCCAGAGTGTGTGCAAAAAAACAAAATCAGTGCAAATCAGCAAATTAAAAGACACTGCAAATTAAAACACAATAACCTAACTTGGCTAAATTTAACCTGTTTTTACATCTTTTGCCGTTTGGCGCAAATTGGTAGCCACGCTTCCGTCAGTCTGACCCAGGGCAGCTGTGGCTACACCTAGCTTACCACCACTGGTATGAATGTGGTTAGGGATGTCACGATAATAGATTTTTTTGGTACGATTATTGTCAGAGAAATAATCACGGTATTATCATGATTATCATGCATTAATTAATTTCACAACACTATTAATGTGTAAAATCAAATATAGTTAAAATACACATTACTAATTATAACATATTTTAAATATCTATTAAAATATGACCAATTATTAATCCGCCAGGGGAAGTGTTCGAAAAATTCAAGTCATTAATTATCATCGATACCAAATGTGTTAACTTAATTTTAATCTCTTTTTATTTTATTATAAATGACACTCTAGCATTTCAATTCCTACCAATTCAATGCTACGTTAGGTAAATGGACCAGTATCTGTACATTTACCTTTACTTTGGTGCACATCTGCCGACACGGTTCATACATAATCTTTTTTCAGAAAGTGACGGTATTTAGGAATTTTTACGATCAATTAATTGTGGCGTTTAATACCGCGATTAATTGTGAAAACAAGTACTTGTGACATCCCTAAATGTGGTATGAATGAATAACGGTTCCTGTAAAGTGCTTTGGGTGCCATGAAAAGCGCTATATAAATTCAAGCCATTATTATTATTATTTTGTAGTTTTGTTTTTTTTTTGCACATTTTTTATTCTTTGTACGGTGTCCTTGAGAGCTAGAAAGGCGCCTATAAATAAAATGTATTGGTATTATTATAGTACTGCTCCACTGATGTCGGGTCAGAAAACCCACTGAAAGACAAAGACAGCTGTGTGCTGCTCATCGTCTATCACACTATTTTAGGTTTAAAACTTATGCAAATGATGCCATACTAGAGATGCCCTTGATTGGATCTCATCAGCCTTGACCCCCCCCCCCCAGTGGTGAACAAGACATGGAAAACAAAACAACTGACCTTGTTGTTGCTCAGGTGTCATTGAGCTACGTCCACATCAGGTGGATGAGTCAGTCTGTTAGTTTCTCAGGTGTGTCTGTTCTTCAGCAGAAGCATTTACATAAATACCTAGAGCTTACTGAGAACCCACTGTGTTGATGAAAACATGATCAGAAAATACAAGTCATGAAATACTCATTTTATACATTTTATAACATTTTATAACACTGAATGTGACTCTTAAAAAAACGATCTGTGTCCTCACCCTGGTTATTATGTGCTGTTAGGATCCATTCATTTCTAAATGTATATTAAAATAAACTTCAAGCCTATTGGCCCAGTCTTAATCCAGTCACAGGTCAGTGTTAATAACTGAGGAGCAAATCAAATATCCCCGTCTAAATCCAGAGCTGCTGCTCCTCGGAGAATCAGAAACCCGGTGTATGTGCGTACATGCATGGTGGCCTGTCGGTCCGCTCCAGGCCTGGAAGCGTCTCTCAGATCTGAGAGGAACAGGCAGATTATCCACATCATTAATTCTCCAATTTGCTGGCTGAAATAGCAGACTGTGCCTCAGCCCGCTGCCCCCTCATAATGGAAACCTGCCTGCTACCTCTCACTGACCAGCGGCCTGGTTAATTAAAACTCCTCTGGAAACCAGGTGTCAACCCACTGATATACCTATTAAAGCCACCTCTGCTCGGCACGGCCACTAACTCGCCCCTCCAGCTGGTTCCTGTGGTTTATTCACCCCAGTTGTTACAGAGGGAAGAAAGAACAAACCACAGCGATGTCGAGCGACCAGTGAAAGCCCTACAACACACAAGTTAAGCTTAACTAAAGCTGGAGGTGGACACAACTGTTCTAGTGTAGTGGAGTCAATGTAAATCTGCTCAAGCTTGAATTTTACTTGCTCAAGTACAGAACAGAAACCTAAATATACTAATACTCAAGTGAACGTACTTCTTCACTGTAAACCCACATGCACACGCATGCACACACATATCAAACTTAAAGGGATAGTTCACCCAAAATTGAAATTTCACTCATTATCTACTCCCCCTCATGTGGACTAAGGGCTGGGAGAAGTCCTTTGTGGCTTCTCTGAGTTACAGGGGGTCTCGGCATAGCAGTGCATGTCCATATAACGGTTGCAAATGGATACCAACTGTCTTCGTAACAAAAAGACACACCAAAAAACATCCAAATACCTCCATGCTGCTCGTATGTAATGTCCGTCTTGTATTGAAGCCCCTAAATGCGAAATTGTCCTGAAAAAAATGAAATAAGTCTATATTTCAAGCTTGTTTTGTAGCGGAAGCTTCTCGAAGCTCCCCTTCCTGGTTCGTCAAATTTGGACAAACCAGGGTCTGTCCTCTTCCCAGTTCGTCCAAATTTGCTTCCGCTACAAACAAGCTTGAAAAATAGAGGGGACAATTTCGCATTTTGGGGCTTCAATACAAGACGGACATTACATACGAGCAGCATGGAGGTATTTGGATGTTTTCCACATGGCAAAGTAAAGGGATACTTCACCCAAAATCGATAATTCACCAATTTTCTACTCACTGTCACGCCTAGGAAGGTTTTTAGAGAACTTTCTGAGTCATCAAAACGCTTTTGGAGTTCCAGGGGGGTTCCAGCTGACAACAGATTTTCATATAATGCTGGCGGATAGTGCTCACTTGAATTGGCTAAAACACACACTATGAAACATCCAGATACCTCCATACTGCTCGTCTGTACTGAAGCACATGAAAAAGTTGTTTGTAAAAAATGAATTAGATCTCTGTTTTTATCCTTGTTGTAGCAGCAGCTCCCAGTGGCTCTGTTGATGTTTGTGCGCATGCGCAAGATTTTCTGCGAGATGTTCTTCCGTGTTTACATCATACATTCAATGGTTTACAACAACGAACGAACATCTCGCAGTGAAGTGTCCCTTTAATTCAACACTGGTTTGGGGTCGGTATCGGCCGATACACGACAGTAAAACCAGGTATTGGGAACAACACTGGGGCTAAAAAAGGCGGTGCATCCCTAATATCCCCACACTGTACTGTAAACAAACATCTCGTCCTCCCTCTGTTTCCATCCCTCTGTCTCTTTGTGTTGTTGGTCAGAGATATCATCTCAAGGTCTGTTAGCGAACATTATTGTGGCTGCGGTGAAATGCCAAGGCTAGTGCGGGGCGGCCGCCCCCGTCCTCACCCTCTGCTGCCTCGGAACAGAGATTGATCCAATCAGTGTCCGTGGACCTTGGCTTTCCTCACTCCTGTTCCTTTTTTCCACACCATATTGTGTGTTCACACTGCGTGCCCTCTGATGGAGCTCGTACTGGACAGTCAGTGAAATCTGATGCAGCACTACAGGAGGGAGCAGGGGTAGGACAGGGTCAGAAAGGTTGATCTCAGTTGTTTTTATCCCCTGTGGGTAGTCCCTACTCACTGTGCTTTTCACTGGTTCCCTTTACTCATCATTTTTACATGAGGAATATTTACACATATTTATATTTTGACTCTATCATCTGATCATCTGCAAAAAACTACAAAGATGAAAATCTACTTCCTGTTGAACATCAGTTTTTGTGAGTGGTGATGGTGATGCTTTTTCATATCTGTTAGTATGGAAGTACACTCTTAGAAATAAAAGTGCTAAGTAGAACCATATATGGTTCTTCGGCTTGTCCTCATAGGAGAACCCTTTTTGGCTCCTGGTAGAACCTTTTATAAAGGTTCTCTGGATCAAAATGGTTCTTACTGGAACCCTTAGTGTTACCAAGAACCCTTGAAAAACCCTTTCTTCGGGAAAGGGTTTTTCAGAAACAAATGGTTCCAGGTAGGAAAGTTTTATTTGTATAGCCCATTTTTACAAACAGTTTGTCTCAAAAGGCTTCACATAGCATCATAACAACATCCTCAAGGTACCCTCGGGTAGAACCCTTTTAGAACCCTTATTTCTAAGAGTGTAGCCTAAGAAATAAAACTGAGATTACACAACTATTTACATCCCTCATGTTTAGCTGTTGTCTTGGCATATTCACTATAATATAATATACAACAACTAGCCTAAATTAGCAAGGAACCACTTCTTCTTGTGTATGCAGATGTTTCATTCAGTAATTAGTCACTTTCAGTCACTTCCATTTTTATGTTTGAGGATTAGTGGATGAATGAGTGAATTTACCTGGTGGAGCTTCTGGACACGTCTTCATTCATCTCTTCAGTTCTGTCAACATCAAACAACAACAGACGACCCAGGTTGAGCAGACAGAAGGCTCATCACAGCTACTTGCCCTTTGACTGTCGACTTATGAGCCACAGTCATTACAGCTCTCTCCCTGGGGATGGCGCTTCTCTTGTAGGCTGTGAAACATGATTGCACTGCCAAGCTCCAACCTCTACCTCCAGCCCTTTTACCATCATTCATCCCTCTCTTGTAGCAGTGGACAGCCATGGTGTGGCACGCGGGGACCAACTCCAGATCATGAGCCAGTGCCTTTGGTCAGGGGCTGACTGGAGGATTTTACCTAGCCATGTTTTTGGTGGTGGAGGAAACCCACGCAGAACATGCAAACTCCACACCTGGGCGGCCGGGGATTCGAACCCAGGACTTTCTTTCTGTCAGGCGACAGTGCTAACCACTGTGCCGCCCCAAAGAAATATATATAAATATAAAACTGAAATGAAAACAAAAAGTATAATATGAAACTGAAACAGAATGTGTAATATCAGTATGGTACCAAGATAAAATACTAAAAGTAAAACACTGGAACAAACATACATTTTTTTTTCACTTAAACATGGCCCAGTCAGCCAGAGGGTGGTAGTTACCAAGCCTCAAATTACCATGACTGATACCAAATCTTACACCATGGCAGTTTTTTTTTTAAATTAACGACCGTTGGATTTATGGCCAGCGCAAGGAGTTATAGTGTAGATTACAGCCTATGTCACAGCGATGCTGCCACAGATGTATTAGTTATGACATTGAATCATACTGAACCATGAACTTTCCTAGTTTACATCGCCCCCACCCCCCCCCTGTGTGACGGCGCAGCAGTCTGCTGTCTGACAGACATCACTGCAGGGTTAGGGCAAAAAGTCTACATCAGGGCTGATAATACCTGTGTCAACTAGTTGAGTCACCAGATCCAGGTTTGAGTGACTGAACCCTTTTTCATTGCCGACCCCAGCCTGATGTTATTGGGGCTTATAGAGGGATTTTGACCAGAGGAGAAGGGGCTTAAGTGAGTAGCTCTTAACACTGAATGCTAAATGGTCTTCCCTTACATAAGCTGTGTCCCAATTCAGGGGCTGCATCCTTAAGAGGACAAAGCCTACATGTGCCGCTTTCCCACTAAAGATAGTGGGTTGACGCAGATTTTCTAACCGTGGGTCGACCCACTCACAATCGGCATAGGACTGATTCCAACTGGCCAAAAAAACCCAGGTCTGATCTCCAGCTGGCCCTCCACCCCCATCGCTGTGCATATGTGCGTTGCCATCATAAACTGTAAAAAATATGGACGTAGCATTGGTTTTGGGGAGTCGTTTTTGTGACTCAAATATGGAGGCCTGAACAGCGCCATGTTGGATTTGCCGGCCGAGAACCCGCCCACTGGCCTCGAACAGCCTCGAAGCAGCGGGTCTCCGGACCTTTCACTCAACGTTTCCGCGCCCTAATTGGCGAGAATTTTAAACCTAATAATAGTAAAAAAGTTTTTTTTTTAAATCACAGCCCCCAGAGGCCGCCGGGGTACTGCAGCTTTTTGAACGCGGAAGTGGTCTTCACTTGTAGAATTCACAACTCCCTCCTTGGTTGCCATCAATACAGACTTACTACACACTTTAAAATAATTACCTGTCACTAAGTGTTTATACAGCATCTACCTCTACATACTAGAGATGCATGGTTTGCGGGCACATCCGCGGAGTCCGCGGATAAACCGCGAGTTGGGCGGATGACATGACGAAAAAAAATATTTTAATTAGATTCGGGCGGGTTGCGGTTGAACCAATTAGGAAAAATATATACATAGTTAAATATTGTCCATATACAACAACGGGCGGACGGCGGGCGGGTGTGGTTTTGAAAAAACATTGGTCCAGGTGGATGGTGGGTGGATGACGACTTTTGTGATGCGGTTGCGGATGAAATAATTGCCTATCCGCGCATCTCTACTACATACACAACAGTGGTCAGTGTTTTTCCCATTTCCACTGAACCTCCTCTTCCCCACTGATCATGAGTTGCTCTCTTGTTTCACCGTCTTGCCAGTGCTGTGCCATGTTGATTGAGCAAAAGCATCTTGTACGAGTCGCGGCGTCACATAAAGTAGCAGGGTTGACCTGGGTGTGACGCTCCCACTGCAAGCCATTCGGAGGCGAGCCGATAAAAACCCATGTCGATTGCAGAGCCATCTGATGCGGGTCGGCCCTTTCCCACTGCAGTCAGAAGCCAACTGTTACGGCTTCAGAAGCTCCGACAGTCACGTTAACCGCTGGTAGCTGGGATGTTCTAGCCTTTGGAACATTTCCTGACTGTGTCTGAACTCAATCAACACAAACAAATTTGAAATTGGCAGCTTTTTTACACTTCCAACGGCTCCTCGACACCTCGCCTCAGGCTATGCGTCCAGCAGAGCCCTGCTCGGTGGGCGATCACGCCTCCAAGCCGGTTACAAAGCTGAGCTACAATGGCTATTGCACTGAGCTGCCTCAACATTGCAAACAGTTAGCATGCTAGGTGGCTAATAATTCACAGCACGCAAAGAATCTTGCAGTACGGAAAGTCATGAAGGACAGGTGTTGTGTGTCCTCCTGGAACAGGCAAGAGAAGGCCAGATGTTTGGGGCGAGACCGAGCTTTGTGTGTGTGTGTGTGTGTGTGTGTGTGTGTGTGTGTGTGTGTGTGTGTGTGTGTGTGTGTGTGTGTGTGTGTGTGTGTGTGTGTGTGTGTGTGTGTGTGTGTGTGTGTGTGTGTGTGTCTCAGATGTTTGGTTGACGGATGACGGATCCAATATCAGTGACTGATGAATTGTGAGCAACGTGACGCATAATTCGTGTGTGAAAAAAAACGACCCCACTTTCATCCCGGATTTACTCGAAAATAGAATTTTGCACAAAGTTTGGGCTACATTGTCTGATAGATGAGTTATTACACAAATTTTATGACCCAGAGTGGAATCAAATTCATTTTTCTTTTCTGTACAGCTTTAAAGGGATAGTTCAACATTTTGGCAAATTGGCCCATTGTCATAATCCCAGTTTGAGGAGTAGGTTTGTTAATTGTCGGTGCAAGCTATTTTTTAGTAACGTTCCGTTATTATCTCATAGCATGGTGAATGTGCAGGTCACAACTTGTCCACCAGAGCGTTGTGGAGTTGTTGGATTGTGTATTTGATGAGTTTGATGAGGGAAACCAAGAAATCCCATGAACTTCCATAGCGTAGCTCTGAGCAGCTCACGGCTCTGCTCCTACGTTCTAAAAACAGCTTGCACCGACAATTAAAGGTAACAAACCTACTCCTAAAACTATAGGGATTATGGCAATGGGCCAATTTGCCAAAATGTTGAACTATCCCTTCAACAGTTTAAAAATAAGTCTTGCCCGTGGACACTTTGACAGGAGGAGACAGTGATGAAAAAGCCAAGCCAGTGAGTGGACATTGACAACCCACTGCAGCACCTGTACCACAGATATTAATAAGCCCAGCTGCAATAATTCTCTAAACAGCTTCTGTCCCGTGAACGTGTGTTCACCTCTCGTCTGTGGACGTTTGAGGTTTTTCAGCTCAACACAAAGATCAATGATTGAATGAGTTTGTGAGAAATCAGACGGCAGGAACTCCGCTGGTAGTTGGACTTCACCGCCGCTCGTGCCAAGCAGCACAGAGCCTGTAATGTTTGCACATCGGTGCCAATTTCCTGCCAGACTAGGTGGGTATCCTGACATGAAGCTGGGGAGGAGGAGGAGGAGGAGGGGGGGTCGGCATCGGGGGTATGCTACACTGACCAGTAGTGTAGAGAAGGGGGGGGGGGGGGGGCAGAAGCCAGTGGAGGGAGAAGCTACCCTGAAGAGAGGTGAGAACAGGGAGGGGTGAGAATTGTTTTGTCTAGAATTCCTCAAGCACAACTACAAAGATGTTGCAGGGGCCAAAAGCGCTTTTGAAAGTTTCCAAAAGAAGAACATGATTGTTGGATAAACCATCCCCAATTCGCCACTTTCTCACCACCGCCGGGGGGTGTGTGTGGGGGGGGGGGGGGGGGGGGCGACCTTTGACCTCCCATATGAAAGTACAGGGTGACGCCACAGCAGCCACCCAGCCAGCCAGAGCTGACTGCACCCCCACCGCCACCGCCACCACCACCACCACCCAACCTCACACACTCCAATTTCACCCCCACTGCTCTGCCCCACTCAACCGCAAGAAAAAAAAACCCCGAAATTCATGTCTTTTTTCTCTTTGGTCTCTCCCGAGCCGTCCCTGTGGCTCAGGAGTCAAGAATTCAATTAGTTAAAAAAAGAGAAGAAAAGAGCGAGGCTGCAACAATGCAGCGATAAGGGGGCAGAATGTGCGTTCCCACACGCTAAATACAGGGCGCTTTCCCTGGGGCCCACAGAGCCAGAGGACCCGCACCACAGGAGGCCAGAATAATCACAGCTCCCTCTGAACCCCCTCATTACACACACACACACACCTTACATTCCTCACACACACAGATAGCTTCATGCAGACACGCACTATACAGGCAGACATTCCCTTGAAGAGAGACACACCTTGCAGACACACTGCCAGATACTACAACACACATAAAGACACACACACATACAGTATATATACACACACACACACACACATATGGAACATAAAGACCTCTCATTACACGCCGGCCTCATACAGGTGTTCTCAGGTCTCAGGTTTACACAGATCTGCTCTGACACACTTTGCCTGATGTCAGACAAACAATTGTCCAAGTGTGTTTCCACACGTTCACAACAACTATGGTAGAGGTGTGTTTGTCTTAAACGTATTAAGGTGTAAGTGGATTTTATAGAGTAAAAACCCTCCAGAGATTGAATAGTTAACCTGCTTGTTTAACTCTTAATTCAATACAAATGTGGACAAACTATAACACATTTGTCATTATCAATCAATGTGTTGATGAATTTTTTGGTTTTTACTTTGAATTGGAAAATGGAAAAGAAAAATGGAAATAAAATAAAATTAAAGCTGCAGCTCTGATTTAAATATAAACATGAATAATTGTTTAATCTTGCATATATAAAATTATGAAACAGTACACAGGCGAGACGAAAGGAAAAATAAATAATTGTCACTAACAGGTTATTAGATTCAGTTCAATTCAATATACTTTTAAACTGATTTTGGACTGTGTCCATCGGCAGTTCCACAGAAAACGTCGGCAGTTCCACAGAAAATTTATAAAATCACATATTGTACAACCCCCACAGCCTATGTGTGGCACCTATAGCCTATGTTACTGTTGAGGAGTTGAATCGACACAGGCAGAAATGAATGTTTGTACCGGTTGAGGTTGAATTTAGGGATTCTAACTTCAGCTTGGAACTCTGGGTGCAGAGTGTGAGTCTGATCAGACACAATTTTTTATAGAATATTTATATTTTAATATATCATTTAAGCAGATTTGCATGTTCATTATAGTATGTTGTCAAGGTGTGGAAGCTGATGCACACTGTCAAGTCACTTGCAAAAGACTTTAATAAAACAAACAACGTTTCGGTCCACAGGACCTTTTTTTCCTTCATTATAGTATGTTACAATAATAAAACAGCTCTAATAATATTAGACATGTCTTCTGAGGTATTTAGATTTTTAAATACAATACAGTAATCAACACTTCAACATCCTCAGATCTGCCTACAGTTATGTTATATAGCATGTTATAAACTGGATTTTAAAGGTAATTGGTTTCCCATGTGTGACCATATATCATAACAATTTGATTTACAGAATAAAAGTAATCGTATTCATTTTTGACGATGTTATTTTTTTTCATTCTTTGGTCATGATGTTGAGTTTGTTGAAGCTGCAGCTGATTGGTTACCTTCTACCTATTCTATGTGTATATTTAGTTGAGCCAGGTTTTACACACTGAAAGAGAAGTTATACTCAGACTATTTAGGCGAGCATGTGTGGATTGATCCAGGCAGCGTGGAGCCCTAACAGCGTGGGAGTGTGTGCTGTGTAGTGGCGGCAGTGTTATTCATACAGCACATTATCCTAATGAGCGTCACTCCCACCACATTTTAGCAGCAGAAAGCTCTGTGATCACTGAAGCTCTGCTTCTAGTGGATCCCAATTTAAAACTTGTCAGTCGCGCTCCTCGCCGACCCCGGCGGCTACACACACACTCTCCTTTCACCCATTCCCACCAACATGTCACCAAATTATTGAGGCTGTTTTCACATTTTCATTGTTTCAATTGGTCTTTGTGTGTTTCTTTATTGAACTGCTTGTTGAAAGGCACAAACTCCACATAGTTGTGCTGTGTCCTGGTCCTCATGGAGAAATAGCAGTGCAGTGGAGTGTATCGCCTCCTGATGAAGGTCTGTAACAAGTCATCTATTAGTCAGGATACATTCATTCATCAACCATATTATTAATGACGTAAGATTTACTCATTTACTTACTTTTTTTATTCAGTTTCCTTAATATGTAATTAATTTGACATTTAACAGAATCAAGTCAAATGTCAAAAATGTACAGATTATGTCTTTAAAAGTGCAAAATCATTTTATCACCCCAATACTGGACTTAAAAAAAAGTAAATCCTCTTAAAATACAATAAATGATATAATAAATAAATGCAGATCTGTATTAATGATACAAGAAAGTCATATCATAATATTTTATAGAACACAATCACAAGTCTCGATGGGTCATAATGTCATGTCAATGTGAATCATTTGCAGCAGATTCAGATACACGTCAGTGCATCATTCTGACTAAGAAGCACCTTCTCTTATAAATTCATATGGAGCATCTAAATAAAAATCTATGCAATTTAGTTCTTATGTGAATTTGAAATCTTATCACTTCCAATTTTGACATTTGAAGTGAATCAATTCTACTGATCCCATCAGCCCAGTGCAGTAAAAGCATCTAATGCTACAAATTTAGATGATTCAAAGTGTAGAAGTTAGGTTTTGTCAGTCTGAGGTCAGTTAATCCAGGTTTAAAGTGGAAACTGGATCCTCAGTAGAACAATCAGACACACACAGTTTCTCTTCTTTCTTTTTTTAGTTTAGTTTAGTTTATTTCAGTCAATCATGACATTAAAAGAAAAGTTACAAACCAGAAAGAAAAAAGTAAATAAAGAAAAAACATCAATCAGAATAAACAATAAGTAAACAGAAAAAGAAAATTTGGACCGAAAAGGCATAGGCTGAAGCATAGCTTATTACGCCTACCCTGTTACAACTCTGATTAATTAAAAAATAAAAAATAAAAATTTAAAATATACAATTTGTTATTTATTAATAAAAAAAATATGCAATCACAAAACAGTAAAAAGAGAGAAGCTGCTTGATTCGATTTCCCTTTCTTCTTCCTTTTCTTTCCCTTCCTTTCTCCTCTCCTTTCCCTTCTTCCTCCCCTACTTCCTTCCTCCTCAAAAGAAAAGAAAAAAAAAGAAAAAAAAGAAGACAATCAAACATACAGAAAACAGAACAGAAATAGCAGCAGCATAGCACGTGTCACCACTCATTACTCTAACTTATATAAATTAATCATCCTGTTTTTAAGTACTTTTTTAAATAGGATTATGGTATTACATGTTTTTAAGTCATTCTCCAATTTGTTCCATAAGTTAACAGCTGTTACCGTAATGCATTGTAATTTGGTGTTGGTTCTTGTTTTTAACTTTCTAAATATACATACTCCTCTGAGATTGTAATGGCTTTGTCTTAAATTAAACATTTTCTGAATACATTCGGGCAGCAAGTTGTTGTAAATTTTGAACATAAGCTGTGCAGTTTTGAAATCCACCAGTTGTTTGAATTTGAGTTCGTTAGAATTAATAAATAATTGATTGGTTGGATGCCTATAGTCGACTTTGTTTATAAGTCGCATTGCTTTTTTTTGAAGTAAAAAAATAGGTTTGGTGATTGACTTAAATGTGTGTCCCCACACTTCTATACAATAAGTTATGTATGGTTTTATTAGAGATTGATACAAAATTTTTAAAGAATTTGTCATTAAGATATTTTTACATTTATATAGAATTGCCATGGTTTTTGATATTTTATTCTTTAAGAAGTTGATATGTGGCTTCCAGCACAGCTTATGATCAATAACCACTCCAAGGAACTTATTATCAAAAACTCTTTCCACTTCCACATTGTCAATGGTAATTTGCACTCTTTGATTTATAGGACGATTTCCAAAAATAATAAATTTTGTTTTGCTTATGTTCAGAGATAACTTGTTCACATCAAACCATCTTTTTATTTTTTTAAGTTCAGTTTCCACTGTATTCAGAAGGTGTCCCAAGTGTTGGCCAGAACAAAATAAATTGGTGTCGTCCGCAAATAAAACACATTTAAATTCACAAGAAACCTTACAGATATCATTTATATACATTATAAAGAGTTTTGGGCCCAATACGGAACCTTGAGGGACCCCGCATGTGACTCTTCTCAATTCGGACCGTTCATTATCAATCTGGACATATTGGTATCGATCATCCAAGTAGTTTTTTATCCATGACTTTGCAACCCCTCTAATACCATATCTTTCAAATTTGTTCAATAATAATGTGTGGTCAAGGGTATCAAAAGCCTTCTTTAGGTCAATAAATAATCCAACTGTATATTCTTTGTTATCAGTGTTTGTAGAAATTTTGTCAATGAGTTCCATAACTGCCATTGTGGTTGACCGATTTGTCGATTTGATCTTTCTTTCTTTTTGTCCACTTGCTCTGATATGACCAGTAGTCCGTGCTTCAGTCCTGTCTGTAGCTTTTTGGTTAAACATGAATAAAGAGCTTGTATGTGGAGTCACAGAACATGTTCTGTCTGAACCAGACCAGAGTTTTTTTTTTTTTTTACAGGGTCTGTAACCCGGACCAGGCTGAGTCAGAGTGTAAACGGTAACACAACCTTTAACAGTTTAACACTGATATAGAGTCTGAATAATGTGCAGATATTTGACACAGACACACATCAACACTAACAGAAGATGTGGTCTGTATGTGCAGGATCAGGAGTCAGACTGCGTCTCAGCGCGGCAGCATCGGTCATTTACAGACACCGTTGTTTAGAAAGGTGTCGCTGAGACCAAACATGACTCCAGCTAACTGTAGCGCGGCGTTGTGCGTCTGATGTGTGCGTCCAGCGGGGACGGTTGTGTTGTGTTGGGGACCCCGGCCGGCCGGTTCCAGGCGGCTGAACAGAGCCGAGGGGCCGGCTGAGGAATGTCCTGGTGACCCTCCACACTGGAGACACAAACACAAGCCAAAAGGGCCACAAGGGGGGTGTGGGTCCAGGCGTGTGTATGTGTGTGTGTGTGTGTGTTCATGCATAGCAGTGTGAATTTGTGAGAGAAAGTGCATGTTTGTGTGCATGCATATGTTTGCCCATGCATATCAGTGTATAAGAAAAGACCAGAGAGAGCGAGGGAGGAGGCTGGGAGTGAAAGAGAGGGAGAGAGAGATTGTGTGTGTGTGTGTGTGTGTGTGTGTGTGTGTGTGTGTGTGTGTGTGTGTGTGTGTGTGTGTGTGTGTGTGTGTGTGTGTGTGTGTGTGTGTGTGTGTGTGTGTGTGTGTGTGTGTCAGCGGGGATCAGCACTTGCACCCTCTGGCCATTGTCTCCCTCCCTGACCGATATAAAAGCATCATAACCCTTTGAGCTCAGACATATTTAGAAAGCAGATAAAAGCACTTTTTACAAACTAGATACACGTCAGACACAAAGCCTGGGGTCAAGCGCAACAAATTAACAACCCTCTTTCTGACGGGAGTTAGGGGTGACGGGGAGGGGGGGTGAGCAGTGAGGGGGTGACAGGGCAAAGCAAAGCTAAACCGCCCCTGGAGTCCAGAGCCAAATGCCTCCACATTCCCAGAGCGGAGGACGACGGCCGTTCACTCACATTTATACGTAATTGGTCCTCGGCTCAGACGCTGAATATTCAGAGAGAAGGTTTTGTGTTTGTATAAAGTTATCTGAAGACTTGTGTAAAATTGTCAAATTTTTAAATATACTAAAACTAAACAGTGTCAGTGATCATGAAAGGTGATTTAAATAATTTATCACTCAGGTTTCATCCACACTATAATTTTAAAACTAAATGTAATTTTTAAGCCCTTAAACCAGATTTGAAACACGTCATTGGCCACATGGATCTTATATAAAATAGAAAACAAATAGACCCTATGAATAAATTGGAATAAACACAGGAGCTGCAGTTTTTCTGGACAAAAAGCCATATAACGATTATACTTCTCAACATATTTAAATTAGTCTTTTTACAGATAAGTGCCATTTTGAAAAAAATTAGCTGAGGCTTTATAATTATTCTTTGCATAGTGTTTCAATAAAACTTTATTTTTTTGAGATATGTCTGTTTTGTTACATCTCAAAGTCACTCAACTTTGGTTTGACCTGTATCACCTTATGTAAATGAAAAATGAAGATTCTAGAATTTTTTTTAAACAGAGTTATCTGCTTTTGCAAATGAACTCTTCATATATACAGTATATTTACATTTCAACAGATAAAACAAGATCGCACATAGCAAAACAAACAGACATGGCTCATATAAATATTCAAATTCAAATTGGTGCAAGTGCAGGTCGTCGCAAATGAGCCATTTTTTAAAGCTTCTTTTTTATAGTATATATTGTCTCTAGTATACTGTAATCAGTGTTTTCTAAAAGACGTGTATCAGCAACAGGCTGATGAGAATGAACAGCTCACTCATGTGGTAATTAACTGTCAAAATGAACTGTTAAAGCTCATGTAGTTCACCAAATGACACCACTATTTACACTCCGTGTGCCACTTACTGTTACTAATCACACGGTATACAAGTGGCTCCCTGACTCTGGGTCAGGTGTGAGTTTAGTGAGTGAGAGTGTGTTGTTGTTGTGGGTGACGGTGATGGAGCAGAGCGGAGGGAGGAGGGAGGAGGGGCTGGAGCTGGATCCTGGACCCGTCACTGACAGAAGGATTTAGTACACAACTCAGTCCCACAGACTGGATGCAAATATACTATTATAATTATTCACATTACATAGAAAACAGTCTGACTGCCACAGTTTGTTACTTTCTTACTCTACTCATTCTATTTAAATTATTTTACTCATTAATCTTAATAATTCTGTATAATAATTCCTCAACTGTCACAACTCTTAATAACAGGGTACAAAATAAATGTAACTTATGTAGTTACAGTCATGTGGCTTTTGGACTTTTGTCTCCATGTTTTAGTCCACAGACATCACTGTTGAGAGTTGTCATGGGAACTGTTGCCTCAGTTTAAAGTGATTTTTTTTTTTTTTTGGTGCATAATTCAGTATTTATATTTTCTTGGTCTGAACTGGTTCAAGAGGTGAAACTGCCGTGTGTAGATATGGTGAAAATAAAGTATCACACAAATGGATGATTTGTGATTCATGATAGGAGCTGTCAGTGGTGCGTTAGTGTTTTGCTTCCAAGCAATGTGTCCTGATCCAGGAGCTGCATTTGCTGTCAGAGTGAGTCACAGGCTGTCCCATTTCAAACCCTCCTTAGATCCATCCCTCCTTCCCCGGGCAACAAAGCCTCCAACAGGTGGAATTCCACAGGATTGTGCGGTAATGAAACTAATGGTATCAACTGACAGAGAGCCTGAGAGTTTTAAAGGAGACATGTTCTGCCCCCTTTCCACAAATTAAAATAGTTCCCAGGTGTCTTAAAGACAAGGATCAAACATCACAGCTCTTTTCATCCTCTCTAAACAGCCCTGTTCAGAACGGCTGGTTTCAGTGTCTGTCCCTTTAAATGCTAATGAGCCACTGCTTGCCCCGCCCCTTCTACTGGTACTAGGTAGGGAGCCTGCACATTACAGATGTATTTGTCAATTCTCACATTTTGGGGGCTGGAAGGCAAAACAAACACCTAAATATCTGTCAAAGAGCCTTAAAAAGTGATATTTCCATAATATGTCCCTTTAAAAAAACCATGGCCTCAAAAAAACATCATCACTGAGTTGTTGGTGCGTTGTCAGCGGGTTGTTGGCATGTCATTGGTGTGTTGTCGGCGTGTTGTTTGTGTGTTTTAGTGTAGCCTACTGTTGGTGTGTTGTCGATGTGTTCTTGGCATATGTGTTGGTGTATTGTTTGTGTGTTGTCACTGTGTTGTTGGTGTGTAGTCATGTGTTGTCAGTGTGTTGGTGTGGGACAGGAGCAGTGTGTTGTTGGTGTTGTTGTGTGTTGTCAGTGTCTAGTTGTGTGTTGTCAGTGTCTAGTTGTGTGTTGTCAGTGTGTAGTTGTGTGTTGTCAGTGTGTAGTTGGTGTAGTTGTGTGTTGTCAGTGTGTTGTCAGTGTGTAGTTGTGTGTTGTCAGTGTGTGGTTGGTGTGTAGTTGTGTGTTGTGTTGTGGTGGTCTTGGGAAAGCGTGGTTCTCCCTGTGCGGTCAGAGTGTTGATTTGGAGCTAACAATGTTGGTACTGTTGGACTCAACTCCCAGCAGGGACTCTCACACTTTGTGTGTGTGTGTGTTGTTGTTGTTGCCCATCTCCATCCTTCTGAATGTGTGTTTGCACGCATGAGAGACTGTTGTGAATGTGTGTAGATGTGTTTTTTCATATCTGTGTGCATGTATGTGTATGTGTATGGGTGTGTGTGTGTGTGTGTGTTCCCACTGAGGACTCAGTCAGTTTGTGTGACCCTGCCACATCGGCCTTTAGATGATACAGCCAGCTGATGAGGTTACCCAAACGGCAGCGGAGGCCCAGCATGCTGCTAATGATGGGGGGGGGGGGGCTGACTCTGTTTGGTCAGAGATATGGCTCTGTGTGTCTGTGTGTGTGTGTGTGTGTGTGTGTGTGTGTGTGTGTGTGTGTGTGTGTGTGTGTGTGTGTGTGTGTGTATGTGTGAGACATCTGCCCCACATTAGGCGAGAGAGGCTCTGACCTTAGCAGCTATAATATCAGTGCAAGCTCTGACCCCAGATCAGGCCTGGTTGGCGCTTCAGAAGGGGGTGAGGGAGCTGGGGGAGACGAGGGGGTAGTGGTTGTTTCATTGTATGGGCCGGTGCCCCCAACCCCCCCCCCCCCCCCCCCGCCTCCGCCAGCAGCAGCACAGCCCAGTGAGGGGTGAGTAATGTGAGTAATGGAGAGTAATAGGGTCCAGATAGTGAGTGTGACCGTAACCCTATTGTATCCTGTGTCAACTGGTCAGAGGTCAGCCACCACGCATACTGGTCCCGGCCCTGCAGCCCGACCCATTTGGGCCATAAATGAGTTTACCCAACACTAATTACTGGGGGTCTGCCAACGGGCCGCGCTGCTTAACAGGCCTGACAGCTGCCTCTATGCCTCACTTAGACGTCCTCAACCCCCCCGTCCACCTCCCCGTCCACCAGCTCTGTCCTGTCCTGCCACCCTTTTAAAGGGATAGTTCACCCAAAATTGAAATTTCACTCATTATCTACTCACCCTCATGTGGACTAAGGGCTGGGAGAAGTTTCAGAGTCCTCCGTGGCTTCTCTGAGTTACAGGGGGTCTCGGCGTAGCAGTGCATGTCCATTATAATGGTTGCAAATGGATACCAACTGTCTTCGTAACAAAAAGACACACCAAAAAACATCCAAATTCCTCCATGCTGCTCGTATGTAATGTCCGTCTTGTATTGAAGCCCCGACATGAGAAATTGTTCCGAAAAAAATTTAATAAGTCTATATTTCAAGCTCGTTTTGTAGCGGAAGCTTCTCGAAGCTCCACTTCCCGGTTCGTCAAATTTGGACGAACTGGGAAGAGGACAGACCCTGGTTCGTCCAAATTTGAGGAACCGGGAAGAGGAGCTTCGAGAAGCTTCCGCTACAAACAAGCTTGAAAAATAGACTTACTTAATTTTTTTCGGGACAATTTCGCATTTCGGGGCTTCAATACAAGACGGACATTACATACGAGCAGCATGGAGGTATTTGGATGTTTTTTGGTGTGTCTTTTTGTTACGAAGACAGTTGGTATCCATTTGCAACCGTTATATGGACATGCACTGCTACGCCGAGACCCCCTGTAACTCAGAGAAGCCACGGAGGACTCTGAGACTTCTCCCAGCCCTTAGTCCACATGAGGGTGAGTAGATAATGAGTGAAATTTGAATTTTGGGTGAACTATCCCTTTAACCCCTCAACACACACACACATATACACATACACATCCCATCACCACTCATCCCTTGGCAGCACATGTGTGTGTTGATGCCAGCAGCGTCCCTCAGTCACAGCTCTGTCTGGTTCTGTCTGGACGGCTGCGTGGACGTTTATGTAACAGTCCTGTCTCCCTTCAGACTGTACACGATCTGTTATTACAGACTCTGTCGGCTCTATTACATATTAATAACTCCAGATGTCCAAAAATATGAGAGCTTACTTTTCCACAGCACCTCCAAGGCCAGATCTGTTCACAATGAAGCTTTTGTTTTTTTGAGGAGATTTGAGAGATTTCAGGCACCGGTTCATGCGTGCGTCAAGCAAATTACACATTATTATGATTGGTTATCTGGTTCACAGCACCTCGGTGGCCGTTAAATGTTGCATCACTGCTCTGGCTCGGCCCCCGGGACCTCGGCCGCTCTCCGTCCCTCGTGTCCCGTCAGCTCTCCGCAGTGGACTGTCGTTTTTTCCTGAGCCGACTTTAAGGACTTCTCATCCTCACTGCCTTAAAGTTTATGAGTTTGGGATTGAAATCAAAATGGTTTCACAGAGAATCGGTTCTTATTGGTGGCTAGAGTCGTCTCTCCAGCTCTCTGGCTCCAGGTGATGCCTCAAGTTTCCAAATGTCACGCTCAACCAGCTGTGTCCCCAAAAAGTGTGTCACCGCTATAATAGCTGGAACAACATTTTATATTCTGATGAGGAAATTCATCATCACAATCATGGTGCTCAGTCAGCGTAAGGGTGATGTGATTCAGCTCATTTTCCAAATTGTTTTTGCTCGTTTTTTTCCGAGTTGTCCTGAACGCAGCATTTAAAGACTCAGGAAACCTCTGCAGGTGTTTGGAGTTAATCAGCTGATTACAGTGTGACATCATTAGGTTACAATAGTGAACTTTTACACTATATTCAAATGTGTTTGATTTACTGAATTTGGGGGTTTTCATTATATGTAAGCCAAAATAATTACAATTAAAAAATATAGACATGAAATATGTATATATTTTAGTCTATATTATTCATTTCAGTCTGTAATTAATTTTTTTGGTAACACTTTACTTGAATAGGTATTCAGCTGTCATAACCATGACATAACAGCTGTCATAAACATCAATGAATACTTATGACAGCTGTTGTTAAGTGTCATTCGGTAAGTTATGTCACTTTTGATGCAAAGTTGACATTGTTTGAGATGTCCTTGTTATGAGAACTTGACATAATTTTTAAAGTTTGGCAATTAGGTCTGCTATGACAGTTTAAATTGTCTTTATGTCAAGTTGTCAGAACAAAAACATCTCAAACAATGTCAACTTTGCATCAAAAGTGACATAACTTACCGAATGACACTTAACGACAGCTGTCATTGATGTTTATGACAGTGTTATGTCAATCGTATGAATACCTATTCAAGTAAAGTGTTACCATTTTTTTTTTATTATTATTATTATTTTATTTGATAAGGACACTGCACATCAATAAACATTTCAGTAAAATGTGCCAGAGTTGGCCACAAAGGCTTTTTTTCATCTGTGGTCCCTCGACAGATCAATCAATCAATCAATCAATCAATCAATTTATTATTTAAAGTGCAAAATCACCATGGTGCATGGTCTCAATACACTTTCCAATAAAAACAAGTACAATAATAACAATAGATAAATAAAAAACCATTCGAAGAAACACCAGAGGAAAAGGATAAAACAGTTAAAAGTTTGTTTACAATAATGACAGTCAATAAAACAATAGTAAAACACCAGAGGAAAATGCTAAAATAAGTTAGTGTAATCAAAGTATTGGGTAAAAAGGTACGTTTTAAGACGGGATTTAAAAATTGCGATGGATGTGGCGTTTCTAATATCTTGTGGGAGGCCGTTCCATAAAAAAGGAGCGCGGTAGGAGAAGGCCCTGCCACCAGCTGATTTTTTATTGATAGATGGAATGACCAGGTTAGAGTTAGAGTGTCGGGTATAAAAATGTTAATAACAAAATATAGACATAGACGATGACATTGTTAAGCAGAATTAATGAAATAAATGAACTTTTCCATGATGTTCTGATTTATTGAGAACTCCCAGTTGAGTTTGCACACACACACACACAGAGGAGACGGGGTGTGAGGTGACGACAGGCCGGCGGTGCTGGATGTCTTGTTTGAGCAGTCGGGGCTCGGCCTCGTGTCGGCTTCTGACGGGTTTCTAACCTCTGCTCCACCGCAGCTGCAGCTAATAGCTTCCTTCCCTGGGCTGTGGTTTACAGGCAGCGAGTTAACCTCGGGGTCAACATATATGTGGTTTCTGGTTTGTATATACATACAGTCAGTCTCTGAAAGTATCTCTGGAATTTTCTTATACTCCTGCACATTTACAGCAGGACATCTGGTCTATCTGCTAAATGTATTGTTAGCCGTGATGTCAGTTTGTCTTCTATAGCCTGAAGAGGAACGAAGTGTTTCAATCTGAACTGTTTAGAGGAAATACACATGGATAAAACAATGAAATGATAATATTCAATAAGATTCTGAAGGATATTCAAAAAAATTCATCTGTTGAGAGCAGGTTTGTACCTGGGTTTCTGTTCCTTGTAACTTGCCACACTCAGTCTTTTGGAAGGATTCAACAGTTACATTTTACTTGGGAAATTCAAATCAAATCAAACTTTATTTAAAGCACATTTCATGCACAAAGCAAACTCAATGTGCTTTGCAACATACAGGTGCATCTCGATAAATGTGAATATCTTGAAGGTCCACAGTCTTCCTGAACCAGACTAATGTTGCGTTCAAGATGCCCGAAAGAAGTTTGGCATATTATAAGGACCCCCTCGAAAATGAGATGGCACATCTCAAGGGTTTGAAAGCATGGTGTCTATCTGCTTGTCATGGACTCGGGAGTGAAGCAAGACACGAAAAAAAAAATGTTGGCGTATCCCTTTAACAGAGTCTATATAATATACAAGTTTCACTATTTGAATTGAACCACTGAACTAAATGAACTTTACCATGATGTTAATTGAGATGGACCTGTAATTTCATTCAAATCACGAAAGTGCAACAAAATAGATGAAAAATACAATCATGCAAGAAGTTCAGAAACCATATAAATCATATACAAATATTCCTGCATACACACTCAAACCCACTCATGTGCACAACTTAACCAAGAGCTGTTGTAAAGAGAAAAGTTTTTAAGCAAAGAGTGAAATAAACTCTCTCCCTTCTCATTACTCTAATTATGAATCATGTTTTCCTCTTATTTGTTGATGGATGCTGCTGGTCAGCACATGTGGAATTATCCTGATGTAAGGTGTCTGATGTATCAACCTAAACATGAGTCTTTATTTGTGTGACTTGCATCAGGCTGATCCATGAGCATGGGTGCAGATCCCGGGGGGGACGGGGGGGACATGTCCCCCAATAAAAATACCCCAAATTATTCAAAATTGAACAAATTTATTTTCAGACTTCACATTCTTCACATTTTAGATTCACATCTAAAAAGAAATGATTGAAATGGTGTAAAATAGCATAATGTTTGACAAATGTATTTCTGACTCCACATCCCATCTCTGGTCTCCTCCACTACAATGCAAATGAATGGGTAGTTTCTTACACAGACGCTGATGACATCAGCAGGCCTTAAAAGAAACGACCCCCTCAATCTTAGGATTCATATTTTGATATTCATCCATATCAATTAATCATGCATAAAGTTCCATACACTGGGAGAAAAGGGAGAAGAACAAGGTCGGAGGGAGGTGAAAGATAAGAACAAGAGTAGATATTATATGTCCCTTAAAATTATAATTTACTAGTGATACGCGCTGTTGGCTGTTTAGGACAAATACTGTAAACAAGAAAGGTAAGCACAATAAACGATTCCCTGTGCAGTTCTTTTTGAATGATATGATGAGCCTCTACCAAGTTGTGATCTATGGTCGCATGTTATGAGCTGCATACGGGCAAAAAAAATAAAAATCATTTTTGTCCCCCCCCCCAATCCTGACATCGGATCTGCACCCCTGTCCATGAGCTACATTAAACAGAGCAGTCTGACTCGTCTGTGTGAAGACAAGCAGTCTGGCATCTTCTTCTGAATATTACAATATTCCTCATCAGTCTCTTCAGTCTGTGTCTGTGAAGGAGACCCTCTCCCTCCTCCCCCCTCCTTGGTGCTAATGCATCAGTTTCTGTGTCTCCATCTCCAGTCCTCTCCTCCAGCCAGCAGCATTTGTCAGTAACTACCTCTGTGTTTGTAAAAGGTGGGCCCTCCCCCCTGTCCATCAACCCTGTAGGAGAGCGCTAAGCCCCCAGACTCCAGAAGCCCCCCTACCACCAACACCCCTGGCCACCACCCCACCCTCTACACAGCTCCTAACAGGCAAACACAGCCCCTCAGCCTCTCCCACAGCGCTCCTCCCCTCTCCTTTCACCACTCCCACACCTCTCCACATGCGCGGCATTCACTGTGCATACCTAGGCTGCTAATTCCAACCTGCCACTCCAATCAAAGGATCATGAGTGTTGTAGTTCTCTTCTCTTTTCTTCTGCTGGGAAACAATGTGTGGTGGACGGAGGCAGGGGCCGGGGTCTTGTGAATGGTGCTGAGTGACAGCAGAGAGGATCCCTGTTGGAGCGGCCTGCTATTTGTCATTATCAATCTATTTCCACAGAGACAAAACAGACAGCGACCTCAGTCTGTGTTAGATCTACTGTTTGTGTTTCTGCTCACCTTCGTTCACAAATAAGGTCAGGACACTGAATACATGGTGTCACAGAACAAAAATATCCAAGAGGAATATTTAAAACAGGCTGTATTTTTAATATAGGAAGCTGAGGCTGTTAGTATGTACGGAAGAGGATTAGGGTTCGCTGTGGGAAAAAAAGTGAGTTCTGACTTTAATCTCAGAATTCTGAGAAGAAAGGTTTTTTGTTTTGTTTTGTTTTTTTGAGGGAAAAAAAACCTCCAGAGACAGTCTAGGAGATTATTATATACAAAAAAAAAAAGTCTGAATTCTGAGATTAAAGGGATAGTTCACCCAAAATTTAAATTTCACTCATTATCTACTCACCCTCATGTCAACTAAGGGCTGGGAGAAGTTTCAGAGTCCTCCGTGGCTTCTCTGAGTTACAGGGGGTCTCGGCGTAGCAGTGCATGTTCATATAACGGTTGCAAATGGATACCAACTGTCTTCTTAACAAAAAGACACACCAAAAAACATCCAAAGACCTCCATGCTGCTCGTATGTAATGTCCGTCTTGTATTGAA
The DNA here is from genome assembly GCF_905171665.1 of Trachurus trachurus. Taxonomy (NCBI): domain Eukaryota; kingdom Metazoa; phylum Chordata; class Actinopteri; order Carangiformes; family Carangidae; genus Trachurus; species Trachurus trachurus. Next base: position 29,049,179 of record NC_139906.1, on the reverse strand, counting down.
GCCCCGAAATGCAATATTGTCCCGAAAAAAATTAAATAAGTCTATATTTCAAGCTTGTTTTGTAGCGGAAGCTTCTCAAAGCTCCTCTTCCCGGTTCGTCCAAATTTGACGAACCGGGAAGAGGAGCTTCCGCTACAAACAAGCTTGAAAAATAGACGTATTTAATTTTTTTGAAATTTCAATTTTGGGTGAACTATCCCTTTAAAGTCAGAACTCGCTCACTCATTTCGGTCCTTGTTAATAAAACATGTGGAAACATGCAGTTAAGGCATCTAATTGAAAATAGCATCGAAAAGGTGCAGGCTGAAGCCGAGGCTTATTTCACCTACCCTATTTAAAAATGACATTAATTGTCAGAAACAAAATAGATGAACTGAAATCTATGAATGAATTAACAAATCTAGGCCTGAGACAAATGAAAGTGAGAGAACAAAGAAAGAAGTGATCTAGTAAAGTAGTATGACTGACCATATTCACATACATAAATACACACATGCATAGAATACATGCATGCGGAGCAGACATGAAATCACGACTTGTCTAACTAAGAAGTTAAACTAAACAGTGTTGGTGGTTGACTTACTACTGGTAAATGTGGCAGTAAAACCACTAAGTGTCTCCGTATTAGGTGTCTGAACATATGATATCTGATATCTTTTATTTGGGGATGTGTGTTCAATTAATCCTTTGTGGTCGATATCTATCTCTCAGAGTTTTGAATGATCTCTCTCTCCCTCTCTCCCTGTGCAGCTCCTTTGTGACAGGAACGGCGTGCTGCGAGAACTTCTCCCCTCTTCGCATCTGGGATGTTGAACGGTAAGACAGGCGCTGCTCTGCGTTAATGTACAATGCAACACCTGGACATTGTTCACAGTGTGTACTTCTGCCAGTCTCCTCAGCTCCTTCCATTTGCTGCCCAAGTACTGACCTCATCCACAGGACAGGGCCACAGGTGGTTCATGGCCAAGTAGAACACAGAACTGACACTGGCTGCTTCCTCCTTTGGCCTCCAGCAGCCTCAGTTCTTAAAGGGATAGTTCACCCAAAATTGAAATTTCTCATTATCTACTCACCCTCATGTGGACTAAGGGCTGGGAGAAGTTTCAGAGTCCTCCGTGGCTTCTCTGAGTTACAGGGGGTCTCGGCGTAGCAGTGCATGTCCATATAACGGTTGCAAATGGATACTAACTGTCTTCGTAAAACAAAAAGACACACACCTTCCCAGAGGAGCTTCGAGAAGCTTCCGCTACAAGAAAAGCTTAAAAAATAGACTTATTTAATTTTTTTCCGGGACAATTTCGCATTTCGGGGCTTCAATACAAGACGGACATTACATACGAGGTATTTGGATGTTTTTTGGTGTGTCTTTTTGTTACGAAGACAGTTGGTATCCATTTGCAACCGTTATATGGACATGCACTGCTACGCCGAGACCCCAGAGAAGCCACGGAGGACTCTGAAACTTCCCTCAGCCCTTAGTCCACATGAGGGTGAGTAGATAATGAGTGAAATTTCAATTTTGGGTGAACTATCCCTTTAATGTCATGGATCTACTATCACGTTTTGAAACTTTCCTCTGGGACTCTGACATGACGGCTCCATGTCAGTTTGAGACTTTAACGTGGGGACGTGGAGCATTAACCTGCTGGATGCTGAACTGTGGCCATGACAGGATGGACATGGTCAGCAACAAACTGATTGACCCTGACAGTCTGACCAGTTGTCCCCACACATGTCAGTGTCCACTGCAGCCGATAAGGTGTCAGTCACTGAAGCTCCTGACCTGTCTCTGTAGGATTTAATCCCTATAGTTTTAGCAGTAGGTTCGTTACCTTTAATTGTCGGTGCAAGCTGTTTTTAGAACGGCGGAGCAGAGAGGCGAGCTGCTCAGAGCTACACTATGGAGGCTAAAGGAATTTCTCGGTTTCCCTCATCAAACTCATCAAATACACAATCCAACAACTCCAAAACGCTCTGGTGGACAAGTTGTGACCTGCACATTCACCACACTATGAGATAATAACACAACGTTACCAGACAGAGTTGTTTTAGAGGTAAATGCAGAGACTGCCTGATGAAAAACTGCCCCCAACGGGAACGGTCATTGGTTTTGCATGAATTTCCCTCTAAAACAACTCTGTCTGGTAACGTTGTGTTATTATCTCATAGCGTGGTGAATGTGCGAGTCACAACTTGTCCACCAGAGCGTTTTGGAGTTGTTGGATTGTGTATGTGATGAGTTTGATGAGGGAAACCAAGAAATCCCATAAGCCTCCGTAGCGTAGCTCTGAGCAGCTCGCAGCTCTGCTCTGCTGTTCTAAAAAAAGCTTGCATCGACAATTAAAGGGATAGTTCACCCTAGAATGATATTTCGCTCATTATCTACTCACCCTCATGTTGACTAAGGGCTGGAAGAATTTTCAGAGTCCACCGTCCCTTCTCTTAGTTACAGGGGGTCTCGGCGTAGCAGTGCATTTCAATGCAACGGTTGCAAAGGGACACCAGAGCTCTTCGTAAAAAAACACACACAAAAAAACATCCAAATACCTCCATGATGCTCGTATGTAATGTCCGTCTTGTGCTGAAGCCCCAAATTGCTAGCCTAGAAATCTAGACGCACCCTAGCGGCAGCAAATATATTTGCTCCGTAGGTGGGTCTAGAAACGAGCCATAGGAACTTTTTGAGTCTCAAACACCGATTGTGTTCACCAATCACAGCGCTCTATCTGTTTAGAGAGTCGTTGGGCGGGCTTAACGTGATGACGACATACATTTTAATTGGCTTGTCAGGCTAACGTCATCCTGCTCTTTGCTCTGATTGGTCGTAGCGCTAGCTAGCGCTACCCTATTGCGTGCAGAGGCAGTTTGAAAGACAGCCTTCATCCCGCCCCCTGGATTGAGCCGAGGTCTACCGGTCGTTTCCAGACTATACATTTTAGTGATATAGTCTGGCTCGTCAGGCTACCAAATTGCGTAATTGTTGCGTAAATCTTGCGTGATTTGCGCCGGCGTCAGTGCGGTTACTGCGAATCACGCGAGATTTGGACGGACCAGGAAGAGGAGCTTCGAGAAGCTTCCGCTACAAACAAGCTTAAAATATAGACTTATTTAATTTTTTTCGGGACAATTACGCAATTTGGGGCTTCAGCACAAGACGGACATTACATACGAGCATCATGGAGGTATTTGGATGTTTTTTTGTGTGTGTTTTTTTACGAAGAGCTCTGGTGTCCCTTTGCAACCGTTGCATTGAAATGCACTGCTACGCCGAGACCCCTGTAACTAAGAGAAGGGACGGTGGACTCTGATAATTCTTCCAGCCCTTAGGCCCAATCCCATTTCACCCCTTGGCCCTACCACTTACCCCTACCCCTCCGTTTTGCGCGTTCACGTGTAGGGGTAGGGGTGTCCCAATCCCCGTTAGGACAGAGGGGTAGGGGGAAGTGGTAGGGCTACATACCCCTCCAAACGGAGATTTTTCAGAGGCACACTCCAAACGGAGGGGTATGAAAAGTTTCCCAGAATGCATCTTGCGGCAGCCAGCAGCGGTGGCTGTAAAACGAAAAGCTGTTTTATTTCTCACTGTAGTGCTGCTATTACGTCACTTTATTAAGTTTTAATATTTTTTCTTGCGAGAAAGTAACTATTTAGGTCCCAAATGTGCGGTTAGTTTATCCAAATGACGGCGGGTTAGAAGTTTGCTCCGACGATTTTTCGGAGAAGTGAAGCTCCAGGAGGAGCGGCTCCTCACAGAGACAGCAGCCGGTCTGCAGCGCTGCTCCGCCGGCCAAATTACGTTCTCGTCCCGGTCCCGCCGGGAGAGAAGGCGGTCGTTAATTAACTTATCCGCGGGTTTTTAGAGGTTTACCACCAGCATGTTAAATTCTTTTCAGCATTTAAATGTTGGTCTCATTGATGAAATCTGACAATTGTGGCAGTAGCATTAGTTTATTTGGATGAAAAGTTATGCTTCATGTACCAGTCAGAGGAGCAGGCAGCGCTGCCTCTGGGCTCTGTGTACAGAAATCACCACATTTACATCAGTAAATAAATGTTTTACAATGAACCGATCAGTCTGCATTAAGTTTTATCTTATTTTATTAAGTTATATGGAACACGCTATTTGATTTCTGGCAAAAGCTCGCCGCATCAGCTTACGTAAAAGCCAGTGAGACTACGTGATGACGTATGTGATTGTTGAAGTGGTGTCCCAATTCGGAGGGGTTGACTTTCTACCCCTACCCCTTGTAGCTCCGTTTCAAGGGGCGAGGGGCAAGGGGTAGGGGAAGGGGTAGGGGTAAAAAAGAGAAATGGGATTGGGCCTTAGTCAACATGAGGGTGAGTAGATAATGAGCGAAATATCATTCTAGGGTGAACTATCCCTTTAACTCTTTGACTGCCAGCCATTCTCACAGCAGCTTCCTCCAGCTTGCCAGGCATTTTCCAGCTTTTTGACTGATTTCCGTAGACCCACCATATATTATGTACTGTTACTACATACACATTCAACCCATCAAAGGAAAGATGAGGGTCTCTACTTTCCAGCAAAAAAACCTGTTTGTTTCTATCTTGTTCCAGTCTTGTGAAATTGGCGGTTGAATATAGGTTACTTTAGCCCAAAATGCCATTCTGGCATCAAAATCTTGAGAAAAAGAGGTTTTTGTGTCGGCTGTCATTTTCAGGTGAACCAGTACAATTGGCTCCTTTATATTTTGCTTTAGTGACGCCTCAGCATCTGTACAGTTGTTCTCTTGTAAACAACAACTAAATCAACACTGACAAATGACTTTTGATGACAAAAAACAAAACATTTAGCTACTGACACACACTACTGCAGCCTTTTTTCTTTCTTTTCTTTGAGTTACAACTTTTTCTTTCCTTTTTTTTAGTGTATGTGCGTACGTGACGTGTCCGTGTGTGTGTGTGTGTGTGTGTGTGTGTGTGTGTGTGTGTGTGTGTGTGTGTGTGTGTGTGTGTGTGTGTGTGTGTGTGTGTGTGTGTGTGTGTGTGTGTGTGTGTGTGTGTGTGTGTGTGCGTGTGTGTATGTGTGTGTGTGTGTGTGTGTGTGCGCGTGTGCGCGGATCAGTTCGACAGGTTTTTGTAGCCAAAACACCGCACTTTAGATCAGATCCAGCTTCCTCTGGTCAGCAGGCAGCGGTCTCTCTCACTCTCTCTGTCTCACACACACATCTACACACACACAGCCTACAGCTCTGGCTGACGTGCCCCCTGAACCCACAGCCACAGACAGTACGCTGACGCTCACAACAGACACTCCCACCATCTTTAGCTCTCGTCTCGTTCGCCGGCGCCGTCCGCTCCGCTCCTCATCCACACTAGATCGCGGGATTTTCAAGCTGCTATCCGAGTGATTTCTCGCAAAATCTGGCGACTTTCCAAACGCCCTTGACGACTAACGACGAGCGATCAACGGGGTTGTTGTTACTAACGTTTGTGCTTTGTATCACGGAGCTGCACGGAGCTTCGACGAGCTGCCGAGCCGCCATGAGCCCCGCCGCCGCCCCCCCCGAAGCTCTCACCGGCGGCCAGAGTGTCACGGAGCGGCGCCGCTGCAGTCAGACACCTGCACCGCTCCGTGAGGGGGGAGAAACACGCTATATTTTTTATATCTCTCAATCCAAATGTGTTTTTCTGCACTTTATTTTGATGATACAAGTCTGATCTTCACAGAGGAGTAGGGCAAGACATTCAACATGGCGTTGCCATTAAAAAAACGCTAAGACGAGTTATCTCGTCTTTGGCAGACTACGCTTGGATTCGCTAAGACGAGATAACTCGTCTTTGGCAGTGAAAGAGTTAAAGGTAATGAACCTACTGCTATGACTATAGGGATATGGCAATGGGCCAATTTGCCAAAATGTTGAACTATCCTTTTAATAATTTAATAATTTTTAAGTGAAGTGATGAGTACAAAATTAATTAATTGTGAATTCAGATATATTAAAATAATCTGAGTGCAGAGAGGAGTTGAAACCGGCTGGATGGTAATCCTGTGTAATCTAGTCTTGGTTTGACCCAGTCTTGTTTATAAGTGATTCTCAGCCAGATCTCACATTTTACCAGGTGTTACCATGGTGATTATGTGCTATGGGTCAGTGAGTGATGGTGGGATGTCCTGTAGCTTGGTAAGAGGTGAGGGGACCACATATTTCAGTGATAGCATCCACCCTTGCCATAGCATCACAAAGAATGATACCTGTCACCTAGCAACTTCAACATCACAAATAGTTGATGTTTCAAAGTTTCAACAAGCTCTTCGGTGGGTCTTTTTCTCTTTCTCTCTTTGGATACTTTTTATTTAGCTAGTATTTTCAGTTTAAGGAAAAACAAGCTGTCAAGTAGGATTAAAAGGAAAAATACAGACAAGAATTTAGGGGGCTCCTCTCTGTCGATAAAATTATGATATATAATGTCCAGTGTCTTTAATTGTTAATATGTAGCATCCTCTATTGTTTTGATATAGGCAGGCAGACCATTTCTCCCATTTCCTTGGAAAAGTTGCTCCTCTAGAGCTCAGAGAGAGAGAGTCATCTTTTCCATTGAACACATTTCCTTCACCATCCATTGATCAAGGCTTGGAGACTTAGGCCCCGTTTACACGACAACACTCGTGGGTGAAAACGACAAAATATTTGATCGGATGTGCCTTTCGTTTAGACGGTGACAGCGTTTTGGGGGCTTGAAAACGCCAAAAAGTGAAACCACACTCCAGAGTGGAAATCTTAAAAACACTCCACCGTCTAAAAGGTAAAAACGCAAAAGTCTGCTCCAATCTGCTTACGCGTTTACATCACAGGCATGCGCCAGTACAGGAAAATAACAACAAACATGTCGGATTCCACAAACTTTTGCGTCATCGTATGCTTTCCCCCAAAAAAATGCTCGTCTGAACACGGAATAAAACGTGAGAACGTATCGCCTTTTTTTGTGTGTTTTCTGTTCAGATCGTTTAAAGGGACATTGTGTAACTTGTCCTGTTATCTATTCACAAAAATCGATTATTTGGTTCAAAAGTCTGTTTTTCATTAATCAGTAATCCCCCCCATCAACAAAGTGAAGTGTTCCTTTCAGCTCTGAATGAGCCGTTCATATCATTCATATCTCCATGGAGCGGGTAAGCTCGGTGCTGCTGCCATGTGGTGTCTCCATGTTTTTACGTTCAGTGGCAGCGTGACGGTAGGAAACCACGGAAACTCAGCGGAGACACCGGAGCTGTCGGCTCAGGTGGAGGTGGCGTCTGTGAAAAGTCACCGCGGTAACGCAGTGAGGAGGAATGGAGCGTTACACTGATGCTGCATTCACCTGCAGTCGGGCAGACGGCCGTCGCTAACAAACCAGATGTCATTTTAGTCACAGAAGTCCAGAGAAAGACGGTAAAACGTGGGTCAGGTAAACAATACCACATCGCCATGACAACATATTGTCATGTGTATTGTTTTGCCTCGTGTTGACAGACCACTTGTTTACATAGAGGCTTGTTTATGCCGTTACCTGCAGCGGCTGTCGTCCGTCTGCCATCTAACCGATTTCACGTGAATGTAGCATGAAAAATACGACTGAGTTGCTTGCGATATACAACCGCAACACTAGATGGGAGTAATTCCTACACAATGTACCTTTAAACGTAGCCTCAGTTTTATACCGGTGGTTCTTGGGACAGGACAGGGTCGTTCCACCTGTTGATGCTGGTTGTTCTGGTTTTCTCCTCCGTGAGGCCGAAACTCTCTGTGTGCAGCATTTGTCGTTCAGACTGAAGCTTTGCACCATCGACCGCCAAACCGTAGTCTTCATGCATTCGTGTCTTATGTTGCATAACTCCTAACCGGCCCTGATGAGAGAAGACCCTCCCTTGTTGTTGGTCACTCAGTCATTACAACATCTACATTTTAGCACACAGCCACTGTGGGTTCAGAGGTTCTCAGTCACAGTAATCGGATTAGCACTGTGCTGACTGGACATGGATGTACAGGGTGAGTGGTGATTTGTGTTGAGATGATGCATGAGCTGACCTGGAGTCAGACAGAATTTCGAGCAAGGCCTCATGATGTCAGAAAACCCTCTCGGGTGCATGCACATTCATATATTCTAAATACTGTGCCCCGGTTGTATTGGGTGCAGTGCATTATGGGTTAAACTCTCTGTGGTTATCAGTTATGGAAAAGCTCCACTGGCAAACAGTGTCCTCTTGTAAACCTAATTTACTAGATTAATGTTCCCACATGGCTTTTGTTCTGCATCAGTGCATGAAGACAGCAACAGTGTGGCCCTTTATCTGTCCAAAAAGCAAATGAAGCACACAACACAGCAGCCCTGAGCGGGGAGCACTTCCAAATGAAGGGGGGCCTCCCAAAATTCCTGTCTTTGAAAGGCGAGGCTTAAACCTGATACATCTTTGACAGGGCTGCTGTAATTCCCAGCTTTACCTGAGCCAATTAAAACAGGCCGACACGACGCAACACAAAGCTGCTTCCTGCTTCCAAATGGCCTGGAAATCTGAGGAGGAGGAGGTTGGGGGGGGGGCGACAGGAGAGACACAGGCAGAGAGAGAGGGACGGGATGAGTGGACACGTTACTCTACAGGTTGCAGGTGTGGAGGGGAAATTGACATGGTTACCCACATAATGCATGTGTCCTCTAAAGCCCCAGTGATTTCATTTTCTCTCAGGGCAGATGTGGTAAAACTTCCCTCCCCAGTATAGAGATGTTGCATGTTGGCACCTCAGCAAATACCTGAAGATCATAACACAGTTTGACAAACTGCTCTTTTATATATTTATGTTTTTTAATAGAATACAAAACACAACTTTCCTCTGGGACTCTGACATGACGGCTCCATGTCAGTTTGAGACTTTAGCGTGGGGACGTGGAGCATTAACCTGCTGGAGCTAGACATTATAAGATGGTGAACTGTGGCCATGACAGGATGGACATGGTCAGCAACAAACTGATTGACCCTGACAGTCTGACCAGTTGTCCCCACACATGTCAGTGTCCACTGCAGCCTATAACGTGTCTGTTTTTGGTGACAGTCACTGAAGCTCCTGACCTGCCTCTGTAGGATTTAATCCCTATAGTCATAGCAGTAGGTTCGTTACCTTTAATTGTCGGTGCAAGCTGTTTTTAGAACGGCGAAGCAGAGCCACAAGCTGCTCAGAGCTACACTATGGAGGCTAAAGGATTTTCTTGGTTTCCCTCATCAAACTCATCAAATACACAATCCAACAACTCCACAACGCTCTGGTGGACAAGTTGTGACCTGCACATTCACCACGCTATGAGATAATAACACAACGTTACGTGACTGAGTTGTTTTAGAGGTAAATACAGAGACTGCTTGATGAAAAACTGCCCCCAACGGGAACAGTCAGTGGTTTTGCATGAATTTACCTCTAAAACAACTCTGTCTCGTAACGTTGTGTTATTATCTCATAGCGTGGTGAATGTGCAGGTCACAACTTGTCCACCAGAGCGTTTTGGAGTTGTTGGATTGTGTATTTGATAGGTGTGTTTATCAGATCAGGAGGGATGCTGCCATTACAAACTAGAATAGGTTCTAGACTGTGACTTCAGCTGCTGTAGGAACCACTGCAACTTCAGTTTTAAAACATGTTTAGTTGTAGTTAGCCATAAACTGTCAGCTGTGGTCTCTGCAAGCAAGGGTCATTAACACCCCACAAGTATGACATGACATGACTGGTCCAACCTCACAGACTGAGGGTGAAGGGTTTTGCCCTTATCGTCAGGTCGATAAATACAGGCACCTTCAGAGAGTCACACACACACACACACACACACAGTCCCTGCTGTGATTTCCCATCTGATAAGCAGCTGACAGCAGCATACCAGGCTGAGCGTGGCTGTAGGCAGCTGGGTGCAGGGTGAGGATGATCAGGGTGCATTGTTAGTGTTTACTGTTACTGTAGCATTTGGACCTGTGTGGGTGGGTGGGTGTGTGTATGTGTGTGTGTGTGTGTGTACAACCAGTTACCACAACCTGCACAGTGCTGTCCATCCAGACAGTGTTCCTCCTCCATCCTCCATCTTTACCACTATAGGAGGAAGTGAGAGGTTTTCCAATGCGCAGCACCTGGTGAGATAAAGTCGACTTTTATCATTTAATGGCACACACTGACAGGTAAAAGTACCTGGACCTGAACTGAAATGAACGATCCTCCTGTAATTTGCAGTTATCTGCCCCACTAAACAAAGTACATAGACATCCAAACCTCCTGACCCTGTGACCGCTCATGATGAGCCTCTGGGTTCCAGGGATCTATCTGCGCCTCCATCACAGTTTTGCAGTGTTTTTTTTTAAAGACTGCAGAACACAGTTGGTTCTGTGGTTCTTTTGAGCGGTGTTATGTCATTAAACCAGGGTCTCCTCGTCTCCTCTGCAACATAACAGATTTACATCTGCTAATTGTCAGGATGATTGAATCCACCACATCAGCTGTCGTTATTCTTAAATCAAAGGTGATAAGGTCTGGTGAACATACTGACAGAAAGACAAACCTTTTATGCAGCTGTGTCTTTGAATGTCTCGTGACTGCTACTAATCAGTTCAAGTCACTTAAACAATGTATGCTGTCAAATTCTGTGAAAAACAACCTAATGCTAATGATATAAATGTTTTTGACAGTTGAAGCTTTTGCAGAGTTACTGTAGGCTAAATGTTATAATTGTATAAACGTTATCATTTCATAGAAAATAATTATATTATAATTACTAGCCCAGGAACCTATACATTACCATTGCTAATTAACTCCACTTCTCTCACCCACACTTAAAGCAGAAGTAAGCGATCCGGTGGTTTTGGCTAACTTCCTGTCAGCAGATGGAGTTAGCAGTCCCCGCCCTCGTCCCTACGTCACCACATTCACGCGCATCCCTTGGCTGCACACACAGAGAGGACCGCCCCTTTATGCCGTTCTCTCTCCTCATTGGATAAAGGTTGTAGGATACAAGGAAAGTTTTCTCCTCGGCTTACAGCAGAGCAGAGTGACTGACAGACCCGTGTTTCAAACCAAACACTCTAAGTGATTGCTGTCGGAAGATAGAACTATTTAAGACTTATATTAACACAAATATTCCGCCTACTTCTTCTTTAAAGGTGTTGAGAAATGGCCGTGGTCCTGTTCGTTGCGCCTCCTTCTACGAGTTTCCACAAGTTTACCCGAGTAAGGAAAACAAATTTGATTCCGGGATATTCAATGTTTTAGGCGAGACCGAGCTCCGTGTGTGTGTGTGTGTGTCTCCAACGTTTGATTGACGGATGACAGATCCAATAGCATTGGCTGATGAATCATGAGCAACATGACGCATAATTCGTACACCTGCATTATCCAATGTGAAAAAAAACTACCACACTTTCACCTCGGATTTACTCTAAAATAAAATTTTGCACAAAGTTTGGGCTACATCGTCTGATAGATGAGTTATTACACTAATGTTAAGACTCACAGTGGGCTCAAATTCAGTTTTCTTTTCTGAATACCTTTAAGCCGTTCTGGGATACACAGTGACGACCCGCCCAGCCTGACCTCCGCTGTCCTTTCCACTCCTTTCACCCACATTTGAGTACCTGACCCGTCCTAAGATACAGTGTCGGCCCTGCACAGTCCTAGAGCGCCAATGTCACTTAATGCTCCAGCCCAGTCTTAGTTTAGTTTAGTTTATTTGTTTCATTCATTGAAAAAAAGAAAATAAAACAGTTCAATACGAAAAATTTAAGCCGCAAGCGGCGATGATCGGGCCCTCGCTCCCTTGTCCCCCAAATCTGGTAGGTGTAAAAAAAAAAAATGCAATGTTTCATTCATCCAACAGGGGGCATTAACCAGATGTGGCCAAATGTGGGCTGGTTCATTCAGGGGTGGACCGTCATCTCACATGTGAATTTTCAAGGAAATCGGACAATGTCGATGTAAATTACAGCACTTCCTGTTGAGGGCGGGACTGTTATTATGTACATACAATTTGAAGCAGTTTGGATGAAGTATGTGGGAGAGAGAGCTGCTTGAATATGCATGGTCATGGTTCCAATATGGCGGCGTGTAGCGCCCACCTTTGACCTGCAGACCTGCAGAGAACAACATCTGGTCAGCATGGTCTGTGGATGATCTGTAAACAATTTGAAGTCGATTGGATAAAATCCTTAGGAGGGGGTGGAGTAACTAGTAACGTAACTAATAATTTTTTTTAATCAAATCAAAACAAAACAGTAATGTGATTACTTTTTAAAAGGAGTTATCAGTCATTTATTTGCTGATTTATTTAATTACTTTTCCAGAGTAACTTGCCCAACACTGCTCACGGGTGCTGGATAAAACCACATGAACTTCACATGTGAAAAATTTTACACATGGGAAACATGTTGTTGTTTTGGCCCAATTTTATGTGAATTGCATGTGAACCCATTTTCCACATGTGGTAACTGGACCACATGTGATCACATGTGGTAACATGTCTTATCATGTAGAGCACATGTGTAAAACATGTTACCACGTGTGGAAAATGGGTTCACATGGGAATTCACATGTGATTCATACTGTATACAATTGGGCCAAAACCACATGTTTCCCATGTGCAAATAACATGATTCACATTTTTCACATGTGAATCACATGTGTAGTTCATGTGTTTTTTTCTGTAAGGCATGGGTTGAGCAGGAGTCTGTGTGAGTCAGTCCACTTGTTCCAAATTAAAGTAAAACGTTAGAGCGCTGTGTGGAGCAGTGGGTTGAGCAGGCGCCCCCATATGCAGAGAATTTCCGCGGCTTAAAAGAGGTTTTACCTGAAAAAAATACACAGTTCCATTGTTCGCTATAATATAATTTTTTCCAGCCCTTCAAAGTGCAGGAAAAATGCAGTTTTTATTTGGAGCTAACCAACTGCTGATCGGCGGGCGCTAACCCTGGGCGGAGGGATACGTGAGTTGGTTAGGTCCAAATAAAATCTGTGTTTTTCCTGCACTTTGAAGGGCTGGAAAAAATTATATTATAGCGAACGATGGAACTGTGTATTTTTTTTTCAGGTAAAACCTCTTTCAGGCCGCGGAAATTCTTTTCTTTGGGTCTGTTCACAACACTGTATGTGTCTCTGGGCAGGGCTATGGGCTGGCGTTGCTAACAGGAGGAGTGCAGAGAGTCTTCTACTGCAATTAAAGTACTTGGGGGCTATTTGTAGATGATACAACCCCACTTTAAAAAAATGCTACTATCCCTTTAAGGTCTCAGGTGTGAGGTGTCATAACTTGCATGTAGGCACCACCCCCTGCCCCCAGTTCCAGTAACACACACTGCATACGCTGCGTACACTGCTTAAAAACACACGCGCACGCATTGTCCGCCCCCACTCGCCAGCATCATCTTCACACCCCCGTGCATTAGCACCACCGCACCTCCCTTTGATTCCAGACCCATCTGAGCCAAAACATCATCATCATCAACAACAAGACACTGTTACACCTGCAGCGCCAAACAACAGGTAGATCACAGGGAGGAGACCGCAGGCTTCCAGGAAGGCTTCCAGCACTCACTTCCTGTCTGTGGAAAATAGTGGTGCCACTGTCACACAGGGTTTTCAGCTGGAGGGAGGGACAGAGATCACTGTTCTCTCATCACCCTTCATCTCAAGAGATCAGATCAAAGGAGAGAAGATGTTTTTTTTTGTCATGTTTCACACTAGGTGTTTATCAGATCAGGAGGGATGCTGTGATTACAAACTAGAATAGGTTTTAGACTGTGACTTCAGCTGCTGTAGGAACCACTGCAACTTCAGTTTAGTTTTAGTTAGCCATAAACTGTCAGCTGTGGTCTGCTTTAAGTGCTCTCTGCAAGCATTAAGGGTCATTAACACCCCACAAGTATGACATGACCTGACAGGAACACGTGTCTTCATGGTAGTTGGAATGATGCCGCTCAGAAAAACTGCCACATGTAAAAATAATCAGCATAATAAGTTTGATGAGGGAAACCAAGAAATCCCATGAGCCTCTGTAGCGTAGCTCTGAGCAGCTCACGGCTCTGCTCCGCCGTTCTAAAAATAGCTTGCACCGACAATTAAAGGTAATGAACTTACAGTACACCTAAAACTATAGGGATTATGGCAATGGGCCAATTTGCCAAAATGTTGAACTATCCCTTTAAAGAAATAATAATCATGCATTTATAGAGCACTTTTTATATAAGAGATATAGCTCAAGGTGTTTTACAATAAATAACACATTGAAATTAAATTAGGATGGAAAATGAAAACAGACAGAAGAGTAAAATGTGAGAAAACTGATTAAAAGTCAAGTTATAGAGGGTATGCGTTTACGTCACGTTGCCCTCGCAACGCCCAGTTCGATTGGACTGAGTGGCAAAACAAGCGTCCCTCAACATGCTGGCGGATAGCGGTGGACTCATAAACTGGATAAAATATCTTATATCAAAACAAATTGATGTAAAAAGGAATCGACAACCAGCTCCCCAAAACCGTCTGCTGCACGGACACTTCCTGTAACACACAGTGTGACCGCGGTACCTGCAGAGTGACTGACAGGCTGCTGTTATTGTGCAGAAGGACGAGATTACAGCTGTTACTGTCGTCCTGACAGTGACTCCCGACACTAAAACACGAGCTGCTTTTATTCTGAAAAACTCTGACCAGTCAAACTGTGTTAGAGGACCAATTTATCTGTCTAAACATCAGAACTACGACACCTGAAACTGTAAACACAGCTGATCGATCGAAAACAATGACCGCTCCAGTGAATTTACTTTCCGCCATTGAGAACAGGTTCTTGAATGTAACTCGGTCAAAGTCAGACGTATCCTCAAGATTTTTAGCAGCTCTGTTAGGTCATGCATGATTTACATGCTGGCAAAGCTTGACATGTCAGACGTGTATGGGCTCGGAAAAAATCGCTTCGTTACTTGCTCGTTTTTAAACTTTGGCGGCTCTGCCACTCGTCTTTTTGCCACTCAGTGTGGACGTTCCACAGCGACTTCCGAGTACCGTGACGTCATGTGCATACCCTCTATATAAATTGGTTTCTTATTAGAATACTGAATGAAAGGAGGGGGGGGGAGGGGGGGCACTGCCTATTGTCTTAATCTGCCATGTAGGCCAGTCTCATCCCATTAGAGCTTTAACAACATCCACTCTAATAGATAGTGGGAGCCACCAGGGAAACTTCTCTCTTTTAGTTTGACGTCCAGCAGCACTGAATTAAATGGAGTCTTTCAGTTCAATGTTTTAAAAGAGCAGTGTGCAACAATCAGATCTATTTCAAATAAAGACAAGAATACGTTTTTCAGGAGCTGATTAAATTTTATTTCCTTAATGATAATTTTTTTTTTTTTTTTTTTTTAAAGCTGTCATATATTGGTGAAGACAAAGAACAGCACTATGACAAACAGACAGGCTCATTATTCTTTAAAAGATATACGAAATTGACAATGTCACTTCTAACAGCACCGTCACCACCATGGAAGTAATGAGACACATTTCTACAAAATGAACACACACACTCATATAAATAACAAACTCCAGTAACATCAATATAAAAATACACAATGATACTTCAGACAGCTCATGCACATGATCACCAGGGCAATAATGGACCAAAAGTACACTGTAAAAACCAACAGTGTCACCTCTTTTTTTTTTTTTTTCTTTGGGATTCCCTTTCATGTGCGTCTGCTTGTTAACTGCATTCTTTGTGTATTGTGTTGTTCTTGGTATATTAATAAAACATCTGAATCTGGGAAAAAAAAGTAGAAAGAAAAATAAAGCTTCTCTCCATGTGTTTGAAGCAAACTGCTCCAAGTGTCCCTCAAACTAAATTCCCACATCCTCAAAAATCAGCCAATACAAATATATCAACTATGACAACTATATTAAACGATTTTTATTTAATTTAAGAAATCATAATCTCAACATTGGTCTCTATAAAATCGCATCAATTAATTTTCCTTCATCAGTAGAATCATTTCTTTTCCCCTCGACACCAACAGATGAACTGCAGGTTAAAACCTCACACCTAAAAGAGATGGGAGGGGGGCGGGTGAGGGGGAGGGAGGCAGCTCCCATTGAACTCTGGGGGGGGGGGTGATTTTAATTTCACTTAACACTTTCTCTTCTTCCATCCGTTGTGATTAATTCTGTCTTCTTTTTTCTCTCCTCTCCCCCCTCTCGGTGGCACAAAGGCGTCTTATGATCAGCCATATAGAGTTGGATCCCACACAAGTGGCGCCATCGGAGCAGCACCCCAACTTTTCACACTGTCTCCGCTCATGGCTAAACACAGAGGGGAGGGAGAAGGAGAAAAAAAATAAAAAAGCATCAAAGAGTAAAAGGAGCCTGACCATCACTCCCAACTCCCAAGATTCCCCTCTGTTCCTTCAGAAAGGGAGCCCTCCTTTTTTTTTTTTTTTTACAATCAAATAGCCAGGCGAGGATTCCTGACATTCCTGACACTGAAAGGAGCGGGGTTAAATGTCTGCATTGGGCTGGACTCTCTGTTATACAAATTGCAGCTGTATTGTCTTTGCAGCGAGCGCGTGTATGTGACATTTTGAAGGTGGTCATTGTTGATGGGTCCCAGCAGTCCGTTTCCCCCCCACCCACCCTCCTCCTCCTCTTTCTGGCTGTGTCTGCCAGGAAAGGCTGACATTCCTGCTGCGGTGAGCTCGGGGAGGTGCGGGGTGAGGAGGGGGTGAGGCGGGTGGATGTGCAGCAGGTTGCGTGGCTCCCCTCTGTTTGTTTTAGCCAGTAAAAACCTCCGCGGGGTTCCTTTTCTCTACCTGTCTGATGGCTTTTGACGAGAGGGCCCGTTTCCCAGTGCGTCCCCAGGCTCCTGTTTAGAGCTTAGACTTAACTTTACAAGAGCCTCCAACCACTTCTGTCACAAAACACACACACACACTGCTTTTCTTTAGCTGTCCCCACACTAAAGGATAATGCCCTTAGCTTCTTCTATTTTTTTTTTCAACATTGTCAATTCATTAATGATTCCTTTCACAATTTGTGTGTGTGTGTGGCCCCTAAAGCCAACCTGACTCCTGCAGTGAGACCAGACAGGCTTAAACCAGGACTTAGACCCTGTGTGTCACACAGCCAGTGGCCCCCCTCATAACAATCACTAAGTCTGTGCCCCCCCCAGGACCACCAGTCTACCCATCTCACAAAGTAGCTGCCACGCTGCGGCTCGGATCGCTTCGTACTCAAACTGAAAAATGATTTCTCTCAAAAACCAACGATTTCCCTTTGAGTATCTGTCGTTTTAATCAAAGGTTTTATTAGGGGTCAGTGTCGTAAGGGTCGAGGTCAGCACCTGCTTTTGTAGTTCGGTTATTTCTGTTATGGTTGAATTAATTAAAGGTACATTGTGTAGGAATTATTCGGTTGTATATCACAAGCAACTCAATGGTATTTTTCATGCTGCATTCACGTGAAATTGGGCAGACGGCAGACAGCCGCTGCACGTAACGGCATAAACAAGCCTCTATGTAAACAAGTGGTCCGTCAGCACGAGGCAAAACAATACACGTGACAATATGTTGTCATGGCGATGTGGTATTGTTTACCTGACCCACGTTTTACCGGCTTTCTCTCCACTTCTGTGACTAAAATGACATCTGGTTTGTTACCGACGGCCGTCTGCCCGACTGCAGGTGAATGCAGCATCAGTGTAACGCTCCATTCCTCCTCACTGCGTTACCGCGGTGACTTTTCACAGACGCCACCTCCACCTGAGCCGACAGCTCCGGTGTCTCCGCTGAGTTTCCGTGGTTTCCTACCGTCACGCTGCCACTGAACGTAAAAACATGGCGACACCACATGGCAGCAGCACCGAGCTTACCCGCTCCATGGAGATATGAATGATATGAACGGCTCATTCAGAGCTGAAAGGAACACTTCACTTTGTTGATGGGGGGGGATTACTGATTAATGAAAAACATACTTTTGAACGAAATAATTGATTTTAGTGAATAGATAACAGGAGAAGTTACACAATGTCCCTTTAATATGGTTCAATACAGCACAAAACAAGATCAAGTGCAACACCACTAAAATGTTAAAGGATTCAGTGTTGTGCCATCTTACAATGTTAATGTTGCTTTATATTGAAGTGTAGAGTGAGTATTCACTCTTATGTATAATTAAAAACAAACCTCAAAAGTCGCTGCAACACATTTGATCCCACTTGAAGTTAAAAGTGCATGAATCAGGTTATATAAGAACCTGTGAAGCACAGCGTCCTCATGTCTGTCTGGGTCGTGACTCGTCTCTGATGCAGCATGGAACAAGAAAGAAACCATCAAGACGGGCGAGGGTTGGGAGGGTGAGCATCAGGGTGGGAGGAAAAATTCGGTACAGCATAGTATCACAATATTTTTGCATGGCAATATTGTATCGATATAGAATAGAATAGAATAGAATAGAATAGAATAGAATAGAAAATACTTAATTAATCCCTAGGAGGGAAATTCAGATCGTCCAGCAGCTTACATAAGAATGATATGGTAAATGATATAAATTGATATTAAAAGTAAATGTGTTTAAGCTAATACTGATGCCAAGTATCAATCTGAACAGATCTGACAAGACATTTGGAGACATCATTTAGAGTTGAAAAAAAGCAAATATACAGAAATATATTGCAGCATATTGCTGATTGATACTTTTAATATGGCAATAATATCATATTGAGCCACAGGTTTGGTGATAATATCGTATCACACGGCCTCTGGCGATTACCAGCCCTCGTGTTGAGTAGGGACAGAAGGTGACCTGGGGTTCTGACTGGCACGATGAACAGTTTCAACAAATTTGCTTTGAAAACCAGAGACCTTTCTGTCCTGGCGAACCGATGTCTCATTGGCTGATCAGACAGTGAGAAGGACACTGCATGAAGTCAACCTCTATGGATGTGTACAACAACAACAAACCTTCAACATTAGGCTTTAAAAAGAGGTTATAAGCTCCTTGTATATGTGAAGAACTAATTGACGAAATTCTCATTCGACTTTAGTGAAAAACAAATAGAACTGTGTTGCAGTGTTTCTCAATGACTTGATGCAGTTAAAGCTGTAAATGGACAGGAATTATAATTATTGTAATATTTTAGTGATAATAGCCAGAGGTGGTGGATTTAGGTTTGTTATAAACCGTATTTTAATTCTTCTAATATTTAGTTTGTCTGTTCTTCATCAGGCTGGTATCTGACTTCATTTATAAGTCACATGACCAACCCATTGAAGTCTAGGAACTAGGGCTGGCAATTGATTTAAATAAATTAGAAATGAATCGCACAATTTTCTGTAATTAATCACACTAACCACATATTGGTCATTTAAACGATTACGTACTAACATATAATAATATTAAAACCTAATAAGGTGAAAAATAACAGCGCTACAACGGGTTACGGTTACGGGTCAGCCGCCACCGGAAGTAAACAAAATGGCGTTAATTTTTTTTAGTATGCTAAATGTTTAAAATGAATTGCCAAAATGAACGTGTTAACTTTGACAGCACTAGGAACATAACACAGTCAGCTACAACAAAGCCTGACAGGTAAAGAAGAAGAGACAGGAGCAGTCTGGTAACCATGGTGACCATCTGAGATGTATAATACCTCACTGTGCTCAAACACACTGTAAATGCAGTAGGTCAGAGTTGAGACATGAAGCCGGTCTTTAAACTGTGAGGAAAGTTTCCAAACAGTTTGGTTGCAGAGTGTAGACACGCCCCCCTCACTAGAGAGGCAGTCCAGGTCCTCACCCAGGTGATAGTCACCTCCCACCTGGACCTGCAGCTGCTCCACCATGGTAGAAGCAGCAGCCTACAGTGCACATTTTCACTTGAAATTAATTTAAAAATCTGATAGTGGAACAAGTTTTTCTTTCTTATTACAAGCACAAAAAACTTGCTTTCACTGGCAGATTACTTATTTCAAGTGAAATTTTGATTGAAACAAGAGAAAATTATCTAAAAACAGGTTAATTTTTAGTTGATGAGTCTTAATTTAGGTGGAAAGAGATTAGTTTTGACTAGAAATTAGACATTTTTTACAAGAAATAAGACAAATATTATTTTTACAAGAAATAAGGCAAATATTATTTTTGCAGTGCTCTATGGCTCTGCTATTAGAATTACATTTTAATATTCCTTTATTGGTTGTTGTGGAGCAGGATAATGGCGTTGCAGATCCTCCCCTGCTCAGCTGTACCACCTGGGTGATGTCTTTTGTAGGGGGACTTTCTGTCCCATGAGTCCCTTTCTTGTCTATTAATAGTGACCTTTAAACCTCACACTTTCCCAAATGTTAGCTCAGCCTCAGCAGCACATCATGGTAGTAAACCTGCCACAGAAATGCTCCGGCACATCTTGGTATGGTATGGTTCTGTCCAGGTGTATGATTCTATATTCTGTGCCTATGGATGCAGTACACTCTGAAATAAGTATAGATTAATTAGTCTGTTTGACTGATAAAAAAAAAACCAGAAAGTGCAACGGTTTGACCAGCAAAAAGCCAAACCATCCCAGCTGTGTAAACCTCAGGAAAAAATGTAAAACTGCTTTTGTACCAGGTTGTAAAGATGTTCTATGGGGATTATGGACATCACGGTTACTTGATTTCACGATTAACCACAGTATTAAACACCACGGTTAATTAATCATAAAGATTCCTCACTACCGTCACTTTACAAAAAAGATTATGCCGGAACCACAACTCCCACAGAACGAAAACAAAGTTACACAACAACCGTTACCGCTGGTGTAACTTTGTTTTTGTTCCGTGCGAGTTGCAGAACAGAGGCGTGAGTGGTAAAGTGTGGCACACGAAGACTTATTCAGTCCAAACAAACGTATTAAGTCGATGACAGCCTGTAAAACATGCTGCAAAAAATATTTTAAATGAGTAATGTAATTATATTCTGACTATATTTGATTTTACACATTCATGGAGCTGTGAAATTAATTAATGCATAGTAATCATGATAATCGTAATACAGTGATTATTTCTCTGTAAATAACCAAGATAATCTATAATTGCAACATCCCTGATGGGGATCGACTCACTTGTGGAGTTAGACTCTAGTGGTCGTTAGAGGAACTGCGGTTTTTGACACTTTACTGGTGGATGCAATTTTTCAGCCCAGAGATGAAGAGCAGTTTATACAGTTTACACACTTCTACACTGTTCATCTCTTAAATGATTCAACGATTTGGTGACAACAATGTAGAAAAACACCTGACTCACCCTGAATAAAAAAGAATTAGACTGAGTATGAACACAAAAACACGTCACTTGAGACAATAAGACGTTTAGTTTTCAATACAAATGAACCTTTACTGTTATCTTTTATTTTATTATTCATGTTTGAGCGTAATATTTCTACAATAACAACTATGGCTAATGCCCTGCCTATGATATGATCCACATGCAGTCGTCATTAGTGTATTTTCACTGAATCGGCCTTAACGACTGTAACACTAAGTGACAACCTGTGATTTTTACAGCCTATGGTCTGTGACGTTGCGTTCCCATGGTTATGACGCATTCAGTCAGTTATGTTTCAGAGCCTCTCTCCCCTGTGACAGCTCTCAGTCAGGATCCTCTGGGGCCAGACTCAGGTATTTAAAGGGATAGTTCACCCAAAATTCAAATTTCACTCATTATCTACTCACCCTCATGTTGACTAAGAGCTGTGAGAATGTTCAGAGTCCTCCGTGCCTTCTCTGAGTTACGGAGAGATTTGCACTGACACAGGAAGAGCAGTGAACCGAGACACTGGGAGCTACTGCTACAAACAAGCTTAAAATATAGACTTGTTTAATTTTTTTCGGAACAATTTCTCATGTTGGGGCTTCAATACAAGAGGGACATTACAGACGAGCAGTATGGAGGTATTTGGATGTTTTTTGGTGTGTCTTTTTCGACGAAGAAAGTTGGTATCCAATGACAACCATTATATGGACAAATACTGCTGCGCGGACCCCCCCCCCCCCCCCAACTCAGAGAAGGAACGGAGGACTCTGAAAATTCTCACAGCTCTTAGTTGACATGAGGGTGAGTAATGAGTGAAATTTGAATTTTGGGTGAACTATCCCTTTAACATCAGGGACCTGGACGAGTGCGGGGGGGAATGGGATGGTCAGATCAGAACGTTGCGCCGCGGCCCCGCTACGCTAACAGATACAGTCATTTTGACAGATTATACGCTTCCACCTCCATCCTGTAATCACATGCCGCCCATAAAAGTCGGTGACCTACCAATTTGAGAATCCCTGCTGTTTTGCACTGTGCACCAGCTCATCGCATGGTGCTATTACTGCTTTAAGATCCCCGCGCAGATGTCAGCTCCATTTTATGGAAGGCCAGCTTTTATTTTCCTCTCACATTTGAGTGTTTGTTACCTTTTTTTTTTTTAAAGAAAAGAAAAAGAAAGAAAAACATGGAGTTAGATTGTAATCATGTTGTTTGAAGGATTTCAGGGGCTGGGGTTATGAATTGATGATCTCTTTTCAGTTGGAGTGCTAGTGCTGTGATGGAGACATCATTATTTAGTTATGAATGAACAGCCTCGCATCCCTTTGGCTTGAATGAGTTTCTTTTTGTGTGGCATGTGCTAAGCTGCTTGGTTTTAGTGGTAAGGGGAAAATGAGGGGTCACTACCCCACACAGACACAAACTCAGCCTCATCACAGACTCCCCATTGGCCCGGGCTTAGTCATGAGATCCTGGCAATGAGAGAGCTCTCACCCAATAAGGCGCCCTGTGGGGAAAGCCCTGGTCCAATAAGAAGGACCCCTGGGGTAAGGCTGGGGGATTACCAGCCCCGAGTCTACGGATTGAGCTCCAGGGCGAGGGAGGGGGCACGAGTCGAAGCGCAGGGCTGCTCTGTCGCCAAGGCCAGCCGACTCCTTTAAATGGTTGCTACGGGGCAGGTATCAAACGTGCGAGAGTCGCACAGAGTCACGGTCATGGAGGGAATTAAATGGCAACAAAGAGACAGTTATTCTGCAATAATCCGCCCTGCTGAGTGCAAGTTATTCTCCAATAATCAAGAGGCGAGGAGCAAGCGGCACAGAGCTGTGATCACAAGAGCATGGTGTGCACTCACTTTCACACACACACACACACACACACACACACACACACACACACACACACACACACACACACACACACACACACACACACACACACACACACACACACACACACACACACACCACATCATTCCAGACAAACTTTATTTATCACTTGTACATACACAGTTTACGTGTTCCCAGTCCCACGCTCACAGTTGTACTCACTAATCCACACACAGTGACACACACAAAAACTCCGGTGTTCATTTTTTTGGGGTGAAAGTTGTAATAACATGGCATAATGATTCTTCTCTGTGATGTAAAAATGTAAAAGATATTATGTGTATGATGGTTATTGTGTTTTTAAAGCATCTGATTCAATGTGTGTGGTTCCACTCAGTGTGGTGGGACAGGCTGCAGGAATAGAAGCAGCAATGTAATGATAACAGGTGCAGGAATGTAAATGATTTATAGAACAGTGTATTCAGTGACACAATGTGAATTTGAATCAGTCTGATCAAGTTACTTGTCAGTTATTAGTTAGAAAGGAACATTTTTATTTTCATAAATAAAACATAAAAGTTTTCCCATTTGATTTTCAAAGGAGAATTATAGTGCTGACTATTTGTTCTAAATTTGTATTGATTAACTCACTTTAATCATTTGAAAACGAGATTGCAGTTTAAAGGTGAATGAAGCAGTCATTTTCAGTCAAATAACGATGTGACTGGTATCTATGTAGTACTTGATCTACCCTGGGTCCCATAGTGGAATCTAGTTGGGATTCCAACAGGTTTCCAGAGGGCCTTTGTCTCAGTCAGGGGCGTACATGTCACCAATTCTGTTTCACGTGATAAGCAGCTGATATTTGGTTATCAAATTTTGTATTCCCTAATATTGACATTGGCCCGAAAAAAAATCCATATCACTACTATAAATATATTTCATAACTTTATTTCACTCCCATAAGAGACAGTCACACACCTGTGGGCACATATGATAATGGAAACATTATCTATCATCAGTCTGTAAAAGATTAGAGCAGCCCAAACATTAGGGTGATCAATTCAATCTGATGCTGTAGCTCGGGCGGTGTGAGGGATGTTCTTCATAACATGGCTGAAGAGATGAACAAAAAAAATCATAATTTTGTTAAAATAATTTTGTCACCTTTATTCTTTTGTTGTCAACACTTCAAATGTCATGAGATTACTGGTGAAAACAAGCTTCTTCTTGTCTCCTCTCTCCTCCTCCTCCTCCTCCTCCAGGTTGGAGTGTGTGTGCAGCCTGGGCTCAGAGTTCCGCCGCGGGGCCGGTGTGTTAGACATGGTGTTTGAGTCGCCGTTCCAGCTCCTCACCTGCGGCTACGACACCTTCATCCGACTGTGGGACCTGCGGCTCAGCCCACGGTACGGTCACACATCTCCACACATCTCCAACTATTAGTGCTCCACACTATTTTATTATGCAGCCATTAGTACATACATACGTTATTGTACAATATCTCTGTTTAACCAGTGGTCCTAATCCACTCTCAGCTACAGTGAGTGGTTAAATAGTGACACCTACAGTGCTTCAGACTTTTACCACAACATTCAGCAGCTGTAGCCACATGATTGATGTTGCAATTGTAGGTGAAGCAGTTGAAGCGTTAGCATTTGACCTGAGCTTAGATAGAATCAATGAAATCATATGAGTTTGAGTTTGTGTTCTAAGCCCTGCAGGCTGCTGAAGTAGTCAGGTGCAGCAGGGGAAAGCAGCATTTCTGAAATCCTGAGCGAGTCAACACTCAAACATTTACAGATACTAACTAAATAGGTTTTCATCTGACAGTTTTAATGAAAATCTCCGTGCAGGACTCTCACTCTCATTGAGTGTGTGAAACACATGGATTTCTTCCTCCGATGCTGGAGTTGCTGCTTTAAGTGAAGAGGTTCATGTATCTTGGGGCCTTGTTCATCAATGAGGGAGCGCTCAGTGTCATCAGTGATAAGGGCGCAGCAACAGACCACTGTGATGACAGTGTTTTTTATTTTGTTTTGTTTTTTTGGCTTAGTGCATTTTGCACTTTAAATACATTGTTGCATTTATTTTCACTTCATGTTTTTATTGTGGCCCTCTATTTATCATACATGGCCTTATGTACGGAAGAGGATTAGGGCCACTATGACATTTTTTTTTTAAAGTGAGTTATGACTTTTAACTCAGAATTCTGACTTCTTTCTCGGAATTCTGATTTTAAATTCTGACTTTAAACTCAGAATTCTGGGTTTAAACTCAGAATTCTGAGGGGAAAAATCCTAATTCTAAGTTTAAAGAAACCCCAAGGTGTTTGCTTTTGGTTTTAAAAGAGTCTCATTAATGTGGATGAATCTACATTACCCACACTTGTCCATATTTGATTGTTAGAATTCAGAATTTAAGCTCAGAATTCTGACTTTTTTACCTTCAGGAGGCAGTGGTCGGGTCGGTCCACCGGGTGAAATGTTTTACGGCACTCAGACCGGAGACGGCGCGAACCAGATAAGCGTCTTTACGACAATAAGCGGTAGAGCTCATGGGAAATGCAGTCTTCATTCCGGCAAAACACTACCGCTTTTGTCCACAGGGACCGCCAAAATCAACCCAAAATGAAAGTTCTTAGTAGATGCTTTAAATGTGAGGAATTCACTTCAAGAATGATTGTAAAGGATACAGCCAGTATGTGAATATGAATTTTAATTTTGTAGGTAGAAAGTCAACCCAGTGGGGAAATGTTGGCACAGTGATTGCCTAAGTAGAAGTCTGTAATTCCTGGTGAATTGTAAAATTACACTTACCCAGGGGGCAAAATCCCAGTTTTTTGGAAAACAGACACGGAGCGTTGTAAAAGGTTTGACAGCAGAAATGATATCTAGGAACTTCAAGGATTAAAACCTGGGTGGACAACCCGGTCAACTAGCTGCTGGAAAGCTACAGGGGCCAAAACCCCTTTCTTGGGTAGTTTTGCTGGCAAAATTATGTACTACAATGGCATAAATAGTCATACAACTATAAAATGTGGCAGAGAGTATCTTGACACATAGCGGGGGGCATGAAAAAAAGATTCAGGGGTTTGTTGCAACTCAATTTTAAGATATCACCCTCAACATCCCAAAAAAGACAAAAAAAAAGTACTGTTCGCCTGACAAATTCTCATGAAAATTATTATTTGTCAGCACTTTATGGAGAATATTTATGCTTAACATGTATATAGAAAATTTCCTTAATTCATAAGCTTCCATTTGAGTCCAGGATAGCCTTTCTATCTCAAAAGCCCCACTTGCTGTGGCCAACGGTCTTCTCTATCTATCTGTTCACTTTGGAGAGACCAGAAATAGAATGGTTTCTGATCAGGCCAGTTAACATGGAGTTTTTCACAATAGGTGTTGCATTGTTTGGAGACAGCCTGTAGCTTTCCAGTAGCTAGTAGAAAGGCTATCTTGGACTCAAATGGAAGCTTATGAATTAAGGAAAATTTCTAACTGTCAACAAAAAAACTTAAAAAAAAAAAAAAAAAAAAACCTGACCATGGTCATGGTGTGTTACATGGCGTCATAGTGTACAACAGCTTGTAGTGCTTTCTCACCACAGCAGGACACCTGCTTCACTTCACTTCTGCTCTGCCACCAAACTAAGGTTGATTTTGGACGCTGTGCCACATCTTTCATCTGTTTCACTTGGAGTGTGAACACTGTACAACATAAAAATGTGTCAAACAAAAACGTGTGTGAACTCTGTCTATAGTTCCCTCAGTATTGTCTTCATGGTGTAAACAGCAGTGTGAGCAGCTCTGTGTGGTGTCCATTTTAATGCAGCAGCACACCGGCAGGGCACCTAACATGTTTGGGGAGGGCAGCGTTTATTTAGGACAGCGGGGGCGAGTGGGGCTCGGGTCTGTGTTTCAGGAGGATCAGTCAAGTAAGACAAATGAGATGTGATTGGCAGATCGCTCTGGGGACTTTGAAAAGGGGTTGGGTTGGGGTGAAGGTTGGCAGAGGGGGGTCCCTCTTTAGATATCAATAATTCATATGGTCAAACCTAACCAACCCTCAGAAGGCTCCCAGGGTCATCCAGGAGGTTCAGGTTTGTCTGGAGGTGGGGCTCACCGACAAAGACAAATGCACCGCGACTGACAAAAAATAGAAATGCAGATTGTGTGTGGTCCCACGGTGCTTAACAACAGATCTAATGATCAGCTTGATTATCAGAGCTAATTATCTGTCCAGTACCAACAGTTAACAAACGGTTGGACTGAGCCATGGAGATAAACTCCTCTGGGATCCTGTGTCATTTCATATCATGATATTAGTCTAATATACTTTGTTGTGATTAATTGTCAATTGTGTGTGCGTATGTGTGTGTTTGTGTGCGTGTGTGTTTATTCCCTGGAGGCTGGGTGGAGGTGGCTGTGGTCGAGGGGTGAGGGGAAGTATTTTGGGGAGAAGTATTTTCTGCCAATAGACATCGATCCTCCATTAGAGCAGCCTCATCAATAAGTGATGGAGAGACACCAGGGGCAGACAGTGGGGCAGCAGAGATGTCTGGAGGCTCACTCACACACACACACATACACACACACACACACACACACACACACACACATAGATAATAGATACAAATGTACACTCTAAATTTAGCCAGCTTCTATGGGGGAGGTCACCCATTGTCACTGCATCCCAGAAGCAAAGAAAAATATCCCTTTTCGCCCTTGTTAAAGGGATACGGCAACATTTTTTTTCGTGTCTTGCCTCATGACAAGCAGATAGACACCATCCTTTCAACTGCGCGTGCAGTAACAAGGGAGATTCGGGTTTTTTTGTTGTTGTTTTTTTTAGTTTATTTATTTCATTCATTTATCAAGCATAAAAACAAAAAATAAAATAAAACTCATAAAAAATAATGACAATACTGTAACTCTTGAATGAAAGGGGGCAGAAAGAAGCTAACTTATGTTGTCTACCCCTTGTTACAAATAATTAATTCACAAATTAGATAATACCTACATCCTAGATAGGAGATACGGGCAGAGCTGACAAGAGCCTAAATCAGCAGTCACCTGATTTCATTTTAGCTCTAAACTCTGTAAATATATCACTTTTCAAACATTTTTAGGCGAGAAAGTAGCCGTTTAGATCAGCAGTGTGTCGTTAATTTGTCTAAATACCAGCTGTTTACAATTTTGTTCGGCGCTACTCAAGCTAGCCGTTGTGACCAACGCACTTCCGTTTACTTTCACAAAATAAAACACCTGTTGCCCTTTACATACAGAAAACCATGACGATAGAATTTGTGCTTTTACTTTGAAATAGGAAGCTAACCTACCCTCGATGTAGCTAGCTTGAACCAAAATAAACCGTCTTTGCTTGAATCCTCCGTTTTGACCGATCTCGTCCCGTTAGCGGCATTTGACCGCTCAAGATGCCTTACCGGAGAGTTTAGTCAGCTCTGAGACGAAGATCGGCCCGCCGGTTTCCGTTTAGAGTTGCTGAAGAGTTTCTCTGATGACTTTAGGTGGAGGCAGGCTAACACTACCTATACACTTCCAGCGTTTGAGCTAAGCTAATTAGCGGTGCGCCAGCTCTGCCCGTATCTCCCTTGTTACTGCACGCACAGTGGAAAGGATGGTGTCTATCTGCTGGTCATGGACTCTGGAGTGAGGCAAGACACGAAAAAAAAATGTTGGCGTATCCCTTTAAACAGTTTTCCTGTAAAAGAAAGAGAGTTTCAGCGTTGTGTTCAAACCTCCACGACCGGCACACACACACACACACACACACACACACATATAATCTAACTGTTGTATTTCAGATTAAGCATCCAGCAGTCAGACAGTCCTGCTGCAGCAAAAATTAAAAAATAAATCAAGTTCCAGTTTATCTTGGCACGTGTGTGAACTCCTCCATCTTTCCCAACAGGAAGTGTGCGATGGAGTGGGAGGAGCCTCATGACAGCGCTCTGTACTGCATCCAGACAGATGGAAATCACATGATCGCCAGCGGCTCCTCGTACTACGGCGTCGTACGACTCTGGGACAAGCGGCAGACCGAATGCCTGCAGGTACGCACAATGTGAAATACCATACCTGACTGTCGTGTGTAACAGTTAAACAACAATGAAGCAGCGTTGTTGTGATCTCATGATGTGTGTGTGTGTGTGTGCTGCAGTTCTTCCAGCTGAGCACAGACCCGGTGAGCAGCCCGGTGTACTGCCTGAGGTTCAGCAGCAGCCGCCTGTACGCCGCCCTGGCCACCGCCCTGCACTCACTGGACTTCAGACACAGCCCTGTCTATATCAGATGATAAACACACACAGACACACAACTCAGATCTATCAGCTCAACAAAGGTATCTATTTTCGCAAATAAAAGTTTTCACATTTTTAAAAGAACTGTTGTTGCTTTGTCTGGTTTGTGCGCTGCTTTTGGTTTTGGCAGAATTGAAACATGTTTAAAGGGATAGTTCACCCAAAATTCAAATTTCACTCATTATCTACTCACCCTCATGTCGACTAAGAGCTGTGAGAATTTGCCTTCCCTGAGTTACGGGGGGGTCCGCACAGCAGTATTTGTCCATATAATGGTTGTCAATGGATACCAACTTTCTTCGTCCAAAAAGACACACCAAGGAGGTACAGTATTTGGATGTTTTTTGGTGTGTCTTTTTGGACGAAGAAAGTCGGTATCCATTGACAACCATTTTATGGACAAATACTGCTGCACGGACCCCCCCGTAACTCAGAGAAGGCATGGAGGACTCTGAAAATTCTCACAGCTCTTAGTTGACATGAGTAATAATAATACAATAATAATGAGTGAAATTTGAATTTTGGGTGAACTATCCCTTTAAACAGTGAAACAGTATTTCATGGAGATAATGGACTCATAAGAGACAGAGAACAGTCAGTCAGAGCAGCAGAGCTGGTGGCACTAAAGCACCAAAAACACTGGATCCTCCGTTTCCTATACAACTGGATTGCAGCTGGATTCTTCACACTGTTATTGTCCTATACATCTGTCCTTGACCTCATGATGTTTTTTTTTCCATTAAGGTCATGGAAAGTGGATTATTATACACTTTATGTAAAATAATTCATATATTCATATTCATAATCACGCTACTGCTGCTCCATTCAACAGTTTATCTGATAAAGCGTTTACTCATAGGATTCCAGATTAAAGCAGAGCTCCTATTACCTGAACTCAGCTTTATTCTGGGTTGATACCAATACAGATGTTTAAAGGGATAGTTCAACAATTTGGCAAATTTGTCTATTGCCATTAAAGGTAATGAACCTACTCACTACTTTATCACCTTTTAATTATCGATGCATGTTGTTTTGAGATCTGCGGGGCAGAGACGCCAGCTGCTCAGCGAACACAACGCCAAAACCCTCTCGTGGACAAGTTGTGACCTGCACATTCATCACGCTATGAAATAATCATGTATAATTATGTAACATTATGACACATGAAGTAAATACTCTACTTGCGCTTTTGAAATCACTCTACCCGACAGCCGTGTCTGGAATATTATTATTTTGTAGCGAGGTGAATGTACAGGTCACAACTTCTACACCAGAGCATTTTGGAGTTGTTGGGTTGTGTATTTGATGAGTTTCAGGGACAGGGGACCTGTACCGTTCATCTCCATCGGTTCGCTGAGCAACTCGTATCTCTGCCCCGCGGATCTCACAACAACATGCATCGATAATTAAAGGTAATGATGAACCCCTATGACTATAGGGATTATGGCAATAAGTGAATTTGCCAAAATGTTGAACTGTCCCTTTAAGATAACAATTTAGCCGATGGCTGATACTGGTACCGATGTTTTTTCTTTGTAATTTATTCCTTCTTTGTGTAAAGGAAACCAAAAAATCTTCATCACTCCCACACAACCCTCATTTTTGCTTACTTCATTTTAACAAATTGAATGCGTGAATGCCCTCTTGCATCTTGGCAGGTAAAAAAGAGAGAACAAAAAACAGGCTTCTCCTCCAAGTCAGCACAATATGCAACAGATAAACATCGGCCACTGCCATCGGTATTTTACGATGGCCGATGTAAGTCAAAGAGGCGAACATTCGCCAATACCGATGTTCAGCCGAAGCATCTGTGCATCCCTACTGTCGACGGAGAGAAACTGTTAACAATCTGTGGCAGAGAGCCGCGGCATGGGAAGCATGCTGAAGCCTGCAGGTAAAAGGGCTAATCCGTTAGCTGGAGGCGGTGTGAACACAAACGCTCGACATGTAAGAATCATGCGCTCACGCTTTCTGCAGAGCCTCATGAGTCAGTCCCAGTGTGAGGAACACACAGCTCTTTGGTCCGCTACGCTGTGGAGTGGCTCTCCACATCCAGCCCAAAGCCTTTGAAGGGATTAAGGCACATTAGCCTCTTGACAAACCTCATCTCATCGCTGTGGAAACACACTGTTTGGGTTTACATACATTTGACCCTTGCACCTGAGATCACACAACAGAGGGGATTGGAGCGTTTGACCCCCTCAAATCCACTCTGTACAATGTGAGGATCCACTTGATGGACAGAGATCACATCTACGTCATCACACATCTGGATGATCAAACCACACGTGTGGTGCACCTGGTGTTTCAAACAAGAACAGGACAGGTCTTAGTTGGGTATGGAGTGTGTACTCTCTGTGTGTGTGTGTGTGTGTGTGTGTGTGTGTGTGTGTGTGTGTGTGTGTGTGTGTGTGTGTGTGTGTGTGTGTGTGTGTGTGTGTGTGTGTGTGTGTGTGTGTGTGTGTGTGTGTGGTCAATTATACACCACTTACACCTGGCATTAGAGGGATAGTTCACCCAAAATTGAAATTTCACTCATTATCTACTCCCCCTCATGTGGACTAAGGGCTGGGAGAAGTTTCAGAGTCCTCCGTGGCTTCTCTGAGGTACAGGGGGTCTCGGCGTAGCAGTGCATGTTCATATAACGGTTGCAAATGGATACCAACTGTCTTCGTAACAAAAAGACACACCAAAAAACATCCAAATACCTCCATGCTGCTCGTATGTAATGTCCGTCTTGTATTGAAGCCCCGAAATGCGAAATTGTCCCGGTTCGTCAAATTTGGACGAACTGGGAAGAGGAGCTTCCGCTACAAACAAGCTTGAAATATAGACTTATTTAATTTTTTTCGGGACAATTTTGCATTTCGGGGCTTCAATACAAGACGGACATTACATACGAGCAGCATGGAGGCATTTGGATGTTTTTTGGTGTGTCTTTTTGTTACGAAGACAGTTGGTATCCATTTGCAACCGTTATATGAACATGCACTGCTATGCCGAGACCCCCTGTAACTCAGAGAAGCCACGGAGGACTCTGAAACTTCTCCCAGCCCTTAGTCCACATTAGAGGCTGACACGGGAGTGTTTTTTCAATCCCGTCCCGTCCCGCTCCCGCAAAAAAATTCCCGTCCCGTCCCGGTCCCGTGACAAAGTCAAAAAAAAATCCTGTCCCGTTCAAATCCCGAATAAATCACTCCCGAACCCGTCCTGTTCCCGATTTTTTCTATGAACACAGTCATCATGCCTAAACGATTGTGTTGACAGACACAGATCCCCCCCCCCCCCCTCTCAGCGCACTGCAGGCTGAATGACAGACAAAACAAGACGGTAGATGTGGCTTCAACACGTCTACCGTCTTGTTTTGTTATTTCAATTAGAGATAATGAACGCCCTCCTCGTCCTTTCTCTCTCCCTCTCTCTCTTTTTCTTTCTTTATTTTTTGCTTGTGTGCATCACCTGTTTAATGCGAGGTGGAGATTACGCCGCCGCCGCATCAGCTGACTCCTCTGACTGGCGGAAAACGTTTAATTGCCTACCGGTATGTTGATTTACACATGTTACACACCGCTACGTAGCCACGACAGTGATCACTGAGGGTGTGCAGTGTGCATCAGCTGTTGCGAGGTGGAGATTACGCCGCCGCCGCCGCATCAGCTGACTCCTGACTGGCCGAAAACGTTTCCCTACCGGTATGTTGATTTAGGTACACCGCTAGGAGCCAGGACAGTGATCACTGAGGGTGTGCAGTGTGCATCAGTCCACACACTTAAAACTTTTGGACCGTTTTGAGCGCACCATCCGTAGCACTGCCTGGCTTGTGCTTCTTTGAATGTCGCGCTTTGATTCCCGGTCCCGTTCACTCCCGTTTACATTTTTTCCCGTCACGTCCCGATCACGTGATTCAAAATAAATTGACTCCCGAATCACGGGATTCCCGCGGGAATCCCGTGTCCCGCGGGAATCCCGATAAAATGTCAGCCTCTAGTCCACATGAGGGTGAGTAGATAATGAGTGAAATTTCAATTTTGGGTGAACTATCCCTTTAAGATGCGCTCTGTATCCAGACACATCACCTGGGTAATGAAAAACACTTGTTAATGCAGTGTAAACAGATCCAGATTATGAATGTGGATTGGTCCACTAGTTCCGCCCCGTGTTAACACAGTCATCTTGAATGGCTGAAGCTGTTTGGACCATTACAGCTTCTGTGCTATTGTCTGGTGTCATCTTACCCAACCACATTTTACATAGGGGGTGCAGTGGGCTGAATGAATGCCTACGATGTGGTCATACAGGCTCTATAGTGGGTATGTTTGAGCTACCATGTGTTCAATGTGTGCAACTGTTACTAAGCAACCAACCAAATCTAACCAAATAATACAAAGTAGCCTGAGTGGGGAATTGTTTTCTCTACGCCCATTCCCCCTCAGAAATTGATTAAAGGTCCAGTGTGTATATAATCGCTATGAAATAAAATCTGTTTGGTTTTCATAGCCTTATAATTTTTCTTTTATATATACATATAGCAAGCCGCCACGTTTGTACGGAATGGAAAATCCAGCCAACCAGAGAGCACGTTTCAAGAGTTTCACATTCATAAATGAATGATAGAATTATTATATATAGATAAATAATAGAATTGGAATGCTGGACGTCACTGTTTTTCATTTTACACACTGGATCTTTAAGTAAAGTTATGCCCTACTTTAAACTACTTAACATAAGGGCTCTTTACTTAGTCTGTGCATAAAAGTTGTCAATAATTGTTTACAGTAGGTGTGACTTACTGCAAAATTAAAAATGTCAACGTATTCCACCTTACAAACTTCAATAAATGACCTGTACAGTCTACAGCAGGCAGGGGCAAACTACAGCCCTCTTTAATCCGGCCCGTCAAATACTGGTACAAAATTGTCCAAATTACAGCAAAGACTGGCAAAAAAGGGCTGACCAGCAACACTGCTCCACTGAAGCTGAATGTAATTACTTTTACTTTTAGGTAATGACCTACATGTCATTTATATCAGTTCACTCAAACACTCTCCATCCATCTAATACTGGCCCGGCCCGTCCGTCAAATGTTAAAACTCACTGTGGCCTCTGAGCCAAAAGGTTTGCCCACCACAAAGCTGAAATATATAGGCCCTACTGTTTAAAAAATCATATATAATCCAATTCAAATGTCCACCACTCTATATTTTTAAGTATACAGACCAATTAACTTCCATATCTCCAAATGGCTTCATTCTAATGCTATTGAAACTTACTCAGACATGATAAAAGGTTACTGTAGGTTGAGTTGAGGTGGCTGCACCATTTTTTATCAGCTTAAAGGACAATTCCAGGCGAATTCAACTCTGGGGTGTATTATCCTATCATTTTAGGTCTAAAAGAATGAATCTGAAGATTTTCAGTTTAATTGCTCCTGTTTTACGGTAGTTGCATCTGTCCCCGCGTCACCACGGCAGCAATGAATGGGAGTGGATGTAAGTTCCGCTGTTTAGGCTGTTTCCAGCCCTCAAAGCCGCAATTTTTTTCCACAGACAGCGTCAGGTGGAGACTCAAACATGCACCGAGAAGTTTATTTACTTCAAGCAAGCCGGCATGTTTGTAAAACTAGATCTAATTCAAAGTCTCCCGGAGTCTCGCGCGAGCCCGAAGTTGCAGTGCTGGTGTATTCAGGCGTAGTAGGAGCTACCGCTTGTGTCATAAACACAGGAATATCAACTCTTTACTTGCTTGAAGTGTACATTTTTTTCCACAGACAGCGTCAGGTGGCTACTCAAACATGCGCCGAGAAGTTTTTTTTACTTGAAGCAAGTCAAGAGTTGATATTCCTGTGTTTATGACACAAACGGTAGCTTTTCCCACTGCGCCTGAATACACCAGCACGGCAACTGGGTCTCGCGCGAGACTCCGGGAGACTTTGAATTAGATCTAGTTTTACAAACATGCCGGCTTGCTTGAAGTAAATAAACTTCTCGGTGCATGTTTGAGGAGCCATCTGACGCTGTCTGTGGAAAAAAATTGCGGCTTTGAGGGCTGGAAACAGCCTAAACAGCGGAACTTACATCCACTCCCATTCATTGCTGCCGTGGGGATGCGGGGACAGACGCAACTACCGCTAAACAGGAGCAATTAAACTGAAAATCTTCAGATTCATTCTTTTAGACCTAAAATGATATGAAAATACACCCCAGAGTTGAATTCGCCTGGAATTGTCCTTTAAGGTGAAAAAAGCATGATGTTTGTCCTCTCCAGTTTAGATAACATGAATACATTGTCTGGGGGTGGTCAGGTCCATGCTGGGATCAGATCTTGGCCAGGTATAAATTTCAGAGTGATTACATGGTGATGAAACAAAAAAATCCAAGATGAAAGGTCACCTGACTTCATCTCCAGTGAGATCCGGCTGCCTGGAAAAGCTACAGGTAGCAGTAGTGGAGGTTTATCAGGCTCATAATCACTAACAGTGAATCTGTGCCACCTTTCAGTTGACAGTCATCAATACTCAAAGAGTTATTGACACATTTTGATGTCCCAAAATTCAAATCTGAAGCTTAAGCCCGAAACTTCTCATATTAATGTGTTCATGTAAAGAGCTAGACTTTGGGTGGAGTGAAAATCCAGCCCTCATTGAAACTGAGACCAAAAAGTGCACATTTTTAGACACTGACATTTCATTTCTTTTTTTTTTGGTTTATTGCATTCATGGTATACATTCTTCACAAGGTTGCACAAAATTACATAATGTACACATTACACACCATGAATGAAAAGGAGCAGGATGAAGAAAACTTATAGTACCTGCCCCTCTCTGTTGTTATAATTACATTGGCTTACTATCAACACCAATATTATACTCTATTTCAAAATATTAAAGATGATGAAACATAGTTGTGACAAGAAAACAAACAAAACACCACTCGTCTATCTATCTTTTTCTCTTTCTCCTTCTTCTTTTTTGTAGATGCTTATCTTTTCTTTTTTAAACATTTTCTTAAACTGAGACATACTTGTACAACTTTTCAGTTCCATGCTTTCACGGTGTTGGCCACAAGATGCCTGGCTCTTCACCTTCACACATGACGTTGGTTTGAGTGGAAGATCATCAGTTTCAGAAAGCTGCAGAACAGAAGTGCAGACAGTTCAAGCAGCAGAGCCACAATAAGGCTGCGTGTGAGTTTAATGTTTGTGTGTTACTGCAGCAGCCACACATGTCCCTGGGTGTCCACCGTGAGTCCGAGCCCTGACCCTCCCTGCCGGCCATTAATGGCATATATTAGATCATATGCTGTCCATTAACTAATATGCCAGGGCCACATAAGAGGAATGGCCAGGGTGCGTACAGACATTGCACATCCATGCAGGAGATGTGGCCCCCAGGGACCGCTGACGGCTGAATTAATCATAGCGTCTGGGGATGGGGGCAGTCTCCACATCAACACACCTCACACCAGTTTTTCTGGGTGGAGGATTTTGTTAAATACAATTAGTGGTGAGTTGTTTAGACAGGGAGAAAAATGTAAAGAGAAATTTGAAAAAAGAAATTGTTTAAGAGAGAGAACAACAAATCTTGTCGGTGTCCCCGCTGCAGCCGCGATGATACTGTGGTGCTTCATAAAATTTGCAGTATAGAAGGATGAGCATACTGCTGTGTAGTGGTGAACACCCTGTACTGTGGTTGAGATGCAGCTGGGGACCTGTCACCTCTTCACTTTACACTTTCAGAGAGAGACAAAGATGACCAGAGGTTGTTGAGAGCCATTTTGGTATAAGGTGTGAAAACCAAAATCCAGAGTGTGCACAATAAAACATATTTAAGTTGAAACAAACCATCTAAAAATAAAGCTGAATGCATTCTTATTAAAAAGCTTTAAACTGAGGTTTGAAGAAAAAAACTGAACGTTTGGTTACTGTTGAAGCATTTGAAAAACTATCTGTATTTGTATTGACGTATAATAACAAGGAAAGACTTTCCTGCATGAAATGTTTCTGTGTTGTGCTCTAACAGACAGTCCAACAGCAGGTGAATCCATGAGAGTGGAGGCATCACCCCTGTTTTTTAAATGTCTGTAAGATTTTCAGACAGATGGGACCGGGTTGTCAGCTCCAAAGCTGGAAACTAGACTTAAAGGGATAGTTCAACATTTTGGCAAATTGGCCCATTACTATAATCCCTATAGTTTTAGGAGTAAATTCCGTTACCTTTAATTGTCGGTGCAAGCTATTTTTAGATCAGTGGAGTAGAACCGCGAGCTGTGCCATAGGGAGGCTAATGGAATTTCTTGGTTTCCCTCATCAAACATGTCAAATACACAATCCAACAACTCCAAAACGCTCTGGTGGACAAGTTGTGACCTGCACATTCACCACGCTATGAGATAATAACAGAACGTTATGAGACGGAGTTGTTTTTGAGGTAAATTCATGCAAAACCGCTGATGCGCATTCCCGTTGGGGGCAGTTTTTCGGCAAGCAGTCTCTACTATTGCCTCGAAAACAACTCCGTCTCGTAACGTTCCGTTATCATCTCATAGCGTGGTGAATGTAAAGGTCACATTCACCACCACTGCATTACTGAAACTAGAGAAAGCGAAGCTCTAATATTTTCCATTTTGAAAGTCAATGGAAAGATTTCTTTCTATTTTCTTAAGAAATCTCATGAGCGGAAAACAAGTTGCAGAACAAAACACTGCAGTAGGATGCTACAACATATAACTGAAATGACTATGTGATCAGGTGTGGCAGATGACAGTGGGTGGCTGATAGTGGATGTTTGGGTATCAGTATCAGTGTGTTGCAGTGAGCGATGTGTGTTCTTGCCTGCACATGTCCTCCCTCCTCTGTAGTGTCACTCAGGGTTTGAGAGCTTAGACCGCTGTTGGAGAAAAAAGCCTCCTGCCTCGCCCTCTTATCCCCGATACCCCACGTCTTGGGTGACATCATCCATTTCAGTAGGTGCTACATCATGAGGCACAAAGCCGCTGTCGAGCGTCAGGCCTGTGAAAAATGCCACTGTTCATCCGCACACTTCAAACATGTCTGGCTTTTAAAAAACCGATGCTGGTGCTGCTCCTCTGTCTTCCACACTGATTATTTGATGCTCACTGGAACATGGTCCTGCACTAGGCCTCAGGGTGGAAGTCCTTCCTATTAGCTGAGCACCAGTGACATCCTCAGGTATGAAACACACACATGCTGTGTTTCAAGTGTGTTTTATATGCTGTAGTCTTTACAAGCCCGAATAAATAAGGCTGATTACAAGTATTTTTCATGTATGACCCCTTAGGACCTCAGCTTTTTAATGTGTGTTGTTTGTTTTTGTAGACAATCAGAAGATATTACCCACAAAGCAGGTATACCTTACGGAAGCGTATTGCATTCACTTGAATTAAAAAAAATATTAATTTAATTAACTTTTTGTTTGTTTTTTTGAATAATTTTTTCTGTTTTTCGGACTAATTATTTTCTGTTTTTCGTGGTAATTTTTTTTTTATTTAGCTTTGAGATTTCAAAATCCCGTTAAAAGCTCCCACCTGCAAGTTACATAAGGACTGATTTCAAAATAAAGGTGCTACATCAGACTGTCCTGAGTGACACTCTCTGAGGAGGTGTTCTCTAATAACAGGTAGTTTCCTTTCAATATGAATCTGAATTTACTTAGAACACAGTGAAAATAAGTCTGTATTTTTTGTGGAGCATATCCATGGATGTATGTTAAAGCAGAAGTAAGCGATCCAGTGGTTTTGGCTAACTTCTTGTCAGCAGATGGAGTTAGCAGTCCCCGCCCTCGTCCCTACGTCACCACATTCACACGCATCCCTTGGCTCCACACACAGTGCGGACCGCCCCTTTATGCCGTTCTCTCTCCTCATTGGATAAAGGTTGTAGGATACAAGGAAAGTTTTCTCCTCGGCTTACAGCAGAGCAGAGTGACTGACAGACCCGTGTTTCAGACCAAACACTCTAAGTGATTGCTGTCGGAAGATAGAACTATTTAAGACTATACATTCCGCTTACTTCTGCTTTAAGCAATGTAAAAGAAAACGCCTTTACTCATTGTGTTATGAGAAGTACTTTTATTTTGAAGACCGTCCCTGATGTGACGTGTGTAGCTTGCCTCTGGAAAGTTTGTTGATGGATGCTTGTGTTACAGTGTTCGAGCCGTCAGTCTGGAAAATTAGTAGGAGTTTGAATAAAAATGTAGCCTATCTCATGTATCTAAGATGCAATAAATCCATGTCCGTGATGAAGTGGAGGCTTGACTACAGCGGTTAAACTATTTTTTTTTTTTCAAGTGAATGCAATACGCTTCCGTAATACCTTTTGTGACTCTACAACTTTTAGGTCTAGGCTAATACAGGTCATGTATTTGCTTCATGTGTCGTAATGTTACATAACGTTTATCTCATAGCGTGGTGAATTTGCAGGTCACAACTTCTCCACAAGAGTGTTTTGGAGTTGTTGGATTGTGTATTTGATGAGTTTGATGAGGGACATAGGACCTGTACCATTGACCTCCATTGTGTTTGCTGAGCAGCTCGCGTCTCTGCCCCACTGATCGCAAAACAATATGCATCGATAATTAAAAGTAATGAACCTACCCCTATGACTATAGGGATTATGGCAATAGGTGAATTTGCCAAAATGTTTAACTATCTCTTCAATCATTGTCTCATTTCACACAGTAATGAATAATGGGCAGGAAACTGTCCATATTCATCTTCTCTGTGAAAATGATTGAAAACACTGAGGGTGTCACCATGCCTCTGACAGTGACTCACCTTTACTTTGGCCACCACTTGTTTGACCCTTGGGATTTTCCAGTGTCAGTCTGGAGTTCTGAACAAACACACAGTAACCTCTGCAGGCACCTGTCACACATGGGAATCCACCATCCTGTGACTCATTCCCCTTCACACAATGGCTAACCTGTAATTTACCCCCCTCCTGCACTTAACAAGACCATCGTGGTAATGTGAGGAGATGTAAAGAATCAACCGCTGTTTTCTTTGGCCACGTTCACTGGAGCTGAATGGAGAGGACAGCTTTTCTTTTCACTGGATGTGAGGCTTGTTTCCTTTCGCGCCGAGGCCTGGGCCGACTGCAGTGGCAGAGACAGACGACTGGATATCAGAGGGTTTGCATGGTTTCTCAACGGATGACATGTGTTGACGGTGTTGGAGCAATGAGCAGCCAGAGGACTCTCTGACTCTGAATCCTACTCAGCACATATTTGTGCCAATGGGGCCATCTGGTGTCCATAAGGTGAAGTTCACCTATTGAATACAGCAGCAGAGGTTGAAAGGAACAGCCATGAATACATGCATGGCACAGTGTATCTCAGTATTATATGTTTTTATTTCAGAGTGCAAATTAAATAGAGATTACATAATAGACATTTTGTGTTAAAATTCCTAAAAGCTGCACAGTAGGATACAGCAGTGGCGTGCACAGACTTTTTGAAGGGCAGGGGCCAAAAGAAAAGAAAGGGCACATACAGCGCGTCCTCGCCACTGAAGAGGGCACTTTAGCACACGTTTTTCAACAACTGGGCCACAAGAGGGGGTGACACCACCAAGATTTGTATTTATGACTTTTTCTGTAAAATGCTCTACACTTTGAAGCAGGGTTTGTCATCAGAGAAATGTTCTTTTCTTTTCTTCTTTTTTTTGAAATTCTGATTCTGAGAGAAAACCGTTGTGACCAACTCCTTCACTGTAAGTCATGTTTGAAGCTGTCAGTGTTGTAGTGATGATCCATTGGATAAGGATGAAGCTGAAGAGTCTTCATCAGAGATCGTTTGATCTTATATTTTAGAAAGAAAGTAAGAAGAATTTAGTTTTAAATGTCCGCTGCATTCACCAAACTTCAACAGTGTTGTGATGTTTTGTGGGGCTCTTTAAAATTGTATTTTTAAAGAAACAGAACCATTATTCTCCACATCTACAGTCAGTCAGGAGGTTGTTTTATAGTCATCAGGTTATGTAAATGAGGAACAACGCAACAATGTGTTGACAAAAATGTGATTCTATAATACAAGTTAAAGGTGAAAGTGAATTTTTTCAACGTCAGTTAAAGTACTGAACCTATTGAGTACTATGACCAGGAGTGTTGATAATCTATTTCTAGTATGTTTATACACACTCTGACTCAGTTTTACTTTGTACACTCAGGGTACAGAATGAGTTTCAGTCTATGGGAGAAAACGGACCCAAACAAATGTACTGTCTCCTGTTTCATAGCGTGTCCACAGTGTCCACGTTTTTATAAGAATTAAACTTTATCACTAGTTTTTATTCTAAAATCAGATTGAATGATTATGTATGTGTCTCTCCAACCACCAGATCAGACTAATGATCGATTTAATACCTTACAGGCCTTGAAAAATATTTTATTTCGCAATTTAGTGGAAAAGGGTATGTACATTTGCGTGACAATGAACAAACACACTCATATTAATTAAAAAATCTGTAGAGAAATGTGAAGAAAAATCAACTGTATCAGCACCGCCCCTCCTCCACAACCATGGATACAAGTTTCTTAGCTCCCCACCACAACAGACCATGGGAGCTCTTACCCCTCACCTGTCAGTCAACCCCGGGACCCTGGTGCTCCGAGGACCACAGGCCTGTCAGACCTCCAGCAGCCCCTCAAAGGAATATCCTCCCTCCCATCACAACCCACCCATTCCTCCCCTGCCTCACCCCCCATCCCTCTCGGGCCCGCCAAACAAAAATAAAGTCACATTGAAGGGAGAGTGGCCAGGACTCCTGCTTTGCAGATCAGTCAGTGGATAGCCTACCTGATTGTCACTCACAGGGTTGGGGCCTTAATCCTATTGTTTCTCCGACAGGATTACTCTCTGTGGTCCCCCTCTCCCTGTGGCTGCGTGCGGGAGAAAGGCCAGATTAAGGGGATTAGCGTGTATCCTCCTGACTTGTCAAACTGGGATGTAAGGAACCATTGACTTTCTTGGGAACCCTGAATGAGGAGAGGCAGAGAGGTGCCTAAAGAAGAGGTCATGAAAGGCAGTGAACAAGCCAAAATTCCTCAAAGGACAATGTGATTTGTTTGCTTTTGTTCCCTCAAACTGGGCTGAAAGGTTCAAAGGACCGGCCCTGAGGAGAGGAGAACGTCAAGCCAGGAGAGATGGAGGGAGATGGAGGAGGGGTGGAGGAGCTTCACTCCATGTTTGGCAAACTGATTTCATATCACTACAGACAAGGTCGCGACACTCGAATCTTTCACGTATACGTTCAGACTGCTGATGTGACAAAGTGCTCATGTAGCCTATACAGTTCTGTTCATGTTGACAGAGCGCTGAGCATGAGGAGGCAGTTCACAGTGGAGATGATCTTACTTTTCTACAGGATATTTCATTTTGCTGTAACTTCAAATAGTCTCCACCAATTATCGCTTGAGTTGACCAGCTCTTATTGTCTCCACTTGGTGTCTTTAGCGTTTCAAAGAAGGGGAATATCAGATGGTGTAGCCAAAGTCGGAAGTAGAAGTATGAGACCACACTGGATCCAGAATAAAAAGTATTTCGATAATCACTGAGATATTCATTGGGGTTCAGCTCATGTCTGCCTCAAGGTTATGCACCTAATCCTGGACAGGACAATGTCTATAGGCTATAACACTGTCTTTGTCAAAATTCATTGGTGTAACAAAGCTTCAGGTGGAAGACTTGAGAGAAGGCAGGACCACAAAAAAACAAAACAAGAATGGGTAACACTTTATAATAAGTACACACTATTAAGCATTAATAAATACTGAATTCTTCATATATGACGCATGAATACTCATTAGTAGCCTATAAAGTTAGTCCTAGTGCTTATCAATATGATTAAAATATTTTTAATTGTGTTTATAAACTACATACTAATGCATATTCATGTGTTATAAATGATGAATTCAGTATTTATTAATGCTTAGCTTAATAGTGTAGGCCTACTAATTATAAAGTGTTACCCCAGGCTGAGCTCAGAGGACTATTTAACTGGAAAGTATATGCTTTGTATTTTTATCATGGATAAATCAACTCTGTGCCACTTTCTAACAAAGAAAACAAAGTCGGGCATGTTTCTTACTACTTTATGATGCTCAAAAAGGCCAAATGACAATCATTTGAACAAATTGTGTAGCCACTAAAAACTAAAAACATGTCAGCTAGGTTAATCCTCCAGTCAGCGCCCCTGACCAAAGGCACTGGCTCATAATCTGGAGTTGGTCCCCGGGCGCTGCACCGCGGCTGCCCACTGC
This sequence comes from Trachurus trachurus, assembly GCF_905171665.1. NCBI lineage: Eukaryota > Metazoa > Chordata > Actinopteri > Carangiformes > Carangidae > Trachurus > Trachurus trachurus. Next base: position 29,005,473 of record NC_139906.1, on the reverse strand, counting down.
TCCTCAGGGATGGGTTAAATGCAGAGAAAGAATTTCACTGTACTAGCTGTATATGTGACCAATAAAGTACCTTTACCTTTACCTTTAATACACACATATTTCACAAATGTAAATGTGCATTCATGTCACAAACTGTCTGTTTATCTATTTAACAAATAGCTTTTACTCAATGAATTATGTATTTTATTTTTCCAATCACATTGTGTCAAAGTTGCTGATTTAGCAATATTTTTCACTTGACATTTTGGTCAATAAAGTTTAAATACCTTTGAAAAAAAAATCAAACTGGATTGACAGCCAAATCGGCCAATCACTGTTCTAGGAACGCCCACATTCCTGAACGGACCAATGGGACGGAGCCGGAGTCGACCTCGGTGGGGGAACAATTGTTGAAATGTAGCTGGACTTGTTTTGCTTTCGTTAAAAAGCGAGACCGACGTCTTTTTCTAACAATGCAATGGTTTGTTACCAGTATAGTCATTCAAAATGTTAGTTTCTAACTTCTCGACTGCAATGGTGTCACCGTTGATCAGCGTTGGACAAGAAAGCGCAGCGACGGCGACTCCGGTGTCAGAGGTAGCAGCCGAGCGACGGTGGCAGTCAGACAGCTAGCCGCAGCAACTTAGCCTGCGAGCTAAAAGCTTTTAGCCAGACGTCGACCCACCGAAAATAACCATGTTGAATACTCTGGTTGCTGACTGCAGGCTTGTGTGTTGAGTTTTAACAGCTTTTTCCCTGCAGGCCAGTTTTCACATTCGCTTCCAATAGTCGCAAACACGGGTAATAAAGTTAGCGCTAGCAAGTTGTGTTAGCAGGGATGGGCACTAGCACAAGTTGAAGTTTCTATGAGTTAGCGCAGCTAGAGCCAGGTAGCCTGTCACAAACTTTGTGGAACCGAACCAAGGCTATATCTATATAACACTATAACATGGTTGCTGAGACAATAGTAAGAGACGGTTTCCTCGCTTGTTACGTGGCACCAGGCTTAGCTCAGCAGCGTAGACTTATTTATCTTATGTAAATAGATCAAGAGATTCGCGTTGTTCCTGCTGTTGTTGTTGGTGGTGGTTGTTCCTGTGGAAAAACACTGATGCGCCGTTGACGTATTGACAGTGGAGCTGTCAGGGGCCAAACAATCAGACCCTCAGTACCCAGGACCGATCACTGCATGCTGTCTCCCTTCATGTTCAGCTAGAACGTTATACATACAGTGGCATGCAAAAGTTTGGGCACCCCTGGTTAATGTGAACAGTTCAGCAAGTGGAAGATGAAATGATCTTTTAGCATTTTTTGTTGTTTTGTCTTTTTATATATATATTTAACTTTATGTCTTTTGGAGATAATTTCTTCTTCCACTTGCTTAACTGTTCACATGAACAGAAATGTTGACCAGGGGTGCCCAAACCTTTGCATTACAGTGTATATCTTTGTGTTGTATGTATGTTTGTGTGTTGTGTGGATGAGTGGAAGTGTGGTTGTTGTTTTTATGAGCTACTGGAAAAAATGAATTGAAGTGAATAGCTAAAGTTCTATCTCTCTATGGAAGTTATCTGAGAACTCAAGTCTCCTGGGTTTCCCATTCGTTCACAGGCTGCTGCTTTGTTTCCTTTTGTCACTCTAAATCTGTAGAAAGCAAAAATAATACTGATATTGCTTAAAGTATTGTAACTTGATGCCTTTTGGGGATCATTTCATCTTCCACTTGCTTAACTGTACACATTAACAGACATTATTGCATGCCACTATATACGTATAGGCTATATAGCTGAAATCCCCAATCTTTTATGTTAAAAACACAAGGAATCAGGTTACCAATAAGATGTTTCCATTCATCCCTCATTGAAGCATGAGTGCAGTCGAACCCATTCAAACTGTAAAATGATTAACTCGTAGGTCTGAGAGCAACATGTGCAAAATCAAACGACGACGAAGATGAATCAAAGTGACATGTTGGAATCTAATTATACCGGGTGGTTGGCTGTGCTACTTATCAGAGAAGACAGGAATCTGAAGAATTAGTCTTTGCTGGCACAGCATTACAGTCAGCCATAGATAGCAGCGGTAGGACGTTGTCAGCAGCACGTATGCAGTAGTGGCTGCCCCCCCATGTTACACGGGTCCACCGAGCCCCGAGAGATGCAGCAGTGTTGCTTGGGAAACATCTGACATCTGATTCCTCCTGACTGTGCTCGGTTGTATCCAGGCAGATTCTGGCTGGGCTCAAGTGTTTTGCTGCAGGAGCAACAGCATTAAAAACAAAGAATAGCTAGAACCAGTCAGATTAGATCACAAAACATTGATGAGATAATATCATGATCATACACTAACTAGTTTGTTTATGTGGCATAGAATAAGTGCTTATAATAAAACTGTACCGAGTGTGTGGCCATAACTGTGAAAGTTTTGCGTAAGTAGGGCACGAGATGGTAAACCTTATGATCGGAAGCTGACAACCACTTGTCAGTGATTTGTAATGTGCGTAAGATGTAAGAAAATGTTTCCTCAAGCTGGTGTGTGACACATGTATGTGTGTATTTACAGGCCCACCTGCTGTGCGAGGGAGTAAACAACCAGAGTTACACCTGTGAGTCGGGTCACTGCTGTGGAGAGACACAGTGCTGCAGCTACTACTATGAACTGTGGTGTAAGTTACCCGCCTCTACTTGGGTGTCTCTGAATGGTTCCTCTTCATAACACTCACTGTATAAATTATATGACACTGGATGCAATACACTTGGCTCAAAGCAAGTAACGTTCCCATAAGCGCACATTTGTTCTAGTTTTATTCCAACAAACAGATTGGCCCATTGCCATAATCCCTATAGTTTCAGGAGTAGGTTCGTTACCTTTAATTGTCAGTGCAAGCTATTTTTAGAACGGCGGAGAAGAGCCACGAGCTGCTCAGAGCTACACTACGGAGGCTAATGGGATTTCTTGGTTTCCCTCATCAAACTTATCAAATATACAATCCAACAACTCCAAAACGCTCTGGTGGAGTTGTTTTCAAGGTAAATTCATGCAAAACTGCTGATGTGCGTTACCCCCGGGGGCAGTTTTTCGGCAAGCAGTCTCTGCATTTGCCTCTAAAACAACTCTGTCTGGTAATGTTCTGTTATTAACTCATAGCGTGGTGAGTGTGCAGGTCACAACTTGTCCACCAGAGTGTTTTGGAGTTGTTGGATTGTGTATTTGATGAGTTTGATGAGGGAAACCAAGAAATCCCATTAGCCTCCGTAGTGTAGCTCTGAGCAGCTTGTGGCTCTGCTCCGCCGTTCTAAAAATAGCTTGCACCGACAATTAAAGGTAAGGAACCTACTCCTAAAACTATAGGGATTATGTCAATGGGCCAATTCGCCAAAATGTTGAACCTACTCCTAAAACTATAGAGGGTATGTGTTTGCGTGGCCCTGGGCAACGCTCCTTTCGTTCGGACTGAGTGGCAAATGTGAAGGATAGCGGTGGATACAGAGAAACCAGGTAAAACATGTAGTATCAAAACAAAAATTGAAGTTAGAAGGACTCGACAATCCGTACATTACGTTGTGTGCTTTAATCAATCCTGTAACACACAGTGTGACTGCGGCACCGGGAGAGTGACAGAGATTACAGCTGTTAACTCACATCCCGACAGTGACTCCCGACACGTAAACCTGACTTGCTCCTCTTCTGAAAAACTCTGACATGTCAAACTTTAGGATGTGTTAGAGACTAATTAATCTGTCTAACCATCAGAACTATGACACATGAAATGGTAAACACAGCTGATCGATCGAAAAAAATTACCCCTCGAGTGGATTTACTTTCCGTGATTGAATGCTCTTGAATGTAACTCGGTCAAAGTCAGACGTATCCTCACAATGTTTTGCAGTTCTGTTAGGTCATGTATGATGTACATGCTGACAAAGTTAGACATGTCAGACTGGTATGGGCTCGGAGAAAATCGCCTCGTTACTTTCCTTGATTTTAAACTTTGGCGGCTCTGCCACTCATCTTTCTGCCACTCAGTGAGCGTTCTGCAGTGTCTTCTGAGTACCGTGACATCATGTGCATTAACACCACTAAAGGTAAAGGAAGTCTGAATTGTAAAAACGGGAAGGAAGCAGAAGAACAGGAGTGGTACCAGTACCAGTTAGTCTCCAACTTGTTCTACTCTTCTTGTTTACCGTTTGACCTGCTGTTTGGCTGTCTGGGTGCCTCTCATGTTGCAGACACACCCATGTGCCATTTGACAAGAGCACTCAGCCTGTCGCTGCACCCGCTGGCATTTCTTTCATTTTGTTTTGAGGGTGCACTGCATGACTCAAGCTTTTTGACACAAAGAACATGAAAACCATTGCAGGGATTGACAGACTGTCAATCATCATAACTCTGAACTAAACAAGGGTGTAGCACCTAGAGTTGGAAAAAGGTGACACTGATGCAACAAACAATGCTTTATACTCGATGTTAGACAGGTAATATTTCTGCATTGCTTTTTTAGTCACAACAACATTAAAGAGTGATGCATAGGAGAAGTTACAACTTTTCTATTTTATTAAAAAAAATATTTGTTCATACTCGGCAAACTAAGGTGTTAAAGGGATAGTTCAACATTTTGGGAAATTGCCCCATTGCCATAATCCCTATAGTTTTAGGTGTAGGTTCGTTACCTAGACGTTACGAGACAGAGTTGTTTTCGAGGTAAATTCATGCAAAACCGTTCCGATATTATTTCATAGCGTGGTGAATGTGCAGGTCACAACTTGTCCACCAGAGCGTTTTGGAGTTGTTGGATTGTGTATTTGATGAGTTTGATGAGGGAAACCAAGAAATCCCATTAGCCTCCGTAGCGTAGCTCTGAGCAGCTCACAGCTCTGCTCTGCCGTTCTAAAAATAGCTTGCACCGACAATTAAAGGTATCGAACATACTCCTAAAACTATAGGGATTATGGCAATGGGCCAGTTTGCTCCCTTTAAACAGTATGACGGTGTTTGCACTGAAGCTCATATTGTAATTGCTATATAAAAAGACCATGCATTTTTTTCAAAATATGCACTAAAGTTGTTTTGCCACAGGGTTCTGGTTGGTGTGGACCCTGATCATCATCCTGACGTGCTGCTGCGTGTGTCAGCACTGGCGGTCCAAGCAGCGCTTCCAGCAGCAGCGCCGGCAGAACGAGATCAACCTCATCGCCTACAGAGAAGCTCACAACAACTCCCAGCTGCCCCTCTATCTCAGTGAGTGTCTGTGTGAGCGGCGTGCTGCTGCCTCTACACATTCCACACATAGACTCCATCTCTCAGACGCATCGCTAGCTGCCCGTCATATATGTTTTTAAATAGAATAAACAAGTAGAACTTGATCAGCAGAGTTTCCTGGTGCAACTTTCACTCAAAAAGTCAGTGTGTGTGTGTCCAAAAGACATGAATGTCCACAGTTTCTTTTCAAGAAATAACAGTCAGCAAGCTCCTCAGACCGTGGCTTGTTTTTTGTTGTGTTTTCCCTCTGGTCCTCTCTATTACATCATACAGTATGATAGATAGATGATTCATCCAACTACCTACAGTGTTTTTATGAAAGCGCCTGCTCTTTTCTAATGAAGCTTTCCCACATAGTTCTGTGAAACAAAATGGTTTATATCATTTCAAATGACATAAAACCAACATGAATACAACAAATCGGATGCTTTTAAAACAACATGAGTTGCTCATTTTACCAACCCTTATTTGTCACTGACCCGTCTGCAGCAGCCTCAGAGTATTACATCCCTAATTTAGTCCAGCACAGGTCGTATCAGTGGTGAGAAAAACATTTGTTATGGAAAATGAGAACTGCATTATCGATTGTTAATGTAGACAAAAAGAAAACATAATGAAATCCCTGGTGGATTAATTATATTCTCCAGACTTACAGGGATGCGTTGTTTGGTACAAGACCAAAAAAAAATCACATCACTTAAAAACGTGTTAAAGTGAAATACCTGAAATCCTTACTCACCGCCATATCAGCTAAAAATCTTTGCGCATTTTTTTGCATATCACACAGCCCTATTAAAATTCACCTGTTATTTTTATGCATTTCCTAATTCCTCATCCAACAGTTACGGAGCGACAGGACTTTGCAGTGGAGGTTGTTCCCACTTGCGAGTTGAATTGAATCAGTTTGTTATTGTACAGAAAACAGTAAAACCAAATTTAAAAAGACAAAGAAGTGCTTCCATGAAAACACACATCATTCATACTCTGGTCAAAAAACTAGTCAGTAATATGAATAATAAAAATGTAATAATAGAAGCATCAATAAATGCAGATAATGACCTGTATATCTATATAATTATTACACATTGAGACTGTCAGAGACTGTTATTGTTTAGTGTTTGAGTTAACTGCACACAAAATTATTCATTATGTCAATTGATTCGCTATTAAAGGGATACTTCACCCAAAATCAATAATTCACTAATTTTCTACACCGTCATGCCAAGGAAGGGTTGGGAGAACTTTCATCATCGTTGGCATGACGGTGAGTAGAAAATTGGTGAATTATCGATTTTAGGTGGAGTATCCCTTTAATTTAAGCATTCATTAGTGCAGATTTAAACTCTGTTAACAAGTGTTGAGTGGAAGTTTAACACTCTGATTGACTGGGAATGAGTGAAACACTGTCATATTTGTGTCCTTTCATACTATAATGCATGTCCATTGTGTTCCTCTGCAGGATTCTTGCCAACCTATCTGCTGCCAGCCTACGAGGAGGTAGTGGACCGCCCGGCCACCCCTCCCCCTCCCTACACCCCCCTCCAGCCAGAGTCCCCATCCACAGATCCCCCCACAGAGGAGTCTCCGTGCCCCCACTCGGCCATCTCCGTCCCCTGCGATGACGACGCGGTGCTCCCCGCCACTCCAGAGGCCACGCAGGTCCTCCTCCACAGCGCCGCCAACCCCAACAAGGACTTGACGCCGGGCAGGTACCGGCGCTTCACGGGGGACTCCGGGATCGAGGTGTGCGACGGCCAGGAGCTGTGGGATCAGCACGGCTTTTTAGAAAGAGAGGAAGAGACGGAGGAGCAGGGGGCGGAGATCGCCGAAGAGCCGCGCGACCGCCGCGACCCCGGGACCTTTGAACACACCGATGCAGTCATTCACGAAAACACAGACGGACAGACAGAGTCACAGTCTCTTAGGTAATCCACAACGATTAATACCTGCAGAGACGAAACTCTGCAGCAGTCACTGATGCAATATTATTACCGTTGGTGCTCAGGGGTTTGGTCTTATAATACATGTGTAAGCTTGACTAACACCAGTGTGACAGGCCTGGAGACAAATCACAGATAGGACTACATATTGTAACTATTTCCTGGAAAGTGCAGCTTGTTTTTAGCCGAGCGTCTCCTCTCCTAAAGTTGAAGTCAAGATGGTGTTGAACAGCTGCCATCCTGTCAGGAAGCAGCACTGGGATTCATGTCCACGTACACGGAGCTGTAAGCTTTTGCCCAGTGTAACTAAAGGAGCTGTTATTCTGTTACTGCCAGTAGCATTTGACCACCACAGCCGCTCATCACTGATTTTATATGTTTCTCCATCGTGTTTGATTTACACTCTCAGGGATCAGGATATTTTACCGTGTAAGATAAATGGGTCAGTGCTCTCTGGTAGACAGTCCAAACACTGCTTCACACTTTTGATGGGGAGTTGTTGCCTATATGGGCCTGTCAGCTCCACAGGTAGACCTGTATAACTGGTCCTCTTTACCTGTTGGATTCTGGGGGTTTGAGCTGTCATAACCTTCTCTGTCAGCATATCTTGACTCATTAATTATACAGCAGTCACAGATTTGCTGATTCATTCCTACCACATGACTATCACACATGTAATAGCATTTAGGTTAAATGGGCCATGTAACTTGTTCCAGACAAGTTTAAACTGGAGTTTAGCTCTGAGCTGATGATAGAGCTGCAGCCCCAACATGTCCAGGGTTGAGCAACTGATGCAAATTCTTACATGATTGGAGATGCAGCACAAATGCTCCACATTTGCTCTTATCAAGAGCCTTTTAAAGGTCCCATCTGTCATTTATTTGAAGTATTGATATCCATAAGAAGGTATTTGTGATTTTTTTTAAATGAGATCTAGCAACACACGATCCCAGTATATCCAGGTCAGAAGAATCTCAGAGTCTCTTTTGTGATAAGCTGAAAGATCAAATACAAATATGGCAGATTGGAGGTAAACACGTAGAGAAACCTGTATCACAAAGTTGTGGAAGTAACAGAAAAAAAAAGCTGTGTTTATTTTCTGCCGACTGAGGCTTTGATACTTTCACAGTGTTAATACATAACCTTTATAATTAAAGAAGACATATATTTACAATATGGGACCTTTAAATCAAGTCACGGAGACTGAGAAAGTAGTGAGCAGACAGATTTAACAACACTACGTCCAGATCTATGTCATTCAGATGTCCATATATCTATTCGTACTGAAAGGTTGTTGACAAAAGTCTGTAGAGATTGTTGTGAGGCCATGTTGAAGCACACCAGCATCATACTGTTTGTTAACTGACCCCCTGAATGTGTCAACACTGCTCCACGTCTCCACACTCAGGATCTCTACGTTGGTCATTGTGTGTCTCCTGTCGCCTGTTACACTGGTGTTAAAGATTCTGATGCCATAGTGCCATAATGTGTAGCCTTATGTAGCCTTTGAACAGGAAATATTTAGTTGAACTTAATCAAAGCTCTGGAGTCTCTTTAATTGATTATCAAGTCTCCTTTCAGTGTACTCAATGACAGATTGATCATCGTATACACCTATGTTATAGTACGCCAAAAACGTGTAGATAGTTGAAGACGAATATCTGAGATATCATCGTCAGTATGGTCACTCTGAAAGCGCACACACACACACACGTTTGTGTAGGAGGGTGTCGGTTGTAAATCCTAAGTGTGTATACAAAGGGAATGACCATGGTGAAATGGGACGACACACTCCATGTCGAAACGTGTCAGGCTGTTCAGGAAGCCGACTGTGAAACCTAAAACCTTCCAGTGCACTGAGGAGACTCTGCTCCAGTTGAGTCAGTTCCAGCACTTTTCCACATATGCAGCACCTGGTGCTACACTCTGTACATATGCTCTTTATTATCTGCTGAATAAAAGTATATTTTTCTGTTGCATTTTGTATAAAATGGTTATTAAAAAATCATGTGCAAAACGTGCCTACATTTCTTTCTGGTGAGATTTAAAGATTTTGAACAAAAGTCAACTCTGTATAGTACAAACAAAATGAATATATTTAAGTGTAATGGCTATAAGTTGTCTCACATTGTCTATACAGGAGCCCAAATGTCCATGTTACAGTATTTTACCCAGATGTGGTACAGCTTAATACAGAATTTTGGAAGTGTAGATCTGAGCTGCTCCTGACTAACCATGACTGTAATGAGTGATATTAGTTGTGATTTGCAGTTACTAGGTGGAAATAGTTAAACAACCATTTGTTAAATGTGAACACTGTCACACTATTTGCTATGCTGATACCATTATAATATAATGGGCTGAGCAGATGAAATCAGGTTCCCAAGAGATAAAAAAAAAAAAAAAAAAAAGCTGATGAACACAGAGCCAGCTCCTGTTTGATAAAGATGCATAAAGGCAATGCCTGAAATACTTATTTATTTTAAATCTCAATCATCTTTACATATAAATTTCCCTCAAACTGAAGAAAACAGATGTATAATATTTGCTTGATTCCATATAGACAGCTTGTAGTTGGCTGTCATTTTGATTTGCTAGTGTTTTATGGTCATGATCTCAATCAATCACTTTAACGTACAGCTTTTCATTTATCCAGGTTGGAATGTCAGTCCCAGTCTGAGGTCCTATAAATGCACCATGCAACAGTTGTCTTTTGATTCATTTATTTTTCATGCATTTTTAAAATCAAGTATTTCAACTCGAGGAACAATGTGGCTGAACAACTTATGTGCTGATCCACATTATACTCATGACTTCAGAGATGGAGCTGTGGACTTTGGTCACCTTCTGCCCTTAACCCAAAATAAAGTAAACATGATGTTTGTGGCAGCAAACTGGAAAGAACAAGTGACAAACAGACTGTGTGATCCAGTAAACCCTATGTCATCATACCCATTAATAACTTCAAATGAAACAGACACGGCGGAAGGTTACATCCACAGGGAGGCAGTGAGGCCAGCAGACGGCACCAGAGGAAAACGAATGATGGAGAAGTTAGAGAGACGTGCGCATGCGCTTCATGTAACCGACAGACCCCCGTTAAAAGTCTGCAAGTGAAGTGCTGCTGGGCTGAAGCCGTCGCCGTGTAGGTTGTTGACAGTGTGTTTAGTGTTTTGTCGCACTGCTGTGAGACAGACTGCCTGCGGCTGAAGAGAGGAGAGCTGGTCGCAGCTGTGTTTGATGCAGGTACGTGAACGCACCGAGCGGTGGCGGAGGGTGGCGTCCAGCGGTTTGACCGACCCACCCCCCTGAAAGATTTTATTATTAGCTCTGTGTTATTATTTCTTGTTGGATAAAGACACACAGCAGCCCCCCCGTCGGGCTGCTAATGTTAGCCGTCACTGCCTTTACAGGACACCGAGCTAACTTTAGCCTAGCCTCCATTTTCCTGCCGTTAGGCCAGACCTATGGGCCATACTGACAGGTTTGTAACACACAATTCAAAACCAGTTCTTTTTCCCCCAATGACGAACAGTGGTCACGCGCGTTGATGTTAATTATGCATATAGTACAACGTTGTAAGTAAAAGTTTACCGGAAGTTATTTAAGTGTGACACTGAGCAGCTGTTTTCTTCCCAGAAACAGTGAACAGAGTGAACGGTTCAAGATGACGACTTCATGGAGCGACCGTCTCCAGAACTACGCCGACATACCTGCCAACATGGACGGTGTGGCCATGAAGAAGTACCGGCGTGAAGCTCACCACAGGTACGTGTGTGGGCCACACTGCAGCCACACAAGTGCTGCCAACAACACCCTCAACATGGACCGGTCCTATGTTCCTGACACACACAACACAAGTGTGTAACACAAGTGGTTTCATCACTGATATGTGTTTCAGTTTCTCGTGTTTGACTTTTGTTATTTGCATCTTCAGCATTGCTTCTGATTGATGACCTGAGGTTCACTCATATAAGCTGTTTTTAAAGCAATAGTGCAACTTGAAGAGACATGTTGCCCCTCAATGTACTTTGTTAATGGATAACTGATCTTGAAGTAAACCTGGATAATCAGTAATTTGTTAAATAAACCTGCAATTTTGTGGCTAAGTCAAAGTTGTGAGGATGATGACCAAGTGTTTTTAGCTTAGGCAGGTTTAAGACAGGTCTGTGTCAGTCAGACTTTATCAAAAATGACTTATTTTAAATGTAGAGAAGGTGTCTGCCTTCCACTATTCAACTAGAAGAAGGCTTCAATGACCAGGAGCCTGATTGGACCTGTGGGCTTTGTCTCTACCCATAAGTCAGTTTTCAACATCCATACTCAAAGTAATTCATGATTTTGGATATTAAAATTAGAAAAGGAATTAAATGAATGGGAAACACACCTCAAGCTGACTTAGTTCATACACACCTGCACTTGTAACCATGTCCATCCAAACATAATTTCATATTCTGTAGGTGATTATTCTGCCCACTTCAACTCAGTTGCTGTGTCATGTTCTGTTTGTTGTATGTTGCTGTCTGTTATGTCTCATAATGTTGTATATTTGCTGAATTGCATTAATTAGTACAAGTCCAAATTGTGTTCCATTGTGAAATTAACCAAAAGAGATCAGTTACTAAAAGTTGCTGTTTGTGTTTGGACCTGTGCAGCCAGAAATCATTTCTTTTGATTTAGAAGAACATCACTATTATCACAAAATGATATCACTATTCTCTGCAAGTGACTAGAGTAACAAAAACCAGCAAACAAACAAAAAACAACAAAATCAGACCTTGTAACATGAATTTGTCCTCACAACCATAACAGAAAACAGGGGCTTAATTGAAGGAAGAAATGCTCTGATAAGACAATATGCAGCTTTAAGGGGTGTTATTTTGAGGCTTTCGCTGGAACTGTGTCCTAATACCGGAAGGATTCATTGCACTGCAACAGGAAACAGAAGTGGAAGTCTGTGTCTGCCTGAAGCCTGTAAAGCAGCAGAACAGCTACTTTCACATACCGCTGATTATTTTGTCAAATAACTGGAAAGAAAATAGCAGATGTCCTGGTGAGAAGAGCAAAACAAACAGATAAAGTATCATTGCTGATGATTATCTATACTCATTGGTCATTTGTTAGGTAACCGAGGCAGATATTATTACGTTTTTGGGCTTTAAAGGCATAGTTCAACATTTTTGGCAAATTGGCCCACTGCCATAATGCCTTTAGTTTTAAGCCAGGAACACACCGACCTGACCGTCGGGGAGAGTCGGACAGCGTCGGGTCCGTGTCTGTTTGGTGTGTTCATCTGCGTCAGGTCTCATCGGGGCGATTCAACATGCTCAGTCGGGGCTCGTCGGGCGTCGGGAGAGTAGACTCGTCGGGTACTCTGGTTGGCTGTGTGCTAGCTATGGCAATTCTGATTGGCGGTGCCCTAAGCGAATCAGCACAGTGTATGGGAGGGGCGGAAGTGACCACAGTAAACAAACGGTGTCCTACCTAGCCTGTCCTACAGTAAAAATGGTATACAAAATAAAAAGAGGAGTAAAGCAATATATTAAGCGGCAATATATATTTAAGCATCAAAGATGTTCAATCAAACCCACATAGTTTGAAACAACGTTCAAAACACATACAGCCAGTATCACAACTAAGCATATAAAGTCCGCTAGCTTAATGCTAACGTATAATGTAAAACCTCATAGACGGGCTAACAGAAATTAGCATCGCTATCACCATTTCGCAGCAACCGAGCCACAGCAGTAAAGCTGCTAAAAACTGTTTTAATTCTGGCTTTAGCGCTGTTAACACGTCACTGTTTAATCCAGAGTCTGTGGTCAGTTTATAACGCTTGCTAGGAATATTGCTTCGATGTTTGTTTTGGGAGAAGTGCAGAGTCGGGGACCTGGCAGTGGCTGTCACTGCTGACCTGATCTGCCGGGGTCGAGCTCCGTCCACATCCCAGGGGATCCCGCACACTTTTAGAGGTTTACCGCTGGCTGGTTAAATTCTTTTTAGGAGATTAATGTTGGTCTCATTGATTACGTTTAATAACTGTGGCAGCCAGTCGCATTATTAGTTTGTTTGAATGGAAAGTGAGCAGGGCTGCCTCTGGTCCGTAACCTTTAATTGTCGGTGCAAACTATTTTTAGAACGGCGGGGCAGAGCCGCGAGCCACTCAGAGCTACGCTATGGAAGCTAATGGGATTTCTTGGTTTCCCTCATCAAACTCATCAAATCCAAATCCAACAACTCCAAAACAGAATGTTGCGCGACGGGAGTTGTTTTCGAGGCAAATGCAGACGGGAATGCGCATCAGCGGTTTTATATGAATTTACCTCTAAAACAACTCTGTCTGGTAACGTTGTGTTATTATCTCATAGCGTGGTGAATGTGCAGGTCACAACTTGTCCACCAGAGCGTTTTGGAGTTGTTGGATTGTGTATTTGATGAGTTTGATGAGGGAAACCAAGAAATCCCATGAGCCTCCGTAGTGTAGCTCTGAGCAGCTCACGGCTCTGCTCCGCCATTCTAAAAATAGCTTGCACCGACAATTAAAGGTAACAAACCTACTTCTATGACTATAGGGATTATGGCAATGGGCCAATTTGCCAAATGTTGAACTATCCTTTTAAAGAGTACTGCGTTTCATAATAATACAGATTATTATGAGATTATTCATTGACCAAGACTGTGCAGTATGACATGAGTGGTACAACCAGCAGCCATGAGTTCAGTGGTAATACTACATGTATTCTCTATTACAAAGCTTTCCAAGGGATCTGGCTCAAAACCATCCTGCAATGAGGTATGCCATCCTTTTGTTGTTGAACCAGACTGGGACTACTGACTAAATGACTTAATTGTTTTTGTTGTCCATGATGTGAATTGATTCTCTCCATCCGACTCTCATGGAACTCCATCCATACTGACACCTGATTGTGAGTTGGGTTTCTCTCTCCCCCCCTCCCCCGCCCGTGGAAACATGAGCTGGTGGTCATTGTGATTTCATGGTGTGCACTCTCTCCTCTTGCATTTCCCCCTTGTTCCCGCATCTTTTCTTTAATCCCCATCAGTTGCTATCGATCTGATATCATCTCTCACACCGTCTGAGTAGAGAGGCCAGTGTGCAGTCTGAGCAGAGTCACAGATTATATGTCTATACACTGTATAATCTGTATTTCTGCATAGAAACATAGAAGCAAGGAGGAAGCGCTTGAAATTTTCGCGAATATGTTTTTTTCTGTTGTCTTTTCGTTTGGTTCTTTTTATTATTTGCGCTCACAGTGACACTGAGTCTCTGCTGGGCATCAACTGTCTAAAAATGCTGAACTGATTAAGATTAAAATGACAAATGCAAATGGACATTAGTGGAGTCCTTCCATTGTTATTGTAGGGTGTACACTTGTGGTCAGGGTTGGATATGATACCTGTTAGATATTTAGTTAGGACCATAACGTGTGTCTCCCTGTCCAGTGCAGAGCTGATAATCAACTATTTTTGATAATTGACCAGTCTTGTATCAAACAGCATTGCCAGACATTCAGATTCCTACTCCTCTACTGCTTTTCTCAGTTTAATGAAATATTAAACTGAATAACTGAGTTTTGGAAACGTTGATCATCAGACAATAACAAAGTCTATCAAAATATCAAAAGTGAAATAATCATCATATTAACTAGTAATACAAGCATGTAGCCCTAGTCAACTAGCAAAATCTGAAATCAAATGATTGGTCACATTTTTGTCGTGTTGTTATTGTTTGATTATATTCTCTGTTCATAGTTTATCTCCCCACCAAGCTACAGCAGCACATCTAGTCCTGTAATGAGGGTTCTGGTGTTCACAGTGTAATTAAGTGGGAGTTGTATTAGAGAGTTGCTAACTCAGCTAGCTTGTGTTAGCATCCTTCCAGTTTGGAGAAGCAGCCGGGAACGTTGGCACAGAAGCTGAGAAATGTCATGATGTGCACAGGGTCAGCACAAAGAAAAGCCATCTGCAGAATCAGATAGGGGGGAAAAACATCAGTTAAGTGTGTGTGTATATTTTGAGACTTTCACAGCTCTATCTCGACGACGAACAGCTGACCTGCGGTGTAAAACGGTGTAAAGCAGTGATTCAGTCAGAACCACCAGCTGTCATGCTTTTATTGACGTGCACTGTTCTCCCTTCCAGAGTGTTTGTCAACCGAAGCTTGGCCATGGAGAAGATCAAGTGTTTTGGATTTGATATGGATTACACTCTGGCAGGTAAGTGCAGTTTGAACCTTTTGGTATTAGTCTTGATTACACATGAAGATGAATCTACTGTGGTCTGAGTCCACACACCATCTGCATGTGGAGTGGGTTCTGATGTGAGTCCTGTTTGATCCTTCTCTGTGAGTTTTACACACAAATTAATACTTGCAAATACTTTGCTCAGTTCCTCCTGGATTTAATGAGTTAAAGGAAATTACTTGCAGTATCTTCTGTAAATTGCAATGAGATTACAATCTATTCCTTTATGGGAGAAAAATAATAATCGTGTTGGCCTTTTTGTCTAACCATTTTTCTGCTTAAGATAATGCAATGTAAAACATGTAGATATACTGTATATAAACCAAACATCTGAAAGCAGCCTGGGTCCACTGGAGCACCAACTGTAACCCAAGCTGCTGCTGCTGCTGCCCAGCGGTGTGTTACATATTCCTGGCTTGAGGGCAGCCAGACTAATCCCACATACCATAATAGGGGAATGAGTTAGTTGACATTATAACCCATATATCTAAAGTAATATCCTGTTTCCAAATGACTGTACCACTTCATTAGATGGTGGCGGGGAACTGGTACACCACTGAGTGGTTATTTTCTAGTTTGTGTCAGATATTATAGAGAAGAGCAGACTGTGCTCCTCTAGCCCGTGGGGTTCCTCAAGGCTCTATCCTGGGCCCAGAATTATTCTCACTGTTTGTTCCCTTTAAGGCGCAGCGTCTGTAAGTCTGGCTGTGTCTGTATCATCATTATGTCGATGATGGTCAGCTTTATGTATCGGTGAAACCAGGGGAGCTTTTAAATCTAGTAAAGTATAGTTTGCAGTTAAACTAATGAGAATCACATTAAAGTATTTGTCTGAGAATGTGTTTCAGGCTCCACCTTTCCAGCTTTCTATGGACTGTTGTAGCTGTAACACACAGTCGGCTCACAAAACTTAGCTTTAAGACTACAACTTAGAGACTTCTCATAACAACCCCGTCTCTACACTGGCCCACTGTTAAATATAGAACTAAACTCAGTCTCCTCCTAATAACTTCAGGTCATAAACAACTTGTCTTCACCATATTCCAGTGAATAACTGACCCCATATATATATCCAACAGAGCTGGCAGGTCATCCGGCCTTCTGCTTGTGCCACAGTCATAGATCAGGACCCATGGTGACTGAGCATTAACTGTGTTAACTTGCAATAGTCATCACCAGTCAGTTGAACCATTTTCAAACATCAGCAACTGAAAACGTGTTTGCATACAGTCTGTATAGTGTTGCTCAGTGTTTTTGGTGCTCTGCCTCACTATGGTGATTTGTGTATTGAGAACACGAGCCTCTTTCCCCGTCTGTCTGTCTGTAGTGTATAAATCTCCTGAGTACGAGTCGCTGGGCTTTGACCTGACAGTGGAGCGCCTGGTGTCTATTGGATATCCACAAGAGCTGCTCAACTTCGTCTACGACCCGTCTTTTCCCACCAGGTCAGCCCACAGAGCCTTGTCTTTGTAATGCTTCATGTTTGAACACCACTATAACAGATTCTGCATCTGAGCTGTGTCCTCTGCTCTCTGTCCTCCTCAGAGGTCTGGTGTTTGACACAATGTACGGCAACCTGCTCAAAGTGGACAGCTATGGGAACATCCTAGTGTGTGTGCACGGGTTCAACTTCTTAAGGGGGTGAGTTGTCAACATCTCTAAAGAACTGAGTCCTTCTCTGACCCCCCTATAACAATACTGTTCAAATACATTGCAAACAAACCAAGAACCTACAGCCACGCCGGCAGCAGAGTGTCACTCAGGCTGGTAGGACTGTCACTAGTTTAGCAGTCATTTTGGTAATACTGCAAATTCTCAAATAAAAGCAGAGTCTCAAACAGACGCTCTCAATTAGAAGCCAGGTCTGTTTTCTCTGCAAGTTCTTCTAAATGTACAAAACCAACAAGACCGCCTGTTTGATACTCTTTTTCCCTCGGTGCCACTGTTACAGCTACTGTATCTGTTCAAACTTTTGTCAATATAGACTCCATATTTATCGTTACATCACTTAAATTCTCCACTATTCAGGGTAAAGAAACATACTAGTTTGAAGCCCGGATAGCATTCCATTCATTTACAATGACCTGAACCTGCTCGACCCAACTCGATACATTTCGGCCCGGACTCAAGCCCAAACCACCACATCCGGTTGGATTGGTTGGGCCGGCCCGGCACGTTGAGAACTCTAATCAGCACCGATTAGACTTGTAAATAAATGCATGCTCCGGTTCTTTCCTTAGAAGTGGCACCAAAGGCTAGAGCAGAGGTGTTGTTAAATTCACTTCGGAAGCCAAATCCTTACTTTTTACTGTTCTTACTCTTCTATTTGATAATATTTTCCATCGTTGCTGAGCAAAAGACTTGTGTTAAATGAGCCAGCTTAGTTCGGCAGTTGAAGCAGATAAGAGCCCGGGCTTTTATTTGAGAATTTACAGTCAATCAAAGTTGAACACAGTGACCTGTCACATAATGGAGTTAGTTCAGATGAAAAGTTAATGCAGGCAGGAACATGACCAATTTTATGTCTAGTCAATAAATGCAGAGATATTTGATTCAGAAGCACAAATGTCAACTTGATGACAAGAAGAAAAATAATCAGCATTTTTTCTGTCTAGATTAGGTGAAAAGTTTCACCTGCTGTTGGTGCCACAGAAAGTTGAGTCCATAAAATTCACCCACTGAGGACCATCAATGTAGAGTCTAATCACAGCATATAGAAATGGATCAGGACAGGAGCACTTCTGATATCCAGACAAGTCCTGAGCAGATCTCTATTGGTAGTGTCATGTGTTCAGAGATCACACACATGTAACAAGCACAGGAATGGCAACATCGACACTTCACACAGCTGAAGAAGGAGCTGATAGAAATGTAGTGTTGTGCACAACACTGACTCTGTAACTGTTTCCTGGTTTGACCTCCTGTGACCTCCTCCTCCTCTGCACAGGCCAGACATCAGGGAGATGTATCCCAACAAATTTATTCAACGTGGAGACACGGAACGCTTTTACATCCTTAACACACTCTTCAACCTTCCTGGTAAGAAATGATATCAACACAATACTGCAATGTAGGAGGCAGTTTGTTTTGTATTTAGTTAATTGGGCATTAGTTAATGTTTAACCCTGTTTAAATATAGATTATCTCAGTTACACAGTGGTGTTACTGCAACCTTCTGTGTGGAGATCTGGTGCTATAAGATAATGTAGCCTGACCTGACCCTGCACCTAGTGTGTAGCCATCACCTACTATCAGAGCTGATACTTCTGCTGATAACAGTAGTTTATAAAACAATGACATGGTCTGTCTCTGTCTGCTGAGCAGATGCCGGAGAGTGAGACATGTTGTGTGTGTTGTGTACTTGTTCGTCCAGTGGTCCTGAACTGTGTTTGACAGTGAATTAGATTCCACTGGTTTCTTTACTTTTTTAACTTGTCACATTGGATGCATGTTGGTACTCGTCTTAACAGTCCCCTCCCTGTCTTTTCCCACAGAAACCTACCTGTTTGCTTGTCTGGTTGATTTCTTCAGTAACTGCTCCAGATACTCAAGGTACTGCAGCACCGTCCACCCATACAGTGACACTGGTGTGCGTTTTCTGTGACCTTCAGAATAGGACCCCGTTTAAAGGGATAGTTTAACATGTTGGCAAATTGGCCCATTGTCATAATCCCTATAGTTTTAGGAGTAGGTGTGTGTACCTTTAATTGCCGGTGCAAGCTATTTTTAGAACGGCGGAGCAGAGCCGCATGCTCAGAGCTACACTATGGAGGCTAATGGGATTTCTTGGTTTCCCTCATCAAACTCATCAAATACACAATCCAACAACTCTAAAACGCTCTGGTGGACAAGTTAAAGGTTTAAAGGTACTTTACAAACTTGACAAATAAAGTAAAGTTGTGACCTGCACATTCACCACGCTATGAGATAATAACAGAACGTTATGAGACAGAGTTGTTTTCAAGGCAAATGCGGAGACTGCTTTCTGAAAAACTGCCCCACAAGAGCATTTTGGAGTCATTGTGTATTTGATCAGGGAAGAAATCCCATGAGCCTCTGTTTCGTAGCTCTGAGCAGCTCGCGGCTCTGCTACGCCGTTCTAAAAATAGCTTGCACCGACAATTAAAGGTAACAAACCTACTGCTATGACTATAGGGGTTATGGCAATGGGACAATTTGCCAAAATGTTGAACTATCCCTTTAATAAAGTTCAGTTGAATTGCAGCATCCTGTTCTCTTAGGAAGATTATATTGATCTCTGCAGTTGTGAGACTGGCTTCAAAGATGGCGACCTCTTGCTGTCCTACAAGAGCATGTTCCAGGACGTGCGAGACGCTGTGGACTGGGTTCATTTCAAGGTAAAATCATTTCCTCCTCTTCATTGGAACTAGGGGTTTTCAACGAGCCTGAAAATGAAATCCTGACCCAGCCCAACCCGCGGGTGCTGAATCCCAGACCCAACCAACCCAAGTCATTCGTAGCCTATATATTTTTGGCCCAAACCCGGCCAAAAAACCAAAGTGCCTGATGCGTTGGCGTTGACAAAAACCAGCAAGAAGATGTGTTTTATTTTTTAAAAAAACAGAAGCCCAAGGCCCAACCTGACCCAAGTCATTTTCGGCCCGAACCAGCAGGTCCGGTCGGGTTGGTCAGGAACTCTAATCGAAGCCAATGTGCAGGCGGCTGTAGGTCGTCTCCTGCAGTCAGAGCTCAGTCCACTCATGTTCTCTCTCTGTTCTTAGGGGTCCCTAAAAGAAAAAACAGTTGAAAACCTGGAGAAGTATGTAGTAAGAGATGTAAGTATGTAAAGCAACTAGTAGTTTATAGTTTTTAGCCAAGTGTCATTTTTCTGCTACTCAGCTTGTTTTATTTCTCCTCCAAGCCCAAGCTTCCTCTCCTCCTCAGTCGCATGAACGAAGTGGCCAAAGTATTCCTGGCCACCAACAGTGACTACAAATACACAGAGGTGAGAGATGAAAGTTCAGTCGAACATGTTTAATGAACACTGAAAGAAAAGCACCAACTGCCGTCTTGATTTATTCTGTTTTGTTCTCTCTCTTGTCTCACAGAAAATCATGACCTACCTGTTTGACTTCTCTCACGGCCCAAAGGTAACACTCAGGATCAGAAGATGATGGTCACTAAATGTGTGTCTGAATAGATTCAAGTTCTGTGTCAAGAAAGTCACAGAGCAGAGATGGATCTATGATGGTGTGTTCAGAGATCAAGAGATGACAAGACAACCACCAGCCAACAGATATACTGTGATTCAACAGAAAGCACTTTGCAAAAATAGTAAATATGGGTTAATACAGTTTAATGATTCGTTTTAAACATGTGATTTTAATATGCAAGATTTTTTATTTTTGATGTATTAACCCATTGTTTTTATTAATTTTATTCGTCTTTTTTATATTTAACCAACCACTTTAAAGTCTGTAATTAGATTTTTTTAATACCGCACCGCACCGCACCCCATAGAGTGTATTCTTTCTGGACTAACCAAGAGAGCTACTGAACATGGCCACCCATCACCATGATGCTTTGCAACTGTATGATGGTGTGTGTGTGTGTGTTTGTTGCAGCCCGGTACACCCCACCGGCCCTGGAAGTCCTACTTTGACCTGATCCTGGTTGACGCCCGGAAGCCTGTGTTCTTCGGAGAGGGAACGGTGCTGCGGCAAGTCGACACTGTGAGTGTGTCACACAACCATCCTCCGTTTCTATTTGAGGGCAGTAATGTGGGTCAAATACATTTTGACATATAAACACTGTGTGAGTCTGTGACTCAGTCTCTGTTTATTTGTTTGTTCCAGATCACAGGCCGGCTGAAGATCGGCACATACACTGGACCTCTGCAGCACGGCATCGTTTACTCTGGAGGTTCATAACAAACTTCTTTCTGATTTTAATTTAGTTTAAAAACGAAATAGTTACATAAGCAGCAATTATTATTTATGAATCTCATATTTTCTTACATGTATATACTGTAGCAGGTGGTGATTTATACCTTGTTTATCTGATTCTGGTTCTGGAGTGTGTCACATTTACAGTTCTAATCAACAAAAATACTTTCATCTTCATTCAGAATAAAGAACTAGAAAGTTTTTCTTATTGTCAATGTACAAAATATACAAATAAAATATGGAGCTCTACTCCTGCTCAGTGCAGTTAAGACCAAAGGACACTGCACTCAGCACTGTGTTATAACTTTATAGGCTATAGTCAGGATAGACACGATGTGCTGAGTCATTAAAGTACTTGCTGAACTGAAGCATACACAGCATTGGAGCCACCAGCCTGTAATGTAACACCGTGTGCTCAGATGTACAAGAGGGCACTGCAGGCCGTAGGTGGAGAACACCAGCATCAGATTCCTCCTCCACCTCTGTGGTGCTCATGCTCTCTGTCCTCTGCTGCTGCTGCTGTAAACGTAGGAGACTCGGGTGAATGTGGGTGAAAGTGATGAAGGTGGTATTTTTCTTTTCTTCTCACAGGTTCCTCAGACATCGTGTGTGACCTGCTCGGTGCTAAAGGTAAAGACATCGTCTACATCGGAGATCACATCTTCGGAGACATTCTCAAATCCAAGAAGCGTCAGGGCTGGAGGACTTTCCTGGTGATTCCTGAGCTGGCCCAGGAGCTGCACGTCTGGACCGACAAGAGCTGTGAGTAGGACCACACACCAGGGTTATTATAGTTAACCAAAACTAAAACTAGCAGTGAAAAAATAATTTAGTAAACTGAAATGAAAATAAAAGTGACATTTTTTCCAAAAATGAGAACTAAATAAAAACTACAGTGAACAATGTAAAACTAAACTGAATGTCAGATAACATCAGCTCAGTTGTAGTTTTCTTAGAGATGCTAAAGCTGCAGGACACACAAAATAGAATGACTTGGAGTACAGCCCACAGATAAGAGTGAATGTAACGTGATGAGGACTGATGGAAAACATTATGGGATGCAACTAAAATGGAAAAATCCCACAAATTTGGAAATTCATTTTCAGAGTCTCACAGAGGCTTTCTGCTAAAAACTAAGACTAAATCAAAACTAGTCAATTCCTGCTTCATCACTTGTTGAACAATAAACAAGTAACTAAAACTAAACTGAAATAAAAATTCAAACTTAAACTGAATAAAAATAAAAACTAATGAAAAACGTGCAACACACATACAAGTTATTCATCCGTAACACAAATGTAAAGCTGTTCCAACTAATAAAGTTGTTAAACTTGAGCAGCAGCAGTGGTTTAAAGTGTAATGAGGCTCGTGTGAAGGGAAAAAATAGTGCATAGCTCACTTTGCATGAGAGAAATGTGAGTGGGCTTCAGTTTGTATGATTTGTCATATTTTTGTCATTATCTTGTGAATAAAGCATCATTAATGCAGTGTGCTGTACTAATGCCAGCGTTTGTTTTCCAGCCATATTTGAAGAGCTTCAGTCTCTGGACTGCTTCCTGGCAGAGCTTTACAAGTGAGTTCCCCTCAGCTGTTTGTTTGTTGTGTTTTTCAGAAATGTTAAAGGTACAATATGTAAGAAATCTAAAGCAACTGGCTGTAAAATCCTCCTAACATGTCACAGAGACTCAGGAATAATGTTCATATAACATGATGAACTCACCAACAACAATAATACAGCCAGAGTATTCGCATTCAAAACTTTTCTTTTTTTTTCAGACCACAAATCATGTTTATGTTTTGAATTTACGTGTTGGCATGTGTTGCCACCCAGCGCTCTCTCCCTATCACAGTGTCAGTGGCATTTCAGCCTCCGGGTTGCCAGTTAAGCTTCCACTGAGCTGCAGCTACGGCTGGGAGATAAAAAGACATCGCGAAAATTATGGTCATATTTCCTTAATATACCTACAGCCAAGTTTCCAGTATCTCTTTTTTTTTTTGATGATTTATAGATTTATCTCAAAACTGTAATCTGAATGTGTCTGTAACTTCAGACAAAAAAAAGAAGCTCTAACCTGTAATTTCAAAATAAGGGCGCACTCACACAAGGGCCAGTTGATCCGTGCCGTGCTGAAGCCCAAATGCCCCCCCTCCCCTGTCCCCTGCTGGCCCGCACTCACACTACCTCGAACCCAAGCGTGCTCAAGCACGGTTGCCTCTGACACTACGTCATCACGTTGATATAACAACACGGCGGATGCGCTCTGACTGCAGAAAGAACGGCGCTTTGACCGGTTGTTTTAATCAAAGCGACGTTAACTAGCGATGTTTACGGCGCGACGTAATCGTTAAGTGACTGTTGTTTACACGCGGTTGCAGACACGTGGTGGAGAACGAGCCCGCAGCGTATTACGTGTGCGCATTCCTGGCCAAGCGTACCGTGCCCAAGCACACCTCTTCCAACCGTACCAGGCCAGGGAAGTGTACCGTGCTCAGGCACGGAACACTTGCACTCACACTACCAATAGAATCCGGACTTTAGGGGGCAAACGTGCTTGGGCACGGTACGATTGCCTAGTGTGAGTGCACCCTAAGAGTACTGATGTGTTGATGTTTTTTGTTTGTTTGTTTTCAAATATAAAGTCGAACTGGTACGACTTCACAGGTCGGTAAACACGAGTTACGGGCTGCCTTGAACGCACCATAACAGTCCTCGTCCCTACGTCACCACATTCACACGCATCCCTTGGCTGCACACACAGCCCTTTATGCCGTTCTCTCTCCTCATTGGATAAAAATTGTAGGATACGATAAAAGTTTTCTCCTCGGCTCAGAGCAGAGCAGAGTGACTGACAGACCCTCTATAGAAGTGATTCCTGTCGGAAGATATAACTATTTAAGACTTATATTAACACAAATATATCACTTACTTCTGCTTTAAGTCCATGTAAACGCAGTGTTTATCTGTAGTCAGCCCTGTTGTTATGGAAACATGTAGAAATGTCTGTGCACCTAACTTAGTCTGAGGTCACTGTTTGTAGAATAAATAAATATCTATGAAGTTCTGTTGAAACTGAATTACATTTGTGCTATAATTCTTATGCTGATTCATCCTCTGGTGCTTCATCAGTTTAATTCCAGCTTCATTTCTAAGAGCAGAATAGCACCTCTGTGTGTATGTGCATTTGAATGCAGCTTCCTCTGTGTGCCAGTCTGTATTATACTAAACTGACAGTACACTGAGTAGAAACTGGCAGCATGTTGCATAATCTGACGGAGCTGTATGTTGTGTGTTCAGGCACCTGGACAGCAGCAGCAACGAGAGACCAGACATCAGCTCCCTGCAGAGACGGATTAAGGTAGAAACTCCTCTGACACTGACACACAGAAATCAACCATAAGACACTTAGAAGGATAAATGTGTAAAGCTGCTGATGTTTCCATCTCTACCACTGTTGAACATTCCTGCTCCCGCACCATCAAAGTGTTTTCTGATGCACGTCTCTGTGTCCCCTCCAGAAAGTCACCCATGACATGGACATGTGCTACGGCATGATGGGAAGCCTGTTTCGCAGTGGCTCCCGTCAGACGCTGTTTGCCTCCCAAGTGATGCGCTACGCTGACCTGTACGCCGCCTCCTTCATCAACCTGCTCTACTACCCATTCAGCTACCTGTTCAGAGCTGCACACGTCCTGGTCAGTCACTGTCAAGACATTGTAGTTGATGATTAATTGCCATTACTTTTCCTTTTTTACTGTTGCTTGTTATATGTGTTTTCTTAGCCTTTGCCTTCTCTTTTAGGGATAGGGATAGTTCAACATTTTGGTAAATTGGGCCATTGCCATAATCCCAATAGATTTAGGAGTAGGTTCCTTACCTTCAATTGTCAGTGCAAGATGTTTTGAGATCGGCCAGGCAGAGATCCAAGCTGCTACTAACACTACATAGGCTTGTGGTATTTCCAGACTTTCTCTCAAAACTCATCAAATACACAACAACTCCAAAACACTCTCTTGGACAATTTGTGAGCTGCACATTCACCACGCTATGAGATAATAACGTTAGGAGACGGAGTTGTTTTCCAGGTAAATGCAAAGCCACCCATGCGCGGTCCCGTCCCAGGCAGTCGTTTTTCAGCAAGGAGTCTCTTTTCAGCACAACACCGGCTTTTGCACACACACACACACTAAAATAAGGATTCAGATGGAAACAGAGATGTCTTTTATTGAACCACTAAAATATGTTCTGTCATTATGAAACAAAAGTTACATCTTATGTTATTATAAAATCTAGTCACATAAACAAAAAGGCAGACAGTAACTGTAGCTGTTCAGAAAATTAAGTGATGGCTGGATATAAACTCGCACTCACAACGCGTTAAGACGCACAATGGCTCATCTGGCACTGCTCGAGGATGTGGCGCACTGGAGACCTGCACATGATGAGTGGCTCACGAGCCGGTTCCAATATGTGCTGTGGCTGGACTCACTAGCATTAGGTCTCGGCCTGAATCCGGCCAAAAACACCAAAAAAGATGTGCCTGGCCTGATGCGTCAGCACTGATTCAGTGCATTTCACAATAAACAACACAGATGCGTTTTATATTTAAAAAAATCTGAACAGGTTGGTCGGACCGGCCCCTTTTCCGACGTCATTGATTTGGAATGAATGAATATTCATCACCTTTCGTCTGTGGCACCGCGACCGTAACAAAGTCCTTACGTCTCTGACCGTAATCTCTTGTTTATGACAGATACGACCACACAAATACATACATTGTAACATGTATATGATAATCTATCGATCCGCTGATTGATTATTAAAGGCTTCATTGAAAACAAATGCACACGACCAAGGCGGGTGAGGAAACCAGCAGAGAAGTGACTGGACTTGCAGATTTATTCGCTAAAGATAAAAGTCGTATTTTGATCAACATTACATCTGAAATAAATAATTTCACTCTTAAGCCGTGTAATAAGCCGGTCCGTAGAGTTAGTCTGTGGTTATGGAGAAATAAAGACTAAGACATCCTTCATCAAAGCCCATACAGTCTAATGATCATAGCTGTGCCTCAGTCCCCAGTTGGTACCCAAGATGGCGCTCACAACAAGAACGTCACGTGACTAAGCATCTATAGGCACCGTATGGGCGCGCTAAAGCCCTTCCTCACGAGCGCCAACTTTAGAATTGATTGTGATTTATAAATGGAAACAGGCGTAGGACGTGCTCTGTTAGAAATCTTAACGTTTTTGTGTGCGCACATTTTCTGTGTTTCCTCCGTAGCTGTAGTGATCTTTCCTACACACAGTTTTCTAAATGAGGCCCCAGGTGATTCTGTAATAACTGTGCCAGGCCTGATAGAGTGCATCTATAGGTGTGTACCTGTCGTCTGTGTTTGATGCAGTTTTGGTGATGTGATTGTTTTCTGCTCCTAGATGCCTCACGAGTCGACGGTGGAGCACACCCACGTCAGCATCATCGACACCGAGTCTCCGCTGGCAACGCGGAACCGCCACGACGTCGACTTCAAGGAGATGGAGTGCAAGCGGCACCAGCTGACCCGATCCATCAGCGAGATCCAGCCCCCCCACTTCTTCCCACAGGCTCCACAGGAGATCACCCACTGTCACGATGAGGATGATGACGAAGAGGAGGAGGAGGAGGAGGAGGAGGAGGAGGAGGAGGAGGAGGAAGAAGAAGAGGAAGAGTAGATGGAGGAAGATGAGTTTTTTCTCTCATCCAGTTCTTCCAGGTTTTTACTGTTTGGCGTTGATCCTTGTGTTTTGTTCCGACCCAGAGCCACTTTTCCGTTTAGAGGAACAGCTACGTGACGTTTACTGGTCTGGACCTGATCTCCTACATGATGGGGACTACTGTAGATTCAAGTGGTCCACGACTGAATCACAACTACAAAGTGAATTTAGCTTGCTGCCTGTCAGTGTAAGAATCAGGCAAAAAATGGGGAAAAAAAGCTACCTTACACAGGTAGAGCAGCTGTTTGTTTCATTTCCTGCTTTTGTTGATCTGTACCGTCAACAGTTCACTGCCCTGTGGCTTTGTCCTGCACCGCACCTCCAACCTCAAACCGTGTCACATAGAGGTGAAGATGTCCAACTTAATCCATCTTAAAGGAGCAGTCCACCATAAAACTCTGTGCCACAGACACATTTGTCACATACTTTACATTTTTGGGACCATACTGTTTGTTTTTGAGGGGTCGTTTTGTTTTTTTCCACTTTTCTACCCCTGGTCAAATGTAGAGATGTGATGATATGTTGATGTTTTCTTAGCACAGTAGAACTTAACAAAAGAAATGATTTTAAACATGTCTGAGAGGGAGATGCAACAGAGCACAAAGCAATGCAGCAACTAAACAAGACTGAGTGTCTTGTTTTGTTCTTGTTGAAAAGCAACAAACCTTCAACTGGATTTGAGTTGTTGTTGTTTTTAAATCCTGTTTTGTGTTTTATAATAAATCTTGATATACAGAAAGGATTTAAGAACATCTGGATAAGGGGGAAACTAAACTGTAGTGTGTGTTTGTGTGTGTGTTTGTGTTGAACACAGCTGCTGAGTGCGTCATTAAAGGTTATTTTCTGTTACAGTTTGTGGTGACGTGACGTCAGCAGCCAGAGCCACTTTGTTAATGACCCACTTCTCCTCCTCACTGCTGTTGAAACAGGACCACACGTCTGCTATTCCACACAGTCGATGAGCACGGGGCCCCAGGCTGTGGCCCCGGGGCCCCTGCTGGCCCTCCTCCAGTCTGCCTGCATTATTCTGTACTGACAGAAGTCTAATGTGATGTTACTGCCTTAGTCATCAAACTCTGAGCCCGTACAGTGAGTGAATGATACCAATAGTTAAAGACTAGATTTTTAACATGAATGGTGAATTATTTTCATGAGTGGGAGAAATGTCTCCAGTCTAGATGATCTCATGGGGCAGTAAGAATAGAAGAGACATCATAGATTTGATGTTTTATGATAAGTTCAAAATTCTTATTTCTGTGCATCATTTCAAATTTGTTTGTCAAAGATTTGATTTAATGACCTTTTTTTTATCGATGCCTTTGTGACTTGAGTCAAAGTTATAGGTCATGTTTTGTTTTTCTCTCTGTTCATAGATTTGACATGCTATATTACAAGTGTGTAATAAGACGTCCAGATGTTGACTGTATGTATTTCTGCTGGAGGTGATGGTGAGGTGATCAGGTGAACATGCTGCTGTTCTCTGACTGAAGCTGATCTGTGATCAGATCTGTCTGCTGTAAACATGCTGTTACTGTAATAGGAGGAGGGGGCTGAGCTTACTGCACTATTGCCATCACACATACTGTCAGTATATGCACTAGTGTGTTTTTTTTTTTCTTTGATTATCATGTTTTTCTGCCACTGCCCTGGTCAGTAAAGCAGAGGAGACCTGGTCAACTGGAGTCATAACAATGCACAGTATTGATCCTTAGATGAGGTGAACAGTGAAAATTTGTGTTACAGCCTCACACTCATTCTGTTATTTGAGTATGGGAGCAATATGTTACAGTGCTGCTGTGGGGGGGGGGGGGGGGGGGGGGGGGGGGGGGGGGGGGGACGGTTTCAGAGTGGACGTCTCCAGAAGTGAGCAGTCACACTGACCTCAGAGCAGTTTTTCTTTTCAGTTTTCTTACTTGATTGATTTCAGAGCTGTCGTGCATGCCCGTGTTGACGACAGCGGTCACCGTCAGCCGCTTGGAAAAACCTGCTTCAGCCTTGATAATCAGACATAACTCGAGTGTAAAGTGAACCAAATGAATGTATTTTTATCCGCAACTGTCGATGCATGTGTTGAAGTTGCATTTTGATTTTAAATGTTGCCTTTGTGTTGAACAGATTTGAGACGGTTTGAGTCATGACTGATGTTTGTATTAAATTTTCTGATGCAATGTTGTAGCTGTGTTTTCATTTCCCTGTTCCCTGTTGATGATTCACTTTTCTAAGTTATTCATACAATCCCAGTAACGTGCAGTGGCATATCTGTGGGTGTCGTGTTTTTTAGATTGTGACAAGCCAAGGTCCATACAAAAACACAGTACTCTAACAACTTGTACCTTTGTACCAGTACCTCCAGTGCTCAGACGTGCAATGTGACACTGAACCCATCTGGGCCTCTTGAGCGATATTCTCAATTTCTCATATCTTTGTTTGCCATTTGTTTTTTTTATAGTTTGACCACAGATGTGCAGTGTACAGAGATGCGCAACATGTTTTAAATAGAGTCAGCTTCACTCCATCTGTGCAGCAGCCACATTTTCATGACAATACATTTGCTTGCACGTACAACATACAACACTGACAAGAGCTGTCCTCGTCATCTGTCAGCCGATCTTCATTAACATTTGAATTAATTAAACTGTGTCCGACCACAACAGGAGGATGAAGAGAGAGGCCAAACAGTGGCCATGCAAAAGTTCATTGATTTAAAGGGATTGTTCAACATTTTGGAAAATTGGCCCATTGCCATAATCCCTATAGTTTTAGGTGTAGGTTTGTTACCTTTAATTGTCAGTGCAAGCTATTTTTAGAATGGCGGAGCAGAGCTGCTAGCTGCTCAGAGCTACGCTACGGAGGCTAATGGGATTTCTTGGTTTCCCTCATCAAACTCATCAAATACACAATCCAACAACTCCAAAACGCTCTGGTGGACAAGTTGTGACCTGCACATTCACCACACTATGAGATAATAACACAACGTTACGAGACGGAGTTGTTTTGGAGGCAAATGCAGAGACTGCTTGATGAAAAACTGCTCCCGAACGCGCATCAGAGGTTTTGCATGAATTTACCTCGAAAACAACTCTGTCTGTCTGTAGCTCTGAGCAGCTCACTGCTCTGCTCCACCATTCTAAAAATAGCTTGCACCGACAATTAAAGGTAACGAACCTACACCAAAAACTATAGGCCCAATTTGCCAAAATGTTGCACTATCCCTTTAAGTAGTTTAGTTCAAATATGGTAGATTTATTACACACAGACTGAAATATTTCACGTCTTTATTTCTTTTCTCCTATCAGCTGTACCACGGTCAGCCACCAGGAGTGATACAGTAGCTTATAGATATTTTGACTGGAAAATTGTGTGTGTCGACTCCACTGCCCGTCACTGGCTCCAACACGAGGTTCAAGTATGCAGCATCTCCTGTTCCACAAATGTGTTGTGGAATGTCAAGCTCACAATGACCTCTTTCTGATAAAGTTTGTTTCAATCTCTGTTGTTTGCTTTAATAGTTGACACCACAAGATATTTTCTTTTTGATCCTCACAAATTCCGAAATCCAGTCACGGGCCAGATTCGGCCCACGGGTCGCCAGTTGATGATCACTGGTGTAGGGGGGTCTAGTCTAGAGCATGTAGAAGACTGAAGCAGCTGCATGATGTGATGTGATGTGAGGGCATCTGATTGCTCGGTACAGAACATGATGATGTGATGTTTTCCACAGGATCAGGAGCCTCCCTGTTTGAGAACAGGTGAGCCTCCGTCAGACTTGTCGGACAACAGGTTGAACTCATCGGCCTTGTCCACATCACCTAGTGTTGATTCATTCTCTGAAGGCCATCACCAGACCCCCCCGCGCTCCTCTTCCTCTGCCCGTTCCTGACGCGCCACAAAAGCCGTGTCATCTGAGTGTGTGTGTGGATTTGGCAGAATCAGAGTTGTATTTCAGTCCACTGTATATACAGAGTGATGAGGAGCTGGGCCAGACCGGTCCCCCGTGGGGCCGCGGCGCTGCTCCCTGCATATTATGTTTTTGTTCTGTTATTTCGGGGCTGCACACCATTAGGAAAAAATGTCTTCACTAGATGCCTGTCTGGTTGTGCAGAGGCCAAATGGGAGCAAGTTAATAACTGGATATAACATCTCATAACAGGTTGATAGAGCTGCAGGCCCAGTGTGAATGACACTCAGATCCAAAACCTGCAAACTAAAGCAACGAGAGAGGATGTCTGACAGTCAGATCAGACTACAGCTCTCTGTCATAAGCACTTCATGAGCTTCTTTATAAAAAATGATCACTAGTAGAGACAAGATTCATCACTTCCTGTCCACCACCAGCACTGATTCATCCTCACATAGAGGAAGTGTGACATATAATATAGACAATTAGCCTCCAACAACTAAATTCATGATTTCTTAATCTGAACCACTACTTGTCAAAGTCATGCGAGATGCGCCGCTCAGAATGGCACCAAAGTTTGGGCCCCCCTGGTCAAGATTTCTGTTAACTTGAACAGTTCAGCAAGTGGAAGATGAAATGATCTCCAAAAGGTAAAAAGTTACAGACATTTTACCTTTTTTCATTTTTATTTTCATTTTTTACATTTTCAAATTGACAGA
Source organism: Trachurus trachurus (assembly GCF_905171665.1). NCBI lineage: Eukaryota > Metazoa > Chordata > Actinopteri > Carangiformes > Carangidae > Trachurus > Trachurus trachurus. Next base: position 28,973,760 of record NC_139906.1, on the reverse strand, counting down.
AAAGGAAAATGGCCCACAGCAAATGTTTGGCCACCCTGCATAGTTAGTAGCTAGTAGCCCCCCCCCCCCCCCCCCCCCCCCCCCCACTGGAAACTATCACACAGCTCAAGTCTCCTGGGTTTCCCATTCTATTACAGGCTGCTGCTTTGTTTCCCCTTTTCACTCCAATATTGTAGAAAACAACATTATACACTGATATTGATTCAAATATAGCAAAAAAAAAAAAAAAAAAGTGTTTCATTTTTAACTTTCTGCCTTTTGGAGAACATTTCATCTTCCACTTGCTTAACTGTTCACATTAACAGAAATTTTGACCAAGGATGTCCAAACTTTTGCATTTGTGTTGTCTATTGTTTAGGCTATGTGTTGTGTGGATGAGTGAAAGTGGTGGTTGTTGTTGTTTTTATGAGCTACTGGAAAAAATGAATTGAAGTGAATAGCTAAAGTTCTGTTTCTCTATCTGAGTCTGTGGGGTCCTGGGTTTCAAACCTCTAGTGTACAACAGCACAAAAAGTCTTATCCAATGGCGTCCAGTTTAATTAGTGTCAGTCAGGGCCTTGTATAGGGGAGAAAGGTGATGATAATTCTAGGGGCCCAGCGCCCAGTAGGGCCCACAAAAAACCCCAATAATCTAATCTTTGTATGACTGATTTGTTCTGCATAAGATCCTGACTAATACTCATAGTAATGCTGCATTAGCATCAAAACAAAGTAGGCTAAATAAAAAACGATACATATGTAGAAAAAAAGTGGAAAAGTCAGGGGCCCACTTTGGTATTCTTTCAGGGGGATCAGAAGTCAGTTCAAGTTCCTCCATGTGAAGAGGTCTGAAAGTGAAGAGGTCTCTGCGTGTTTTCCCTCACATGTTGCTCTCTATGATCCCATACGTGTTTCCCCTGCATGCAGCCTGCTGGTCGCCACTGAAGGACGGCCCCAGGAGCCTTCGGCCTGTTCCCTGATCAGCTGCTGAGCTCTGGTGTGGCGGAGAGGAACACGTGCAGCGTTCAGTGACGAGACTCAGCAGCGTGGCCTCAGGGACAGCGCCAGGGTCAAGCAGCTGTCCGGCCTTCAGCCTGCTGATAAGTCAGTTCCTCTACCTGCTTATCATGAGTCTGAGCTGATGATGCAGCCAATGAAAGACCTTTACAATACAATCTGTATGTAGAAGTCCTCACTTCATCATGTTATGATGAAGGATGGAGGATGTACTGAAGAGGTGTGTTGTCTCTCCTCAGTCCTCACTGCAGACTGAAAACTTCCCCACACACAACACACACATTAGATTCACTCAGTGTTTCCTTCCTCAGGATCCCCGTCACTGTTTGATATTTAATGTCTCCCAGCATCGCAACATTCTTCATGTTTAGATCATGAATATGGTCTGTTTTGTTTTGTTTATCTAGCACATATTAAAAGTGGGTAATACAATTACCATTAAAATAATAACATTGGACAAAGCAGACATGCAGGGAAGTTAAAAAAAAATCCCTAGTTGGGACTTCCCTTATAAGGTATAAAAACGGATATTGTCATTACACGAAACACACACACACATCACGCTATTTAAAACTTAAAATATATTAAGCATTTGATAGATTAAGATGTTTCTTTATTGTATGGAGTCTAATCTACGATTCCCTGTAAACAAGAGCTGGAGAAACCTACACCATAATTAAACATCCAATGTTTTGTTTATTTTATTTTTTTTCTGGTATTTATTACTAATTATTATTATTTATCTGTTTTTTTTTTTTCATTTACCACTATAGTATTATTATTATTACTGTGAGTATTATATTATCAATTTCAGTATATGTATGCATGTGAGTGTACGTTTGTGTATGCAGATGTTTGATATAAATTAAAAAATATATATAAATACTACTAATAAAAAAGATTAAGATGTTTCACTAATTTTTTTAAATGACACATGGGTTTAATGGAGTGAGGGAGGAAATGAATTCCACATCTTGGAACCTCCGTAGGAGATCTGAACTGAGATGAGATGTGGAGGCAATGATTCTCACTGCAGTTTTGTTTGGTGACTAGTTGCCCAAGCAATGTTGCAGTAACTGATGAGGAATAAATTATTCACAACTCATGTCTTACAGCTGCCTGTGGCATTAAGAGAAGTAAAGATAACACAGAGGTATTAAATAAAATCATTTAATAAAACTGATCAAAATATTTTACATGACAGACAAAAGAACAAACTCTCCATGGCTGCTGCTTTGCAGAGGAATGCGTGTGTAACCGGCCTGTCCTGCCACTGGCCTTCATGTGCGCACACACACACTGCGGCGTGCAGCACCTCACAGTCCCAGCTGTACCAGTGTTAAAGGGATAGTTCAACATTTTGGCAAATTGGCCCATTGCCAATATCCCTATAGTTTTAGGAGTAGGTTCGTTATATTTAATTGTTGGTGCAAGCAATTTTTAGAACGGCGGAGCAGAGCCGTGAGCTGCTCAGAGCTACGCTACGGAGGCTAATGGTATATTCATGCAAAACCGCTGATGTGCGTTCCTGTCAGGGGCAGTTTTTCAGCAAGCAATTTCCCTCGAAAACAACTCTGTCTGGTAACGTTGTGTTATTATCTCATAGCGTGGTGAATGTGCAGGTCACAACTTGTCCACCAGAGCGTTTTGGAGTTGTTGGATTGTGTATTTGATGAGTTTGATGAGGGAAACCAAGAAATCCCATTAGCCTCCGTAGCGTAGCTCTGAGCAGCTCACAGCTCTGCTCCGCCGTTCTAAAAATACACAACACTGACAATTAAAGGTAATGAACCTACTGCTAAAACTATAGGGATTATGGCAATGGGCCAATTTGCCAAAATGTTGAACTATCCCTTTAAAGCAGAAATGTGGTGCAGCTCTGCTCAGCCAGCGTTGGTTAACAGAGGAAGCCTTCAGAGGTTCACTTCAGCAGGTGTCTCAGCTGGTCCTGCAGGTTTTTAGAGTGTTCCACACTGGAGGAAGGAGACAAGCACACAACAGTGAGAGGCAGCGCACGTCATCAGTGTGTGTGTTATGGCTCACTGAGGAGACAGTGATGTCAGTGTTTAGACTTACTTCTTCTGGATGGCCTCCTGCCTGAGTGACAGACAGACAGACAGACTATATTTAGTTTGGACAAAAGACGATGAGCTACACATTATCAATGCTGACTGATACTCACTGGTACTGTAAATGTGTGGTGATAATGGACATCTTTCTCAGACTCTGGAAGACACAACATTATGATGGCGGATTAAAAGAACCAGACAGACAATAATAATGAATGTTACCTCTCAGAGACTGAGAACAACCCTGTGTGACTGCACCTTTGTGTTAAAGCTGTTAAAGTTCACAAATAAAAAGGTTTGATTCAATTTCAATTTCAATTTCAAAAACGTTATTATCCACAGAGTAAATTCCTCTTTGGTTTCACCATAGACATGTCTCACAAAACAGAACACAATGACACAGTAAAAAACATTTCAAGGATAATATATAATATATATATATACAGTACAGGTCAATAGTTTGGACACACACCTTCTCATTCAATGTGTTTTCTTTATTCTCACTGAAGGCACCAAAACTATGAATGAACACATGTGGAATTAACAAAAAAGTGTGAAATAACTGAAAACACGTATTTTCTTCTTTGTCTTCTCTTTCTTCTTTTCTTCTTCCTCTCCTTCTTCCTCCTCCTCCTCCTCCTCCTCTATCTCTGCCAATTCTAGTTTCTTCAAAGTAGCCACCCTTTGCTCTGATTACTGCTTTGCACACTCTTGGCATTCTCTTGATGAGCTTCAAGAGATGAACCTGACCTGAAAATGGTTTTCACTTCACATGTGTGCCTTGTCAGGGTTCATTAGTGGAATTTCAGTGAGAATCTACAATGTAAATAGTCATGAAAATAAAGGAAATGCATTGAGTGTGTCCAAACTTTTGGCCTGTACTGTATAAAATAGCCTATGGCAGTAACTGTACTTCACACATCACACATTCAAGTAGGCCCACATAATTTCATAAAGCACACCACAGTACGAACCTGCTGTGCAGGGAAACCCTCAGCAAAGGAAAAAACAGGAGTAAACAGAGTACCTAGCTACCGCATTCTGATCTTATTTATTGCGTTGACAGCTTCTGGGACAAAGGGCTTTTTGTATAGGCTCCTCCAGACTGCACTTCAGTGTCCATAGGGCAGAATGACCCCAACTGCCCCCAATGTATCATTGGTTTATGAATGTGAGAGTGTGTGTGTGGTAGAAAAGCACTGCATGAGTAAGAAAAGTGTGCCTATTGGTAAACAGGAACTAGCCTACATATATTAATATCTAATAAAGTGCAGACACGAGACCATTTGCACCTGTTCATACTCACATCTTCAGAGTGCAGGATGGCGTCCTCCTGGATCACCATGTTTCTTGCTGCTTGACCAAGAAGCTGAAGAAGAGAAATGTGCAGCAATGTGGATCAATTCATGATTTTTAATATCGTATCAATGTGACAGTCATTTTCTCCTTAGAACTAGTTTAAACTCAGCTCAGAGAGTGGAACAGGAAATCTGAAAAGCCTCAAACAAACATAGACTGTAAGCAAACAAATGATAAATAGACACCAGTCTGACTGCAGAGCTGTGAAGCTGTCTTCTGCACTGGCTTCCGGGTTTCATGATTAGACCAACGCTACCATTGGTCTACGTTTTAATCATTTAACTAATCGTTACATGCGTCTATCTGGCGTTTAGCTACATTAAACCTTGTTACATTAAAAAACCTGGTTACAGAGCCTCGTTAACGTTGTTCTCTTTATCAAGTTAACGAAAACAAACCCTTAAGCTCTAGTGTCAAAATTAAATTCCTGTCACCAGAGTCCGTGCCTGGGGCTTTTATTTTGAAAACAGAGTCGCTACCCGGGCGAAGCTTCCGGTTCTTTCTCCGCGTATCAGCGTTCCTATCTTTGTTCCGAGGAAAACAGATAAACCCTCTCGTGTCGCCTCACCTCCTGACTGCGGGAGCCCTTCAGCACCTGACGGGTCAACGCTATCACATCCCCGCTGCAGGAGCCCACCTTGTCGGATAATAAACCTTTGACAGACTGGCCGAACCGCGGCTGAGACTCCACTGACGCCATTTTCTGTTTTGGTTTAGCGACGGCGAGCGACTAGGGTCAAAAGACACAGCAAGGCGTCCGAGAAAATCGCGCCAAATACTAACTTTCAGACCAGAAAAAAAATCAATACTATAAATTTTAGGTTGATAAATTAACTCTCTGTTGTATTATCACTCGCACGTAATGTGAAGAGTTCACTATTAAACCTAGCTACTGATTCACCTCATTCATTGTTACAAATCATCTATTTTACTCACAGAAATTCTCAAAGAAGCATGTCCTTGTAAATGATGCTTGTTTTTTGTTTTGTTTTTTTGCAAATTGCAACAACACAGCCTAATCAGTATTGTTGGGCGTTTTGTAGCAACAACAACACTGAGAAGCTCACTGTTTACTGAAGGATGGCTGAGGTGGGTCACTGTTTGGTTGTGGCATCACAAAGTCACAGATGGTCCTGGCAGCATTTTAAGATTTTTATTTATTTTATTTTATTTTTTTCATTTTTACATGTGATCTGTGTTCATTTTTTCTGGTTTCTCGTTTGAAACAAATTTGACAAATCTGACTTTCTCAGTAGTAATATGGAACATAGACCTGCTTTATAATTTAAACATATATTAACTTCTCAATTTGCAGCTTCCAATATGGGTGATGGTGTATCACATCTTGTGCACATTAAGGTGGTGTGTCCAAAATGTAAGTGCCTTGTAAACTTGTACTTCAATACAACAATGTAATTAGTGTAAATATTCTTCCTGTATTTTGCAAGGAGCCAATAAATTAAGTGTTGCCTTATCTTGTTTAAATTGGCACCGCCTTACATGTTCACAGTCAAGGATGTGGCATTGAAGGAGCAGCATAAAAGCATGTCACTGCAGCAGCTCAGGGCCGTCCCGCACAACTCTCTCTCTGTGATGCTTGGCCTCCGCTGATCCCACACCACTCTGTCAGAGTCCCTCTGCTGCTGCCATGGATTGGCTTCTGTGTCTGTGTGCATGTTTGGCTGTGGCTCTGGCCTTGTTAGCAGTGCAGTTAAGGCTCAGATCATCCATGCGTGGCCCCCAGGAGCCACCACGCCTCCCGGCTCTACCCCTGATTGGCAGTCTGCTGAGTTTGCGAAGCCCTCACCCTCCTCATGTACTCTTCAAAGAACTGCAGGGCAAATACGGACAGACGTACTCTCTGATGATGGGCTCCCACGCTGCCGTCATTGTGAACCAGTACAAAGACGCCAAGGAAGTTCTCCTGAAGAAAGGGAAAATATTTGCAGGAAGACCCAGAACTGTGGGTATACCTCTTCTTCAATGTCTTCTTCTCCTTCTCAGCAGCAGTGATCACTGATGTTTTCTCCTTTTCCATCCCTGTCCTGTGCGATGAAGGTGACCACAGACATTCTGACCAGAGATGGGAAAGACATAGCGTTTGGAGACTACAGTGCTACCTGGAGGTTCCACAGGAAAATAGTCCACGGAGCTCTGTGCATGTTTGGAGATGGCTCTGCCTCCCTCGAGAAGATCAGTGAGTACAGCAAACAGTGTTGGTGATGAGTGGTGGAGGTTCTGTCTAAAACAGATGATCAGTTAAAGGGATAGTAGCATTTTTTTAAGTGGGGTTGTATGATCTACAAATAGCCCCTAAGTACTTTAATTGCAGTAAAAGACTCTCTACACTCCTCCCGTTAGCAACGCCAGCCCATAGCCCTGCCCAGAGATTTACAACATACAGTGTTGTGAACAGACCCAAAGAAACGGCCTATTTTCACGGCCTAAAAGAGGTTTTACCTGAAAAAAAAAAAACACAGTTCCATTGTTCACTATAATATCATTTTTTCCAGCCCTTCAAAGTGCAGGAAAAACGCAGTTTTTAACCAAATCACGTATCCCTCCACCCAGGGTTAGCGCCCGCCGATCAGCAGTTGGTTAGGTCCAAATAAAAACTGTGTTTTTCCTGCACTTTGAAGGGCTGGAAAAAATTATATTATAGCAAACAATGGAACGGTGTATTTTTTTCCAGGTAAAACCTATTTTAGGCCACGAAAATAGGTCGTTTCTTTGGGTCTGTTCACAACACTGTAGCCTATGTTGTAAATCTCTGGGCAGGGCTATGGGCTGGCGTTGCTAACGGGAGGAGTGTAGAGAGTCTTCTACTGCAATTAAAGTACTTAGGGGCTATTTGTAGATCATACAACCCCACTAAAAAAGAAAATGCTACTATCCCTTTAAAGCATCAGTTTTCTATCTGCAAACCAAAACTTATCTATGGAATAATTTGAAAGTGTGTAAGGAAGAACTCAACAGACTCGAGCTGTGAAGCTGGAACATCACTGTAACACTGTTTCATGTTTTCATGTCTGACAGTTAAAACTGGTGACATGTAAAAACTGAGCAGAGAGACAGTGAAAGCTGTTACCAATGCTTGATTATAGAGGAGGACGTGACTATCTCCTGGAGACAGTACGAGTGTAAACTCAGTCAACATCGAACCAGTAGAAAGTACCAGGACTATGATGGAGGCATAAGAGCTGTTCTTATGTCATTATGTTTATCAATGTTAACATGTCAGCATTATTACAATAGAAAATTAGTGTTTTAATGAGAATAAAATACAATCAGTTCCTAAAATATTATCCAAAATGCTACATACATGTTTCTGTAATAATTCAGTCAATATAACATCACAATAGCAGGTGTTATTCTGCAGCATGAGTAGGCTACTATACTTTTGATATTTAGTGTGCTTTCCATGTTTGATTCTGACAGGTAAAAAGAATGAACTGAAATACTTTATTGTCATTCACGTAGGCTACAAAGCGATGCACAGAACAACATTTCATTGCATTTGTTTCTCCAACGGCAGTGTTGTCATTGATAATAATAAAAATAGATAAAATAGAGTTAAAAAGGCAGGAGTGCAAATAAATATATAGATAAATAGAGTGAAAATACCAAGTATAAAGTGCAGTTTGAATTAAAAGGTGCTTGAGTTCAGCAGTCTTATGGCATGGGGGATGAAACTGTCGCAGAACTTGGCTGTTGGATAATCCATGCTGGGGATGTGTGTTGTCCCTGATGATAGAATACATGACTGAAATGTGAACTTCTCAGTTTTATTGACTGTGCATTGCACTTCTGCTATCTCACTGTGGTGTGCACAACTTAAAGGAGCAGCCTGGTGATATTCTTTATTTTTATGATTTTCAATAATTCATCACATAAAAACTTGTAAGTCCCCTCTGTAGTTTCTATCTCATTCCTCTCTCTGTGGCTCCCAAGTATTAAGATTAAGTGTCAGTGAGTGATCATGGTCTGTCCCCCCTTGTCCTGCTCAGTCTGTGCAGAGGCCCAGTCTCTGTGCTCGGTCCTGTCTGAGGCAGCAGCTGCTGGACTGTCCCTGGACCTGTCTCCTGAGCTGACTCGAGCCGTCACCAACGTGATCTGCGCGCTCTGCTTCAACTCCTCCTACCGCAGGGGAGACCCCGAGTTCGAGGCCATGCTGCAATACAGCCAGGGCATCGTGGACACTGTGGCAAAGGACAGCCTGGTGGACATCTTCCCCTGGTTACAGGTAGACAACACCAACAACACATTAGTACACAATGTGCAGTCTCTGTATTTACCTCGAAAACAACTCCATCTCGTAAAGTTCTGTTATTATCTCATAACGTGGTGAATGTGCAGGTCACAACTTGTCCACCAGAGCGTTGTGGAGTTGTTGGATTGTGTATTTGATGAGTTTGATGAGGGAAACCAAGAAATTCCATTTAGCCTTTGTAGCGTAGCTCTGAGCAGCTCGTGGCTCTGCTCTGCCATTCTAAAAATAGCTTGCACCACTTGCACATTTGAAGCTGGAGAAATTGAGGTATTCCTCTTAAGGCTGTACTCAGAAATTCTACAATGTGTGGCAGCCATTTATTGATTATTTTAATGATAAATGTTCTGTGCCTGCACAAGATAACGATAACCCTGATGCTTAACCCCCCGCCTCCCCGTTGTAGTAATGTGTATTGTTGTTTTTTTGTCTTTGATTGTTTTGTTGTTCAGTTGATGTGTGGTCGTATAAGTACGTAATAATTGTTGAATTGTTGCATTGCTGAATTGTTGAATGGTTATTTGAATATATAAAAATAGCTTGCACCGACAATTAAAGGTAACAAACCTACTCCTAAAACTATAGGGATTATGGCAATGGGTCAATTTGCAAAAATGTTGAACTATCCCTTTAAAAACCGGCAGATAAGAGGCCTGTCTGATGTGTTGAGGCAGATCGTTCCATAGTTTTGGAGCTGCAACAGCAAAGGCACGTTGAGGTTAACTGGTGATTGTAGGTGTGAATGTGAATATGTTTATCTGTGTGTCTCGGCCCTGTCCCCTGTCCTTATATCAGCTGGGTTCAGTCAAACCTCATCAGTGTCTGTCTCTCCGTCCATCACAGGTTTTTCCCAATGCAGACCTGAGTCTTCTAAAGCAGTGTGTTTCAATCAGAGACCAACTCCTGCAGAAGAAATACGATGAACACAAGGTAGAGTCTTCTCTCAACATTACATTCCTCTACTCAACATGTGTGTTTGCTCCATGATCACTGTCACGATACACCGATGCTACTTGAGAGTATCAGTGTGTGTGTGTGTGTACCGTACACTGACATGCTTGCCCCCTTGCCCTCCCAGGCAGATTACAGCGACCATGTGCAGAGGGACCTGCTGGACGCCCTGCTGAGAGCCAAACGCAGCGCCGAGAACAACAACACGGCAGAGGTCGGCGCCGAGTCCGTGGGGCTCAGCGAAGACCACCTCCTCATGACTGTAGGAGACATCTTTGGAGCCGGCGTGGAAACCACCACCACCGTGCTCAAGTGGGCCGTCATCTACCTCATCCATCACCCACAGGTGAGTCCAGGCAATCTAGCTCATTTTGGACCCAAAAATAGAACTCATTGTAACAGAATGTTTTTCACCATACATCATTTCTATGAGGAAAACAATACAACCCAATGGGGCTTTTTTCCCTTTACTGCTATCACAATGTACAAGTTTCTTTTAAAATGAATTTGAATATGCAAATGAGCAATACTAATGGAATATGCCCAAAATACATCCAAATAGGCTTGTTTTTTTTTCCTTTACTCCCACCACAATGAAAAGTAACATTTTTTGTATTACAAGTTTCTTGGAAAATTAATTTGAATATGCAAATGAGCTCAACACTAATTGAGTTATGGTCAAGAAGCCATAAAGCCGCAAGCAGCAAAAACAGGAGCCAAATAACTAAGTTCTTAGTCCCGCTCATATGTAGTTGAACATAACATCACACACAGTCGTTGAATACTTTAATGTATTCTGACTTTCTTCTGATGTTCTCTGCAAATTGGGGGGAAAGTCGTTAGGTAAGGCTTGTTCGCTAATAAAAGATGGATTTTGAAAGCTACTGGAGACAAGACTGTGCAATCAATTCTCAAGGTCAATATAAGTCTGTTTGTGGCAACTAGTGACCCAGGTAAGTGTGGCAAGTGACTTCAGATTGTATGCATAGGTTAACTTACTGAATGGACATGAATGTGTTAGTTATTTGGCCCCTGTTTTTGCTGCTTGCGGCTTTATGGCTTCTTGACTTTAAGTCAATAAGTGTTGAGTTCATTTACACAACTTTAAGCATTTCATGTGTAAAGTTTCAGTGATCATTGTGGGAGTAAAGGAGAAAAAAAGCCTATTTGGGTGTATTTTGGTCATATTCCATTTGTGTATTGCTCATTTGCATATTCATAGGCTATCCATTTTCAAAGAAACTTGTAATACAAAAATTTTTACATTTCATAGATACTTTCATTGTGTAAAGTTGCATTGCGCTAGCAGTAAAGGAAAAAAAATAGCCCCATTGGGGTGTATTGTGGTCTGGGCTTATTGGCACCATACTGTAGACTTTATACAGTAAATCAGTCTTGGATTGATGAGAATTAAACATATTTCTCCAACTAGGATTTCTTAGGACTTTTAGTATGTTGTTCTGGACACCTCATAGAAATGATGTAGGGTGAAAAACATTCTGTTAGTTAGTTCTGTTAATTAGTCTGTCGGAAAACACTATTTTGTCTGGACCAGAGGGCGGGGCGAGCAGCAGGGCACGGTGCCCCTGGTGTATAGAGTCTTGGTGATGTTGTCCAGTCATGTAGCTGTTGTGGAAATGTCTAAGCCTGCCTGCGGAGAGTCAAAAAACATGGCAGTCTAGTAGCTCAGGGTGGTGCCCACTAAGTAGCTGTTGCAGCCCCTTCTTTTACTGACTTCTTTTCCTCTGGCAATCACCTTACAGTCATAGGATAAGATACAGGCAATGAAGCAATCAAGATACAACACATGTTTCTCAGATGTTACCCTACAGGCATATACAATACTGTCATAACAAGTCACATGGTTATCTTGTGGTCAACTGATCATTCTCACTTCCTACAGATGGTTTAACACACCAGGGTACAATAGGTTACACTAATCACTCTAACAGACTTCCACAGAATAAGACTCCACCAAAATTTCCACCACATAGCCACAGATTACACAGTTACAAATGGAGACATGATGTTCAAACAAGCCTTCTATAGGCTGGACTGGGAGTGTCACATTTTGACACAGGTGATGGACCTCAAGTCAAATCTACATTCAAGGCAGTGATGCCAAACTCCAATTATGTTCAGGAAATACAGGTCATTGAAAAGGACAAGAGGTCATCTCAGTCCTAGGGAAAGAACACAACACAAAGAAAAATAACAAAACAGCCAAACCAAACAAATTGAAACTGGTCGTCTTTGTATGAGCCAAGAACTGAAGACCCTGAAGCTGCAGTTCCTCTGGTGTCCACTCGATGTCGCTATGACCCCACTATGTAACAGACTATGTAGTGGCTGGCACTAGTTTATCTTGGAGAGGATGCACCTTCCCTATGTTTTTATTGTGATGCTAACCCAAAGTCATCTGTTCCACCTTTATGGTCCATGGAGAGCCCAGTAGTTCAGTTCTTCTCCCTCTGTGAGTCTTGCTTACAGTTTTGTGAGTAATTCAAGAGATTAAAAATTTTAGATTTAGTTTTATTTTATTTTAATTGAACCTTTATTTATCCAGGTAAAATGCTTGAGATAGATAGATAGATAGATAGATAGATAGATAGATAGATAGATAGATAGATAGATAGATAGATAGATAGATAGATAGATAGATAGATAGATAGATAGATAGATTTATTGTCTGCCCCAAAGGGTAGCATAAATTTGTAATTTGTAATAGATAGCCTACTTTATTTATCCCGAAGGAAATTCAGTTTCTCAGCTGCACAATAAACAACATCATTCAACAGCAAGACATAAAATAGTAAAAATTAGTGCATTGAGAATAGAATAAATAAAAAACAATAAATAACCCATGGTAATAATTTAAAAAAAAATAAAAAAATGCAGGATTGCAGTAGAAAGTGCAAGTACATAACAAATTGTCATTTACAAACATGACCTGGCCAAGAGTCTCCAGCAAAAATAAACCTTACACTATACAAATATCAACAACAATAGTATGCAACAAACAAAATACACATGTCAAATGACGATAAGAGGAAATTATTTATGATTTCTGAAAGAAATCTGCTCCCCCCCTCCTCTCTGCAGAAGCCTGGTGGTGGTGTCACAGATGCCTCACCCTCAGCAGTTGTTACCACAACGTGTCTGTAGCACTGTATGTCAGGAAATAAGCTGCTGCACAACGGCTTGGGAGAGAAAAGTCTGTGTTTACGACCTGTGAAATTCATGGAGGGCGACCTCATAGCTGTCGAGTCAAGTGCAAACATGAACCTTTGCTACATGTAACCCCACTCCCTCCCCACGCTCGCTGCCCGCTGTCTGATACAGGCTGAAAAACAACATTATTTTGGAATTTATATCCTCCTCAGGTGCAGAGGCGTATCCAGGAGGAGCTGGACAGTAAGGTGGGGGCAGGCCGGTCCCCCCAGCTGAGCGACAGAGGAAGCCTGCCCTACCTGGAGGCCACCATCAGGGAGGTGTTACGGATCCGCCCCGTGGCCCCTCTGCTCATCCCGCATGTGGCCCTCAGTGACACCAGGTAGGCTCAGCTCAGCTCCACAGCGCTCGTCCAAGTCCATGTCCATACGTTAAAGGGATAGTTTTAGAGCTGTGAGAATTTTCAGAGTCCTCCGTTCCTTCTCTGAGTTACGGGGGGGTCCACGCAGCAGTATTTGTCCATATAATGGTTGTCAATGGATACCAACTTTCTTCGTCCAAAAAGACACACCAAAAAACATCCAAATACCTCCATACTGCTCGTCTGTAATGTCCCTCTTGTATTGAAGCCCCGACATGAGAAATTGTTCCGAAAAAAATCTAAGTCTATATTTCAAGCTTGTTTGTAGTGGAAGCTCCCAGTGTCTCGGTTCACTGCTCTTCCTATGTCAGTGCAAATCACGCGACTGGTGGAACAATTTCTCATGTTGGGGCTTCATTACAAGAGGGACATTACAGATGAGCAGTATGGAGGTATTTGGATGTTTTTTGGTGTGTCTTTTTGGACGAAGAAAGTTGGTATCCATTTGTAACCATTATATGGACAAATACTGCTGCGCGGACCCCCCCGTAACTCAGAGAAGGGACGGAGGACTCTGAAAATTCTCACAGCTCTTAGTCGACATGAGGGTGAGTAGATAATGAGTGAAATTTTAATTTTGGGTGAACTATCCCTTTAAACTGACGACTCCTCCTGTGTCTCTGTGCTGCTCTGTAGCATCGGGGACTTCAGTGTGAGGAAGGGGACTCGAGTCATCATCAACCTGTGGTCTCTGCACCACGATGAGAAGGAATGGAAAAACCCCGAGCTCTTTGACCCCGGTGAGAGGAAGCTTCATTATATTAGAGGAGCTCATTGAGCCGTTCTGGCCTCTGGCAAATAAATACAGACTGCTTCATATTCTTTTAACCTGACGTCGTCAAAGAACCTCATTAACGATGACAATATAAAAGAGGAAGCCCTCTCTGGCCACTCTTATTGTTATTAAGGAACATGACCTCATCATCTTCCTGAGCCACCTCAATTATCCAGGGATTAAAGGTCTCAGTGGAGGAAAAACATCCTGAGACTGAAACTCTACGTGACGATCAGTATGTTGAGAAAGTCATAAACTCAATCGTGTCTAGAGCTTGTTGGATGTCCCCTGTGAAATTTCAGCTACACACAAGACAGTAAAGCAGTGGCTCCCAACATTTTTTGGCTTTTGACTCCATTGTGACATCACAAATTTCTGGCGACCCCGGGATCACATGCAGTCAAGTGATGTCAGTCAGGATGCGCCAGCTCAGATATTTTTATATGCTGCATTTAATTTGAAATTGATTTATATTCGAAGTATAGAATAGGAGTTGTTTAAGATTGTGTGTGGTGTTTTTAATCATAATTTTAAAAAGAATAATAATTACTGTAATAATTTAAAAAATATATTTCATTTCACATTTCACAACATTTCAGGCGACCCTATTTGAATTCCAGGTAACCCCACATGGGGTCTCGACCCCAAGGTTGAAAAACACTGCAGTAAAGTATCAGCAACAGCAATGAGTCTTTTCAGACAACCTCAATTACTCAAGATAATCCAGACTTCACATGAAACATAAAAAGTTGTTTCAGCTCACTTCACCTTAAATTGTCATTGTCATTGTCATTGTAGTGAACACTGAGATATCGATAAACTATTTATTGCCAAGACTTTGCCTTGGCTTAAATAAACCTAAAAAATATAAACATGTATAAAGGCACAGGAGGAACAAAAATACTACATACAAAGGTACCAAAAACACTATTTACCGGAAAATATAGGCTATATATCCCAAAAAAAAAAAGAAAAAAAAAAGTTGCATTTAGGATAAAATACGAATAAAACTAAACTCTGTGAATAGTTAAAAAAGAAATATAAAATATAACAGAGCAGCTGTTTCACTCTTACTCAATGGAACTCAGAGTTTTTATATTTTTGTTTCATAGAAACATCAGATTGTGGGGATGCTCGATGGTTGGGTGGTTAAAGGAATAGTTCACCAAAAAATGAAATTCACCCTCATGCTGATGAATACTCCGGAGTAGTTTTTTATTCCTCAAAGTGCATTTGGAGACCCTGGAGGCCGGTTCGTAGTCCAACCAAAACTTTACATGAGAGTAATAGCACCTAAAAATGTCCATAAAACTACACAAAAACCATTTAATATTCCTCCACACTGCTCGTCCACTGCAATCCAAGTGTCCTGAAGGAAATAGTCCAGAGTTTACTGGAAACAACGTCATTTAGGACATTTTTACAGCCTAAACAGTCCTGAATTTCATTTTTTGGTGAACTATTCCTTTAAGAGCACATCCCATGTTTGCATCACCCAATGCAGTGATCACCGGATCAATTCCCGACTCTTTACTGTGTGTCGTTCCCCCAGTCTTTCTCCCCAGCTTCCTGTCCCTCTCCACTGCTCTGTCAATTAAAGGAAAAAATGCCCCAAAATATCTATAAATGTCAGATTGAACTGTTTCTCATACGTGGATCAGATCTGATGAGAGCCATCAGCTGAACTCTGCACATGAGGTCTGGTCGTGTTGCTTTGACTCACATCCCCGTCTTCATCCTCCTCTGCAGGTCGCTTCTTGAACAGCGACGGGACGGGTCTGTCCATCCCCTCGCCCAGCTACCTGCCGTTCGGGGCGGGGATCAGGGTGTGTCTGGGCGAGGCCTTGGCTAAGATGGAGCTCTTCCTCTTCCTGTCCTGGATCCTGCAGCACTTCACGCTCTCCGTCCCACCGGGCCACGCTCTGCCCAGTCTAGAGGGGAAGTTCGGCGTAGTCCTGCAGCCGGCCAAGTACAAAGTGAACGCCACGCCCCGACCTGGCTGGGAGAGCAGCAGCTGCCAGGCATGTTGAGACCGACACAGCAGTGAACTGGACATATAAGTCACATCTGTATGCACAAGAGTTATTATTTAACACTTAATTATTTTCCATAGTTCTCAACACGATTGGTGGATACAGTTTGTATTCGTACAAGTTCTCTGCTACTCTACACTGGTAGTAGCCTACAGTTAATGTTTCATAGGAGAAACTCCTCTCTATCCACAGACTTGTGATTCATAAATATTTATCACCTCTGCCCAGTGATCAGGACACGTCAGAGTTGATACTATATGAGACACATGCCCTCACAGATGAGTCTCGTCACTACAACAGATCACAGTGACAGAAAGGAACTGTCTCAAAGAAACCTGACAGAAACAGCTGATGTTTCTTGTCCCATCTTTTCAAAATGTCAACAAACTTTTATTTTTGTATCATTTTAGGACCCTTATCTGTTAATACATTTAAAAACCTAAATATATTTTATGTGGTTGTGAAGTTATGAGAAACTTTGTATGGGTCCATGAGCATCACCAGTATGTTCACGATAACTCATGTTGACCTAGGATAAACTATGGAGACATTCATTATCACCTGACCTCTAATCACAGCTGTACATCAATGTTGTCAGTTTCATCTCTAAAACTTTATCTCTGGGATGTTGGTAGGAAACTTCACATCATTCATATTCCCTACAAACATATTGACTTCAACGTTGTTTGAACCCCAATAAAAAGTCAGGATGATTTAATATTGGAGTGGAATTCAATTCCAAATTACTCACAAATTACATAAAATTAATAAATGTAAATAACCTGATTCACAGGTAGTGTATGTTTTTATGTTTGGATGTTTTTAAATAGACACAGATTCATGCTGAGATTTCATTGTGATCTTCATTTGTTTGTAAAGGAGTTTGTGGTGACAGTAAATAGAAGCAACGTGGGATTTAAGGTGGCACCGAAACATAATAAATTATAATATGAAAATGGGGAATGAATAAAGGTCTGTTTTATATTACAGCTCAAGTTCTATTTAAATGGTTGATTCTACTATGACGTTCTTTCAGAGAGGCTGGTTAAAACCACTGAGGAGGGATCAGCTGTGGTGGAAGGAAAACTTAAATTATTTAAATTTAAATAAATAAATAATTTTAAATTAAAATTATTCCACAGCAATTAGGGAAATGTACACACATCAAAAGTTCTCATTCCACAGAGACTGCAGCCTGTCACTCATACAATAGCCTATGTTCATATTGATGCATCTTTGCTTCAGCAGCAGTTTAAAGGAATAGTTCAGTGTTTTGGCAAATTGGCCCATTGCCATAATCCCTATAGTTTTAGGAGTAGGTTCTTTACCTTTAATTGTCGGTGCAAGCTATTTTTAGAACGGAGGAGCAGAGCCGCGAGCTGCTCAGAGCTACGCTACGGAGGCTAATGGGATTTCTTGGTTTCCCTCATCAAACTCATCAAATACACAATCCAACAACTCCAAAACGCTGTGGTGGACAAGTTGTGACCTGCACATTCACCACGCTATGAGATAATAACAGAACGTTATGAGACTGAGTTGTTTTCGAGGTAAATTCATAACCGCTGATGGGCATTCCCGTCAAGGGCAGTTTTTCAGCAAGCAGTCATTTGCCTCAAAACAACTGTGTATTTGATGAGTTTGATGAGAAAAATAATCTTTAACAGTGTGTTGACTGATTGAACTGATGTTAGTTGTTTCTGCTCTTTCATTTACTGTGGAGCTGGTGTCAGTACACAGGGCCGTTGCTAGGAATTCTGGGCCCCCTGAAAGAATACAAAAGTGGGCCCCTGACTTTTCCACTTTTTTTTAAGACTACGTATATTATCATTTTTTATTTAGCCTACTTTGTTTTGATGCTACTGCAGCATTACTATGAGTATTAGTCAGGCTCTAAGCAGAATAATTCAGTCATAGGAAGACTACTAGACTACTGGGTTTTTGGTGGGCCCTACTGGATGCTGGGCCCCTAGAATTATCATCACCTTTCTCCCCTATTCAACGGCCCTGTCAGTACAACAAGGACATACAAAGATTTACCACACCCTGAGGAAGACACAGTGGCGAAACCATTCTGCCTTTTATTTCCCTATTGGGATTTTTTTTTTTTATGTATTTGCCTGTGATAGGCTTATACCCAGACACAATAAAAGCATTTTAACTACTGTAGCTGCTTCCTCCTGTCTAAACAACCTGCACAAAACCTCCAGCCTGTTAGTTACAAAATAAGGTGACTGGAATGTCATAGTGTCTGGAATCAGTGAAAATGTTCTTTTGATTTATGTATCATCATAACATGAAGGAGGTGTTGGCATGCAGAGGCTTTGCACTGATATCACAGAGGTTTCAGAGGCCTCGCCCACAGATGATCATCTGAATACACAACTAAACTGCTTTTTGTGTCATTGAAAAAACAGGCCTGGTGTGTGTCTGTCTCCTAGAGACATTCAACTCATGTGATCTAACCACTGAGCTGTGTCTTTGTAACTGTCTCAGTCTGTGATGTGTTGGGGTGAGACTGACCAGGCTCATCAGCTGCTCTGCTGCTCCCAGCACTAAAGTGTTTTCATAGATTATAAAGACAAAAGCTGTGTGTGTGTGTGTGTGTGTGTGTGTGTGTGTGTGTGTGTGTGTGTGCGTGCGTGCGTGCGTGCGTGCGTGCGTGTGTGTGTGTGTGTGTGTGTGTGTGTGAAACTCCAGCTCCAGCAATGTGGGCCAGCGTGAAGTGTTTCCGTGCCTCTATAGTCACCATTCATACACCTGTTTTGTTGGGGTGTGCTGATTGACACACAAGCCACGCCCCCCTGCACTTGTCCTTTCATTGTAATTGGTTCGACACTGGTGTGTATGGAAATTCCCCCGCGCGACCCCCCCAGCTCACATACACCTGACCGTCTCCCAGTCCGCACGAGCCCCGAGGCCTCAGGCGGTCACACACACCAACACCCACACACACACTCACTCAAACACAAACTCACACTTACTCACTCACTCATACCACCGGCGACAGCTGCTTCCGTTGGCCGGCCGCTGTAGACCGGAGCCCCGTCCCCCGGACCCCCGGACCCCGCCCTGCAGCACCGAGTCCCGGGGAGAGGGGACACCAGTCCCGGGGAGAGGGGACACCATGCCGCGGTCTTTCCTGGTGAAGACGCATCAGAGCGGCAGGAAGCCGAGCTACGGAGCGAGGAGCCCGGCGGAGGAGAGGAGAGAGGAGCCGCAGCTCTGTGAGTCACTGCGTTCACTTGTGTCTCAACTGTTGTTTTCAAAGTAGAAACGTTCAAATAGACTAAAGTTGTTGTGCCACTGCTGAATGTTAGATTCACAGCCAGTGTCAGGCACGTTACTATAAAATAAAAAGTAGCCTACTTAGTTACCTATAGAGTTTCACTGAATTTCTACATTATAGGTCTAAAGCAGGCAAACTAATAACCAGGAAAAGTAACTATTACGTTATGTTTGTTTGTTTGTTTGTTTTAATAAATGCTACAATATATCAAATTACTTGGACTCGCCCCCCTAACTCCCTATAACCCTAACCTCTTGTTTATCTGGAATAACCAAGTCACTGTGCGGAGGAATACTGAGTACATTTTAATGGTTATTATTTTTTGACGGGACTTCTTGAGTCAAGTAACGGTGCAACTTCTTTGATAAGGCCTATAGACTACCCCTTACTGAAAAAAGTAGTTCCATTAGTAACGCCTTTACTCCCATCCCATTGTATCTGGACAACAAGAACAAGGCATTAATACGCTGTTCTCTAATGAATCCATCAGCACCTCAACTCTAACTTTAACATTAGTAGGCTTACATTTTACTGCTTAAAACTGGTCTTAGATCTCTGAGTTATGTCTCAGAGATCTAACCAATGCAAGACCATTTTCAACACCATATTGTATTCAGTGCCAATACTGATAATAATCATGAGGTTTGACATTCCACATTATTCATCAGCTAAAAAGAAATGATGATTTTATATAAACTCTATATTTGGATGGAACAGAATAACAGCACAGAACCTGCTAGTCTCCCATTTTTGACACTGGTGCAGCCAAGTTTTTCAGATGGTTACACACAAGCATATAGGCCTACTTTTGTAGAACAGTTTTAATTATCTTAAAGTTATTGAATTACATGCATAAACTAACACAGAGAGAGACATTCGCAGTTAAAAAAGGTCACTGCAGCTGTAGTCTTGACTGGTCTTAAGAGTCCAGCTCGACCAAGACCGGGGAAAAATGTAGTTGATTCCAAGACAAGACCAAGACCTTGAAAATGTGGTCTCAAGACCGGTCTGGTACTACAAGAGACGTCCACTATAAGACTTAAAAACAGTCCTACCCCGATCCTGCTGCATGTTGTCAAACCAGCTCAAGCTTCTTTTTCTTCTTTCTTTTTTTTTCCTGAATGTGTTTTTGTCTTTTGCTCCAGTCAGATAAAGAAAGTAGTGCTGCAAGAAGGGAAAATGATAGATTTGTCTGCCCACAAACAAAAAATGTAGTTTTGTGTTTAGCAGGTGCAAAATCCATCCTGAAAGACTTATAGTATTGTCCCCCTGGGTCCTCAAGAGACCAGGAGGGCCCCATTAAGCAGCCTCAAGAGCCTATGTAGAGGCCTTCCAGGCTCCTACCAACAAATCCCTCCTTCAACCTTTGTATTTGTTCCAATACAACCTTTAAAGCAAGCTTGAGCCCCCCCTTCCCCTCGCCCCTCTTCCCTCCCCTTCTCACTCATTGATGCACCAAGAAAAAAGAGCTGGAAATAAGACTGAAATCATCTTTAGACTATACGCTGACGTCATCAGCTGTGTGCGTGTGTAAAGAGTTAGCGTTACAGGCCTGAGCCTTTTTAAATAGAGACTAGGGATGTCACAATTAGTTGTTTTCACAATTAATCGCAGTATTAAACGCCACTATTAGGTTATCGTAAAGATTCCTAAATACCATCACCCTCAGAAAAAGATGATGTTGGAACCATATCGACAGATGTGTGACAAAGTAAAGGAAAATGCACAGATACTGAACACTGTAACACTGAATTGGTAGGAATTTAAATGTTAGCGTGTCATTTGTACTGTAAAAAAAAATTATTAAAATAAACTTAAACATTTGGTATAGATGACAATTAATGACTTGAATATTTCAAACACTTCCCCTGATTAATAACTGGTCCTGTATTAAGAGATTAGCAATGTATATCTGATTTTTATGGAAGAGGGTTAGGGCCGCTGTGGAAAGGAAAGTGAGTTCTGACTTTTTTCTCAGAATTCTGACTTCAAACTCAGAATTCTGGAAAAAAAAAGTCAGAACTCCCTTTTTTTCCCACAGTGGCCCTCAGCCTCTTCCATAGATTTTACACATTCATATCGTGAAATTTATCGATGCATAATAATTGTATACAGTGATTATTTCTCTGACAATAATCGCACCAAGAAAATCTGTAATGGTGTCATCCCTAATAGAGACGTGTGTTTGCATACAGGCACCATGTCTAGTGTTTGGCAAATAATTTAGTCAGTGAAAATATATTCAGTGTGTAACTTTGTCCAGAGAAATGTGTTGATGGGGGAGCCAGCACTCATAGTGAGAACCTGATGGAATAAATTCAGAACAAGCTCATGGTAAAAGTGAGTGGGAGCCAAATTCATATTTAGATTTAGATTACACCCTGTTCCCTTTGTATTGACACTGTCACCTAAGATTGAGCTGGCAGTGACAGAGCATGATTATGGGATGAATGTACACAGCTGTCGTTTTTGTTCTACATGCTGTGTAAGTTTGTTCCTGGCATCAGTGATGAAACAGTGTAACCAGAATCTGCAAACAAATGTCGGCCTTCAATCTCAACTATCTTCAAATGCACAATACAATAACTTTTTCTCTGGAAAGTATTTCTATCCCCCAAAATAAAACCAGAAAAATCTCTTACATCATCTGTAAAATGGGAGTCAATTTGATTCAGAATTATTTTTTGATCTATATGTATATTCAGTAACTATATTTGCACATACTAGTGTGTGCATTGACCAAGCTCCATATACAGCGACCACTCCAAAATGTTCTTAATAAATCATCTTCTCTACATGTATGGCAGCCATCGGTTCCAGTGTCTATTGAACTCCAACACAAGCACCTCACTCTACTGAGCTGATCACCTGAACCAAATCATATTTAATGAGGAAGAAAGATTATAAATAAATAAAAAAAACACTGCTGTGATTAAAAAATTGGGTTATTCCACCAATTTCTAAACTCTTCCTAAGTTTAAAAAGTAGTGTTGTGGTGTTTTAAAAGTTTTCTTTGCATTATACAAGGTCTGAAAACACTGGAACTTTTTTGTTATTTTGATCTGATGCCATTTTTTGCAAATAAATGCTCTAAATGACAATATTTTTATTTCCAATTTGGGAGAAATTTTGTCAGTAGTTTATAGAATGAAACAAAAGTGTTCATTTTACCCAAACACATAGCTATGAATAGTAAAACCAGAGGAACTGATCATTTTGAAGTGGTCTCTTAATTTTTTCCAGAGCTATATATTTACATTACAGTATACTACCCTGCTTACAATATCCCATTATATCTCAATATATCATATTATATATACATATGTATTATATATTATATTATATTATATTATATTAAAGCAGAAGTAAGCGATCCGGTGGTTTTGGCTAACTTCCTGTCAGCAGATGGAGTTAGCAGTCCCCGCCCTCGTCCCTACCTCACCACATTCATGCGCATCCCTTGGCTGCACACACAGAGAGGACCGCCCCTTTAGGCCGTTCTCTCTCCTCATTGGATAAAGGTTGTAGGATACAAGGAAAGTTTTCTCCTGGGCTTACAGCAGAGCAGAGTGACTGACAGACCCGTGTTTCAGACCAAACACTCTATATAAGTGATTGCTGTCGGAAGATACAACTATTTAAGACTGATATTAACACAAACATTCCGCTTACTTCTGCATTAAATACTGAACCTACTGAATGCATCATGTCTCTGAGAGTCTAAAAGGATGTGTGTGTTCCACAGCCCCCCCCTGCAGCACCCAGGAGGACAGCCCCCCCCACCATCATCATCCAGACCCCAGCCCACGGCTGCAGCACAGAGAGGAGTCTCTCTCCTCCTCCTGTGTTCTTCCTCTCAGAGAACCCCAACTGCACCCCCCATCCTCTCCAGACACCCCCCCTCTCTCCTTTTCAGCCCCCCCCTCGGAGGCTTTCGGTAGAAGCCCCACGGAGGCCTACGCACCAGCCGAGTCCTGCACCACCAAAGTGAACTTGGAGATCCAGCGCGTGGTGACAGGAGACCACAGGAGGAGGCCGGGTCTCCTCCCCCCGTCTCTCCCTCTCCTGGCCCTCTTCCCAGCCGTCCTCCCGGCCGTGGTCCCGGGCCGCAGCGGCCAGGAGAGCTTTGAGTGTTTGGACTGTCACAAAGAGTACTTCAGCTTCTCAGGCCGGGCCAAACACAAGCAGCTCCAGTGTGAGTGGAGCAGCAAGAAGTACTTCAGCTGCAAGTACTGCGAGAAGGAGTATGTCAGCCTGGGAGCGCTCAAGATGCACATCAGGACACACACTCTGCCCTGTGTGTGTAAACTCTGCGGAAAGGCCTTCTCCAGACCCTGGCTGCTGCAGGGACACATACGCACACACACAGGTCAGTGACACACAAACATTCACACTGTCGAAGATGTGTCCAGCTCATTGGACAGTACAGTCAAAGCACATTTAAAGGGATACGCCAACATTTTTTTTTATTGTGTCTTGCCTCACTCCCGAGTCCATGACCAGCAGATAGACACCATCCTTTCCACTGTGCGTGCAGTAACAAGGGAGATACGGGCAGAGCTGGCGCACCGCAAATTAGCTTAGCTCAAACACTGGAAGTGTATAGGTAGTGTTAGCCTGCCTCCTACCCGAGCTGAAATCAACAGTTAGAAGCTGATTTCATTTTAGCTCTAAACTCTATATATAACTTTATCGACATTTCAAACATTTTGAGGCGAGAAAGTAGCCGTTTAGATCAGCAGTGTGTCTAGGGTTGCCAACAATCTGACTCTCCAATGAGGGACATTTTTTCGCGGCGGCGGCAGTGGGGGGGGCGGGGGGGGGGGGGTAAAACCAAAGACAAATTATGACATGTTTACAGCAAATGCATTGGCTATTGGTTTATTTTGTTACTTTTAGTAGGCCCATATGATATCTTGTGCTAGGCCTATCACTTCGAATATTAAGTGTAAATCAACCCCAGGCTGCACTTGGCTGAATTTGACATAATTTCAGATTAAAAACCATAGATGGCTAAAAAAATTCCAGGCTAGGATGATGATCCGTAACAACAGATTAGAACATTTTTAATTAGTTTGTAGTAGCTAGGTGTGTAAATGATCAAAAATCAGTAGCCTGACATTAATAGAGGGCCCCTTAGGGCCCCATGAAGGCTTGGGCCGGCCCTGATCACAGATAAACAGGCTCTAGGGTATTTAGAAAAAAAAGAAAACAGTGACTACAAATTAGCCGCCGGCCGTCCTGGGCTACCGGCCGTTCTTCTCCAGAACACACAGGTGTCCAGTCCGTCCCTGCAGCTGCACTCGCTTCGGCAATTTGTGAGCAGAGGCAATGCTGCTCCGACGTCTGCTCTCTCTGTATGAGCGCGTCGCAGAGCCGCACATACAGAGCACATATCCGCTGATCTTTTTTTTTTTTTTTGAGGAGTTGGCGCTTCTGCATGCACCAACAAACTGGCTTGCACACCACGCCACGCGTGTAAAGGGAGGGCTGTGATTGGAGTACGTGACGTTGGCTGTCCCGTCCGGGACAAATCAAAACCGGCTATATCCCGGGACGTCCCGCACAATCCGGGACGGTTGGCAACCCTAAGTGTGTCGTTAATTTGTCTAAATACCAGCTGTTTACAATTTTGTTTGGACGAATTTGGTGCTACTCAAGCTAGCCGTTGTGACCAACGCACTTCCGGTTACTTTCACAAAATAAAACACCCGTTGCCCTTTACATACAGAAAACCATGACGATAGAATTTGTGCTTTTACTTAAAATAGAAAGCTAACCTACCCTCGATGTAGCTAGCTTCAACCAAAATAAAGCGTCTTTGCTTGAACCCTCAGTTTGGCCGATCTCGTCCCGTTACCGCCATTTGACCGCTCAAGATGCCTTACCGGAGAGTTTTGTCAGCTCTGAGACGAAGATCGGCCCGCCGGTTTCCGTTTAGAGTTGCTGAAGAGTTTCTCTGATGACTTTAGGTGGAGATAGGCTAACACTACCTATACACTTCCAGCGTTTGAGCTAAGCTAATTAGCTTATATTCAATATACAGGCATAAATCAGAATATTAAACCACATAAAGGCACATGAGATAAAATGAATCACTCTGCCACTACAAACACCACGTGTCACCGCTCGTCGCAGCCCCCCCCCCCCCCTATCAGTAAAGGTACCTTTTAGTTACAATGAGGTTTTGCCAGAAGCACAGATCTCGGCCTACTGAAGGTGCCATCATTATGACTGACCTAGGTATGGGCCAGTTACTGGGTTCAAGGAAGGTCATACTGTTTTGTATTTATTTATTTTTATATAGAAGAATTTAAACATTTATTTTATTATTTATTCTAACTTAATATACATTTACAAATGTACCAGTATTTTATGTTGTTTAAAAATAAAAGACTATGTTCAATGGAAAAGCTTTTTTTTTTTAAACCCAGACATTTCAAAACATTCTAGACCTGTAATCTCAATACCGTGAAACCGTGATATTTTTGCTTAACGGAGACATATTCTGCCCCTTTTCCACAAATGAAAACAAACACCCAAATATATGCTAAAGAGCCTTCAGAAAGTGATATTTCCACAATATGTCCCTGTTAAGGTTTTCCTACCGTCAGAATCTGACTTGTGTGTGTTCCCCCTGCAGGAGAGAAACCGTTCTCCTGCCTCCACTGCAGCCGAGCCTTCGCCGACCGCTCCAACCTGCGCGCTCACCTCCAGACCCACTCCGAGGTGAAGAAGTACCAGTGTGCCAGCTGCTTCAAGACCTTCTCCAGGATCTCGCTGCTCGCCAAGCACCAGGAGGCCGGCTGCCCCGTGTCCTGACGGCCCGGCCACGCCACGCACGGAGCCTCACAGTGGCCATGGGACCATCTCCAAAGACCTGCTCGTCTTTGCATAACTCGGTGTGTGGCTCACAAACTCCCCCCAATGACTGAAAAGTGGGAGAGGACTAGAATAACTGCCTCATGGTGGTGTGCATCCGCCAACGAGCCAAGAGGAAAAGCAGCGATTCACGACCTTTGACAACAAATTCTAATCGGCTCATTTTTGCATCCAAGTGAACGTTTGTGCCAAATCTGAGAAGTTATCTCCAGGAGGCCACAGAGATCCTGAACTTTAACTGTCAAACCACCTAAATCTAATCAGTTCATGCTGAATGTGAAGAGGTTGCATCACGCCTACAGTACTGAGATGCTGTGTCCAGAAGGAGTGAGCGGAGGGATGGACGAACCATTGACATAGTTCCTCAGTTATTTTCCAGCTAAATCATATGAAGCTTTAAAGGGATAGTTCACCCATAATTCAAATTGCACTCATTATCTACTCACCCTCATGTGGACTAAGGGCTGGGAGAAGTTTCAGAGTCCTCCGTGGCTTCTCTGAGTTACAGGGGGTCTCGGCGTAGCAGTGCATGTCCATATAACGGTTGCAAATGGATACCAACTGTCTTCGTAACAAAAAGACACACCAAAAAACATCCAAATACCTCCATCCTCTTCCTGGTCCGTCCAATTTGGACGAACTGGGAAGAGGAGCTTCCGCTACAAAACAAGCTTGAAATATAGACTTATTTAATTTTTTTCGAACAATTTTGCATTTCGGGGCTTCAATACAAGACGGACATTACATACGAGCAGCATGGAGGTATTTGGATGTTTTTTGGTGTGTCTTTTTGTTACGAAAAAAAGTGGTATCCATTTGCAACCGTTATATGGACATGCACTGCTACACCGAGATCCCCTGTAATTTGAACCCCCTGAAATTTTGGGTGAACTATCCCTTTAACACCTGTAAGTTGAGTTCAAAGTGTTTGGGCTGTTTTGAAGGCACCAGACCAGAGTCAGGATGAATGAACGAGCCACAGCTGAATCTGGATGCTCTGGTGGTTTGGCAGCAGTGATGGTGGAACCTCCTGTTGCCATGGGATCTTTGTTCCACATGTCTTTTTTTTTTTCCTATGTTTTTGCCTCTCATCCCAACCACTCTGTGGAATCCATGTGTCTTCAACGTACTGTAGGCCTTTGGAAACACCGCCGGGTCCGTTTTAATTTGAAAACTCGTGGGGGGTCGTGAAATGTGAGACCATTGGAAATAAATATCCATGGTCCCTCTCTGATTGGTTCGTATCTGCCTCAACTAAACACACTAACCTTGTTGTCTTTGCTAGCAGCTACTGTTCAGGTAAACTCTGTGTTTTAGCAGTGCAGCTGTCTTTGTTGTTCCTCATTCATTATATGTGTATATATATATATATATATATATATATATTTTTTTTTTTTTTTTTTTTTTTTTTACAACTAATCAAATGCAGTGTAGACAAGTTTACACCAGCTCTGTTATCAGGGGTGATACACTGCAAAAACTCAAAATCTTACCAAGAATATTTGTCTTATTTCTAGTCAGTTTATCATTTCTAGTCAAAACAAATCTAATTATACTAAAAATAAGACTAATCACATAAAAAATAGCTTGTTTTTAGACACTTTTTTTTTTACTTTTTTCAAGCATATTTTCACTTGAAATAAGTAGAAAAATCTGATGAAGTTTTTCTTTCTTATTACAAGCACAAAAACTTGCTTTCACCGGAAGATTTTTCTACTTATTTCAAGTGAAAATGAGTTTGAAACAAGTGAAAATGATCTAAAAACAAGTTAATTTTAAGTGGAAAGAGATTAGTTTTGACTAAAATTGAGACATTTTGACAAGAAATAAGACGAATATTCTTGGAAAGATTTTGAGTTTTTACAGTGTAGAATGGAGTTTGGACAGAGATTGGGTCTTCTGTTTTTGTTTCAAAGCGCTGCTTGAAAACGTGTGTGAACACAACCTGAGAGGCGGCTGGTTGTCACAGCAGCCTGATGGAGCTGATGGAGTCCTGAGTCTCCACTACAGGTGTTAGTTCATATCAGGTGTCAGGTTTTGATTGTTGATGTCACCACGACACTATTGAATCGTCCCACTGAAGTGTCCAGGCTGTGTCTCATCACATGGAGCACAGACTCCACTGCTGCTTCCTGTGAGGTGAGCAGCTAAATGTACGGTGGCCCTGAGAGTTCAACACGGTGTTTCCAGGGGACACTAAAAAATGATGCACCAGGCTGGGAGGCACTTACATGGATTGGATTGGTAGTGTTGAGTATTATACATAGACTGTAAAAAGAATGGACGTAGCGTCCGTGACGTCACCCATTGGTTTTGGGGAGTCGTTTTTGTGACTCAAATATGGCGGCCTGGACAGCGCCATGTTGGATTGGCCGGCCGAGAACCGCCGAGAACCCGCCCACTGGCCTCGAAGCAGCTGTCCACGGAGCTGCTCGGGCCTGTCACTCAACATTTCCGCGCCCTAATTGGCCAGAGTTTTAACCTAATAACAGTAAAACGGTAGAGTTTAAAAAAAATTCACCCCCCTCAGAGTGTGTGCGGGGGTAGAAACTATCGATTGAGAAAAAAAAACGTTCTGACACCAGGCTTTTAACATGTTTACTGAGGATGTAAAATCGGCGATTTTAACATGGGGGTCTATGGGGAATGCTCCCTTCTGACACCAGCCCCCAGAGGAAGCCGGGGGGATTGCAGTTTTTTGAACACGGAAGTGAGCTTCACTTCTCAGATCCACAACTGCCCCCTTGGTATTATAGGAAGTTCTACAAGTTCTTCTAATACATCCATGTGCATACACCATGATGCACCTGGTTCATCACTCTTTAGAGTCCCCTTCCTTTGTTTGTGGCCTTTGCGGTGAGTTTGTGTATTTAGTTGTGTTGGATTGATGGAGATGTTTTCCGGATTTTCTTGTTTTCTGTATTTGCACGTTTCCTCTAGTCACGGTGTGTTGAGCTCTCAGGGCCACCGTACAAATGTTGTCTACCTGGACGACAGCACTGGCAGAAACTATGAGTAAACCAGAGAAAGATAAACACATTGGCAGTCACTGTACCAAGGATTACATATTGTGTGGTCTGATGATCAAAGCTAAATTAATTTAGAAGTTGGATAAACACCTGTCACCTGGCTGAAGTGTGTGTTGGGGTCAGGCCTCTCATCAGCTGAGTGGAGTGTTCACTCACATGAAGATAGTATTAAATCACAACATATTTGTGATAGATGTCATGAAAGTTAGATTGTTTCTGTTTGAGATGATTGAAATAAGTGAATAAAAATAAGTGATGATGCACTGTTCTGAAAACACTGGATTGATGTGTATATTTTTGTATTGAGAATAAATGGTTGTTCACATAGAAATCAAGTCCTGGCGTTTTCGTGTGTGTGTGTGTGTGTGGGTGGGTGACAACATAGGACTATCCAGGAAGTGGTCAATCCAAACTTAATTACATTATAAACAAATGGAAATGAATCTCAGTGATTTATCTCTGTTTATTTATATTCATGCTCTCTAACTGGATCAGCTGCCTGAGGGAGGTCACTCTTTCAGTTCAGCCAATCAGGTTCTGTCTCTGTGAGTCAATCATCTCACTGCTGTCAGGATTTACAACGGGTATCATCACCAAAGAATCAACTTGTCTACTGGGCACACTGGGTTGCCTTAGAGGGGTTTGACTGCAGCATGTCTGATGGTCCCTCAATACATCAACATCCTGCTTCAATCAAAATGTATCGGTTCTTCTGTTGCAGTGCGAAAACCTCATTCAGTCCCACTGATGTTCAACAACAGAGGAGGTGAGTCTGACAACCTTTCAGAGAGTCCTCTTATATTTTCAAGTTTGACAAAATAAAGTTCATCCTTGACCTAACATGTAAATATTGGGGGCGCCTGTCTAGGAGTGTGAGGAAAGCGATAGGCTACTATTTGATTGTGCTCTAGAAGTGAACAGGTGTAACCCCAAATAACCCAATTAAAGGGATACGCCAACATTTTTTTTTCCGTGTCTTGCCTCACTCCAGAGTCCATGACAAGCAGATAGACACCATCCTTTTGACTGTGTGTGCAGTAACAAGGGAGATACGGGTCACAACAGCTAGCTTGAGTAGCGCCGAATTCGTCCGAACAAAATTGTAAACAGCTGGTATTTAGACAAATTAACGACACACTGCTGATCTAAACGGCTACTTTCTCGCCTAAAAATGTTTGAAATGTCGATAAAGTGATATATTTACAGAGTTTAGAGCTCAAATGAAATCAGCTTCTGACTGCTGATTTCGGCTCAGAGGCAGGCTAACACTACCTATGCACTTCCAGTGTTTGAGCTAAGCTAATTAACGGTGCGCCAGCTCTGCCCGTATCTCCCTTGTTACTGCACGCACAGTCGAAAGGATGGTGTCTATCTGTTTGTCATGGACTCGGGAGTGAGGCAAGACACGAAAGAAAAATGTTGGCGTATCCCTTTAAGGGACATGGGTAGATCAGTTGTCCCGGAAAACATGACATTGTGACCAAGATCAAAACATGTGACTATATGATGCTGGGCTGTACATCGGTCACATAATAGGTCTATATCAGAATACCATTTAGACAGTCTGAGTTTAAATCATGAGGTTTTTTCTAGAGGTATAAACATGGAAAAGAAGCTGAATGAGAGACAGCACTGAACTATAGAAGCTGGTAGAATGTGAGCTCAATCAATATGGAAAAGGATTAGGGCTGCTGTGGGAAAAAAATGTGAGGTCTGACTTTTTCTCAGAATTCTGACTTTAAACTCAGAATTCTGAATTTAATCACATTTTTTGGAGAGAAAAAAAATCTCCAGAGCTCCAGAACAGATTTTTTTTTGAAAGCCAGAATTTTTAGATTAAAATTCTGAGAAAAAAAGTCAGAATTCTGAGAAAAAAGTTGGAATTCTGAGTTTAAAATCAGAATTCTGAGAAAAAAGTCAGAATTCTGAGTTTAAAATCTGAATTCTGAGGAAAAACATCAGAATTCTGAGATTAAAGTCAGAATTCTGAGATTAAAGTCAGAATCCCAATCCTCTTCCATACAATCCTGACGGAGCACATGGAGTAAAGGTAACATACAGGAAGAATAAGAGAGTTACCCCACATCGCTGTTTCCTTTAGTCTATACATCTTAATCAACTTGTCAATCAGCACAGCTGTGTTGGACACATACTGTAGATTGCCCTGGGTGACAATGTGCAGCTGAATGAAAAGATGATCCAAGTTTTTCCACCGGCGGCAGTAGAGATGTTTGACTGGCTGTCATAATGCTGCAGACACTTGCCATGCCCTGCACCTGTAGTATGAGTCTGAGCACCTGTTGTTTGCCCAGAATGGCTCCGATGTGATGTAATGGAATGCTATGAATAGTAACCGTGGAACAAGGTCTAAATATTCCCAACCAGTCGCCTCGGTTCATTTTCAGTCCACACAGATGCTATTCTGACTCCCTGCAGGCCTATAAATACATGGAAAACTGTTATATTAGGCGCAAGGGCAGCTCTCCATCTCGCAGTGTGTCAGGAATACAAGACAGCACTGCCGGATTTAGCTGCTGTCAAGACATGGGCCCTATTATTAGGCTACAATATTAGGCCAGCGGATACAGTAAAAAACACGTGTGTGTGAGTGTGGATATGTGTGTGTGTGTGTGTGTGTGGGTGGGGGGAAGCAACAGACACAATGGGCAGCAGATTATGGCGGTATTTTTCCACAGTGAGTCTGTGGTTGTTTCCAGTCCCTCACAAATACCCTGCAAATGACACTGTGTTACACTTGTTACCAAGACATCTGCCTCAGTGTGGACCAGTGTGTGTGTGTGTGTGTGTGTGTGTGCGCGTGCTAATTAGGGTTGAAGGATGGAGAAGGTCAGGTGCTGTGGTGAAGTCAGACGAGCAGCAGCACAGTGAATATTGGAGGTTGTTTAAGGCTCTATGAGTTACAGTAAAATGAAATATTTTAAGAGGAAGCAGGGTGTGTGTTCATGGTCACTGGTGTGTTTTAGGACACAATGGAGCTCTGTGAGGAATAAGAGAAGGATTTGATACACACACTCAGAATCAGCAGAATTTCAGCAGACTTCCAAACTACTGAGATTGTTGTCCCTCATATGGTGTCCAGTTTCAAAAACATTGAATCCTACATCTCCCATAATATATCTAAAAGCATGTTTTGGTCCAACCTTACCTTTAAAAAAAAACGTTGCTGATGTTCTTGTACCACAGATGTTGTAGGTTTGTGTTACTGTGTTAAACTCTCTGGTGGAGAGGTTGTTGAAATGTGGTTTTCTCATGTCATCAATAACTTTTAACTACTATTAAAGGGATAGTTCACCCAAAATTCAAATTGCACTCATTATCCACAGTACTCACCCTCATGTGGACTAAGGGCTGGGAGAAGTTTCAGAGTCCTCCGTGGCTTCTCTGAGTTACAGGGGGTCTCGGCGTAGCAGTGCATGTCCACATAACGGTTGCAAATGGATACCAACTGTCTCCGTAACAAAAAGACACACCAAAAAACATCCAAATACCTCCATGCTGCTCGTATGTAATGTCCGTCTTGTATTGAAGCCCCGAAATGCGAAATTGTTCCGAAAAAAATTAAATAAGTCTATATTGCAAGCTTGTTTGTAGCGGAAGCTTCTTGAAGCTCCTCTTCCCGGTTCGTCCACTTCCTGGTCCGTCCAATTTGGACGAACCAGGAAGAGGAGCTTCCGCTACAAACAAGCTTGAAATGGCAGGCAATTTGAATTTTGGGTGAACTATCCCTTTAACCATTCCCTGTTGTCTAAACATGTTTGAGTTGTTACATGGAGACGTTGAAGGAAAAATGCATGAAACAACATCAGTGCAGGTGTGTTCAGTAGCCTAAAAACACATCTTCATCCTAGTGGCATCGTTGTAAATCATATAGTGAACATCCATTAACCTGCTTGTCCATGTGTTGTGATGCATCCTACATAAGAGTGTTGTTTCAAACTTGCTACTTTCACAACTTATAATAATTAAAAAACTAAATTTAATGTGCACATCATGGATTTACATCTACAGTTTCAACATCCACACTGAGCATCCAACAGTGATGATGCCATGGCAGCCTCCTTTGTCCACAGACATCTGAGTGCCGAGTGTGCACGAGTGTGGTCATGGTTATATAGGTGAAGTGAGAAAAGACTGGAGTGAATCTGTGGGGTGGGGGTGGGGGTGTTGTTGTGGTGGCAGAGAGATGGAGCGGGGTATATCTGTGCAGCTCAGTGAGGTTGCAACAGGTGCTGCATGCTAACATTTCCAACTATGCCAAACCAAGCCATTACACCCCCGCCTCTTTTTCCACCACGACCACAAGGGTGTGTGTGTGTGTGTGTGTATGCGTGTGTGTGTGTTTGCAGGCGTATCTGACCAGATATCGTGAATCCTTCCTACTCTGTTATTAGCATCAGTTCACTTGATTGGTAAAACCAGCTCCTCTGGACTGGAGTGGACACAGATATCATAATATCATAACATCTGATATAGCAGCAACCCGCTAAAAGTGACATCCAGAAGAGTCTGATTCCTAACCATCATTACAGATTGAACCTTGATGTTTCAAACAAATGCTCATCTTTTGACTGCTCCAGTTTGTTTTTGGTTGAATTCCACTAAAAATTTACGGATAAAGTGTTTGTTTTTTTTGAGTTAATTCACCCATAAAAGCTGTTTGACCGCTTTCCACTGTCAGTACAGTTATCTTTACAGTTCACACACTGACATACATAAATGCTAGGAGTGATGTCACATACAGAAGCAGTAATGCGCTTCTAGCTGCCATCCAAACCAGTAAGACACATCACATCTGTATTGATGAGACAGTTCAATCGGTGGCTGTATGTTTTTAAAATCCTCTAGGCTGCAGCTCAGTCCTCCACTCAGGTCTGAGCAGTTGTTTTTTTTAACAATGGGAATGGGGAGGAGGCTTTAATTTCTCCATATACAACTACATAATTTCACTTTGTTCCTGTCATAATCACCAGATAACCACTAGATGTTGCCTAGCATATGGGTTGTAATAACCTGCTGCACAGTTAAGCTACGGGTTGTTTCTTTTTCTTTTTTCAGGAAGGCCTCAAAGCATGTTGCTGCAGGTTAAAGAGCACATAATGAAAACACAACTACAATTAAATACTGTGTTCTTACAGTTTATTTTAAGGGGAAACAAAAAAAAAATGCTTTAAAAAATCTTAATAGTGTTTTGATAAAATCACAAGCAGTGCAACAGCTGGAAAAACCCAGACATCATCATCATCATCATCATCTCCAGCAGCAGTGCCACTGCAAGCACTACTTATTGATATTATTACTATGTTTATAAAGAATGCATATTAAATCACACTGAAGGCAGACTTCAGCCTGCTCTTTAAACACTTCAAATGTCTCCACACAAACACAACCTCAGTGAAACTCACCTCAGAGTAATAAGTTAAATTAGTTTAGTTGAAGTCAATGTGCTGGTTTCAATCTACATTAAATATTTTGACAAGGTGATGTCTTTAATTTAATACAATACATCGTAATGTTCACGTCATTAACATTGGTAGGCTATTCTTTTCAATTTTAGGACGTTTTTGGGGGTCTGATGATATCACTGTGACATCACGGCCATCATATTGTCATGGACTGAACAAAACTCCTTCAGAGCCAAAGAAGAATATATTAATACAATAGTACACAGACTGATTAGGACTCACCATGACAACTAAACTGACCTTTATGTGTAAAATCTGTGAAGTGCCCCTTTAAAGCAGCAGATAGAGTGAATTACGGTGTTACTTCAGCTCTTTTTTTTTTACCTGCCTGTTAGCCAGCTGGGGTTTGGTTAAAGCAGGCTACAGTTCTACTAGTGGAGTTGGAGGTACTAAGCTAGTAACAGGTATTGATTGGTCAACAGTGGTTTAGTTAATCTAATTAGCAGGCTAAGTACGGTGTCTGCTGTGCTGTAGAAGGTAGCGTTAGCATGTCGGTGCTAAATAAACCTGTTGGCTGCAACACTGAAAGGAAAGGTTTGGACTTCTGTCACAAAGCAATACTCACATTAGTCGCTGTAATCACTGTGAGCTCCCTCAACATCAGCCACGTAGCTTTTCCCTTGTTAACGCTGAAGCTAACATGTAGTGCAGACAGTCAGTTCGCTAACCCCCAACTGAGAATGGTTTCTCTTGTAACCACAGGCAGCATGCCCTTGCAGAGGAAACAGAAACACCAAACAATAGGCTACACCAACAAGTAAATTAGCAGTTCAATGCTACCCATAGGATGGCTAACTCATAAAATCAGCTTCAAGTGAACTTAAAGGAGACACATTATGCCCCTTTTCCACATATTAAAATAGTTCCCAGGTGTCTTGAAGACATATCTTTGACATGCTTTGGTGAAAATACTTAAAGGATCAAACATCACAGCTCTATTCATCCTCTCTAAACAGCCCTGTTCAGAACAGCTGGTTTCAGTGCCTGTCCCTTTAAATGCAAATGAGCCACAGCTCGCCCCGCCCCTTCTACTGGTACCAGTACTCAAAGGTAGGGGTGGTGTTATGCAAATACGAAAACAAATGACATCACTGGATGACAACTGAGGGAACAGCTCGTAAAACCACATAGAGCCTGAAAATTACAGATTTTTTCAGTTCTCACATTTTTGGGGCAGGAAGGCAAGTCAATACGTTAAAGAGCCTTCAAAAACTGAATTTGCATAATATGTCCCCTTTAAAATGCATGTCCGCCATGTCAGGGATTGCTACTAGCGATTACAGCAACTAGCTACATGTAGCGTGTGAGTATTGTTTGAGGATAAAAATCACCACCAATCCTTTAACCCTTAAAAGCCAGACAGTTTTCATGCACCTCCATGTTTTCCATTACACATGGTTAATAAAATCCTCCAAAGCCTCCACAGTCTAACTAACACACTTAGCTCGGAATCTTCAGTGTTTCTGTGTGTATGTGGCTGCTGAGCTGCTGTAACCTGTACAGCTGCCTTCACACGCCAGCAGGAACAGCTTCACAACATATTCAATGCAACAGCACAAAAACTGATTATTTACATGTCCTGGGGGGAAATATGTGTAACTTAAAAATTCAGAAAGACACAGATAAATATGGAGTACACAAACTGTAACAAAATAAGACTCTAAGAGTTCTGCTACAGAGGTAAGAGTGCTGTGAACGAGCATAAGGTAACAAGCATTTAGAAAAGATTGCTATTATATCATGGATAT
Source organism: Trachurus trachurus (assembly GCF_905171665.1). Lineage (NCBI taxonomy): Eukaryota > Metazoa > Chordata > Actinopteri > Carangiformes > Carangidae > Trachurus > Trachurus trachurus. The sequence goes on along the minus strand of NC_139906.1, from coordinate 28,937,287 downwards.
AAAAACAGTCAACAGAAGAAATAGCTGTGTTTGCTTGAGGGCATTGAAATCTACTCAAATATCAAAAACCTTCATATATATACGTATATATATTTATATGAAAGACCTTTATATTATGAGAATGATATGCACTTTATTGTAGAGGAATACTGACACCAGAGAAGACACATGAATCTCATCATGGTGCGTTCAACTAAATCTCTCAGTCATCAGTTTTTTTGAAGAGGAAAAAAAAAACTCAAAGGAGTTGTGACTTTTTTCATGAACATTTCAAAAGATGTTTTCAGACTGAACCTGAGGTCAATTTCCAAAGTGGCACAGCACCTTTTTAAGTCGAGACAGATTTGTCCACGAAGCTCAGATTACAGTGAAAAAAAAAAGTGTGTACGTGTATTGAAATTGAACCAAACCTTTTATGATGCGTGCACGTACAGAGAAACTGAGAGGAGCGTGGTGGAAAATCACAGAAGGTTTGGTGAATTTTTACACCAGACAGCAAATGTCTGCACACTCTCTTATCTACGGTGGCCCTGAGAGCTCATTGTGCTGCAAGATGTTTTCTGTAATTGTGTACGGTCTATCTGCATGTGTTTTCTTGTAAATTGCGCTTTTTTGAGCTCTTGGGGCTGCCGTAGTTATCAACAGTCCAATTTGCATCGGTTACGCAGAGGAAAATCAGCCTCATGTTCAGTCTGAAGACACTTCAGCTCTGACACATCAGAGAAAACGCTGTGTTCATGTGATATTGGTGTTGCCACCATGGAAACCAGTTTCAGATGTGACGTCCACATCAACACTGTAGCTGGAGTTAGGACTGGGATGGGATCTGATCTGATCCATGTTTCTACCTATGATCTGTGGTGATAAGAGGCCAGAATTCCTCCGGTGTTAATGTGGGTGCACGTCAGCTCTGCTGTTGCATAAATATGATTCCCAGTCATTTCTACTTATTTTGACCACACAAAACATTATTGGAAGAAACACATGGCACATGCTGCCCATTTCAATTTAGTACTCAGTCAACAAATATTTGAGATTTTTGTCATACAAATAAAACTAATGGTACATTTTCTATCAAACAAACTTGACGCTTTTTTTTTTACGGTTTACAAGTTTTTTTTTTCTCTTTAAACTAAAGACTCATCCTTCAATGAGATTTCATTGCAAAAAACATTAAACAAGATCATTAAGATTATACAAAAAGAATTCCAACTATTATTAAAAAACTGACTGAATTAAAGTGCAAATGATGGATGCATCCTTCTGTGGAAACATTACCTACAGTTGGCCTTTCTATGTTCTCCGCATCCTGCCCCCATAGAAAATATGGTCTCCATGTGTTTGTGTGCGTGTGTGTGGGCGCTTCAGTATGGCTCTGCATGTCTGGAGAAGGACGCCATCTATTGGTTCAACTACAGTAAACACCTCAATTCAACCAGGCCCATCCTCTCTAGTCCTCTACAAGGTCCTCACATGGTATGTATGTGCGCGTGTGGAAAGCAATTCAAGTTTGTAAATCAACTTCAGTGTCCCAGAAAGGTCGCAGACACATATCTGACCCCATGTCTGACATTAGTCTGGTGGTTTGAAACGGAAACATTTTTCAAAAATATATCTTTTTTATACCCATTTATCTTGGCAGATGCGTCATAAAAATATTCCTTGTAGCAAGAGTCGAAGAAGCGGGTAACAGTAAAACACGGAGGTCAGACCTCAGACCAGCACTTCTGCCCCCTCTCTGATACTTTCCAGCTAATATCTGCAGATCGCTCTGGTAGAAAAAAAGGTTTAACAAGTGCAAACATTCACACGGATAAAAAATTGAAACTGTTGGACTTTGCCTCTGGGGGTGTGACAGTGAATGGGCTGCTAATGTCTGTTATTGTAAACGTTAACATACTGTGGATGAATGAAGGTGTGATATGGGCTGTTAGGGACGTGATGAATTATCCTTCTGTCTGGTGTGTGTCAGCTTTAGGTTTCTGCTGTTGTCTTCAGTGGAGCTGGGGGGGGGGGGGGGGGGGGGGGGGGGCAGTGATGGGTACGCTACCACTCACTCAGCTTCCATGACAGCGGCCTGTGAAGGAGCCTTTACCTTTAGTTGCTGCCAAAACACTGTGAGAGTGGACCGAGTTCTGGTCCGTAGGTCCAGACGTCAGCTGGTGGTCTCATTTCAACACTTACGCATTTGGTTCTTGGGGTCAATCTACTATCGAGTCCAGCTGTTCTGGGATCTGGTTAAAGCACCCAGCTCAAGACGTCAAACGCCTCAGTCCTCAGACAAAGAGACTGAAGTGCGTTGAATGTTGAATTCAACCTCTGATCAGTCATGGTTTAGTAAACCTGATGATTCTGTGAATGAGCAGCTCCTGTATTGCCAAGTCCAACCACCAGGACATTATATCTAAGCTCCTGTGTGCTCCTCTAACCCAGTGGTGTTCAAAGTTTTGTTTTTGTTTTTTATTATGGATCCCCATTAGTCCTCACCTTGGTAAGGACTATTCTTCCTGGGGTCCAAAGTGGGGGCCGGGGCCCCCTGGGGGGCCACCAGGGGTTCCTAAGGGGTCCTCAGCAAATTGGAGGGAAGATGTGAACAAATGCAAATAACAAAATAAAATAATATTATTGTATTTTGGGCATTATTATAAAATCAAATTTATGATAATATAACATATCGAAACCTTATTTGCCATGCTCATCTTTCTAATTGCCTGCCAGACAAATTATCATTCATGACATCATGACCATTAACTGTTAATGGTATCACTTTACAGCAACACACTATTAAGCATTAGTTAAAGCAGAAGTGAGTGGTCCGGTCGTTTTCGCTAATGCTGCGTTCCAGGCAGGCTTTTGAAATCATAAATTACAGCTTCAAGTCACAACTTACGACTTTGTAGCGTTTCAGGCAACCCACTCGTGTTTTTCCGACCTGTTTTACCGGTGAAAGTCACTATAACGGCCACTCGTAACTTCCGACCGGTGAACTCGTACCAGATCGAACTGGTACGACTTCACGGTCAGAAAAATACGAGTTTCCTTGAACGCACCATAACAGTCCTCGTCCCTACGTCACCACATTCACGGCGTTCCTTGGCTGCACACACAGCCCTGCATGCCGTTCTCTCTCCTCATTGGATAAAAACTGTAGGATACGATAAATGTTTTCTCTTCGGCTCAGAGCAGAGCAGAGGGACTGAGAGACCCGTGTTTCGGTCCAAATACTCTATGTAAGTGATTGCTGTAGGAAGATATAACTATTTAAGACTTATATTAACACAAATATATCACTTACTTCTGCTTTAAGCATTAAATACCGAATTCATTATTTATAACACATGAATACTCATTAGTATGTAGTTTATAAACATGATAAGCAATAACTGTATTGATAAACGACATACTAACGCGTATTCATGCGTTATAAATGAATAATTCAGTATTTATTAATGCTTAACTACTGCTTAATAGTGTGTACTTATTATAAAGTGTTACCACTGTTAACCATTTCAAAACTCAGTGGGTTTTCAGAGGGGGTCCCCAACTAGAAGCTAATGAAAAAGTTTGGGAACCCCTGCTCTAACCTGTAGACCTGTCTGTGAAACTCTTCTATTCTGGTCGACCAGTGCTGCTTTCCTAACCATCAGGACTGTGTTTGGTCTGGTCAGTGATCCACTGTGTTTTATATATACATTAGTTTGAGCGCTGCTGGCTGGTGTGTATGTGACAATAAATGTGGCTGTTGTGACGTTTGCCACCTCACTGAGCGACTGACAGTGAGCAGCAGCCGTCAGGAGCTCCTAGAGAGCAGTGGTCAGACATCTGAACCAGTGGTGAATAGGGCTGTCAGAATTGCTCAAAAATGACATTTGAATATTCACTCTAAGAAAACACACATAAGTTGGAACCATTCAAGTATCTATAGGTTATTACGACCGTAGACCTCTAGCCACTCTCTCTGCTGCCGAGTTGGGCTCTGAACTCCACCAATTCCTTTTCTCTCTGCCATCTGCATCTGCCACGGTGCAAGTGCAACTCCTATGACGGGTCAGTGCGCCCACTCATAAAGCAGCTGCTGATGTGTTTTTTTCCACATTCGAATCTCTGTTTTTTTTTTGGAATATATATTCAAATTTAGAATATTCGTTGACAGCCCTAGTGGTGAAAGGTTTTGGGCCAGATCTCCATGACATGAACATCTGTCTCAGCTGATCTGATCACCAATGGACAGCTCAGGGAAGCTGTGTGAACACAAATGTGTCCTGACCGACTCCTCCACTGATGTCCTCTGCTCTAACACAGTCTCATTCGTCCCATGTGGACCTGCTGTCCACTTGCGACCAACATCACCTGAGGCTCGTGTTAGTGTCAGGGCATTGGGGGTCAGCTCTGGCTTCAGGATGCTTCGGATCCGTTTCCATGGAGATAATCCCTCATGATGTGTTGGCGATCCAGCTGATGAATGGACGTTTTCTGAGCCGTGTGTTTGTTCCGGGTCCAAAACAACTTGACACCGGCTGATCTTGTTGTGCTCGCTACATCCATCCCAAACCCCACAACATCTTCTGTCTTCAACTCGTCAAGTCCAAACCAAACCAACGTGTCCTGCTACACCGTAATACAAACACCCTGGGTGTGAAAAAGACAAGTGAGTTCATCACCTCATCTGAAGCTGGCTGGACGTCTGTGAGGTGGTGGGTCTCTGAGTGGGTGGGGGGAGTGGATGACACCTGGTGCAGCGGGAGACCGGGGAGACGGCGGTGACGGTTGGGAGGATGATGACGGTTGGAGGTGGAGCTGGTCAGTTTTCAGCCAGTGACAGTGCCAGAGCTGCCTGCAGGGCGGCCTCTTCATCGATGCTGTAGTCCTGACAGAAGGAAAGAAGCAGCAGCTGATGGTCATTCAACACAACACACAACACAACCTGCAGTCAGACTAGAGACCTTTTCTACGGCTTCCTCTTACATCTACAATGGATTTTAAGCTCCTCCTCTTTATATCCACAAGTTTCTGAACGTCATCTATGGTCAAAACCGGAAGCCAGTTTTGCCGGTTTGGTGGAGTTGTACGTTTACCTTTCCATGGTTTTCAGTCGTTGTCATAGTTGCGGTAAACGCATGGATCTATTAACGCTGGCTTTAAACACGGATGTTAATTTCTGTGATATCCATTGTTAAAAGCTGCTGTGATGATCCATGCGTTTTACAGATTTTTATTGGGGGAAAAAAAAAAATCCATGCATTTACCGCGACTACCGAAACCATGGAAACGTAAACATAAAATTCCACCGGAAGAGCAAAACCGGCAAAACAGGCTTACGTTTTTGACGTTCGGAAAAAGGTGGATAGAAATGTATTAAATGGTAAGGTTCTACCGCTGCTTGTTATTTTATTATTAATCCCTCTGATTTTACATTCATATTTAAAATGTTTTTGATTTTATATCAATGAACTTGTTTTCAAAGCAGGTCATTTCTTTTTTGTAAATTTCATTTTGTACATTTTAAGTATGAAAGGTGCAATATAAAAAAGTTTATTATTCTATGGATAATCCATAATTTATGACTGTATGAATGAATGAATGAATGAATATTCTATTTTTGTGTCATGCCACCATTGTGGCCCATCCCATATGGGATTACAAGACACATTTACTAAGAACATCAGAAACTAGACAATCCTTCCTGTTGGCATTACCTGCCACGCAAATGTACATACCACACATACGTAAACAACTTAAAGGGATAGTTCAACATTTGGGCAAATTGGCCTATTGCCATAATCATTAGTTTTAGGAGTAGGTTTGTTACCTTTAATCCTTTAATTGTCGGTGCAAGCTATTTTTAGAATGGTGGAGCAGAGCCACGAGCTGCTCAGAGCTACGCTACAGAGACTCATGGGATTTCTTGGTTTCCCTCATCAAACTCATCAAATACACAATCCAACAACTCCAAAACGCTCTGGTGGACAAGTTGTGACCTGCACATTCACCACGCTATGAGATAATAACAGAACGTTACCAGACAGAGTTGTTTTAGAGGGAAATTCACGCAAAACAGCGTCAGTTTTTTGGCAAGCAGTCTCTGCATTTGCCTCGAAAAGGGAGCTGTTTTCGACACACAGTAACATTACATCCTGAAAGACGGTTACTTGGTTATAAATATTGTATATTATACTTTTGTTACAGGATCAGTATGATGAAATAGTGAATTGACAAGTGTGTGAACATGAACGACTAAAATGCTTTGCATATTTGTAAATTCACAGCTCCTGATCATAGAGATGAGATGGACATAAAAATCAAATGAGAGAGTTATTTTTATAGTGATATTGTTACCTGGAGAAATCTCCTTATGCAAGCAGGTGCTCATGGGAATTAGACACTGAGAGAACAATAAGCTTTGATAACTGCTGGTAATTCTTGAAGGTGAAAAGAATAAGTTGTGATACGTGATAGCTACATGTGACTCTGGTTGCCAGATGCAGGTATGACAGTGAGATGTGAGTGTAGCATATCAGGGTTATATCACAGTCCAGAACATGGCAGGATCAGGTTTCCTGATGTGTGATGTGATGATAAAGGCAAATGTCGTTGTGACATTGTTATTTACTAGTGATTAACTTGTGTGTGTGTGTGTATACTGTATGTATCTATACATATATAACCCTATGTGTTATATATATATACATATATATATGTATATATATATATACTGTATATATAACACACAGGGTTTATATATATATATATAACCCTGTGTTAAAGGTATTCAGAAAAGAAAATTGAATTTGAGCCCACTGTGGGTCCTAACATTAGTGTAATAACTCATCTATCAGACGATGTAGCCCAAACTTTGTGCAAAATTCTATTTTCGAGTAAATCCGGGATGAAAGTGGAGTCGTTTTTTTCTGCATTGGATAATGCAGGCGCATAAATTATGCGTTACGTTGCTCACGATTTATCAGCCACTGATATTGGATCCGTCACCCGTCAATCAAACATCTGTGGAACTCGTGGAAACTCTTAGAAGGAGGCGCAGGACAAACGGCCATTTCTGAACACTTTTAAAATTATTCTATGACTTGAGTTTAAAATGATTTTAACACAAAAATCTTCATCATCATCATCATCATCATCATCATCATCATCATCATCATCATCATCATCATCAACAACAACAACAGCACTGGACTTACAACAAAGGTGTCGTAGGAGAACTTGTGTCTGTGGAGAAGATGCTGGAGGAAGTTGGAACTCTTATAGCTGGGGTCGCCCCACGGCATGGCTGAACACACTGGACACACCTGGAGACAGACACACACACACACACACACACACACACACACACACACACACACACACACACACACACACACACACAGCACAACATCTGTGTCAAAGGGCTGGGCATGTCTACCAATATTAGAAAATACAAACATGTCAAAAGTTAAATAAGTGGAATTAAAGACATAAAAAAAATACAGCCAGAACATTCAAAAACACAACAAAACATCACAGCAGTGTTATGTTATCATGTGGTACATGTAGTCTCGTACCACTTTATTGGGGTCATTACGGTGGTTGTCCATACAGTGCTTCACCAGCTCCTGCTGGTCCAGGTTTCGGGCCCCACAGAACGGACACACAAATGTTGACCGGTTTGGAATATTGCTACACACACACACAGAGAGAGAAAGAGAGGCCATGAATTCCAGTCCTCCTGGCATTTTATAGGCAGTGACTCAGTGTTCATGGTTTACAACCTGCATCTCAATCTCCTCCTCCTCTTGTTAATGGGACACATGGGAGATGTAGTTTTTAAAGTCCCACTCCCGCGACCCTTCTCGGTCATGTTAAAACCAGCTCATTAGCCATGCACATTAGCAATGCACCTCTGGGGGGTGGGCGGAGACTGCGCTGCTCTGCACCCGCCCAGCCACCTCCTCGCACCCCACCCCCCGCTTGCTGACAGCTGGACATTGTACAATTACAGATTCAGTGCGTTTAGCGTAAAACTCCACACTGGGATTCGATCCCAGACAGGAACATAGTCCTTGCTCACGGTGAAAGCTGCTCTACCAGGTGAGCTATACCTGTTATACCTCAACAGGTACACCGAGCTGTTAAGCCTTTCACCTCTGAGCCAGATGCAGAGCGGGGCGGCCCTCCCCTGGAGCTGTGACACGTCAGCTCCAGTCTCCCTGAAACTGCCAGTTTGCGTCTGCCATTGGTTCACAGCAGTTTGAAGGCAGAAAAACTCAGAAATGCAATTTTGCACTTCTTTCCCTGCTACTAAGTCCTCTAACATCAGAAAAATGCCACAGGAACATGTGAAAAGCTCAAAAAACACGATTTTCACGGGAGTGGGTCTTTAATGTGTATATAGATTCTGGTTGCAGCCAAGCACTGACATAGTCAGAGTGTGTGTACCTTGGTATAGGTTGGGAGGTGGGGACCACAGGGACAAACTTGGGACAGTTGGCTATCTGCTCCTGTACTTTAGAACAGGAGGCAATGTGGGACCTCATCTTCACCAGAGCCACCTGGGAGAGAGAGAGTATGAGTGTACAGTACATCTTATATTATTATCATCATAATCTCATAAGTTACGATATGATACACTTTTTGGTCCATATAGATACATTTCTCTTGGACTTTTCTCCTGCACAGGGCTGCATACTGTACATTTCATCTCATGCTTCCATAGCACACACAGTAAAGAACAGACAGTGCCAATAACACATATTGCACATAAAACTCATAATGATTGAAAAGAAAGCACCATAACAGTATTGCAAAACCCTGCGGCCTTACATTTGTTTGTTTAAAGAGGAACTATGCAGGATTTGTATCTTAACTCTGCTATATTTTTACCTTAATTAAACAGCTCTGGAGTAATTGTGATGGTTTAATAAATGGCTTAACTTGTTACGAGGGAGAATGGAGGCTCTCTGCCTTCCACGTGCATGTCACTTATTGCGTCTCTTGGCTGGAAAACAACTTTGTAAGACCGTGCCGCCACCCTGGTGTCCCTGCTCTTCTCTCTGCACACTGCAGCATAAACACGCCCCATAACCCGTAATATAAAATTTATGACAGATTAAATTACACAAATACACACGTCGTAACATCGTATAACGTAATCTACCGCTCTATTGATTGATTTCTCACTGGCTTCGTTGTAAACAAATGCACATGGCCAGGAGGAGGGTTAGCAAAACTTACATAGTTCCTCTTTAAAATATGAATTGAGGTAGGCACTTTTTTTCACATAATAATTTGTTTATGTACTTCATAATAACAAAGAGGCATGGTTATCACATCATGATGGAGAGTTGTGTGTATTTTGGCTGACGGTCACTGTCTACCTTCTTGCTACAGCCCCTGCACGGTGCTTTGTATGAGGCCAGCTGCTTCTCTACACTGGATGACCGCTCCACTTTCTTGGGGTCAAAGGGCACGCGACAGAGCGGGCAGAGGGGCGAGGTCACCTGGAGACACGGCTGCAGACACTCCCCACAGAACCTGGACCCACAGAGAAGAGAGACAGGTTAGATCATCCACATTCACTCTGTTGGGTCCCATGGTTCCATAGCTGTGGAGCCCCTCCCTCCCTCACACACACACACACACACACACACACACACACACACACACACACACACACACACACACACACACACACACACACACACACACACACACACACACACACACACACACACACACACACACATTTACAACATGATAAATGAAAATATACTTATTCAAACTCTAATAATATTTAAATAGAATTACGGTTATATTATATTAGTAAATAATATTAGTCCAGTAATTTTAAGCCAAAAAAGGGGTCAACGTTGAACAAATTGCAACAGAAGCAAACTCAACTGATTTTGTATCCTCAACATGTCCTGAGTGAGGGAAAAAAAGCCCCGAAGAATCCCATTAGGGGAAAGTTTAGAAAAAGACCCAAATATATCCCATTTATACGCCTATTAGCCTAATAATTTTTCTCACGTGAATAGGGTAGAATTTTTAACCTTTAGATATCTCCATGGAAATTACTGAGTTGATTACTTACATTAAGACAAACAAAAAATGTATTGCAAGTTTTTTGAAATTCTTTGTTAACATGAGCAAATTTGCATAAATTTGCATACATTCCACCGTTTTGACGCCACATGTATAAAGGTGCTGTGGTGATACCAGCATGAAAATTGGAATGAGTTGACTCCATCGGTCAATCGACAAGAAACCACTTTAAAATTCAAGATAGCCACATCCTTAGTGCATTTATTCAACCATCCATACAGGAAGATGTTGGTTTAGTAAGTACACGACCCAAAATGCAATCACAATAAAATCACACATCACAATATCTGCCAAAATCATAGTAAAATTATAATTTTGCATGTCATGTGATCCTAACTGTAATGTGTAACCTGATTCCCATGCACAACATGCAAGGGGAATGTGCTGCTTTGGAGAAAGCATCTATATAATATCTTGCACAGCAATAAACTATGACTAAACCTGTCAATAGAATAAATAAATAATAATAATGATAGTAGCAAAAACTGCAGAAACAAACAAACAAACAAAAAAACACATTGCAATGTCGTTGCTGAGAAATGTTGAGGTCTTTTTGTTGGGCATCTAATCAGCTATCAACTTTCTATTGGTTTTCTTGCAGTTGGACAATCATATTCAAATATCTAGATATGAAATGATAATATATGGCTGTCATCTACTTTGTACCTGGGGCCTATGTAGAAAAGCCAATTTTACCGAGATCTATATCAGAAGCAACACAGCTCTTTACTGTAGCTGTTGGATCCATCTAAATCACACACACACACACACACACACACACACACACACACACACACACACACACACACACACACACACACACACACACACACACACACACACACACACACACACACACACACACACACACATGGTGAGGCTGTGCCTGACACTGAGTAAAATGATCTATTCTGGGCAGGTAAATTAACTCCATGAGGATTTGGCAGATGGAAGCTTTAACTGGAGAGTCACACATATGCTTTTTACACACACACGCACACATAGTGCAGAGGTGAGTCTGGGCCCTGTACAACTGTGTGTGTGTGTGTGTGTGTACAGTGGACCAGTGAGTAACAAACATTAAGAGTCAGTGTGCCTCATGTTTCATCCAACCCCCCATTAGCAGCAGAGGAGTAAAAATAGCTGCATTTTCCCTTTAACCAGAAATAGAACTGAGGCTACCTGAGGTCTGATCTGCTCTTTGTTGTTTTCTTCAGCTCCAGACTCACAACCGAGTGAAATAACAACACTCCTCTGAGTCCATGGTGTGACTATGATCTACGATGACCTCTGGCTTCACATACCTGCCCCCCCCCCCCCCCCCAGAAGGCTGAGCTGACCCTCAGATATAAATCATGACACCGGTAAGAAAAACCTCAACACAAAGCAGCCAGCATAAAGGAACCATGGGTAAAGATGTTTCTGACGTCACACCTTTTCTCCTCCTCCCAGCCGGTCGTGTTGTTGACATACAGAGTTTACATCAGGACATCCACTGACTGACAGCTTGTTTATTCTTTACAGAACTGTGGCCTTTGTTTCTTCTCAGTGTGAGACGTCCACGCCGCTTGATGTCACCGTCAGTGCAGACTAGAGCTCCCACTGCTGCTCAGTAACACACACACACACACACACACACACACACACACACACACACACACACACACACACACACACACACACACACACACACACACACACACACACACACACACACACACACACACACACACACACACACACACACACACACACACAGCCAGGTGTGAGGCAGCAGGTGTCTGAGCCTGGACGTGACACAGTATCAGCTGTCAGTCTAACGGAGTGAAGGTATTGATCAGATGGAATGGGTTAGGCCTATAGCCTCGTAAACCAGCCTCTCCCAGAAATGCATTATTTCATTTCTGAGGGAGAGTCTGGCCTCATTCCCCCTCTAAGCGTTTGGGCGGGAGTAGTAGCGTTGACAGACAACCCCATTCAGCCAATCAGCAAGCTGGTATATCAAACTTTTGCCGAATCCAGTTGGAAGAACAGCAAAAACGTCGTCCTCGTCTTCCTTCAAGAAACTCAACAAGCGCCGACTCTTGCTCTTGTTTAATTGCTGTAATGGATGGTATTTCAGTAAGAAGAACTTCCCTTGTTGCTGTTTTTAGTGCTGCTACTGCTAGATAGCTCCGCCGTGGTAAGAGTCGCACAGTGTAGTAGCCTCGCAGCGAAGAGCCTGGTGTCTATTTACTCCAAATTTCGCCTGCATTCTGGTTCGTATACCGAAATCACCAAATTCACCAAAATAAAAGTGTTCACCAACATAAAACTTATAAAATAGACATTAAGAGCAAAATGTTAATGGCTGGGGGACTTTCTTGTAAATTATCTTCCTTAAATTAAAGAGTTTCACCGCATTTTATTAGCTTGATGCTTTTATTTTGACGGAAAGGCCTGTGTCTCTCGCCCTGGATCTGTTTCCTGCCAAAACAGCGAGGCAACGGCCCCAGACTAGCAGTGTAGTGACGGGGCTTTGCACCAGTCGGCCCCTGATTGGCCAACGTGCTGTGTCAATCACAGAAATCTGAGCGGCGACCATAGGCGGCGACGGTGATTGGCTCGGCCTTCTGAGGGTTTCAGGCCAAACGTTTACAACGGGAATGAGGCCAGACTCTCCCGCAGAAATGAAATTATGCATTTCCGGGAGAGGCTGGTTTACGAGGCTAGGTTAGGCCTGTTCAATTAAACGTTTTAAAATTGTAATCGCGATTATTTAGTTAGGTTAGGACAATGTTAAAAACGTGCTACGTAAAATCAATTTTTCACTCTAACTAGGGTAATACAGTACAGCCCCCGTTCATGTATGATGGGCTGTACTGTACTGTAAACAAACATGTCGGTGTTCGCTAAGGCCAACAGCCCTTTCCCACTACACAGTTACAGCTCTACTCAGCTCTACTCGACTTGACTCGGTTCAGGTCTTTTTCCATTACAGCTGAGTTCTTCAGCGGGCGCGGGGTCGTCATATCACGGCGGCTACGGCCGCGTCGACTCGTCTCGCTCTCTTTTTTTGATCCTCACTCGTCTGCACCTCAATTATGGACCACAGCCTGGTTTTTCTCACAGCAGCCGTTTAAAGCAGAAGTAAGCGGAATATTTGTGTTAATATAAGTCTTAAATAGTTGTATCTTCCGACAGCAATCACTTCTATAGAGTGTTTGGTCTGAAAAACGGGTCTGGTAAGTCACTCTGCTCTGCTGTAAGCCGAGGAGAAAACTTTCCTTGTATCCTACAACCTTTATCCAATGAGGAGAGAGAACGGCATAAAGGGGCGGTCCTCTCTGTGTGTGCAGCCAAGGGATGCGCGTGAATGTGGTGACGTAGGGATGAGGGCGGGGACTGTTAACTCCATCTGCTGAAAGGAAGTTAGCCAAAACCACCGGATCACTTACTTCTGCTTTAACTCAGGTGACAGAATAACAACAGTCTCAGTACAGATCGGTGGTTGCTGCTGCCGGTGTGTTTTTAAAATTATTGGGTTGATCGTGTCAGACGATGTGCTCTGGCCAATCAGTGGAAAGCAGTCGGTTGACATCACGTTTTGGTATAGATATAGACTTTATTATTAGACTCCAGGTTCATTTAAAAACACACAAACAGCACACATAAAAACCTGTAATCGTAATTGGAAATCGATTTTTGAGAGAAGAAAATCAGGATTTTATTTTTGGGCAGCCCTAATATGGGTGTAGCTGTGTATTTTGTTGCTTCATCAACTCTCTGAGCCTGCATCATTTTGTTTCATTAACACAACAGATATGGGTGTAACATACAGTATACTTTATATGAGATTAACATATGTTTATCTCAATTTAAAACAACTGTGACTCTGGGTGAAGTGTAGAGCTACAAGCTTACAGTATCTGTACAGCACAAACAGGACTGGACTGATGAGGATATTATTGGCTTGTGCTACAAATACTACAATGTCAACCTACTGCAATTTTTTTTTTTTTACACATACATGTAACATAAATAAACACTGCCAATGTGAAACCAAGTGAAATTCAACTTGTGACTCTTCCAAACCCTCTTCCAACACTTATGCTGATAACTAGAGTTGGAGCGATTTTTCACCATAGTGAGAATTGTGATATTTCACACCATCAATATTTTTTATAATATCAAGGTGTTTCCTGGTTTTTATAACTTCATTTTCTTGTAGTTTTCCATGATCTGACCTCCTGCTGAGTCTGACCCTCATTTCACTGCTTTGATCACTGTGCCATGGCATGTGATGAATAAACACTGGACCACTTTTTAATGGCAGGAATACTTAGATCTGAAACTTAAAATATAATAATATTAAATTATTAACCCGCCTCCACTATAATATGTCATCTCACAATATTTGGTCTGAATATGGAGAGATTAAGTTAGAGATATATTCAAACCTGCTGATAATAACTGTGACATATTAATACACTGCACTTTATTTTGTTTGACAGATACAAATAAATGTGAATATATCCTTATACGTCTTGCAGTGAATTAGTGGATATTTACCACATTAGAATAGCCTACCATCCATGTAATAACTGTGATGCTGGAGTCAACATCAGTCACAGGTGAATGACAACATCTCTGCCTGATGCAGCTGTTGCCAGATGTGTGTTGTTGCTGTTGTATTTTTTCATCTAAAGGGCCAACATCACACATGCAGTATTTAGTGTCCGTCCGCACACAAGCAACACACATCATCCAAACAAGAAGCGGATACTTTACGTGTGAGCACAGCTGGCGATGCTGACGGGTTTGTGGTAGACCTCCAGGCAGATGGGGCAGGAGAACTGGCTCTCGATGCCCTCGGCCGGGGCAGCCGGGGAGCCGGAGCCGCTGCCGGGCTGATGATGCTGCTGCGGCTGCTGATGCTGCTGCTGGCGGAGCTGGGTGCTCGCCGAGACAAAGCTCCGAAACATCGCCATCATGGAGCCGGAGAGGATCTGCAACTGTCGACAACAGCTCGCTTCCCCGAGAGAGGAAGCTGTCCGACTGTTCAAAGTGTTGGCAGCTGGCGCATTATCCGCAAAACAGCTGCTTGAATACACGTCGGACGAACATGGTGGCTTTTCGACACGCTCGCTGTTAAATTATCCTCACCGAATAAAAAGCATTACTTTCCCCCCCTGGCTGGAGGAGAGGAGACATGCCGGAGAAGTAAACATTGGGAGCAGGGCTCGTTGGCGCGTGTCGCTGCGGTGCGCGAGGATGACCTGGATAAAAACACGGATGTGTAAAGTGGCGGGAAGCAGCGCAGCGCCGCAGCCTCGCGCAGCCTACATCCAGGTGGCTGTCAGATCCGCGCTGCTGGAAAACCGCCAGTGGACACTCACGAACAACACAACCGTGTACAACAAAAGCCGTCCACCAGCTCGGCTTCATGGAGGCTGTAGTCCCAGGACGGCGCTGAGCTCGGTACCGTACCGTACTGTAGGACTACAATCCCACAACACACTGGACACAGTACAGTAGGTGGCTGGGCCAAAAGTAGTGGACCTCGCCTTTCACCTTGTAGCAGAACGTCCTGTCAAGGAAATACACAGTAGTCTAGGTGGAATAAAAATCAAATATATTTTCTTTTAAATAAAATTATTGATAATTGATTTTTAATGTAATATCATTAATTAATGTTAATTGGTATGTTCAACTGTCACAGAAAACCTAATTTGATTAAGTATTATTATTATTAGGCTATTATTAGGCTACTATTATTGATGGTGATGATAATATAGTGTTGTTATTGTTCCAACCATCTTCATGCCTGTTATACTATTCTATAAAAGGTCAGTCAATCATGTCTGTGTCATAATTGTCGTATGGGTGCACATCCTGGAGGGAACGGGGGGGGACATGTACCCCCCAATTTCTGAAATTGATTGACAAATAAACAAGATAGGTAAGCACAATAAATGATTCCATGGGCAGTACTTTTTGAATGATATGGTGAGTGTCTACCAAGTTGTGATCTATGGTGGAGTTGCATAATAAATAATAAAAAAATCACATTTGTGTCCCCCCCCAATCCTGACATTGGATCTGCACCCCCGGTGTCATAGTTAAACTGATCTCAACGAGGAGGCTGTCCAGGATCTGGTTTAGAACTCATTTCTTCATAGGAATTGGTTTGTGTTTTGTTTTCATGATACCACAGTGTACGTTTTTTTTTATCTTTTTTTATTCATGCCCTTTTAATGTGTGTCTCGACTCTTTTTCGAGTGGTCTTCAACACTTTTTAATTTTGTCAAGGGGGGAATGGTTGGTGACTTGCCTTGAATACTGTAATTTTTATAAACAGTATATTTATGCACCCCCCCATGTACCCTGATGTATTTTCAAATGAACTTTATTTGTCCCGGGAGGGAAATTTGTCTTGGAAATAATACAGCTGCTTTGTACTATCTATCTATCTATCTATCTATCTATCTATCTATCTATCTATCTATCTATCTATCTATCTATCTATCTATCTATCTATCTGCCCAGTTTTTCTCCTTAAAATTCTCAACATCCACAAATACACAGATAAACCCTCAGGCTGTAATGCTGGTTTCTAAAGTTGTAATTTCAGAGAGGAGCCAGATGATATCACTGTGACATCACAAGTTTTATTATCTATTTTCCCAGCTGTTGTAATGCTACACTGGGAGACCTGGCTCTACTCGGGAGGATGAAAGACAAATAGAAGTGATGGAAAGATCTATGGTTTGGTCACAGAGGTGACAGACTTTCACTGACTGACTGAGATGAGCTTCCACCCAGAGCGATAGACTCTGCTTCCATCTCGACCCACCACTGGGGGTCAGCAGTGTGTCACTGCATCGTTTCCCAGTCGCCATAAAACATCAAGAAGAAGAAGTAGCTCGTCTCCGTCATCAAACAGAGACACACTCCTACATGTGATGTGAAGTTGTTTGTTTCTCAAAGTGTGAAGTGAAGCAGCTCGTCCTCAGCTCCACCATGTGCCAAGTGGAGGAAGACTACCAGGACGGACTGGAGCGCACTGAGGCGCCCAGGTAGGACCCCACGCGCCCATCTGATCCTCTGCTCCGTCCAGATGTGTTGTTATCAGAGTGGAGGGTCGAGGCTCCACCTAGACCTGGACCCGCACTGCAGCCGGTGTCGTACCGGATCACTCAGCAGACACAGTGGACAGCTCGCTGTCAGCTGGGACAGGTTAGGGAGACGCTGGTCGGTCTCTGACCAGATGATGGAGGAGCTGTCATCTGGGATCTGCTGTGGGATCTGGACCAGGTCGACCTGGCTGTGGCCTCACTGTGGGCTCACTTCCTGTAACAGTAGCCTACAATTAGAACAAATCATGAAGAAAGACAAACAAAGAGAGAGAGAAGACCTGTGGAATTAAAAAAGATGTGATGCTCTCTCTCCATCACTGCTGCTCTGTAGCCATGTGTCTCTATGCTGCACTGAACCTGCTCAGTCTAAATGTCAGTACACAAACATGTCATGAAGTGTGAATGCATTTGTTTGTAACATATCACTTTTTTTTCCTATTCATCAGTGTTTCCAAGAAATGTGTCAAATGCAAAGAGGCGAGTGCAGCCGTGGTGATCAGAGCAGGAGACACGTACTGCAGGTGAGACAGCATGTTAGAAATCCATGAGGAGGCAGACTGCAAACAGGCCCACATCTGGATAAAGCACTGCTCTAACTGTACTGATGGTTTAGTTTTAATGTGTGGGACAGTGACGTGCAAAAGTTTGGGCAGTGGGCACCCCTGGTGAAAGTTTCTGTTATTGTGAACAGTTCAGCAAGAGGAAGATGAAATGCTTGCTTAACTGTTCACATTAACAGAAATTCAGGATGCCCAAACTTTAGTCACTGTGTATTGAGAGACCATCCTGATGTTGTCTCCATAGGTTTGGGGTTATTTAGGGGGAGCTGGGCCATTGTTCAATAATAATCATGTTTGTCTGTCTGTGTGTCAGGAGCTGCTTCAAGGAATACTTCATCCACAAGTTCAGAGCCATGTTGGGTAAAAACAGGATCATCTTCCCTGGAGAGAAGGTCAGCTGGTGTTTATCTCCTCACTCACACACCTTATTCTCTGAGTTTGTTACACCTTGCACTTACCTTATGCACTTTATTACCCAAAACAAAACCCTTATGGTCCCCCTACCTGTGGACTACTTCATTATCTACAGTCACTTTGTAAATGACCTATAACTTGTGTCTCACAATGTGTTTTTCATTGTTATTGTTGCCTTTTGTGTTTACTTTTTTAAATTAAGTGTAAATGTTGTATTGTTTTGAACAGTTTTTATGTTATTGGGACTACGGACGGAAACTAGCATCCTGCTATAATCCGTCATATTTACATGTTCTTATGTCCACATTAATGTGCTCTGTCCCATTCAAATAAACAAACAAATGAATAAATGTGTCTGTATTTGTAGCAGCTCCATTAACTGTCTGTGTCCTCTCTGTTGGTAGGTGTTGCTGGCTGTGTCCGGAGGTCCTTCATCCTCTTCCATGCTCGGTCAAGTCCAAGAGGTCTGGTTTTTGTCTCTCAATTTCAATTTCGAAAGACTTTATTTATCCCCATAGGGTAAATAAAAACACATAGGCAGCAGCATTAATATTAAGAGGTGTGGAATAAATAATATAAAACTATGTAGAAAAAAATAATACAAACCAAATGATGATGATCAGTGCAACCATAAGATATATTGTACACAGTACCAGAGATGTTAGTTTATCTGTGTGATCACCACTGAAGCTTGTTTCTGCAGTTCACATGTTTTACTGTCAAAGTCCTGATCACAGTGTTTAGGTGGATTGTTCTGCTGCATGCTGGACCATCTAGAATGGTTTACATGGGAGTAGATAGCTGTGGATACAGTCAGAAAATAAATACTTTTTACATTAACGTCACCATGACCTTTCTTCTTAAAGGGATCGTTCACCCAAAATTCAAATTTCACTCATTATCTACTCACCCTCATGTCGACTAAGAGCTGTGAGAATTTTCAGAGTCCTCAGTGGCTTCTCTGAGTTACAGGGGGGTCCGCGCAGCAGTATTTGTCCATGTAATGGTTGTGAATGGGGCTCACTTTTCTTTGTCCAAAAAGACACACCAGAAAACATCCAAATACCTCCATACTGCTCGTCTGTAATGTCCCTCTTGTATTGAAGCCCCGACATGAGAAAATGTTCCGCCGGTCAGTGCAAATCACGCGAGATTTGCACTGACACAGGAAGAGCAGTGAACCGAGACACTGGGAGCTTCTGCTACAAACAAGCTTAAAATATAGACTTATTTAATTTTAGGTGAACTATCCCTTTAAACCAGTGTTTGTCAACCTTGGGGTTGGGACCTCATGTAGGGTCGTCTGGAATTCAAATGGGGTCGCCTGAAATGTCTAGTAATTGATTTTAAAAAATTACTGACTTTACTTTTAACTAATTATTATATTTTTTTAAATTATGATTTAAAGACACCACACACAATCTTAAACAAATGTTTTCTATACTTTAATTTTCTTGAATATAAATTGAGTTCAAATAAAATGCAGCATATAAAAAATATCTGAGCTGGCGCATCTTGATTGATGGCCGCCAGAAATTTGTGATGTCAAAATGGGGTCACGAGCCAAAAAAGGTTGTGAACCACTGTCTAACACCCTAATATTCCCAAAAGCCTCCACTGATCTACTGTAAGGCCCCATCCACACGAAAACGCGGCTTCACTGAATCCGATCTTTTTCTTAATCGTTTTGAAAAAAATCTCTGTAAACACGGCATCGTTTTCAGAAATATCTGCGTCCACACTGATCCAGTGAAAACGACCCAAAACGCTGTAGTACATCCTCCAGGCGTGTGTGGAGCGGGTGGAGTGTGTGTGTCGCTGTAGCGCTGCCACACACAAACACTTAAGACAGAGAAGAAGACGGGAAGTCCCCGCTGTAATTCAATAGAAGAAGAAGTTCCCCGCTGTATTCAAACTCAAACATGGGATTAAATGTTGACAGGGAGTCGTGTCAGAGTAAATATGATGATCAGTGATGATTAAACAGGCGCGATTCAGCCGCAGCAGCGACCCGACGGCAGTCGGCCGTTGTTGTTGTTACGTTAAGTCCATAGACTGTCAGTGTGCAGCTGCTGCAGCGGTGTGTGTGTGTGTGTGTGTGTGTCTCAGGTTACAGGTAGAGCGGCGGGGGGCATGACATCATCGTTTCTGAAAAAGTCCGTATTGGCCGTCCAGACGGAAACGCTGGGGCGGCGTTTTCAAATTTTCCCACTCTGGGACCCGTTTTCAAAAAATACCGTTTTCACCCCCTGAAAACGCCGGATCCGTGTGGACGCGAGGCCAATCCGATAAAGTATTTATCCGGATTCGAAAAAAACGAATTCGTCTGGACGGGGCCTAAGTGGAAGAATGGATGATTCTCACTAATGGACCAAATGCTGGCCCTGTTTCCTGAATGTTATAATGAAAATGCTGCTTCAAATTCTTGTGTCTATTGCTAATCTGTTGAAATTCTAATGCAGTAACTGGAAACACAGTGCAAATCGGTCTTAGCTTCAGTACAGTGTCATTAATTAAATGGAAAACCTTTCTCTTCCTCAGGGTCTGAGTCAGAATGCTCACAAGAAGCTGAGGTTCTTACCTGGCATCATTTACATCGACGGTAAATTAAATGGAGCTCATTACTCTTCAGCTCAGCGCATTAATTTTCATAACCAGGCCAAAACATTTTCCACTGACTGTATGTGTGTGTGTGATTGTTCCCAGAGGGTGGAGCTGTAGGTCAGTCTGTGGAGGAGAGGCGGAGGACGGGGGCAGAGCTGCAGGCGCTGTTCACAGCTACAGGGTTCCCCTTCCACATGGTGCCTCTGGAACAGGTGAGTCAGCAGTCAGCAGACAGAGACAACCTGGGTTATCAGTCCATCCATCCGTCCAGATGTGGACAAACTGGACATCGTATCTCAGTAATGTTTTGCTGGAATCAAATTTGTCACATAAATTCACATGGACACTAAGACAAAATGATTCGATTTTGGTGGCTAAAGGTCAGTGTGATCACGTAAAACATGATTTTCGGTGTGTATGATATAGTATTAAAGGGATAGTTCAACATTTTGGCAAATTGGCCCATTGCCATAATCCCTATAAGCCGCGTTTCCACTGCAGGAGTTCCTGGTAAAGGGAGGGGGTAGGAACTTCTACAGGAACCGTCCTCTCACTCGGCCCTCTCAGTGGCCGTGTCTCCACTGCAGAGTCGGACCCCGCGGCGACGTCATGAGTTTCGATTGCCGCTTAATCATTGTGCGACAGTTTCGACCGTGACGTCACCCCGGCAGGTCACAAGCACATGATGCACAAAAATCATAACAACGAAGAAGGATGGAAGGAGCTGAGGCGGTAGGCGCGTTTCTAGTTTGTGTGTTTGTGCGCATGGCGGCTGATTCTAATCCTGCTTGAGTTTTTTTATTTTTTTTAATTACTTTCACGGCATTGTTTTGCGGCGTGATGGATCCCCAGTGTGTCGAGGTGCGCTGATATTTTCATTTCGCCGCGATGACTCAAACCCCCTCTGAATCTCCTCGGTGCCGTAGACAGCAATCAATGTCTGCACCTCACCGTCGGCCATTTGTCGTACATCTTCCTGCTGTTTTCTTGTTGTTTACAGCGGTGTCTGCTAGGCTAATGCTCCCCTTCTGCTCCCCCTTTTAAAAATGCTGGTTGTTTTGGTGCTTTCTGGTGGCGTCAGAGCCTGCTCTAGCTTTAGCCAATCAGTGCCGGGTTAACCTCGAGCCCCACCCAGGAGGTTTTCAGGGCCGAACGGAGTACCTACCCTGGAGTAGGTACTCCCCGTAAAAGTTCCTGTAAATGGCCCCGTGGGGGAGGTTCCTGCAGTGGAGACACGCCTATAGTCTTTGGAGTAGGTACATTACCTTTAATTGTCGGTGCAAGCTATTTTTAGAACGGCGGAGCAGAGCCGTGAGCTGCTCAGAGCTACGCTACGGAGGCTAACGGGATTTCTTGATTTCCCTCATCAAACTCATCAAATACACAATCCAACAACTCCAAAACGCTCTGGTGGACAAGTTGTGACCTGCACATTCACCACGCTATGAGATAATAACAGAACGTTATGAAACGAGTTGTTTTCGAGGCAAATGCAGAGACTGCTTGCCGACGGGAACGCTCATCAGCGGTTATGCATGAATTTACCTTTTTGGAGTGTTTTGGAGTTGTTGGATTGTGTATTTGATGAGTTTGATGAGGGAAATCAAGAAATCCCGTTAGCCTCCGTAGCGTAGCTCTGAGCAGCTCACGGCTCTGCTCCGCCGTTCTAAAAATAGCTTGCACCAACAATTAAAGTTAACAAACCTACTCCTAAAACTCTAGGGATTATGGCAATGGGCCAATTTGCCAAAATGTTGAACTATGCCTTTAAATAGAAATATCTCTAGAACTCCTCAAGGAAATTCCATCATTAAGCGGAAACATTCATTAGTACGTTAGGACAAGTTAATTACACAAAAGTCAAGGGCAGTGTGACCTCACAAAACACTTGATAACTCTTGATAAACAAGAATACAGTCAGAAAATAGTCTGAGTGGAGCAGATATACGACCATGAGGAGCTGATTCTAGTTTTTATTCTTTTTTTAAAAGTATTTTTTGGGGGGCTTTTTTGCCTTTTAAAGGGACAACGAGGAGTTTTGGAAAAGCGAAGTGTTTTCACACTACATTTATGAGCCTCCGCGCACCGTAGAATTCTTTGACCGGCGCAAGACAGACTCATGTTTTCATTCATCAAGAATTAAAGTCAGAGGTTGGAAGACGATCACATACCGTCGTAGTTCGCCGCGAAACCGAAAGTAAATTTCTGCCACCACTAATAATAACAAAATAACGATAGAGGCAAAATGATATATTTGTCGAAAATGGGCCCATTAACAAGTGTGGGTAGCGGAGATTCATCCACATTAATATGAGACTTTTTTATTGTCGCAGAATTTTTCGTTCTGCCGATGGAGAAACTCCTCGTTGTCCCTTTAATGTACAGGACAGTCGAGAGAGAGACAGGAAATGGGAGGCAGAGAGAGGGGGAATGACACACAAGATAGGACCGCTCGGTGTGGGATTCGAACCGGGGTCGCCTACAGAGAGGACTGTAGCCTCAATACATGGGGCAGGTGCTCTACCAACTGAGCTAAACACCGCCCCTAGTTTTTATTCTTAAATGTGTCTCCAACCTCCTCTCAGGTTCTGGATCTTCCCAGTTCAGTTGTGGTGACGGTGCCGGCGCCGGCAGCCTCGGTGCAGCCAGCCGGCGCCTACAAAGCAGCGGTGGATCAGTTCATCCAGAGCGACAGCAGCAGCAGCAGCAGCAGCTCCTCTCTGACGCCACAGGACCAGGAGCAGGACCAGGAGCAGACGGCGCCGCCGGAGGTTCAGGAGTCCAACACGCAGCTGCTGCAGCAGCTGATGGACTCGGCCAAGACCCTGACGGCCAGACAGGACCTGCTGAGCACACTCAGGTCAGGCAGGATAAAATCACAGCAGCTTTACACTCTGCTCTCCTGAAATCAAACCACAAGATCAGATACAGAGGAGGCGAAGAGAGATTAAGATTAAGATTAAGATTAAGATTAAGATTAAGATGGGCCTTTATCGTCTCCTAGAGTGGAGGAATTGCTCTTGGGCAATTGAGAGATTAAGACACAGATACAGACAATAAACAGATATTTGCCGCTACACACAATAAAAAACATACAGTATAGCCAACACACAAATACATCAAATGGGATGCCCCCTACTACACCACTCACATCCCCGACCACACACACCTCATCCCTTTGCTGTTCCACCCACACATACAGTACAAATGCACACCAACCCATTCATGAGATCCCTCCTCACTCACACACCTCTACTCACACAGCCACACACACAGTAACATTCCCCAGTAGTAGTATTCCCCATTCAAATAAAAAAAGCACTACATTACACACTGCACTAATAGAATTTCTGGCGACCCAGAAATGTGTGATTTGACATCAATTAAGATGCGCCAGATATTTTAATATGCTGCATTTTATTTGAACTTGATTTATATTAGAGAAAGTGAGAATACAGTTGTTTAAGATTGTGTGTGGTGTTTTAAATTATAATTTAAAAAATATATAATAATTTGTGAAAAAATACATATTTACCAGTAATTTTTTTAAATCAATTACTACACATTTCAGGTGACCCCATTTCAATTCCAGGCGACCCCACTTGGGGCCCCAATCCCAAGGTTGACAGACACTGGTGTAAGAAGAAACTTCATGGGGACGTTAATGTAAAGTGTTTATTTTCTGAGAATACAGTTGTTTAAGATTGTGTGTGTGGTGTTTTTAAGTATAATTTTAAAAGAATAATCATTTGTAAAAAAAATATATATTTTATCAATAATTTTTTTAAAATCAATTACTAGACATTTCAGGCGACCCCATTTGAATTCTTGGCGACCCCACATGGGGTCCCAACCCCAAGGTTGAAAAACACTGGCTTACGCCATCAGTGATAGTGATAATCAATAAATACACCCCCACCACCACCAAACAAACAAAAACACTGCCACACACTGCTGCTGCCGCTGTGGCTTCACCTCTGACTGTGAAGTGAGTGGATGTAGATAAAGAGAGAAGAGTGGTAGAGCTGCAGGGAAAATGTCCCATTGATGTTCAGCTTTCAGATTTATTCTCACTGTGTGTCTCTCCACAGGCATCATCTGCTGGTGCACACAGCTCGCACTGAGGGATACAGCAAAGTGATGCTGGGAGACAACTGCACCAGAGTGGCTGTGAAGCTGCTGACCAGCATCTCACTGGGCAGAGGAGCACAGCTGGCCCAGGACACGGTGTGTGTGTGTGTGTGTGTGTGTGTGTGTGTGTGTCTACTCTGCACAGATGAACAAGACAGATAAACACAACATTTCATTTACTTTTGTGTGTGTGTGTTTGTGTGTTTTCCAACAGGGTTTCTCAGACTCCAGGTACGGTGACATCATACTAGTGCGACCAATGAGGGACTACTCAGCCAAGGAAATAGGCTACTACAACCACATGTTCAGAGTTCCCTCTGTTTTCATCCCAGGCCTGGACACTAAGGTGAGATCGGCAGGGATTCATGATTGTTTGATTGTTGTTACCATGACAACTGGGCACTCGTATCAGAAGATGAACATGTTCCCAGGCACCAATACTTAATACATTTGGGAAACAAGTTAGTCTATACACCATACTCACTCTGTTACTGCATCAGTCCGCTCATATTACACTTATTTTTGAATGGAAAGCAGCTGCAGATCAACATGTGTCATGTCACTACAAACAGGAAACACAAATGTACAGTATACAAGCATACAGACATGTTCAAATAAAGATATAAACATACATATACCAAGACTGTAACTAAGAAATAAATAACAGAATAACAATATATTCACATACATACGTACATAAAACTCCAAGCATCAGACAAAATGTCAATGTGTGTGTGTGTGTGTGTGTGTGTTCCACAGACAACAGATAAAGCCAGTATCCAGCGTCTGACGGAGAGCTTCGTCACCAACCTGCAGGCGGACTTCCCCTCCACCGTCAGCACCATCTACAGGTCAGTGGCACCGTCTACACACCGTCTACACACCTCCACCTCCAGCTCTCCTTCACTGCATAGAATGGACGTTGGAGGTTACAGAAACAGAGTGTGTACCGTGTTTGGGAAGCATGATCTGATCCCAGAGCTGCTGTGTGTCCTGTAGGACCAGCGAGAAGCTGCAGACAGCCTGCAAGAACTCCTCCACAGCCCAGCAGGCCGACAGGTGTCTGCTGTGTCTGTGTGCCCTGGACACTGCTGTTGGTGAGTGCTGAGGAAACACTCCCTCTCTCTCTATACACACACATGTAGAGCTCTAGGGCTCTGACAGGTGAACGTTAGTCCACTAGGAGCTTCAGTTGGAGAGCACAGAGGTCAGGACAGACAGACAGGCTTTAAACACAGCAAAAGGCTCAATAATGTGATCCCAGTGTCAAGTGGTGTAACTGGTATTTTTCATAAAAATCTGACTGTATGCAGGAAAATAAAGTAGCTCAGTGGGTTGAGCAGTCAGCCCCTACGGAGGAGGATTAGGATTCATCTCAGAATTCTGACTTTAATCTCAGAATTTTTTTTTACCCCCCAAAAAAGTCAGAATTCTGAGAAAAGTCAGAACTCACTTTTTTTCCCACAGTGGCCCTAATCCTCTTCCGTACACCCCATATACAGAGGCAAAAGTCCTCACTGTAACCAGCCCCGGTTCGAATCCACCAGTGTGCTCTTTGCTGTGTGTCATTCTCCCTCTCTCTGCCTCCCCATTTCCTGTCTATCCCTACTGCCCCCCCCCCCCCCCCCCCCCCCAAATAAAAAAAATAAATTAAAATTAAAAAAAGTTGAATAAATGTAATTCACTTTACTGATTCTTGACAAATTTGACATCATTTGTTGCATTATCTAGGAAAGAAGCTGTAGTTGTAGGATAGGTCCTGCTCAGTGTTGACAAAATGCATCAACATTTTAATAGCCTACAGAAATGGAGAAACAAAAATCTATTTCAATTAATTGTTTTCAGAAGAAAGTATATTTCTCTAAGTATACTTAAATCCACTGTAGGTGGATCAAATATTTCATATTCATCATTTAAGTCTTACTTAAAAACTCTTCAAAAAAGGGTTTTAAATGGCATCAAACCAACATGAATACAAAATATACACTGTAACAAATCTGATGCTTTTAAAACAGTTTTAAAGATATTCTTACCATCCCTCATTCCTGACTGACCCAATAATCAAACTCTAACACTATATCTAAACGTCTCTTCCTTTGTCTCTGTCTCTTCGGTCAGAGAACGCCTCAGCCTTTCAGTCCACGCTGACCTCAGAGCAGCTCTCCCAGAAGAAATCTTCAGGAGCCACCAGGACTGAGACTCCGAGACCAAACCCAGGTACAGTCCACGTTTCTCCTCCAGTCCAGAATACAGATCAGTATCTTTTATGACAGTATGCCAGTCTGGTGGTATTTGTGTGAGGGCAGCGAGCCTCTGCAGGGGGCCGTTTCAACACTCACCTCTTCATAAAACCTTTTTCCACTGTTTGTATTAAAGCTGCAGTGGAGCGCGGACCGGCTGCTCCCGCGGGACAGTGCTGCTCCTCTGGAGGAGCAGAGGACTGTGGGAGAGCAGAGCGAGGAGGAGGAGGCTGCTGCTCGGCTGCCAAGTGAGTGCTGAGGGATTTATGTCTCTTAATTTGGTCCGTGATTAATCTGTGGTAATGAGGGACTCACACAGACACAACACAGACACTGTGTTGTCAACAAGCTAATTCCAAACACGTGGGTTTTAAACAGGACGGGGGCTCAGCTGCCTTTTTGACCCCCCGTGTAAGATGATCACCTCATTTAGCAGCAGACGTCACTGATGATCACAACTGTTGAAGGACAATGAGAATCCATGATGATTTATTGATGATTGTCCTCAGTCATCTTTGAGTTTAACTGAAGATATCATAGACTTTTTTAGGTTTAAAGCCCCAGTTTGTAACTTATTTGTCTTTTTATTAGCAAAAATCAAATATGTCTTTCATAAATATGTATTTCACTGAAGATGAATCACAGCTGCATACAAATGAAAGCTTTCTGGTACCTTAGAATGAGTTGTTACAAGTCGTTACAAATACATAAGTGGGCGACGCACCGAACCGAGGCGGCCATGTTGCATCGCCATTTTTTAGGTTGAGTGGCAGCGTGACCGTAGGTAACCATAGAAACTCAGCGGAGCTGTCGGCTCGGGGAGAAAGTTTTCCAGGTAGCGCCTGTATTGTTTTGCCTCGTGCTGGTGGACCACTTGTTTATCCTGTTACATGCAGCGTCTGTTGTCTGTCTGACGTCTGCCCCATTTCACCTGAATGCAACATCAAGAATACGTTCAGATATGCAACCGCACCGCTAGATGGGGGAATTCCTACAGATTATACCTTTAACAGCAAACACAGTGTTTTTGCAACAGATAAGATAACCTGATTCATTGACCAGATAAATCACACATGTCAAACTCAAGGCCCAGCAATATAATTTGATGTGGCCCGTGAGAAAAATGTCAAACTAAAGGCCCGCTGGGATAGCGCTTACACTACTCGCACTGTAAATCCCATAGTACACTGCAAAAGCTACCATACAGTCATGACCAAGAAATAGATGAAAGCGCCAAATCTCCCGCTGTGTTGACAAGAACACAACACAGAAGTCGTCTCACTGATCACACCTCCACTCAGCTCAGGACCAAACCCAAAAAACACCAGAGTATCTGGCCTGGACCAAATGATATAGGAGAGAAAACTAGGCTAAATGTATATGTTTTGTTCTGTTTTCTTTTTTTTGGTCTTTACACCCTTTTCTGAAATCATCCCGTCCGGGACGTCTGGGTTTTTTAAAAGAATTTGAGAAAATTCCATACATGTAATGTACTTGAATTGACTGGCACTTTGCACAGGATACTACGTTACTTTGTTGTTGTGTGCAAACGTCGGAGCAGCTTTGCCTCTCATTACAAAATGCTGAAGTGTGTGTCTGCCCCAGTAGCTGGCCTCTGGTAGAGAACCGGACCACTAAGGTCCTCGCTGCAGCTGCCCAGGTTCGAGCCCGGGCCGGGCCTGAGTGTAGCCATACAGACCAATTACAGAAAAAAGTCCTCACTTACCATCACGGTTGGGACAAATTTGTTATTGGCTGATTTTCTACAAATACATTCCAGAGGATTTATTTTATTTTTGTACCATTGAGACTTGTTAAAGAGAGATTGTTGTAGGCATCATAAAGCACGTTGAATAACCTCTGAGAAGCCTCTGAACTGGTGTCTTTGGTTATAGAGAGATATTATTTTGTCGTATAAGTGAATTTTCTATCCATACAGATGAGGCATACTTTAAATAAATTGAAGTTATAAGGCATCTTTGTGTAAACTTTAAGAATTATTTAAAGGGATCGTTCACCCAAAATTCAAATTTCACTCATTATCTACTCAACCTCATGTGGACTAAGAGCTGTGAGAATTTTCAGAGTCCTCCGTTCCTTCTCTGAGTTACGGGGGGGTCCTCGCAGCAGTATTTGTCCATATAATGGTTGTGAATGGATACCACTTTTCTTCGTCCAAAAAGACACACTAAAAAACATCCAAATACCTCCGTACTGCTCGTCTGTAATGTCCCTCTTGTATCGAAGCCCCGACATGAGAAATTGTTCGGAAAAAATTAAATAAGTCTATATTTTAAGCTTCTTTGTAACGGAAGCTCCCAGTGTCTCAGTTCACTGCTCTTCCTGTGTGCACTGACCGGCGGAACAATTTCTCATGTCGGGGCTTCAATACAAGAGGGACATTACAGACGAGCAGTATGGAGGTATTTGGATGTTTTTCAGTGTGTCTTTTTGGACGAAGAAAAGTGGTATCCATTCACGACCATTATATGGACAAATACTGCTGCGAGGACCCCCCCGTAACTCAGAGAAGGAACGGAGGACTCTGAAAATTCTCACAGCTCTTAGTCGACATGAGGGTGAGTAGATAATGAGTGAAATTTGAATTTTATTTTTGAACTATCCCTTTAAGTATCTGGAGGCGGACCCAAGTGTCCTCTTCTTTTGGAAATCAAAATACGGTCAACCTGCAGTAACGTAACCAGTGTTTCCTGTTCTGTTGTTGTCCCAGGGAGCCAGAGAGCAGCGAGCTGAAGAGGCTGCTGTGTTACAGCTGTCAGCTGACCATCAGAGACATGGTGAGTGGAAAACACAGGAACATCCTCAATTCTAAACTTTTGCAAAATCCCGTCTATATAAAACTGGATAAGATTAGTCCCAATCTCCTGCATGTTTTCACATTTTTCAAGTGAGAAGCAACAGATGTGACATTACAGGCCTGTCTGAGCTGCTTTGTGTTTTCCTCCTAGTCGTCAGTGGAGCGTCTCCCTCAGTACATCCTGTCAGAGGCTCAGAGGAGGCACAGGAGGTGAGGAGTCTGTTTGCTTCATTGATGATCTTGTAACCTCTTCATCTGACAGCATCACCAAACACATCGGTGCTCAACAGACTGAGCTGTGATGTCAGCTGTGCTCACCTGCAAGACGCTCCATCGCTCAGAGAGAGAAGAGACGGAATATCTCTTTTATTTCTTGTGTTGTGTTGTGTTTTGCAGGTCACAGATGAGGGAGGAGATCAGTGAGTTCCTGCTGGAAGATGGTGATGAAGGCAGTTAGAGGGCGGAGCCTCTTCACCTCCAGCTCTCCACCCTGTACATTAGATATTATATTTCAACAAATATACATAGGTATTTTTACACAAGCAGCCACAAATCATCTGTACAACAACCAGTGGGTGAGAACGAGACTAACTCAAAACAGTTTGGAGTTCTCAGCCACAGCACAGGGATTCAAAATATCACTGACAAGATTTCACAACTTTGGAAAGTTAGCACAGCAACAACCACTTTCATTTCTTTTTATAAGAACAATCGCAAGATAAACAGTCAGACTACAGTGTTCATGTTACTCCCACTCCCAACTGTCGGTTGAACATAGAAAATATCTTCCATGTTAATGTTATTCATCATCCTGTCAGTGTGGAATTCAGTGGCTGGTGAAACCTGAAGTATGGAGAACTGATAACATATATTGGTGAGATTTTGTATTTGTAATAGTTGTTATAAATAAAGTTTTTATTTAAAGCTGCATTCAAGTCTTTAAAATGTTGTGCTGAATAACTTATTATTTTCCTCAGTGGCAAAGTCATGACTTAAAGCAGAAGTAAGCGATCCGGTCGTTTTGGCTAATGCTGCGTTCCAGGCAGGCTTTTGAAACCGTAAATTACAGCTTCAAGTCACGACTTACGACTTTGTAGCGTTCCAGGCAACCCACTCGTGTTTTTCCGACCTGTTTTACCTGTGAAAGTCACTATAACGGCCACTCGTAACTTCTGACCCGTGAACTCGTACCAGATCAACTGGTACGACTTCACAGGTCGGAAAAACACGAGTTACGAGTTGCCTTGAACGCACCATAACGTCTTGTCAGCCGATGGAGTTATCAGCCCCCGCCCTCGTCATGGATCTATTGGTCCTCGTCCCTACGTCACCACATTCAGGCGCATCCCTGGGCTGCACACACAGCCCTTCATGCCGTTCTCTCTCCTCATTGGATAAAACTTGTAGGATACGAGAAAAGTTTTCTCCTCGACTGACAGACCCGTGTTTCGGTCCAAACACTCTTTGTAAGTGAATCGCTTACTTCTGCTTTAACTCTGAACATGCAGGCAGATGCTAACCCAAGCACAGCTCAGTGGTTCAAACAATATATTTATATAGTAACATATTGGCTTTTACTCACACTGAAGAACCCTTACACTGTATTAGTGCCATACAAATAAAACTGTATCTCCCTAGGACCACTAACTTCTCTGATCCTGGTTATCAACTGGCTCAGTTTACTCTTTCAGCTATGAACACTTTAAATGGAAGCGTGAATGTTATTAGGCCTGTCAACATTAAGTGTTGGGTGACTGAGAATGTAATGCTGAGGCTCACGGGGAAATAAGGTTGTTATTGAAAGTGATTGAAGTAGAATAAATACATTTAATAGAAAGTTAAGTTAGCATGTTCCTCAGAAAAGTGGAAGTAGTTCAACCTGAAAGATGGAGTGTGTGAGTGACGTCTGAGCTCATGTGTCAACTGTTGAGAGCTCAACTATTATGACTGATTATTTCATTATATGAAAGTCATAATTACTATTAAAATATATATATAAAGACATGAAATATTTCAGTCTGAGTGCAATGTATATATATATATATATATATATATATATATAAGAGTTTCACTGTTTGAATTGAACTACTGAAATAAATGAGCTTTTCCATATTGTTCTAATTCATTGAGATGAGTACATCTGTACATAACGCTAGGTCCATTTAAAAACACTCATTTTACAAAACATGACTGAAAGAGTGTACAGTGAACTCTAAGGTATTCTTCATATACTTCAGGGATGGACAAACTAATATCATTTGATGACATTGTTTCACTGAAGCATGATTCAACTGTTTGACAAAGTATTTTAATTGTAGATCACAAACCTACAGTATAGCACCTGCAGTCAGTCATTTGAATATGGAATGAAATCCATGTAGACTAATGTTCAGAACTAAACAATGTATGTACCATGTCCTGATCTATCATTATGGAGCCCTCTATCGTTAAAAACCCAGATGTCCCAACATGACATGTACTCTTTAACCCATTAACCACTTTGGAAACACATTTCTCAGTCTGACATGCTTCATCAGGCAAGAAAAAGGGATATAAAAAAAAAGTTTCCTAATCACAGAAAGTGCAGTTTTATTGAAAAGACATTGTTGAGAGACAAACGTTACTAAAGGCCTACAACAATATTCACACACAAGTATTTACAGAATGAGAATTCACAATGGGTATGACTGTTGTTTGTATGTTTAGTCAGTTATGTGTTATTAGATGTTGTTGATGCTGGCAGAGGGCAGGGTAGACTTGTCCAGGTCATCGAAGTATGGGTGGATCATGGCTTCCCGTGCCGAGATCCTCTTGGGAGGATTGTAGATCAATGTTTTCTATGGCAGAGAATAGCCAGTTTAATGTACATCAACATTATGTGATCAGTCTATAGTTTATTCTAGTATAGTATAGTCAGTTTATAGTAGTCAAATGGAGTACTCCCTTACATAAATTACCAACAATTTGTCAACAGAAATAAACAACCCCAGCATTTAGTTGTTAACACTATGGCTAGAATAGGAAGGAACTGCACCAGGCTATGTGATATTTATGATGCAGACACATACGATTTCTAGTTGAGGTACATGTTTGTTACTTCACAGATGTAAAGTTGAAGACATAAAGTAGTCCTTACTGCCAGGAGGTCCAGGCCATTCTTATCCAGGTTCTTCACCATTGATGACAGGTTCCCAGACTTCCATTTGGGGAAAGTGTTTTTGTAGTCAGGGAGGCTCTCTACCTCCGGCCACACATCGTTGTTGGGGGTTCCCAGAGTCCTGGAAAGTAAAAGACAGAGGGATTCAAACATGGTCCTACAGGAACCTCATGAGGAAAAGCCACATCTTGACCACAGCACAACACTGGAGCAACCTGGACCTGCTCCTGTTGACACCAAGGGGGCAGTTGTCGGTCTGAGAAGTGAAGCTCACTTCCGCGTTCAAAAACTGCAATCCCCCCGGCTTCCTCTGGGGGCTGGTACCGGAAGGGAGCATTCTCCATAGACCCCCATGTTAAAATAGCCTACTTTACGTCCTCAGTAAACATGTTAAAAGCCTGGTACCATTACGTTTTTTGGTCTCAACCGATAGTTTCTACCCCTGCACACACTCTGAGGGGGGTGAATTTTATTTTTTTTAACTCTACCGTTTTACTGTTATTAGGTTAAAATTCTGGCCAATTAGGGCGCGGAAACGTTGAGTGACAGGTCCGGAGACCGCTGCTTCGAGGCCAATGGGCGGGTTCTCGGCCGGCTAACGGCCGCACCGCTCCAAATATGGCAAGTAGAATCCAACATGGCGCGGTTCAAACCCCCGTAGTAGCGGCACAAAACAGACTCACCAAAACCAATGGGTGACGTCACGGACGCTACGTCCATTCTTTTTACAGTCTATGGTTGACACCCAGCTGGTTTAACTTGTGAACCATTGTGTTCACACAATGCCATCATCTTTAATATTAGGATGATGGACAGACTTTATTTGATCTGAAATGTGTTGCCTGTAAATATTTTGTGGCAGATGTGGAAACTGAAAACAAAATGAATGACTTACTGTTGACCTCAATGACTTTACATCTCTTAACTCACAACTAACAGAGGTTTAACTGAACAGGTGTCGGTGTGGTCTGATGCCTCTACCTGAAGATCCTGAACAGCTGGTCGATCTCTGAGTCTCCGTGGAACAGAGGCTTCTTGGTGGCGAGCTCAGCAAAGATGGTTCCGGTGCTCCACACGTCCACGGGGGTGGAATACCGGGGTGAGCCCAGCAGGACCTCTGGAGCCCGGTACCACAGAGTTACAACCTGAGAACACACACACAGGTTGTCATTTTAAAGGCTTTCTGTTTGTTGATGTCTCCTTGTGTGGTGGTGTGTGGGTGGAGTCTCACCTCGTGGGTGTACACCCTGACAGGGACACCGAAGGCCCGGGCCAGGCCAAAGTCTGCCAGTTTG
The DNA here is from genome assembly GCF_905171665.1 of Trachurus trachurus. Taxonomy (NCBI): domain Eukaryota; kingdom Metazoa; phylum Chordata; class Actinopteri; order Carangiformes; family Carangidae; genus Trachurus; species Trachurus trachurus. The sequence goes on along the minus strand of NC_139906.1, from coordinate 28,902,855 downwards.
ATAACTCCCTTGTTGTCAATCAGGAGGTTCTGGGGTTTCAGGTCCCGGTGGAGGACTCGACGACAGTGACAGAAATAAATGCCCTCCAAGATCTGGTACAGGTAGCTCTGGAAGACAGACACATGGTTAGAGTTGTGAGATGGAGTAGACCAGCCAAGAAGAATAGCAGATTAATCTGAAGAGCAGCAACAGTTTTACATCAATTATATTTTAAGGTGGCTTGTTACAAAACAATGGCTGCCAGTTGTTAGCAGAAGAGCATGTGAGGAGGAAATGCACAAGTTCTACAGTTATCATACTGATATGAAGCAGCAAAGCAAAAATAATGTTACAACTTAGGTGGACTGCACAGAGCATTTATTCATTCACAAACACACCTTGACCAGCATGGGCTCCATGTACTGGCCAGAGGGGATAGAGTCCAGGTACTTCTTCAGGTCCATGGACAGGAACTCGAAGATGAGGTAGAGACGAGACTCCTGCATCAGGACATCAAGGAGTCTGGGATACACACACACACACACTGGCTTAGTTCAAACTGTAATTCATTGCTTCCCTGCACTCTGGCTCTTTCAGGGTTCCTACACATTTCATACTTTTTCCAGACCATTCTGTGAAAAAATTTAAATAATTTGTGACATTTAATTAAATAGATGTGTATCATGTAAATAAAATTGTGTAATTAATTTGATTTATTCTGAATTCATATGCCATTCTGTCATCAAACTGTAGGTACAATAGTGCAAACAAAATAATTAACCCAAACAACTTCAGATAAGACCAAACCCAGACATGTATTAAGATAAATATATTTCTATACAATAGTTTCCATTTTCCATACATTTCCAGACCTGGAAATGTATAAAATCCATTCTTTTCCATACTTGCGTAGGAACCCTGCTCTTATAATACTGCAATGTGAATGATTTGGCTGCAACACGGTGTGTGAGGTGATCAAATATGGATATGTGCAAAATCTAGGTGACAGAGGATGCTGCCCTGTTTGTTAAAATGGGTTATACAGATAAACTTGCCTTGCCTTCCTCTCTTCATTAAGCTGTATCTTCAAATAGAGGGAGTAATGTCGGTTCAGCTTCCCCATATTCATGTTTTCCCTGACACAACCCCGGTTAGCACACAGATAGGTGTAATGGTGATGGCTCAAATATGAAGCACTGTCAGCCAATCAAAATACTGAGAACTGATTCTACTCCTCTTCCTCATGCTGTTGGCATCGTACTACTCTACATGTTCATTAACTGTCTCTGTTTTATCACATCAGGTGTTGTGGTCACCTCATTCAAACTGGATTTGGAACGTTTACAGCTCACAGTGTCATGGTGAGATTATTTTTGAGATGCATAGATTTTTTTTTTTAAAAAGGGGGGAAAAAGGTGTGGATGGGATGGAGTGCTACTGTCAGTCATACTGGTCTATGCTAAGTGATATGTGACAGCAGTGGCAGACCATCAGCCAGTTTTGAACTTTGGCGCTGATTTTATTTTGATTCCCGTTTCACTGGGATGTAATGCAACAGCTGTTTTCCAGATACCATTAACTTTTTATAGACTGGAAACTCGTTTGACTTTTAGGATCCCGTAACCTGACGGTTCACAGGCCGTTGTGTGATCAGTCTGCTGCGTACAAAGTGGGCGTACCGTACAACGTTGGGATGCTTCAGCTCTTGAAGCAAACAGACCTCCCTCACAGCGGTGCTGGGAACACCCTCCTCCTCACTCTCCAGGCGGATCTTCTTCATGGCCACAACCTGCCCTGTGACCTTGTGTCTGCCCTTATACACCACCCCATAGGTACCTGGAAAAGAGTTACCAATGAAGGTCTGATCAAATGAAGCAGAGTCACACGGGCACTACAAAAACATTACCGCCATGATATTGTTGATGATTTAATAATATTATTGTTTAATAATAAACAAATATCCGTATACATACAGATATGCACTGTTACATTTTTCATTCTTCTTTTTTATTGGTTGACATTGGACTATTGTATTATATTTTTTTTAAATCTACTACCACCTTCTCTTGTTTTTAAATATTATTCCTTATATTCTTGTATCTTTATGTTATGCAAATGACCAAAGGTGCGTAAGAATTATACTGTAATTACTTGTAATTAATTATATGTGACAAATAAAGTTGAAACATCTCTAAGGGCAATGAAGGGTGCTGAGTTGTCAGTGTAATTTTACTTCCATAATTTCAGCAGCACTTTCTTGAACAATTTAGATAATTACAGAGGAAACATTAGACCAACCTTCTCCAATTTTCTCTATCTTCAGGTAGTCTTCCATTATGCCTGAAAGAAAAATGAAAAACAATTTGTTACTGCCTCATTTCATCTCACAGTTTTACTCACTCTTAGCTTTACTTAATACGCCTTCTTCTATTCAAACTCCCATCTTTTCTTATGTCCTTTCATCATGTATCCCTCTTTATTTATTTCATCTAAGTCAAATTAAAATGCAGGATGCAGTTAATTATTAACTGCATCCTGCATTTTAATGTGACTCCTCCTGTCTGTTGTTGGGGTCTTGCAGTGCCTGTGTTGCTGTTTTGGGGCGGTCCATCTCCTATGGTCTGTGACATTTGCATGTGACTTCTCTTCTGTGGTCTGTGTTGCTTTTGTCAAGCACTTTGTGGTGCTATATAATTAAGTTATGAGTATTATTATGTCAATAACTATTGTCATCACTTCGCAACAACTTCAGCTGATGCATGCATCCTTCAGTTACATACCAGCCCTTATCAGTGGTAGGGACTTTGACTGCTGTTGACACTGGGTTAATGCAATTATTTTTACTGACAGCGTTAACTGTGGCACTAACATTAAACAAAGCCGAGGGTCTGAAGCATAGACTGTATAGACTTCCAGGGTCGACTAATCGACAATTTGAATCAGACACGGCGTGTTAAAGTGTAACAAACAACACAGTTTACAACGGAGATTCGTGGCTTCCCCCCCTTTCTTTTACCTTACCCACAGAGCCTCCGTTATATAAACTAGAGTCGTCCTGTGGCCTGGACAATGCTGTAACGTTATTGAAGTTACACTTTTCTGCCGTTTACTGGCGTTAGCTATTTATTAACTGCTCACTTATGTTGCTGTTGAGACGGTCATTACGTAAACAGTTTACTGTTAACGTTTACCGTTTTCTTCGGGCTATGTGAAAAAAAAAGTCACCAACGTTAGCTTAGCCGCTGCTACATCGTCGAACTTACCTTCTATCTACTTTCCAGAGGAAGTTGTGACCTACTTCGGCCCAGGTTCTTTCTTTCCAAGTCTTCAACTAGCTCGGTCGTTCGGGGTCCGTTTTGTAAAGATGTATAAAATAGTATAATAATAATTACCTGACTGGGCCTCGCTTGCTGCGGTGTGTACTCGCTCTCTGTACTGACTGCCGCTGGAATACCCTCACACTCGTTTGAATCCACCGCAGTTCTGCAGCCGTTCAAAAGTGGCCAATGAGCTCGGGCTGTCGATTTCAAAACCGCCAATCAGAAAGGAGGGTGCTGTCACGTGGGCAGAGCGGGAGAGAACGCGCCGACGTTGATGACTAATGTTTACGCCCTGAGTGTAGTCTGTCAGGCAAGCACCACCTTCTTCTGTTCAAACTTTTGTGCATGAAGTGAGCATTCATTCTGTCATGAGAGCGATAACTGTAGACGTAGTCGGTGTTTCAGCCATTTATATGTATGTATACATTTACAGTCGTGTATTTGTCTTTATTGGATTGATACGCCAACCCAGGGTTAGCCTGTTACGAGCTTGTCCCGGATGTTTGACTCCACTGGTCTGGAAGGGCATCCCATTCTTTTTGCAGTCTATGATTCACATCCACATACTGTACCCCTAGATCTATTATAAGAATACATCATGGATTATAAAACCAATGGAATACATCCATAACTGTACCGAGAACAGTACAGTGTAAGCCAGTGATTTGTTGGAAGAAACAGAAAATACACAGAACTGAATATGAATGGAGAGTTTTTGTTTTTGTCTGCCTTAGGTCTAGTCCTCATTTAAAACTGGACCTACCGGTAAGTGTCACACATTGCTCTGTGTAATGATGAGGTGTATAGTTAGTTGCACATATTTCAGTAAGTGTTGTGTTAGAATAAATTCTTACCAAGAACTAATCACAGTATATTCCTATTGTGCACATGCACAATAATTATAGTCACTTATTTAGGCTACATACAATGTATTTCTCCCCCATTTTTAACTGTAAATGTTTTGTTTGTTTGCCTTTTTGCTTTTATTTATTTCATTTTTCTATTTTTAATTCAACATATCTGACCCACAGTTCTTACTTAACCAGATCCTGACAGACCGTGGTGTGTGTTCAGGTGGCACACCACAGTCTGATCAACCGTGGTGGGGTCGCCTGGAAGAGGGTGTATGATTGTTGAAAGACCCGAAACACCCGAGGACACCAGGTTACATCACTGATGATGTGTTCAGGAGCATCAGAGGATGTATTCAAGAACAACCAGATCCTGATACAAAACCAGAAAATATACAGTTATGCAGTGGTGATAGCTGATTATTTTGAGACATTCCTGGAACACAAATCAAGAAAAGTCTCTGGTACCAGTTTTCACACTTTTCTTATTTTCTGACACTTTCAACATCAGTTACCTAGCTATTAATAGAAATAATTATCAAATGTATTGATAATGTTATAGGGTCTAGTAGCCTAGTTTGTTTTCCCCTCCTTGAAGCGTCCTGTTCTTTTTACAGTCTATGGTTCACCCCCAGTTTGTTTGTGTGTGCATTTCCTCTCATCACTGCACCTGCTTGAAGCATAAAGGCCAGTCCTCTCCACTCTAGCAGACTGGTAAATGTCTTTGCTTTAGATATAACCTGCCCTATGGTGAGTAATCAAAAATCCAAGTGATCTTGAACGTGATACAAACACACAAAAGCATCATTAAGTGAATACACCATGTTTCGCTGTGAATGAAGACCCATGGGCGACAGCTGAGTTGAGCTGTGTGAAGCTGACCTTCCAGCCCAGACTTTATTCATCTTGAACATGTACATGTAAGTTACAACCACAGGGATTCTTAAATGAATGGCACAATATAGTTCTATGTATCTTTCTAAATGTTTTTTTTTTGTCAGTGATTACAGACTATGAACAACATTAAACCTTTACAGCTTTAAAATCATGAAACCTGTGGATCTGTCTGAGAGACATTAGTGCCCACTTACCACGCCTTCTTAAAGGCTGCGAAAGCTTAGAATAAATAAAACCTTAGAAATACAGTAAGATTCAAGTGCTGTAAGACACATACAAACCTCTCGCTGTCCATTTCATTAAACTGTTGCACAGCATCTTAAGGAACAATTATTTAACAGCCGACTAAGCGGGATTCATCTGTGGAGATTTCTCACACCACTTACTTAATGACATATACAAAAGCATGCCTTAATTCAAGTGTGATGGATCCTCTGGTGTATTAAAAAAGAAAAGGCTTGTAGCAGTGAAATCTGCTGGTCCTGTATGAGACGCAGGACGGAGCAGAGAGTGTTTACGTTCTGGTACTGCACTTCAAAGAACTGGCCTCAGAGAAAACCCAGTGTGTCTGATCACTCTGGGCCTGGACATGGATGGATTATGAGACAACGGGCCCAGTGAGATTAAAGCCCCCATCACTGCTCCCTCATGGTCATTTTGTGTCTTTTAACTGAGCTCTATGACTTTCAAACGGTCTTGTCCAGGGAGCACCAGACCTACAGGTCCTTTAGGCCTGCTCAGTAATCCATCCATGCCTGTGTGTGTGCACCTTACAGATTTTTAGGTAGCCTGTTTATTCACACATCATGCAAAATCCACAAAAAACAATCTTATTTTAGTTTTAGATTATAAAAAAGAAAGTATTACAGAAAAAAAACAAATATGCTGCTTAATGTGTCAAAGCAAAAATGTGTCTTAATATTATGTATAGTTTGGGTGTCAAATTAGTTTTTCACAGCTCTACATTGACACGCTGGTCTTACAGTAGTTGGGCACTACAATTTTAAAAGCGGTGCATATGTGTAGATATTTCAGGTGACTTGTTCTAAAGGGTTAAACTGGACTCACAGATGTAGAACCAGGAATGTCTGGCATTAAAGACAGAAATTGTAACAATGATGTAGCCATTCCAAGATACCCTGACACAGTGCTGGTAAAAACCCACTGGTTAGCTGCCAACCAATCACAGGGCTTCTTGTACCCATGACCAATTGGAATGGTTGAGCCTGGTTTTCCAAATTCTATTATTTATTAATTAATAAATGTATTTCCAATAGGTTTATGTAAAGAGTAAATCAACATTTAACTCTTTACTATGTATTGATGGATTATTAGTTCATTCATTTAAATTTTTTTTATTAGGCTATTATTATTATTATTATTTTTATTTTTATTTTTACAATTTCTACTTTTAATACGTATTAAAATATGCAATTATAGAATTGCTTTTTACAATTCCTGTTACATCCATGATCCTCCATAAAATGGACCCTACAACACAACACCTTGGCCAAATGCCATTTTCAACATGTCTTCAACTGTGAACTCATTTTTTTCCACATTTCTGTCTTCCTGCAAATCAATTCATCAGTCATCAATTACATCCCACTGATTGACACTGATTGGCTAGTCACTATCTCCTGCATCACATTAAGGAAGTAAGGTTTCTCAAAGGTCAGATGTGAATGCTGACAGGTCGGCGCATTAGGTCCAGTTTCTTTAGTCAAACCATCAAACAAGCACCGCCACCGACTGATTGTTACTTGCCTCAAATTATTATTTTGACTCAACAGTTCATTTATATGTTGTGTTTAGTGAGTGTAAGGAAATGCCGTGAAACATGACACTGGAGCAACTCGTCCATCCATCCATCTTCCATCACAATCTGACGGCAGCAAACTGACACAACAGACACACAGCGCCATGAAGCCACGTGGCTGCTGTTCTGTCTAAATTTGATTTTGACTAATGCACAAAACACACCAATAAACATAATGCACAGAGTCATCAGCCCCTGTAACATCACACTGGTACCATGTAAGAATTAAGAAACGACTGTATTTATATATATACACTGAGTGCCACAAGTTTTCAGAGTATGGGATTACTTGAAAATATTAAAGTGACATTAAAGAGCTTCAGGCTGTAATTTCATTACATCTCACAACTTCAAAGACAGAACAAAGTGCATGATAATAACTCTGTTATTGTTTTTGCCTGTTATAAAATGTGCCTTTCGGCCTGTGTAGTTCTACAGAAAAGCTGATTAAGCTTTGAAATCATGAAGGTTCATCTCCATGTAAACACAAGTGTGGTTAGGAAATATTCATCAGACACCTTGGATGCAAGTTAACGTTTTTGCCTGAAGATGGCGCTAAAGGAAGGATCATAGAGGGTTCCAAATGCAAAGAAGTTACTGTTTCAGCCTATTATATATCTTATGTGTGTGTGTGGTAATGGTTTTAAAGCTGATGATGAGGCTAAAACAAATAACAGAAGCTTTTTGAAACAAGCGATTCAAATTTCCTGGGAATCCCAACTTAAGTTTTGCAGATAACAAGAGGCTGGCTGGAGATTCTGACCTTGTGCAGGCGGAGGAAAGTCAGGTTGAGTGGGCCATCTATCTAGAATATCTAGCAAACGTAACAACTTGAGATGTCTCACTCTGAGCCAAAGTGCTCGACCAAACTGTGACATGACACTTGTGGCCTCACAGGCCTCGCTGCTGCTGCTGCTGCTGCTGCTGCTGCTGCTGCTGCTGCTGAGGCAGAGAAGTTCATGTAGTTCTAAAGAAACCTAAATGAGAACTTGTGTTCAAATCATATCCATATTTACTATATACGCTCAATGACAGTTCAAAGCAAAACACTGTACTCATCAGTTTTTAAACATCAAAACATGATTTCAGTCAAAATCTTCCACGTGTGAAGATCAACGAGTTTAGAGATGACTGACTGACACTGAAGTGGACTCAGCTTTGTACAGTAGATTCCTCAGAGTCGGTCTCAGTCTGTCTTGAAGACACCATGCAGTGAGGACTTCTGGGACAAATACATGAGCAGTGTCCTACAGACATCCCGCATGACAATATAAAGACAGAAAGTGTTTCAGACAGTCAGCGGTCTGTCAGCTTTGGACTGGACGGTGGATGATGGTGGATGTTTGATGGTACGGTTGGAGACAGTGTCTTCTCTCGCCTCAACACTTTTCTTTGTCTCCTTTAAAGGCCACCTCTCTCATTCTCTTCTTCTCCCTCTTCATTAATTTCTCCCTCCTTCGCTTCGTCTGTGTCTCCTGGTCCCAGTCCCTCTCTCAGGTCAGGGGTCAGAGGTCAGCCACCACCGTCGTCACCAGGCTCAGCAGCCTCTGCTTGTGCTTTGAAGCTTTTTATAGATGAGATGAGGTGGAGAAGCACAGCTTCAGGGTGTAAGGGTTGGACCCATCTGAAACCACACACACACACACACACAGATGTAAATGTATGAATATGTACATATTGACTGATTAGAAATGAGAAATGCTGAAAAAGAGCAGTTAAACACATTCATTTCTCCTTCCTGATGCAGTCTCCTATTCATATAGTATAATGAATATATCTTTTATTGATTCCTATCACATTGTGTTTTAACAGCTAATATCCATCAATTATTAATACTAATGTAATTATTCTTCAGGAAGTACTGTTATAGATATTGATTAAAAGTAGGCCTATTTAGTGACCAAATTGAAAGGAGACTTAAAAAATGTGTGAACATAAAAATGAATATTGATTTTTAAAAAAACAACATCATTCTCAAAATTCATGAGGCTCTGATCCTCTCCTCTGATTGGCTTGTTGTTTTCTGAGTAACTGAATAAAACAGAGCAGATTTAAGAAGTAAAACACTCAGAAAAACCAAAACAAAGTTGGATGGTGGGCGGGACTTTGTTGTGACATCACAAAGTTACAGGAAGACCTGACAGCTGGTTTTAAAGCAACACCATGTAGTTTATCAGCCTTAAAGGACAATTCCGGGCAAATTCAACTCGGGGCTGTATTTTCCTAGCCTGATGCATCAGCCGCTTACTTCATTACATTTCATATAGCGTCTGAACACGAGCCATAGGGATTCGTTTGCTTCCGGGAGGCGGTTGCTTACATTTGCTTCAACTAATCGCTGCTGCTTGGTGGTCACGTGTGCTATACACCGGTTAAGCTCATAGGTTAATCTTGAGCGCTTGAGTTCAACGTCATCGCCTTCACTTACCCGTCTGTTCGCTGATTGGTCCGTCCGCTCTGGCGGACGGAGCAAACCGAAACGCATTGCTAGTTCCCTGACTACATGGTTGAGGCAAATTAAATTTGCCGGAACCAGTAGGCGGCGCTAGCCTGGCTAGTATTTTCCTACTTAAAAGAAGAAATCTGAAGATTTTCAGTTTAATTGCTCTTGTTTTGCGGTAGTTGTGCCTGTCCCCGCATCGCCACGGCTGCTTAGGCTGACACAATAAACTTCTCGGTGCATGTTTGAGTAGACATCTGAGCTGAAAAAATTGCGGCTTTGAGGGATGTAAACAGCCTAAGCAGTGTAACATCAATCCGCTCCCATTCATCGCTGCCGTGGCGATGCGGGGACAGACACAACTACCGCAAAACAGGAGCAATTAAACTGAAAATCTTCAGATTCCTTCTTTTAGACCTAAAATGTTAGGAAAATACAGCCCCGAGTTGAATTTACCCGGGATTGTCCTTTAAAACAATTGGGCCTCATTCACCAATATCTTCTTAAGAACCTTCTTAGATTCTTTCTTAAGTTGTTCTTAAGAGGTTCCTTAAGAAAACCCTACGTCAGATTCATCAACACGTTCGTAAGCCTCAGAATTGTTGGCAGCTGTGTTCTTATGCCAACTCCTCGTAAGTTGAGGGCGTGTGCCAGGTGAGTCTAATTAACATAGGATCAGCATAGGTAACTGCCCCATCAATGCCCGTAAAAGGGCATGAGACTGCAGGGCCGTGTGCACACAGCACCCACAGGCACTGAGCAGAGAAGGTGAAGTGAGAAAGAAAGTTGAAATGCTCAAATGAAAATCTGGGAGGGAGCACCAGACTCCAAACGTAAAAAGAACTTAAGTAGTGAAGTGGCGCTACTGCGGCAGGAATGAAACAAAGAAACAAACAAAAGGCTTATAGTTTATATTTTTTTATTTATATTTAGGCTATATTTAGTAGCGTCAGCAGTGGATGCAGCTCTTCGGTTGTTATCAGAGAGACCACACTCTCACGTGTGCCATAAATATCATCATATTATCACATATGAAAAAAAACAGTTGTGTGTAGTGTGAACACTTACAGTAAGTGTTGCAGCCCGCAATTAGGAGAAAAAAAAATCATATCGGCAGCTGTATGTTGCACACAACAAAACTGATATGAATTAAGTGTCTATAATGTTTTTTAAGAGACTGCAATGATTTGTCAATTATTTTTATTAATATATATGATTATTAAAAACATCATAAAAGATAAGAAAATAATTCTTATTCAAATCATATAATATTATACACCTGCAGAACAGAAGAAAACGCTATAATCGGTTATATTTGCAGAAGTCTCAGCACCTAAAAGTGCGTAAGTATACTCCTGAGTCCTGACTGTTCGTAGATTTTGTTCTTAGTTAAGAACAAATTCTGGATAAGAAAACATTCATGAATGCCGCAATCTTCGTAAAAATCTTCGTAAGTAGGACTTAAGAACAAATTTGTTCTTAAGAACGGTTCGTGAATGAGGCCCATTCTAAACTCATTAAAGTGGTAGAAAAATGGTTAGTAGGATGAATTGTGCCGCCGCTGCAGCCTGACTCCCCCTGTAACTCTGACTAGGGGTCAGGCCTGATATTTAGCCGTGTTTGGTGCGTGTTTGATCACTTTCTCGCTTTCTTTCTTGTTTTCTCGTTCTTTTATTGAGTCTGTTATTACATTTTCTTTTATCCGTTGGATTCAATCCCTGAAGGTTAAAGAGAGAAACCTACTTAACAAGGTTGCTGTTAGTAGCAAAATCATCGGGTCTGCACAAGAAATTTCACAGAATCTCACACAAACAGATGATTAAAAAAGCTGACTCCATCTTGTCCCACTGTTCTCATCATTTACATCAACAGTTTCAGTTTTTACCATCAGGTTATTGCTCAGACTCCCAGATACAAACTCCTTTGTACCTTCTGCTGTTTTTTCTTTGAAATGCCAGGAGGAAAAGGTAGTTTAGGGTGAAATAGCCTTTTTAACTTGAATTTGAGTGATCTTTTATTTTATTTATTAGGTCTGTAATGTAACTTATTATGCCATGTGTATTTGGTGTGCTCTTGCTGTTGCACAAATTGCCCCACTGGGGACAAATAAAGGCATTGATTGTTTGATACAGAATAAAATATTTACTTCAGAGGTAGCCGGCCACCAGAAGCAGTGAGTAAATCTTACATTGTGTTGCTTTAAGGCTCAGTTTTCAAATACAGGCTGTGTGCATTTCTCTGTGGACCGAGGCTTTGATACTTAGATTTAGACTTAGATAAGCACACAACACACAATACATAGGCTATCCATCTAGATACTTTAGTGCGTATCAGATATAAATACACACAGTAGATTTGACTTGAAGGGGTAAATGTAGCGGAGCTGGATGAAGTGTGGACAGAGTGGACTTACTGGGTATCCTGATCTGGTAATGATTGAGAACGGTGAGAACCTCCACAGCCTCCGTCTTGTTGTCAAACTCCAACAAACCAGAGATGGTCTTAGAGGAGGCTGAGGGACACAGAGAGGAAGACTAATGAAAACCACAGCAGAGGAGAAGAGGACAGACATCTACATACAGTAAGCACTTCATTAAAAAAAAATAACTTCCACATTGAAGTTCTACTCACGCTTGGCATCAAACATCTTGAATTTGACAAAGCCAGGTACGTCATGCTCTGTACACAGCTGCCAAAACACAACACACAACAAAACACATTAAGTATTTGAATTAGACAAAACTATCAGCACATGGCCTGATCTGCAGGGAGGTTTAACACAGACGTCTCCATCTGTCCCCACTTACTGAAGACATCCAGACACTGTTCTGACATTTAGATTCTTAGAAGACAGATGTTGAATATTGTGTGTTTACTTATAAACGTATGTCTTTTTTTTTTCTTTTCTTTTCATCTTTTCCTTTAAGATGACAGGCTATAGCCACTCTTGATCGTATGTATCAAAATGTTTAGTCAGGGTTTCTGCAGGTACCAGCAAATCTAATTTAATGCATTTTAATGCCCTTTTTAATGCCATTTCAAACATTTTAATGCCTGTGACTGCAAATACTATACGTGTGTATACACTTACCTATATACACATACACAATTACCCAATAAAAAACAGTAGCCTGCCACCACCTAAAAATATTAATTTAGAAAATTCTCCATTTCTTCACCCACGTTTAATTTTACTGTAGATTAACTGTATAATCCCCCTATTTTTCTGCTCTTTGTGCTCTATAGGGATGTAATGATATCAAAATCTCACTGTATGAATCAATCATTTTTTTAATCAATTTTTTAATGCCTTTGAGAATTAAATTGAATTCCTTTTAATGCCATTTAAAGGCCCCATGCTGTGCACTTTTCTCTGGGTTTATTTACCTGCTGATATCCCTAACAAGATGTATCATTGGTTTTGAGTACCTGTGATCTGCTTAATATCGTTTATATTGCCCCTTTCTGTTGCCTCTTTTTGGAGCTCTAGCAGGCACAGGTCATTTGGCCAATCAGAAGAGAGAATGAGAACCTCTCCTCTGATTGGCTGACTGTTTTTGAGTGTCATGTGGTCGGGCCAATCACAGGCAAGTAACTGAAACCTAAGCTGCATTCATAAAAATTGAAAAAAAAACAACTGGTCACGGTGGGCGGAGTTACCTTGTGTGTGACATCACAGAAAGGAGGAAGTGCTATCTGCTCGTCTCAAAGAGAATGTTCCTACAAATGGGCGGTGTGTGTTTCTCCGTTTATGACCAGTTTGATGCATGGGGCAGTATATACGTGGCCCAGAGACCTCCCCAAGCACCAAAAAATAACCAAAATCACATTTTTCATGCCATGGGGCCTTTAAGGCCTTAATTTTAGCAAAATATATTTAATGACTTTTAATGCTTTTTAATGACCCGCGGAAACCCTGTTAGTGTCTTACAAGCCCATGTGGGCTGGGCACAAAAAAATGTGCATGACACTTAAATCAATCAATCAATCAATCAATCAATCAATCAATCAATCAATCAATCAATCAATCAATCAATCAATCAATCAATCAATATAAACACTTAAATCCACAATCAGCTGTTCACATACAGTAATATCACTTGACATTTAGCGAAGCTGACATCAGGTACTGTGTATTTTAAATGAACAAGTCATAGAAGAACACAGGACACTGATTGGACAGAGGTCCCTACCCTGAGTAAATGGTCCTGTGATATGCATGGGGGGACGTTGTAGTAGTGTAACACTGCGGATGGAGGCTGGATGATGTTCTTGGAGGCCTGTCCAGCACTGCTGAAGCGGTTGTTCCTGGTCATGGCGAAGTCCTTATAGCTGCTGCTGCCGTCCTCCAACTCAAACACCTGACTGGGGATCACTGCATGCTGCTTGGACACACTGAACACAATGCAACACAACACGTGTGTTACCAGCCAGCGCTGTCTGATTGTATCCATGCATGAGAGAAAACGTATCATTAACACATCAACAGCTGAACCCAGAACCTTCTTGCCTCTTCAAGTGAAAAAGACGCCCGTACGTTTCCTGTTCCCTGTAGCCTCTCAGTCTGTTTTCTGCTGTTAATTCTAATAATAATAAAAAACTCTCACTTCTCTCTCAGATCATCACTATCCTCCCCATCTTCACCACTTGAGCTCGATGTGACACATTTTATGATGCAAAAACTACATTTGACTTGAGTTTGAGTGTGGAGCCTTTACTGTAAAACCGCAGATTATTTTTAGGCACGAGTGCATCGCTCTTCTACTTCTCACCAGACGTTGAGTCTCTTGCCGAACACTTTGATGCTGTTGAGGTGTGTGATGGCTCTGTCCACGGCGTACTCATCTCCCATCTCCACCAACGCTGTTCCGGGAACACTCTTCATGAACTTCACCTACACACACACACACACACACGCAGAGTTTATAACTACTTTAAAAAAGCAGCACACATACTGTATGTGGGTGTGAGTCGTACCAAATATGAGGTGTAGACTGAAGCATGTTTAAAGGGATAGTTCAACATTTTGGCAAATTGGCCCATTACCATAATCCCTATAGTTTTAGCAGTAGGTTCGTTACCTTTAATTGTCGGTGCAAGCTATTTTTAGAACGGCGGAGCAGAGCCGCGAGCTGCTCAGAGCTACGCTACAGAGGCTAATGGGATTTCTTGGTTTCAAATAAAAATACACAATCCAACAACTCCAAAACGCTCTGGTGAACAAGTTGTGACCTGCACATTCACCACGCTATGAGATAATAACAGAACGTTTCCAGACAGAGTTGAACTCATAGACCTAATGAGAGCAGGAGGATTAAAGTTTGGATGTTATTATTGAAAAAAAAAATCACAGACTATTCCTTTAAATGTGAATTCAAATAGTTACAGTAATATAGCCCTCAACTATGTTCTAAATTAAATTAAATTGTGGGAAATGCACTTTGTGTCTACACCATGTTTACACTATTGCATTTAATGTCTATTTTTCTGTGTTTTATTGACACTGACAATCCAAGTTAAACCAGATAAAGACAGTTTGTATTTTAGTGTCATTGCATAACTATAATTTAAAACTGTCAATTTTTTTGCTTCCTCGCTCTTCACACATGAAGCTTTTGTGAAATGCATCAGTATTGGTATCGGCAGACAGTAGGCTACCACCTCAGGTTTTACTGGGTATCGGATCAGAATAAAAATCAATGGTATCACACATCACTATGAATTTGGGCTCTTCTTCCTACAGTGCGGCTCTAAAGTGTAATCTAATTCTCATAGAGAGTTTCTATACAAACTTTTCAAGCCTTTACACCCCCAGTCATGTGATGCGACTCAACCAATCACTGCAACTTCAGTCAGTGAGTGCAACACAGTCATGGAGTAACATCACATAAAAAAGGGAAAAAAGGGATGGAAGGGAGAAGAGGGTGATGATGTGGTGAGGATGTTTATTACACAACTGGTTGAGACTGTGAGGCAAGAAACAGAGCTCACAGGAAAAGAAGATTAAAGCCACACCAAACACAACACACTAACGCACACCCACCTTCTCAATGTTGCCGTACAGACAGAAGAGGTTGAAGATGCGGGTGCAGTTCATCTTGGACGGGTGGAGGCCGCTCACCATGGCAACAGAGCTGGGGGCGTGGCCGGAGTAGGAGGAGGACGACTGGGGCAGGGGGTAGGACACCATGTCTGGGACGTCCACCGAGGTCAGCTTGTATCTGCTGTTGCTGGGCAGCGGCAGCAGGGGACAGGGTTGACCTGGGGGGGACGGAGACAGGAGGCAGCGCGGTGAGACAGACGTCACCGGGACACTGACTTGTCTGTGTCTGTCTGTTGTTAGACGTCACCGTCTGTGATCTCAAAAACGACAGTCAGCGACTTGTGCGTCTCGTGTTGGACATGTTGTAATGTGTCTCATGTCTGCAGACTGTGATTCCCTCCCTGCCTCCAGCAGTCAGTGAGGAGAACCACTCAAAGGGAATTCCCCACTGAATTTAGCTGGTTAAGACTCCTAAAGCTTCAATTTAGCCTCCGCCTAAATATAGACGGAACAAAGACATTCTCTATTTCTGACAGTGCTGTCACATGAGCAAGAGTTTACTTCCCATCCTTAAAAAAAAAGAAAAGTGTTTGTCTGTTCTGAAGTTTCAGCACAGGAAAAAAACTATTTTCATTTTCTGTTATTTATTGCACTTTTTATACTGTAGATGAATGTGGTTCTTTTACAGAGATTATTTATATGCTCAAAAGTATCTGGCACACCTAGAGTTTTGATTGCACTATTGTAAATTATTTATTTTGATGTTCATGCTGTCTTTTTGCTAATTGTCCACAATGTGCATTTTATTTTCGTTTTTGATATAGTGTATAAAAATGAGTCTCTCTTCCTGCAGCGGGAACGCAATGATGTCGGAAGTCAGAAATTTCCCAGTTGGGAATTCCGACCTCCGAGTTGTTTTGAATGCAGCATAAGTCCAGACATATTATTAACATTTTGGATGTAAGGGTTGTAATGATGTATAGCAAACTAAAATGCTCCAAAAAATGGCACTGCAGCATGTAAAAATGTAAAGATATGCTCTGGCGGACACGATCTATAGGTAACAAAGGGTTAAAGGGGAACTATGCAAGTCCGCTCGCTTTTCCGCTGTTTTGGTGACGCTCCTCTTGCCCATGTGCATTTGTTTACAACGAAGCCAGCGAAAAATAAATAAATGGAGCGACTGGATAACGTTACATTACATAAACGATGTTACCGCGTGTGTGTTTGTGTAGTCTTAACCGTCATGAACAAAAGATTACGAGTTACGGAGCGCGTTTGTGTTGTGGTGTGCAGAGAAGAGAGCTGGGACACCGGGGCGGTGACCAGGTACTACACTGATGTTGTACGGTTGGTTTTCAGCCGTGAGACGCCAGGTGAAGACAGAGAGTCTCTGTTCTCACTCTAACAAGTCACAAGTCATGTAGTTAACGATCACAATTACTCTAGAGCTTTTTAATGAAGGTAAAACTGTGGCATAGCCACGGGAGAAATCCTGCTTAGTTCCTCTTTAAATAGGCTAGTTGAACCCACAGCCACCAGAAGTCTTTCAACATGGTGAATAAATACTGCAATCACAGAACCCTCTCCTATGATTTACACAATAGTGTGTGTAACCACGTGTGTGGTCTGGTAGAGGCTTTTCATGCTGCAAGCATGCTGCCCTGTAGTGTGTGTGTGTGTGTGTGTGTGTGTGTTGAAGTAAAGAAAGAGTAATTGACAGGGATCTGTTTCCATGCAGGTGAAGATATACAGAACCTACTGCTGCACCTGTGACTATTAGACAAGAATGGAAATCTGCACCTACACCTGAGTGAATGTGTGTGTGTGTGTGTGTGTGTGTGTGTGTGTGTGTGTGTGTGTGTGTGTGTGTGTGTGTGTGTAGGAGTATCAGGTTTCAGCTCTGAAGTATGGGAACTGTACAGCATTGTGTAAGGCAGCTGATTCAGTTACCACTTTAATTCTAAGTGCGTGTATCTGTGTGTGTGTGTGTGTGTGTGTGTGTTGGTCTTACCGTAGCCGTTCTCACTGTAGGATGAAGGGTGTTCTCCTAAAATGGCCTGTCTCTGCCGGCCCTTTCCACGGTCTGCAAAACACACACACACACGTACACACACACGTACACTTAATAAAGCTGGCTTCAGTCTCTGTATTCACCACAGTGGAACAGGAGAAGGTATTAACATGGTGTGACTGTATGGAACTCTTTAACTGTAAACAGCACTCACTCCAGACAGTTTAATGGCTCATTGAACTGGTCACTTGTCTTTGTTTTGACTCACTCAGTTTGGGGGGGATTTATAACCTGGACGTATCTGTTTATTTGTTCCCAGATCTCAGCTATTAACTTGGTGATTGCAATGTTTACCCTAAAAGAATAAAAATACAGTATTTTAGAGCAGCACAACACTATATCATACCAGAACTCAGAAGTGCTGTACAGAAAGTGATGTAGTCTAATGTAGAGACCACTACTACTAATGGACTATTCCTAGAGGCATCGGTAGCCACCTCATTAACTATAATCAGATTATTTCCCAGACTCTCCTTGGCCCAGTGGAGAATAATATTAAACCTACAGTGGGTTCTGGGTCAGGCCTGGAGGGATCTTCCACATGGATATGGGGAAAAAAAGTGGAAAACCTCAAGAGAGAGTCTTCTCAATCAGATGCACAAGCCTCCTCATCACACTCCTTTTGAAGTGCAGGAGAAGCAACTTTCTTTGCACATGTCTCTATTAACAGAATCGCATAGTCTGCAAATCAAGGTGCAACCCTCAGGCCACCATACTGGACTTTCTCCTTTGCATGAAACCAGTGATGGCAATGAGAGAGTTATAAAATCAAGGCTGTATAAGATAACGGCATTACTAATGGTGCTACTTTTTTCAGTAACAAACCAAAACGTGACAGTTTCCCCCGTTATAAAACCGTTACCTTAACTTATTTTTTGAACTAACCAACTCACTCAGTATTCCTCCGCACAGCAAGGCTCCGCAGCGGAGGAATACTGAGTGCGTTGGTTAGTTCCAAGAGGTTAAGATTATGGTTAGGGGGTTGGGGCGGCGAGTCCAAGTAATTTGACATATTTGAGCATTTTATAAAAAAGTAACACAATAGTTACTATTCCTGGTAATTAGTTACTTTTATATGCAGTAGTTCAGTTATGAAGACAGTTACTTTTGGGGGAAAGTAACAAGTAACTGTAACTAATTACTTTTTTTAGGTCATACTTTTTTGTTTCCTTTTTAAGCAATGACAAATCAAATGATAATTACAAGCATTGTGTACATCTGATATCATATCAAAGATTACATTAAAATATAATGGAAAAGATATTCAACCCCATATGGACGTAAAAAAGAAGCAACTTGGCCCCCTGTGAAAGTCACTCTCACCTAACTAATAGCTGAGATCTGAGAAGCAATAACCTGCAACTTGCAACACCAATCTCTGCTGTGCATCGTCTCCAAAACAGAGACCAACAAGTGCATGAAATCTCATGCAATATAAAGTTAACATGTGAAGCTTTGGGATAGACAGCAGAGGATGATGAAACAGAATGTGAGTTGACCAAGACATGTATCCTCTGTGGTGAAGAAAATGTTGTTTTTCTGATTTTTCAGTCACTCAATGGGTCATTTAGTATTGTTTAACATACTTAAGAATGGGTTGGTTAAAATACACACACAATGAAGTTGACCCCTGAATTACTACCTTGCCAACACCAGAGATGACCGTATTTATTAACTCATAATATACATGAATGGGCGCCATCTGTGTCATTAGTGCTGCCATCTGTCATTCAGCAATTACAATCACAAAAACAAATGCTCCAGGAGTGTGAGGTAAAAAGGTCAGGTAGAGGAGCAGCTGCTGCGTTCAGGGACACTCTCCGGTTCTACAGATGTGGACTTGTTTTGCTACTTTTATCATTTGAAAGTATGCGAGTCGCAGCTGCTGTTTGTCTGTCTAACAATAGAATAGACTCATTAGGCTACAATCATTTCAGTTTCATGATAATGATGATGAGCCAAAAGATGAAGAATCTCCTTATATTTAAAAACCTCTGCTATTTGGACTTTTTTCCACATAATTATTTAAAGGGATACACCAAAATTTTTTTGTTTCGTGTCTTGCCTCACTCCCGAGTCCATGACCAGCAGATAGACACCATCCTTTCGACTGTGCGTGCAGTAACAAGGGAGATACGGGCAGAGCTGGCGCACCGCTAATTAGCTTAGCTCAAACACTGGAAGTGCATAGGTAGTGTTAGCCTGCCTCCTACCCGAGCCTAAATCAGCAGTCAGAAGCTGATTTCATTTTAGCTCTAAACTCTGTAAATATATCACTTAGTCGACATTTCAAACATGTTTAGGTGAGAAAGTAGCCGTTTAGATCAGCAGTGTGTCGTTAATTTGTCTAAATACCAGCTGTTTACAATTTTGTTCGGACGAATTCGGCGCTACTCAAGCTAGCCGTTGTGACCAACGCACTTCCTGTTACTTTCACAAAATAAAACACCCGTTGCCCTTTACATACAGAAAACCATGACGATAGAATTTGTGCTTTTACTTTGAAATAGGAAGCTAACCTACCCTCGATGTAGCTTGAACCAAAATGAAATGTCTTTGCTTGAACCCTCCGTTTTGACCGATCTGGTCCCGTTAGCGGCATTTGACCGCTCAAGATGCCTTACCGGAGAGTTTTGTCAGCTCTGAGACGAAGATCGGCCCGCCGGTTTCCGTTTAGAGTTGAAGAGTTTATCTGATGACTTTAGGTGGAGGCAGGCTAACACTACCTATGCACTTCCAGTGTTTGAGCTAAGCTAATTAGCGGTGCGCCAGCTCTGCCCGTATCTCCCTTGTTACTGCACGCACAGTCGAAAGAATGGTGTCTATCTGCTTGTCATGGACTCAGGAGTGAGGCAAGACACGGAAAAAAAATGTTGGCGTATCCCTTTAATATTATGATTTAATTTCTAATCAAATTTTGACTTTATTCTAGCCTAGAAATCTAGACGCACCCTAGCGGCAGCAAAAATATTTGCTCCGTAGGTGGGTCTAGAAACGAGCCATAGGAACTTTTTGAGTCTCGAACACCGATTGTGTTCACCAATCACAGCGCTCTATCTGTTTAGAGAGTCGTTGGGCGGGCTTAACGCGATGACGACGTACATTTTAATTGGCTTGTCAGGCTAACGTCATCCTGCTCTTTGTTCTGATTGGTCGTAGCGCTAGCTAGCGCTACCCTATTGCGTGCAGAGGCAGTTTGAAAGACAGCCTTCATCCCGCCCCCTGGATTGAGCCGACGTCTACCGGTCGTTTCCAGACTATACATTTTAGTGATATAGTCTGGCTTGTCAGGCTAACTTTATTCTCTAATTTTCAGATTTTTTCCCCCTCGGTCGCACATAAAGTACATTCATAAATCACGTCAATCAAAAGGTCAACACATTTCATTGGTGATGCGGGTGAGTAAATAAGAAATAAACAGCTTTAATGTGGTTTTATTCATAGAGGCAGTGATACAGAGGTCACATGAACAGAGATATGAAAGAGACAGTACCTGTGAGGCATCAAGCTTTCTCTTTTTTTCTCCCTCAGCACGAAAGAACATCAACCTGCATTACATTGTCATCATAATGATAAAAACATCATAATGTCACTGTTGCTATTACAAACATGTCTCATCCACAACAGTAAATGTGTTACATACTGCACTGCAGTGTATAGGCTACATTACACAGAAGCTCTAAACTGGACTGGAGGCACATTGAAATGACACTGACTTTTTTCAGCCCCACCCACCCTTGTGCTACAGTACCCCAAAATACATGGAGACACACACACACATATTTAGAGGAAATACACTACAGCAAATGAAAAGTGAGACGGCCCAGAGATAATCCACACGACAGGATGGTCTTCTGCACCGACCTTCACACCACAGATTAGCAGCACAGTCAGCACCGTCACAGAATCTGCTTAGTCACAGAGGCAGCTGAGCCCCGGCCCGTTACTGTGAGCATCAGCTTCTTATGCCACCATTTGATCTCCACTGCAGTCAACCCACACAGACACAAACACAACCGTCTCCTACCATAATGTTGATTAATGCCTGCGTCCGATTTACACACAGCTAACGCACGTGGCTATCCCAACTAATTATTTATTTGCAGAATTAAATAAATCATCAAGGATCTGACAGTGATTGACCTTCTCTGCTTTACACTGCTGAGCTGGACTCCACACTGATGCACCGAGTACAGCTGTCGTCCTCAGTGTGAGCCTTGAGCTCCGACTGAGATTAGCCACCTGAGCTCCGGCAGCACCGGGTGTCTGGTTTCAGAGACCGGGACCGAAATAATCAATCTGTTGCACGGTGATCGATGATCACTCTCAGCTTCAATCAAGACAACACAAATGGGCTTTCATCGCATTCGTGCAACCGCTGCTTTGCCAAAAAAAAAAAAAAAAAAACCATCACATTCTTGGCCGGCTGGTTTAATAAAGCATCTGGGGGAGGTGTCTAATAATAACCTCAATGACTATCTCTGCCAGAGGCTCGGGCTCATCATTGAGTTCAACAGCATCACTCTGCTGCTGGTTCTTCTGCTACCACCATCTGTTTGAGTTTTATCTCCGCTGATGTGGGGGGATCACACTGAAAACATCAACTACAGGCAAAACAATGTTGTCCAATGCTGTTACACCAGAGATGAAGTACAACTATTTCCTCACACATATGATCAGAATCTGCCTTTCCTCAGCTACACTACCTTCAGTTGCGTTAAATTGTGCCATAATTAGTCTATGAAGTCTTAACATATGGCCAATACATGACTTTAAAGGTCCAGTGTGTACAAATTGTCAAGGTTTATTGGCAACATCTGAATATACTATTTGTATAAGAGTATAATTGCTATAAAATAAAAATGCATTTGGTTTTATCATTATTCTTTTATATCTACATATATCAAGGGTCTTGCTTTAGAGAGTGTCGCCATCTTGCACCGCCATGTTTGTACGGCAGCTCCAACGGAAAATCCAGCCAACCAGAGAGCAGGTTTTCTGAGTTTCGCTTTCACAAGTAAACCAATGAAGAAGAATGCGGAAGAAAAGAAGAAGGAGGAGGAAACAGCAGACATATGGTAACATGGTTTAGATCTTCACCTCATCGCTCCATGCTCCTGAAATACTCCCAGCCGTGGTAAACAAGTTTTTATGTCCTGGGAGGCCACCGTCACTTTGCTGATGGGAGGGCTGAGGTGAGTGAGTGAGCGCTGCAATCTAGAATCTGAATGTTAGATATCACGGTTTGACCCCCATTTTACACACTGGACCTTTAACCTTTGACCTTTGACCACAAAATCCTAATTATTTCATCATTGACTGCGTCCAAAATAACTCACTAATGGACGATATAGTGACTACACCATTTGTAGTGCTGTCTGAATGTTTAGTGAGTATTACAGTAATATACCGTATACTCTTAGAATCCCACAATGCCACCTGAAAGGTAGTGTACAACCAATGGTCACTAAGCAAGCAATATATACTGTACCATAATGAATTGCAGCCACACATCGCGGTTATTGATCTGCAACGTTTTAATTATGCTACGTAAAAATGTCATTAACAGTGCGGAGTAGTGTTTTTCCATTTTACCATTGAGCTCATTATACAGTCCTCTATATAGAAGCTATAGTCATTCCCCTGCTCTCTCTCTATCTCATTTCCTGTCTCTCTCCAGCTGTCCTGCCAAAGAAAGGCACATAATGCCAAAAAATAAAAATATATATATAAAAAGAGAGATTCCCAAGGTGGTACTGAGATATCAGTACACAATGGACGACAACCCGACATCATGACGCCTCCATGACTTACTGTTGCTGACAGAGGCCATTAACAGCTGACAGAGGGCACCACTTGCTGTTACCATGTACGGTTTCCCACAACAACACAAATCCCCCTCGGACCCTGAAGGTTTTCTGCTCAATCAGGCACAGTGGACGAGAACCAAATTGCAATCTACACAACACAGTGAATTAGAAACGTCCAGGTGACCCAGAGGCTCAACTGTACATGTAGAGTGTGTATGTGATCATGGCAGGATGGCAGGATGGCTGTCCTCCTCTCTGTCCTCTGTTGTGACCTTGTGCCAGCTGATCTAAAGCAATATGAGCCATGTGACGCCTCAACATACACACACACTGTGGATAATGTAGGCTTAGACAACGCGAGGGAAGGAAAGCAAAGGGAGCAGAAAAACGGATGACGGTTTAAAAAGCGACGGAAAACATGGAAATAAAAAGAGGATTAAGAGGAAGAGGTGCGCGGGAGAGATGGAGGGAATAGAATAAAAGGCCTGCTGGGGAGATGGAGGGAGAGGTGGGAGGAGAGCTGCCGTGGCGACGGAACAACGAGGAGATGAAGACGAGAGGACGAGGAGAGAGGTGGAGAGGAGGACGGGATGATGATGTTGAGTGTGAAAGATGAAGAGGGTGAAAGCAGCGAGGCGGCAGCAGCAGGAGAGGGTAAACAGAGATGTGGAGGTGGATGAGCTGGAAGAGGGCGAAGAGGAGAGGAGTGACAGAGTTGTATGAGAGAGAGGAGGGTGGAAATAAGTCAACTGGAGAGTTTGAGAACTCTCATATAATCCTTTTGTCCTTAAACAAAATAAAAGGCAAGTGTTTTTGTTGTTTTACCTTTACTATTACACTGCACCACATTATCTTTACATTTCTGAGACTCTTTGTCATTCATCATATATTAAACTTGGCAGTGCAACATGGTGGGCTCTCTAGCAGAGGACCACTGCTTCAATAGATATAAAGGGCTGGTGTATGTTATAATATGATAAAAAAAAAAAAAAGTTAGACAGCTCAGCTCGCAGCTCCTCCCTGAAGTCTCACATCCACTGTGCAGTTTCACTAAGTGTTAACCCTCCTCATTTCTACTGGTCTGTTAGTTGTAGAGAGCAGTGGCGTGTTCAGAGAGTGGCCTTGGGTGGCACGGGCCCCCCCTGAAATCTGATTGGCCACCACAGGTGCCACACCAATATATGATGGGCTATACGCCCAGTCAGAGGCATTTTATACATTGCTTTATACTGGCTTTTGTCAAGTAATTTTCAAGAATAAAATAATGAGGTTTTCTATCACAATTGTATGTTGCCACTCCTGTATTTTGACTAGTAGGTCTAGTCTGTCTTGCCGTGTTAGTAATTTAAGTAGATATGGGTTTTGCAGACAAAACTTTGGGTATGGCCAAAACCTGTGTGGATGTGTGTTTGCGTGTGCATACATGAGTATGTAATGTGTGCGTGCAGGCGCTCATGCTCACACTTCATGCCACCCCACCATAGGTCAGTGCCCCACTTGGGCCGCCCACCCCTATCAAAAATGTCTGGACACGCCCCTGGCAGAGAGATCTGACCTCTGTGGATCATTCAGGTCCAGGTAAAAACCTCCTGCACTGACTGTTATTGTTGTGTTTGCAAAAAAAAAAACCCCAAGGCCAAAGCTACAGACTGTATCTTTAATTAAACGCAAAATCATCTTTTTAACAGCCTGTGTGTCGTCCCCATCTCTAATCCGAGACAACGTCCTTGTCCCCCGTCTGTGTCCTTGCAATGTGCCTCCAGTGACAAACACATCACACTGTAAATATGCATTTATTTAGTGAATATTCCATCAGTCACAGAGCTGGGACCAGTTCACAGTTGCATCAATCAGTTCATCGTTCATGAATCAGTTTGAATTGAAATAGTACAAAGCTGCAGCCTTGGCTCCTATAGGCTCCACTGATCATCACATCTCAATGTGTAATGTCTACTAGAGGATCAACTGAGCATCATCATCATCCTTATGTGATTAACCAATTTTTATATTTTTATTTTATTTTATTAATCATTATTATGATTTATCTTATTATATTATTAACTTCAATATGTATGCATGTGAGTGCACGTTTTTGTATGTGTGTGTATGATATAAAAAAATAAAAAAATAAAACACCAATTGTTAAAGAAGCTTAAGATCTCAGATACAGATAATTGATCTTATTTCCTGAACTGATTGATCAGGAATGAACTGACCCCAGCGTCATCACAGTTCCAGACTTTTCAGAGAGAGTCCTCAGCTACACACCACGTACAGTACAGAGAAGGCAGCATCTCTAGTAGCTGACTGTACACAGCAGCGTGCACAGATACACACAGACCCACACTGCTCATGTTACACAGGAACCTTTGTGTGGCCTTGTTTTTAAACAAGTCACTGACACATTCCAATGCTGCGTATGAGAAAGACACCGATCAACGCTCATGCACGAGTCTGAGGATACAGCTACTAGTCTGGCTGCTGTAGAGTAGGGCTGGCACCATACACTGCTCATCATATGAAGTTTAACAGTGCAGCAAATAGCTCTGACCTGTCCTCACACACACTCTCTCACACACAAAGGGGCCCACGAGCATTCTGGGAATTCACTATTGTGTGCATGTGCATTTTATCAATTATTATTATTATTCATCTGCTTTTTTTCTCATTTATTACTATAATTATTATTTACATAATTATTATTATGACTTTTTATTATATTAATTATTATTAATTTCAGTATGTATGCATGTGAGTGTATGTGTGTGTATGATATAAAAATAATAATAAAAAAAAATTGTAATTTTTTAAAATTAATAATAATTAAAATAAAAAAATTAGGAATAAGTGTAAGGAATAAGTTTCTATGTTAAATGAACTTAGATTATCTGAAGAGGACAGCGTTAGCTAATTCCTCATTCAGTGTGCGATTAGAATAAAATCAGCCTCGCACATGCACGTGTGCACTCGTGTGACTTCAAGCACAAAAAGGTGCATGTGTGTACACGTCTGTGTGTCCTAACGCTGCACTCCCAACAATCAGGCTTCAGAGAATAAAGCCAAAGCTGGTTAAAGCGGGAGAAGTGAGTAACACACAGTCTGCTTTGATCTGTGAATGGGACGTGGGTGAGTCTTACAGTATCTGCTCTACACAGCTGTTTATACTGGATTCAAACTGTTTTCTCCTCCAGTTCATCAAATCCCTGCAGCATCTGAACGAGCTCTGAAAGAACTGTGTTTACTTTCAATAAATGAGATGAAAACGACACCAGGAGACCTACACACATGGGATTAGTCGGTTGAAACGAGACACTCTGCTTTGTTGTGAGCCTATAGTGAGTTGCGGTGACTGGACGTCTCCTTCAGAAAGAACCAGACTCCATTGACAAAAACATTTTATTTATCTCACAGGACACAGGAGGTGTTGGTCTGTCACTAACTCCAAGTGTTAAGTTTGTTTGTGCTATTGTGAGATTTTTAACAATCGACTGATTGTGTTGGCTTTGAACAGGTTAAAAAAAAAAAGATGTGACTCTTTAACAAAAAGGTGCGTCAGCAGGAATCTCACAGTGCTTGTTTTAGTCCAACAAGATTATCTTTTTAGGGTTGGATGGAAGAACAGTATTATTACCTCATCAACTAAATTGGGTTTTTGTTTGTGAAGCGAAAGGCCACAACTGACATCCTCTCCTATGTCAAATGACTCCTCAGTAGTCACAGTTGCAGTTTTAATTGGTGCTGATGCAAAACACGGCGACCCCCAGGTGAGCACGCTAATGTGTGATGATGTGTCACCTGTCCACCGCCGAGCCGCCACAGCAGGAAACCCCACGGCTGCACCCTCCGCCCAGAGAGACGGCCGTCCTCAGAGCTGCCAGGGCTGAGGACGGCCCCAGAGGACGGTTTAAAAAAACACAGACGCTGAGTGAAGCGTCTCACACCTTCACATCCAGAGGCACCACCTGGGGGACGGATGAGACACGGCAGATCCACTTAAACCAGTCCCCTGGGTCTCTCTCTGCTGTGGAACTACATGTGATGACTTTGCTCCCATCAGAATCACATGCCTGAGTCATCAAACTCATCTGGCCGTGCGAAAGGAGGCATCGCCACATTCACAAAAGTTATTCCATAAGCACTAATTTTGATTTAGAAAGTCAACAGATTGAGGACGCAGCGCTATTTTGTGCAAGATACTTTTTGTCTGTTGTGTTTTTTAAAGAGACGTCTGGTTACGAGAGCTCATCACAGGCTCTGAGCAGAATATCCAGTTTAACCATCTGATCTTGTGTGTGGACAGGTTGGTGAGGTTACACTACAGTCTGGTGTCGTTTTCATCCAGTGTAATGAGAATTAAAGGGATAGTTCAACATTTTAGCAAACTGGCCCACTGCCATAATCCCTATAGTTTTAGGAGTAGGTTAGTTACCTTTAACTGTCAGTGCAAGCAATTTTTAGAACGGCGGAGCAGAGCCGCTAGCTGCTCAGAGCTACGCTACGGAGGCTAATGGGATTTCTTGGTTTCCCTCATCAAACTCATTAAATACACAATCCAACAACTCCAAAATGCCCCCGACAGGAACGCGCATCAGCGGTTTTGCATGAATTTAGCTTCCACCGACAATTAAAGGAAACAAACCTACTCATGAGACTATAGGGATTATGGCAATGGGCCAATTTGCCAAAATGTTGAACTATTCCTTTAACATGGAGAACAGCTATGAGTAATGGCCCGTGGAAACACACTTATTATATCCACATGAAATTCTGAGGGTTAAACACACACACTCACACAATTCTATTTAATAGTTTATTCCGTCTATCGTTAGACAGTTAACCTTTTGAATTTGGCAAATGTTAAATGTTTATCTTCAATAATGTTGTTGCAATTTAATTTCTCCCATTATTGTGATGCCACAATAAAGGTGGAATGAAATTCTGGTATCGTGACAGCCCTAATCAAGATGGTGTGAAGTGACAGAGAGCAGAGATTAGGCCAGACTTCTATACTGTAGATTGGAGGAGCCAGACTTTTTATTACCGACATGTCTGGTCCACACTGTTGACTGCTGTTAACCAGGAAGTTTAAAAAAAAAAAAAAAAATCTGATTTAGCACTGGAGAAAAACAAACAAACAGTGGTTTCTGGCATACAGTAAAATCTTCACCAGTCTGCTGGAAGAGCTGCAAGACCAGCCCTACAGAAGCACTGAGGGGAAACTGTGAAATCTAGAGGCCTCGAAGAGCTCATCACACTGTGTGGACCAGACATCAGGCCATGCAAGACTACTTCTCCAGACAGAAGAGGGGTGGAGTAGATAGATAGAAGGAAGAGCTACTGGAGTCCTGCAGACAGAGGTGTGGGCGTGGCCTCCTGGGCATGTTGAAGCAGCAGCTGCATGGCGGTCAGCAGGAGTGAGATCCATCTTTTTCTCCCTCTCTCTCTCTCTCTTTTTGCTGGGTTGTTGCAGAAGGTGAAGATGGAAGAAAGCTGCTGTGCATGGTCAGCCTGACGTCCGTCCCTCTTTCTCTGTTCTCTCTCCCTCAATGTTTCTCGGCCGTGGTAAGCGGAGGTGCAGGCTTGTGAGAGGCCGGTGATTGGCTGGTGTGAGAGTGCTTAGATTGAAGATGGAGAGGCGGGAGGCGGAGGAGTCTTGGTGTGATGGAGCTCTACGGTCCAAACTGTTTATGACTACTCTCTCAGTCCACAGTTGGAGACTGACCCATAGTGACTGAAGATCTGGACACAGTTTCACAGATGACTGTGAAGACTGGGATCAATCTCATCTACTGGTGTAAAGGCTGCAGTGGAGGGAAATGTGCCGCTACAGAGAGATCAGACTGAAAACAGTCCTACCTTCCACATGACTGGATCTCCTCAACTGTAAAAGAGTAGGACCCCCCCCCCCCCCCATACAGACCAGAGCCCACAGTCTGACTTCAGTTAGAGTATGAAAGAGAGTTAAAAGAGAAAGAGAGAGAGAAAGAGAGAGACTGTGTGTCTTACCTCGTCTGACCAGGTATGGTTTAGTGTAGTCCCAGCTCTCGTTGTCGTTCTTGATCACATTCAGACGCGTTGGCTGTTGACACACACATGAAAGATTAAATCACGATTCAGTGAAATGTTAAAAGAGATACACAAGAGCAAGACTTTCAAAGTCTACTTTAAAAATCTACTGGCCAAAAATTGTAAATATCCTTTTGGTATATTTTTCAATTAGACAACTCCATGGAACAGGAGAACAACAGGGTTTTTCTTAGGGTGTATTCACACCAGGCTCGTTTGGTCCGCTTGAAACAGACTTTTCCTCTGGTGCGGACTTTTTGGGGAGGTGTGAATACAAACCAGCGGACTCTGGTGCGGATCAAACAAGTGAACCGAGACCACCTCTGCAGCTGGGACTCGGTTCACTTGTTTGATCCGCACCAGAGTCCCAAACGAACCCTGGTGCGATTCGCGTCCGGTGTGAATGCAAACCGAACCTTTCCCGAACCAAATGCAAAATCCAAGCGCCTTTTTGGATTCAACAGGCTTCCGTTGTTGTCAGAAAATGTGGAAATGATCAACAATGAGCCGTGGGTCAACATGGAGCAGAGATAGACACGCTGCCTCACTGATATCTGGTCAGAGGAAAACATTTATCAGATGCTGGAGAGGACGCAGCCGTCGCCGTTAAGGATGCACATTCTTCATTTTTTTTAAACTGATAACAGAAAGTCGTTATCTGATTAATCACAGTTAACAGAAATAAATGTGACTAGGCTTATGTCGATCGGCAACGCGGCATCCTGAGAGAATTATTATGTTTTTTGTTTGTTTGTTTTTTGTTTTGTTTTTTGCTGTGCTGTCCTTTTTCTTCTTTTTTTTAGAGCACCATCCTTCAGACGCACATGCAGACGTCTGTGTGTTTGTTGTCTGACCATCCTTCACAGGGACGGCTGCATAACTGCCTCATAGCCTCCAAGTGATGAATATAAGCACAGGACAGGTGCAAGTGGAAAAAAAAGTTAGAAGTTGATCCGCTTGTGAAAAAATGCAATGTGAATACAAACCGCACCAAGTAAAATAAAATGTTGTCCACCAAAGCAAGTGAACTATCGGACTTTCCTGGTGTGAATACGCCCTTAGTTTATGTGATACATGGTCAACACATGTAGGCCTACATGATTTAAAGGTGACAAGTACTATTTTAAAGCATATTTATATATTTTTGTGCCTCGTCCAGAATTTTAGAACAATAGCGACCTCAGTAAAACCCTCAATGACTCCTTAACGTTAGGCTGGCCAATAATGAGAAAAGAGACTCACAGTGCAGTTTAGGTCGGCCCATTTGAACTTTGGGCCCTGGACTTATGTGGTGCGTTTGGGTCAGTGTGAACACAACAGTTGCACCAAAACAACCGTACCGTGCGGCTTCAGTGGAACTTGTTCATTTAAGGAACGTAGCCGGACTTCGATCCGCTCCAACCGCCTCATGTTCACCACCCGTTTTAATTTTACAACTGGGAGTCATGTAAACATGACGTACCACACTCTCTTCCCGGTCAGTAGTCATGGAAACATGACGCTCTGCCAGTGGTGCAGTGTTTAGATCAGAGTGAAAACAAATGTGCGGGAACACAAACTGTAAGAGCTGAAAAATGAAACAATGTAGCGTTTTTACATCTGATGCAGACGTGTGAAAACACAGTCAATCTTGAATCGTTCAACTGTGTATCAGTTCAGTGAGTCAGAGTATATGGACAAGGTG
This sequence comes from Trachurus trachurus, assembly GCF_905171665.1. Classification (NCBI taxonomy): domain Eukaryota; kingdom Metazoa; phylum Chordata; class Actinopteri; order Carangiformes; family Carangidae; genus Trachurus; species Trachurus trachurus. The sequence continues at coordinate 28,871,872 of NC_139906.1, read as the reverse complement.
GATATTGTTTTCACTCGCCAGAGTGGTTGGTTAGCCGATTTCATTTACCAGCCAAAGAGTCAAAATGAATGGCCACTGGTGACTTTTTTTTAACCCTGGCTTCACATGGCCACACCTCATTTTAAGGTACTGTTCTATGCAGATGACACACTTTTATAAATGCAACAGAAATACAAATATGTCAGTGTAAAAAAAACTGTTGTGCAACCTTAAAGAGATAGTTCACCTAAAATTGAAATTTGGACGAACCAGGGTCCATCCTCTTCCCGGGAAGAGAAGCTTCCGCTACAAACAAGCTTGAAATATAGACTTATTAAATTTTTTTCGGGACAATTTCGCCTTTCGGGGCTTCAATACAAGACGGACATTACATACGAGCAGCATGGAGGTATTTGGATGTTTTTTGGTGTGTCTTTTTGTTACGAAGACAGTTGGTATCCATTTGCAACCGTTATATGGACATGCACTGCTACGTCGAGACCCCCTGTAACTCAGAGAAGCCACGGAGGACTCTGAAACTTCTCCCAGCCCTTAGTCGACATGAGGGTGAGTAGATAATGAGTGAAATTTCAATTTCGGGTGAACTATCCCTTTAATAGTACAGTTCATCTCATAGAATCAGGCTGGTGAGTGCATCTCTTACCCGTGCATACTCAATCTTCAGTGTACAGCAACCAGCGTAGATGTCCGCTCCGTTCAGTGCAGCTTTGGCCTTCTGGGCACACTGAACCGACTCAAACCTGGAGGATCGCTGTTAAGGAGGCGACACTACACACTCCAACGTACTGATACACACAGAATGTAAAGACACACACACACGCTCAGTGAGGAGGATACTCCACCATGGCCTGGATTCCATTGCGTTTAAAGATGACGATCCTTAGCACGCTGCCGATGGGATTACACACCGTGTACAGGACGTCCTGGAGCAGCAGGGGAAACAAAGACAGAGATTATGAACTCAGCACAGTCTGGAAGTTTTTCATTTTGCAGCGTGTTTACTTTGCATGATGCGTAAGCCTCAAGCCACTGTGCATCTCATGAATAACATAAAGAACTTCATTTTCAGGTCTGGTGAATTCTTTTCTCAAAAACAAACACCAAACAAACATACAAACTCATATTCTTGTCTTTTTGGTTACAAGTCAGAGTTGTGTTCTTACATGTTTCCATCAGTTCTCAAACCTGAACAATATGTGATTTGACTCATGGTAACGCTCTGTCTCATTGATTGTCTGTCAGTGACGTCATATCCTCCTGTTCCATCTCTATATTTGAATCAGATGAATGATTTTAGTCATCAGATTCCGGATGTGAAGTTCTCACAGAAACAAGCTGAGGAAGTGTTGTAGAGCTCAGCTCCAGCTGCTGGAGACGTCCTGTCCTGTGTCATTGGTGAATCATTGATGTTTAAAGTGAAACTGATTCTTTTGTTGTTTCTAGTGGTTTTACTCCCCTGATGTGTTAGTTCTGTAGAGGAGGACTCGTCCTCTGTGGACGATTCAGCTGCTGGTAAAAACCTGCTGAACATCTGGTTCACAAGTTCTCAGGGAAACGATCAGAACAAAGGTCAGCATCAGTCGATCGTCACTGTAACACTGACTTAAAATATGCTTCATTCAGTGTTTTAACAATGTTTGATTTCCTGAACCACTGACACTGAAGGAATCTGGGAGTCAACAGTAATGATGGTGAACTGATAAATTCATGAAGCTCAAGATTAAAAATCTACTTAAAGGGCTAGTGTACAGTATGTAGCTTGCAGTTATCTGGTTGTTAAGCCTGACATCACAAACAAGGTGGAACCAGTGAATCTCTATCAGGGGTATCAATAGAGGAATGGTTTGGCTTTTGAAGAGAAAGTCTCCTCTTCTCCTTCTCATCTGAAGGAAAGCGGTAGAAGGACAATGGCCAGGTCTTTTTGGACTCGGATCTGTTACAGTAAAACAGCGAAGGACACAGCACTGTGGCATGTTTGAAAGTTTGGACCTGGAAACAGTATAATTCAAATGTTGCTTTGTCTAGACTTAACAAGTGGATAGGAACCTGAACCCATAGGATACAAAAAAAACAAAAAACAATATAAGAAGTATTTTCTTGACGAAAATAAAAGGTGGACTGTAGTGTTGTGGCCAAAAGTTGTTTTTATATGACTTATGTCATGTTGATAATTGAAAAAGACTGTTAAACATAAAGACGATCATCATCCACTCAAATTTCAGCTCAGCAAGTTTATGTTTCATTCAGATTGTAATCAGTGTAGCCCTGTGATATACTAGGTTTACCTTTCTGAGAAAGATGAGAACTGGTCAGCTGGGTCTACTGCACTGGTCTGATGTCTGTGAAAGCATTATGCTGAATATTAACATCCACTGAGGCCACACTGGTGATTTCATTTCTACTCCAGATTTAGCAGCATTTCCTCTGCAGTGGTTCGGACCCAGAGCGAAGCAGCGATCCTGATGAGGACAAACCTCAGAGGAGTCTAGACAGACGCTTACTGCTTTTAAGGGAAGCTTAATAAATCCAGTTTACAGGGAGAGGCCGTCAGACAGATATTAGATATTAGCTGCTGCACACTGACAATAACATGTTTGTAGGTGGAATCAGAAACTGCTTGAAAGAATCATGATGCACATTTCATTCAGGTTACAAGATTTTTTTAATACTTTTTAGTGAGTTTATAGAATCTGATAAAGACCTGAAACCAGTTCCAGATCAATCCATTACAATAAATGTATTTGGTGGATGGTTAAAGACCCCATGGAATGAAAAACATTTTTTTCCTATTAATCCTATATCCACATACAGTATTATAGTTTATTCATTTCAATATAAACCAAATTCATAGAAAAAAAATTATGATTTGAAATAATGAAAGTAATGGCAAACAAACACTGCATATCTCCAAAATCAGGCAGGTTTCCAGGATGCCAAGTAGCCTACTCATTTTAATGTAACAACTGCCGATGAGAACCGGTGTCAAAAATGAAAAAAGGAGGGAAAAAAAAAAATTGATCACGGACTTTCATGATCGATTACCATGGCAACGAACAAAGCTTCGAAGCTTCGAATTTTTTGGGTCAGCCCTAGTATTTATACATCAAAATCGATGCATTTTCCCCTCCTGCAAAACAAAGTCAGATGTTTGGTGACTTATCCTGGACTCGTCCTAATTTTGCATTAAATTAAAGGGATAGTTCACCCAAAATTCAAATTTCACTCATTATCTACTCACCCTCATGTCGACTAAGAGCTGTGCAAATCACGCGAGATTTGCACTGACACAGGAAGAGCAGTGAACCGAGACACTGGGAGCTTCCGCTACAAACGGCATGGACCCCCCCCCCCCCCCCCCCGTAACTCAGAGAAGGCACTGAGGACTCTGAAAATTCTCACAGCTCTTAGTCGACATGAGGGTGAGTAGATAATGAGTGAAATTTGAATTTTGGGTGAACTATCCCTTTAAAATCAATTTCTTGAATGTTTAGGTTCCTCCTCAAACTATAATTTCTGTCAGTCACTGTGGGAACCTTGGCGTAAAGACCTGCAAGCTAGTTTGACAGTATGGACCGTTGCTCTATTTTCTGTTGTGTGAACTCCTGCACAACTCCCCTTTATTGTTCACTGTGGACAAACACCACGGTGAAGCATCAGCCCCATCACAGTCTCTCCCCCGCTACCATCACTCTTCCCTTCAGCTGATGGTTCAAACATATACAGCCTTATCCACACCATTATCCTCCATTTCATTCCCACTGGCAGGTGGAGGTGAGTGGTGGAGAGAAGTCCTTCACAACAGAGTGGCAGGCTGTTTTCATGGTTTTCCATGTGATGTCAGTTACTGACAGACAGTGCCACGGGTGGTGATTGAAGTACCTTCCACGCCATTGGCTACTGTAGATGTTGGTCAATATCCACAATAAATCCATCCCTACCAGCGTGTTCTAAAGGACAACTATGCAAGTCCGGTCTCTTCTCCTCTGTTTTGCTAACCCTCCTCCTGGTCATGTGTATTTGTTTTCAACTAAGCCAGTGAGAAGGCAATCCATGGAGCGGTGGATAACATTATATATCATAAATGTGTTACGATGTGTATTTTTATGTAGTCTTATCTGTCATAAACAAGAGATTACGGGTTAAGGGGTGTGTTTGCGTTGCGGTGCCGCAGAGACCAGAGCTGGGACACCGGGTTGGAGGCTCTGATCTTACATGGTTGGTTTTCAGCCAAGAGACGCTAGGTGGAAGACAGAGAGACAACATTCTCCCTGGAACTAGTTACAAGTCATTTACTTAACTTATCACAATTACTCAGAAGCTGTTTAATTAAGGTAAAGATTTAGCATAGTTAAGGTAAAAAAAATCTTGCATAGTTCCTCTTTAAGTGAATGGCATTCTGAGAGCAGCCTCTTTAAGGTGTTAGAGGTGTGAACAGATTCTTGGAGACAAAGATGGAATCCAGTGCTGAGAAGAACACGGTTGAAAGACTGAGTCTGAGTAGATGGTGCAGACCCAGAAGTTGCTCTGAAGGCAGCACCAGTAGCCAGTGTTGGCCAATGAGTGGCAGAGGAACATGTGACCTTTTGGTCTGACTGGAGGACAGATGTGCTGCTGCACTCTATCTGCAGGGGTTTCACTGGAGAGATAACTATGGTCTGGACCAAGAGCTGAGTGGTATGAGTCAAGTTTGTATAGATCAAAGAGTCACAGATGTAGATGTCATCATCACCATGACTTGGTGGTAAGATGTAGCAGCAAAACACCACATTAGAGAATTCTGTACTTTTATTGGCACTGACCAAATTCCCACTGAAGTACTGAGTATTGATTCACGTGAAGTCAAACGGTAGCTCATTTCGGTACAGTAAAATTTTAACTAACAGATATCACCATGAAACTTCCCAAGTTTATTACTCACATTAAGACAAATATTTTTTGTATTACAAGTTTTGTCAAATTTTATGTTTAAATATGTAAATGAGGCAATATCTGATGAAATATGCGTTAATTTCCAGAACTGAAATCTGAACAATGGATAAAGCAAAATCCAAAATTCTTGTTTTATTTTGTTGACATATTATAGTCAAAAGTTTTCACTGAGGGGATTTTGGATATCTCTTTTTATCACTAAAATACTGTCACCAGCCATAAAGCCCATAGACAGTTGTTTTTGCTGCAAAAACAACTGGCCAAGAAGGGGTTAAAAATGTTGAAACCCATGTCAAAAGTGATTTTCATGTTTAGTCAAGACCCAGCCCGATATGCATCACAAAGTTTTGGGTGTAACTCATATCTAAATTTTGTCCAGGGGTCATGGAAGTGGTACAAACCAGGAACCCAGGAACCGAGTATTGGTACCACATAGGTTCAAATGTGAGGAAATATTGTGTGTGTGTGTGTGTGTGTGTGTGTGTGTGTGTGTGTGTGTGTGTGTGTGTGTGTGTGTGTGTGTGTGTGTGTGTGTGGTTACCGTGGTGATAGGGTACAGGGGGTTCTGTATGGACAGCAGCAGGACCTTGTTGCCACTGTTGGGGTTGTCGGCGTTGGTCGGCCTGGTGATTCTCTTGGAGGTGGAGTAATTGAAGTACGCCTGTTGGCCTGATGAACACACGGATGAAACACACAGTATGACACACACACACACACACACACACACACACACAGCTAATCACTCTCATCAGGAAGTCTTCTTGACAATGAAAAGGCCTTGAGAATCAAACCTGCGATGTAAACAGGCTCCTTGGCTCCACAGGAAACACAGCGGTCAGCACTCTCCACTGTGGAGAACTCCACCAGGGCCTGACGCTTGAATGGCATCATCATCACATAACTGTCAACACACACACACACAAACACAAAACACAAAACATTAAAAAACATGCCAGACATTCAAGTCTAAACCATCTAATGGTTTTTCACTTAATGGCTTTTCTCTTCTCCTCCATGTTCATGTGTGTGTGTGTGTGTGTGTGTGTGTGTGTGTGTGTGTGTGTGTGTGTGTGTGAGACAGCATGCTTTCCCCCTGCGCTCCGTCCAGGTGATTGAGAGGTTAATGAATACTGCATCATGCAGGGAGTGTTAATAATGGAGCAGGAGTCATTTAGAGTGGAAACTGCAGCATCACAAAATGTTTCCTTCAATTATTCAGCACCTGTAACTATCTTTACACTAAAGCTACTGGAGCTCACTGTAGTTCATCACATGCAGATGAATTCAAGCTTCATGTTTCACTTTTTTAAAGTGTTGCCCCATGGATGTTTTCACATGTTCAGATGTTCATGTTGTTGGCCTGTTGGCAGCTGGCCCATTGGCCCAATGTGACAAAAAACTAATAGTATTGTTCAGGCCTGGGGGGTGAAGGGCTGATGAGTCAGGTGTTCACAGGAAACTTTTCTTCTTTCGTCCAAGTTGTAATTTGTGTTTTTTCTTATCATTTAGTCTTTAAAGGGATAGTAGCATTTTTTTTTAAAGCGTGGTTGTATGATCTACAAATAGCCCCTAAGTACTTTAATTGCAGTAGAAGACTCTCTGCACTTCTCCCGTTAGCAACGCCAGCCCATAGCCCTGCCCAGAGATTTACAACATACATTGTATGTCAAACGGCCTATTTTCGTGGCCTAAAAGAGGTTTTACCTGAAAAAAAAAACACAGTTCCATTGTTCGCTATAATATATTTTTTTCCAGCCCCTAAAAGTGCAGGAAAAATTTTATTTTATTTGGAGCTAACCAACTGCTGATCGGCGGGCGCTAACCCTGGGTGGAGGGATACGTGAGTTGGTTAGGTCCAAATAAAAACTGCGTTTTTCCTGCACTTTGAAAAATTATATTATAGCAAACAATGGAACTGTGTTTTTTTTCACGTAAAACCTCTTTTAGGCCGCGAAAATAGGCCGTTTCTTTGGGTCCATTCACAACAATGTATGTTGTAAATCTCTGGGCAGGGCTATGGGCTGGCGTTGCTAACGGGAGGAGTGCAGAGAGTCTTCTACTGCAATTAAAGTACTTAGGGGCTATTTGTAGATCATACAACCTCACTTAAAAAAAATGCTACTATCCCTTTAATGTTGGACCCTAACTGATTTTATTAATGGTGGTTGTCTGAGGTCACATGATCACATGGGCCGCTGCAACTTTGACGGTAATATTTGACATCTACAATAAAGAGCAATAATGGAAATATAGATTTGAATTTCCTTGACATCTTTCAGTCAAGTCAAGTTGGAGCTGACATCAGGATAACTGACACCAAACAGAAGTAAAACAGACGTATGTAAAGACAAGGACAGCAGGAAAATATAGTGTATAAGAGACGTGTGGATAACAAGAAATAAAGCTGACTTGACGTGTTAATAAACTATTTATATGATGTGTCTTTTGTTCTCAGTGAACTACAAAAAACACTCAGCCCACTCCTGACTGTGTTTGTGAGGGAAAAGTTGACACACTATCTTCTTCCTCACACAGCATCCTTGAGCACAGACTAGTGTTGTCCCCATAGCAACATTATGGTATCAGTACTGCTACCAATATGTATTTTGATACTTTTCGATACTTTTCCAAACCGAGGGGGAACACAAAGAAAGACGTTAGTAGCCGTGTCATCTTCACTGTTTTCTCTTCCCTGTCAAATTACAGTATTTTTCTAAATGCAGTATAGTACATTTTTAATTGCTTTAGTACCGCAGTACCTTTACCTAGTATACCAAACAGGCTTTGCACAGACTCTGACGTAGAGAGACATCAAGACAAATCAGTGTGATCCTAGTGTTTTCTCTTTGTTTCCTCCTCCTCCTCCCTCCTTCCCTCTCTGGGTGTGTCTGTCTTCTTCCCCGGTCTCTCTGGGTCTGGAGTCAGTCAGTTCAACAACCTGCTTACTCTGTGTTTCTGTGAGTCCTAAAGAACTTTGCTGTGACACAAATCACTGATGAAGTTCATGTTAAAGGGACAACGAGGAGTTTTGGAAAAGCAAAGTGTTTTCACACTACATTTATGAGCCTCCGCGCGCACCGTGAAATTCTTTGATTCATTCATCAAGAATTAAAGTCAGAGGTTGGAAGACGATCACATACCGACGTAGTTCCGACCATAAACGGCGATTCAGCGGCGTTATTCTCATGACTCGCCACAAAACCGAAAGTAAGGAAACGCTGGTCGGCTCCACCAGCATTTCCACCACCACTAATAATAACAAAATAACGATAGAGACAAAACAATATATTTAACAAAAATGGGCCCATTAACAAGTGTGGGTAACGTAGATTCATCCACATTAATATGAGACTTTTTTCGTTCTGCCGCTGCAGAAACTCCTCGTTGTCCCTTTAATTCTCAACAGTCAATATAATCTGTTATATGGTGACTTGTCATTGAATGCAATGTCCGTGAGAGAAGTCAAGTCCTGAGCAGCAGGTCCCTAGTTTAAATCCCAGGCAGTCTCCTATCTGTGTTTCCATCTATTCACTCATTTAATGTGATGTAATCATGTAATCTAAAGGCAAAAATACCCAAAATAATTTTATTATTACTCATTTGTCAGCACAAAGTTAAAGGGAAACTATACAAGTCTGGTAGCTTTTTCGCTGTTTTGCTAACCCTCCTCTCGGCCATGTGCATTTGTTTTTAAAGCCGACGAGAAAGCAATCCATTGAGCGGTGGATAACATTATACATCATAAACACATTACAATGTGTATATTTGTGTAGTCTCATCTGTCATAAACAAGAGACTACAGGTTACGAGGCGTTTGTGTTGCAGTGCAGCAGAGACGAGAGCTGGGACACCGGGTCGGAGGCTCGGAGGCTCTGATCTTAGAAAGTTGGTTTTCCATTCTCCATTCTTCCTGTGACAAGTTACAAGTCCTTTATTTAAAGGGACAACTAGGAGTTTTGGAAAAGCGAAGTGTTTTCACACTACATTTATGAGCCTCCGCGCACCGTGAAATTCTTTGTCCGGCGCAAGACAGACTCATGTTTTCATTTATCAAGAATTAAAGTCAGAGGTTGGAAGACGATCACATACCGTCGTAGTTCCGACCATAAACGGCGATTCGGCGGCGTTATTCTCATGACTCGCCACGAAACCGAAAGTAAAGAAACGGCTTGACCAGCATTTCCGCCACCACTAATAATAACAAAATAACGATAGAGACAAAACGATATATTTATCGAAAATGGGCCCATTAACAAGTGGTAACGTAGATTCATCCACATTAACGTGAGACTTTTTTATAACCAAATAGAAACTCCTTGTTGTCCCTTTAACCCCAAAGCTGTTAAATTAAGGTAAAAATCTTGCATAGTTCCTCTCTAAGTAAATCACGTGTATCTCCATAACAGAAGCAAAATTATCTCACACACAAAACTGTTAATCAGTTTTCACTTTCATAAGGAAGTGAAATGTTCAGAGTGTTGTCGTAGATTGATGTGAAAAGTTCACTGAGTCTTTGAATGTGATCTTATCAGTGTCTCTATAATTGCAGCTGTATATAAGTAGATGATAGTGTGGGAGCCTGCAGACTGAACCAGGGAGGTGTGTGTCTGCTCTCGCACGACTTTAGCTGATCACAGGCCAGTATAATGTCTGAAAATGTTCTTCCCATTGCGTAGAGATGTGCAAACGGCACTACGGCGGTCGTCGGCTCACCATATGGATCCGAACTTCTCCAGGGCGTCGATCAGGTCTGCCTCCACCACGGCCTCGCACAGGCCCCTGACGTGGACCACGGGACTGGGAGAGATACGGTGGGAGTCCTCGCCATTATCCTGCAACACACAGTTCACAGAGTTTTAACACATCAGGGTTCACACAGGTCTCTGGTCTGAGACGTAGGGCTGCATCTGTACACAACTTTAACCACAAATAAATACGACATCATACAGGAAGGAACTGCAGGGTCAAGTAAATGTCTTATTATGGGAGTCTCTGCTGCTATCACTTAGTTACTGTTACAACTGTTTCCCACTGTAACTGTGAGAACAGCAGATAAAGTGAATGTCATGGCGATAAACTCAGCAGAGTTGTGATCTGCAGTCTGACAGTGTAACACACAGAGTCAGCAGCTGATACAACTCCAACACACTCATCTCTGACTGAAGCTGGACTCTGTGGACTGTCCTCTCTACACCTGCGGCGCCTGGTGTCTGTCCTGTCCTCTTGTTTGGACACCTGCACCGTCACCACAACCACACTCACCTGATTGATGTGAGTGGGTAGAACACGTGTGGAGTAACTCAGTGTTTCTCACCCTTGATGCAACATAACGGCACACACACACACAACACACTCCTTGATGCAACATCATTCGCACAGCTAGACAGATGACATCACATGGCGATGTTCTGTTGCTTAAAGGTATAACATGTAGGAATTCCCCCCATCTAGCATTGCGGTTGCATATCGGAACGTATTCTTGATGTTGCATTCACGTGAAAACGGGCAGACGTCAGACAGACAACAGACGCTGCATGTAACAGGATAAACAAGCGTCTATGTAAACAAGTGGTCCGCCAGCACGAGGCAAAACAATACAGGTGTGACAATATGTTGTCATGGTGATGTCGTATTGTTGTCATATTTGTTTGACCCACGTTTTACCGTCTCTCTCTCGTGGAGTAAAATGACATCCGGTTGGTTTGCCGACGGCCGTCTGCCTGACAGCACCTGAATGCAACACCAGTGCCTCCGTCCTTCCTCACACTACACAGTGGTGACAGTTTTAACAGGCCGAGCCCACAGCTCCGCTGAGTTTCTATGGTTACCTACGGTCACGCTGCCACTCAACGTAAAAAATTACGATGCAACATGGCCGCCTCGGTTCGGTGCGTCGCCCACTTATGTATTTGTAACGACTTGTAACAACTCATTCTAAGGTACCAGAAAGCTTTCATTTGTATGTGGGTGTGATTCAACTTCAGTGAAATACATATTTATGAAAGCAATATTTGATTTTTGATAATAAAAAGCCAAATAAGTGACATACTGGGGCTTTAAAACTCATACAACTAGACACACATGGTACAGAGTTGTTTTTAGACACTTTAATGTGGAAATGTTACAAGTTGTAACTTCAAATTTAACTAATCTAACAGACCAACTTAAAAAAAAAAAAAACCTTAACCAGGGTCACATGGTCTTCTGTGGAGCTAACCCACATCTGACCCCTCCCATTCCATATTTGTCCCTAACAACCTGAACCTATTATATTTCACACTTCTATTGATGAGGGTGATTAAGAAAAAAAAACATCAACAAGTTCACAGCGTGTTGTGATTGTTGTCACATTAACACGTCTTTCATCTTCATCACTGCTTCATCAGTAACAACATGTGTGGATATCAACTCCCAGTATCACACACACACACACACACACACAATTTCAGTACAGTACAGAACTGCAGTGGACACAGATTCACCACAATGGACAGATGAAGTGGGAAAAGGCAGGCTGCTCTGATGGATGCAGAGCGGTGCTGAGGCAGCAGGTGAAGGGCTCAGAATTCAACAGCAACGGCATGACTCTGTGGGTCAATAACACTCCCTTCATACCAATCAGTCAGTCTGAATGTCAGACTCTGAGTACTGTTGAAGTCTCAAACTGGTATCATGAAGATGACTGTGTTTTCAGTAAACTCATGTGGAGTGTTAAAAAGTAGATCTTAAAGGAGACATATTCTGTCCTTTTCCACAAATTTAAATAGTCCCCAGGTGTCTTAAAGACATGTCTGTGACATGCTTCGGTCAAAATCCCCCAAGGATCAAACATCTCAGCTCTTTTCATCCTCTCAAAACAGCCCTGTTCAGAACGGCTGCTTTCAGTGTCTGTCCCTTTAAATCTGCCTGTGAATATTCTCATTTGTCCAGGTCATAGTTATCTCAACATGAATTGATGAAGCCTCTTGGATGAGATGTGAAAAATAACCAAGTCCAGTTGTGTTCGATTTAAATTTCCTTGACATGCCCCTTGCAATGCAAATGAACCACTGCTTGCCCCGCCCCTTCTACCGGTCCCAGGTAGGGGTGGGATTATGCAACTTCGAAACCTAGTTACATCACTTGAAGACAACTGAGGGAACAGCTCGTAAAACCACATGGATTTCAACCTATAGGGATCCTGAAAATTACAGATTTTTTTTTGTCAATTCTCACAATTGTGGGGGTCAGAAGACAGGACAAAGAGCATTCAAAAAGTGATTTTTCCATAATATGTCCCCTTTAATTCTGATGCAGTCCAACTTTGTCATTTAAATTCCACCACTCCAATTCCACCTGTTCCATACCAGACACTGAAGTGTACATCTGGTCAGATGTAACGTCCACCCTGGTGGTGCACTCTGCTCCACACCTGGATCCAGTAGAAAACCTCTGGGATGTGGTGGAACAGGACATTTGCAGCTGACAAATCAGCAGAGATGATGTGATGTAGTCATGACGACACGGAGCAGAGTCTCAGAGGAAAGTTCCAACATCTGGTGGATCCATAACATGAAGAACTGAGGCTGATGGAGAGCAAAGTGAGGAAGAGGCCAGTGTGACAAATACTGAAGTGGCCACTGAGTGTATTATTTACTATATGCACCAGTTAAGTAGTGTAAACACAGCTCCAGAAAAACATCCTTCAGTCCGACTGCTCTCATTACTCATGCGCAGCCAGTGGAGCTGCCACCTTTGATGTGTGAAAAACCAACACACTCCGGGGGGTTATCTTGTTTATCTTGTGTAAACGATTTAAGACCCAATTTTGTTGCTGTGTCCTCCTCATCCATCTCTCCACCATTTCACCACACTGTCCAAACAAACTCCAGTTGGATTTTGAAAGACTTGCAAGGACCAACCTGCCTCAGTCCTCTCTGCCTGGATTCATAGTGGTGAAGCAGTCGCACGGCAACAAGGAACTCGATCACAGAGCACGCTGTTGTACCTGTTTTGATGCGATTATAGACAGAGGATTGATCATAACTAGAAGCAGTAGAAGTAAACAAATAATTTGAATTTGGAAATCACAAGAACAAGGACAATTTGTGTCCTCAGAAAGATTTTCCAGAACAGTTGCTCAGAAAAGAGAACAATCCTGGGAAAACTGGGACGGGCCCACTTGGATATTGGCCCAGATGTTGACTAAATAGTTAGATCAGGTATCAGATAATGGGGCTGATCCATGACGCCAATCTATTCATTTCAATTCTATGTTTGTGAGGCGTGCTACATCACTTATCAGCAGCACGCAGCATGCAGGTAGACAACGCCCCTAGTCAGCTGAGATAGGCTCCAGCTCACCCGTGGCTAGGGGTGAATTTTAAAAGTTGGACACTTTCCATGGGAATATATGGGAATAAACACAACAAAATTGAAGGTTGGCCCTTAATTTAGTAATTAGTAATATTTTACTCAACATTCATGTTTTTGTTGTTCAGTAAAATAATTGATTGTTCATACAATAATTAAAATTTGATAAAGTTCTACTCACAAATAAATCTGTTGCAATGTCATGTTTTTTAATTGTATTATTTTGCATGGATGTCTGCTTATGACAAAACAAAATTTACATTTATGTTTAGATACAGTTTGTTTAAATTACCCCCAATTTCCAGTTAATTCCCATAAATTCCCAATAATTCCTATAAATTCCCATAATTCCCTTGGAAAGTTTACAATTTGGAATATTTCCAAAATTCCCGAGCTGAACTTCCCATGGAAAGTTTCTGGAAATTTAATGGAAATTTACTGGAAATTTTCCACCCCTTTGCAACCCTACCCGTGACCCTAATGCAGGATAAGCGATATAGAAAATGAATGAATTCCTCCCATCTAGTGGTGTGGTTGTAGATCACAAGCAACTCAATCATATTTTTCATCTTGCATTCACGTGAAATTGGGCAGACGGCAGACGGACGACAGCCGCTGCACGTAACGGCATAAACAAGCCTCTATGTAAACAAGTGGTCCGTCAGCACGAGGCAAAACAACACACGTGACAATATATTGTCATGGCGATGTCGTATTGTTTACCTGACCCACGTTTTACCGGCTTTCTCTGGACTTCTGTGACTAAAATGACATCTGGTTTGTTAGCGACGGCCGTCTGCCCGACTGCAGGTGAATGCAGCATCAGTGTAACGCTCCATTCCTCCTCACTGCGTTACCACGGTGACTTTTCACAGACGCCACCTCCACCTGAGCCGACAGCTCCGGTGTCTCCGCTGAGTTTCCGTGGTTTCCTACCGTCACGCTGCCACTGAAGGTAAAAACATGGAGACACCACATGGCAGCCAGCACCGAGCTTACCCGCTCCATGGAGATATGAATGATATGAACGGCTCATTCAGAGCTGAAAGGAACACTTCACTTTGTTGATGGGGGGGATTACTGGTTAATGAAAAACAGACTTTTGAATGAAATAATGGATTTTCGTGAATAGATAACAGGAGAAGTTACACAATGTCCCTTTAAAGTCAAGCCTGATGCCTTCACTGTCTTCCGCATGGCAGGGGATACAGTTCATTAATTCAACAGTGGTATCGGATCAGTATCGGTATCGGCCAGTATGCTATTGGTGCATCCCTAGTTTTAAAGTGATGTAACTTGTTTGAGCGTCCAGCTGCTCAGCTCAGGCCCATGCAGCTCAACAACTGACTTCTTCTGTCAGTGAGAAAAGAAATCAGTGCAAGTCTGGAGTGTGTCCACATCTCTTAGTGTTTCATCATGAATAAACAGAAGACTGGTGAGAGGCAGGAAATCAGCGGTCACTAAAGCAGCATGTTCCAACACAATCACGCTCTTTTGGACTGTCTGTCATGAATATGGAGAGTGAGAGAGAGAGTGTGTGTGTGTGTGTGTGAGAGTTTCAGTCAAATCCTCACACGTCTCTTAATCTTTTCTTCTCATCTTGTTTATCCCCTCACACACTCGTTCTCTTTTAAACTTTAATCTCTTCCCTCTTGTACTTATCTCATTCTCCGTCTATGATCCATCCCTTCCCCCATCTTCCCTCTTTTTGTCCTTCTCTTTCACATTGACATTCCTTTTAGTCTATTTATAGAGGCAGATGGCTCTTCTGAGTGTTCAGAGGAAAAACACAGCATGAGACCAACTTTTCTCTGCGCTGACCAGCCTGCTAGATCCGACACATTAGCATTGTTCCCCATGTATATTATCATACATGATGTCACTTCCACATCCTCTGAATATAAGAAGAGACCAAGTTTATAACTCCACTGAAATACATGTTGTATGTACCTGTATGTCAACATATGAACTTATCCAATTTCTACCATTTACTTGGGGCCCATCCTTTCCTTTAATTGCCACCCATACACTTTCTGTATCTGCATCACATACTGAGAGAGTGATGCCTTCACAGACAGTGGGACTTAGACAAATTATGACATTGAATCTTGAAAGAGTTGAGAAACTTTCAGTTCAGAAATGTTTCCTTGGCTTAGGTTCATCAGCAGGTGTCCAGGGTATCATATGAACTACAGTCCTACAATAGGGGCTCAGCACCCATTGGTTCAGGTAGCACACAACTGTTCTTAGAGCACACAACAGTTTTTCAGCCTGTATTCTTCAAAGGGCTTCTATCAACAGTCTACTATGGGACAGTACTGTAGGCCTGCATGATATGAGCCGAGGCAGCAATGTGCAATGATGTGATTCAATATCACAATGCTGGTATGACTTAGCCTCGTAAACCAGCCTCTCGCGGAAGTGCATTTCATTTCATTCCGAGGGAGAGTCTGGCCTCATCCCCATTCTAAGCGTTTGGACTGAAACCCTCAGAAGGCCGAGCCAATCAGCGTCGCCCGCTGTGATTGACACAGTCACTACACCAACTTGCTGATTGGCTGAATGGGGTTGTCTGTCAAAGATATTAAACCGTCTTTGCTACTACTCCCGCCCAGCTCCCGCCCACCCCAAACGCTTAGAGGGGGGATGAGGCCAGACTCTCCCGAGAAATGAAATGAAATGCATTTCCGCGAGAGGCTGGTTTACGAGGTTAGGTATGACTTGCAATGAATAACATTTACATGTGCATATAAACATATACGTGTGCATATAAACATATAGTTCCTGTGTGTTATGGCTTTAAAAGGTAACTATGCAAGTCTGGTTCCTTTTCTGCTGTTTTGCTAACCCTCCTCTCGGCCATGTGCATTTGTTTTCAATGAAGCAATCCGTGGAACGGTGGATAACATTATCTTATACGATGTTACGATGTGTATATTTGTGTAGTCTTATCTGTCATAAACAAGAGATTACTGGTTACAGGGTGCGTTTGTGTCGCAGTCCTGCAGAGACGAGAGCTGAGACACCGGGTCAGAGGCTCTGATCTTACAACGTTGGTTTTCAGCCAAGAGACTCTAGGTGGAAGGCAGAGAGCCTCCATTCTCCCTCTAACAATCTCATTTATTCAACCATCACAATTACTCTAAAGCTGTTTAATTAAGGTAAAAACATTGCATAGTTGCTCTATAAAAGGTACCCCTTAAACACGGAATAGCTTACACCAACTTAATAAAAAGATGAAAAAAACATTTTGAACAAATTGCACATTAATATTAAATCAACTAAACAGAAGGTTAATTTAACCCTCTCCTGTTTCCACCATCCTCTTAGCTCCTCTTGCTACTAAATGAACACCAGTTAACCTGCGGAAGTGAAGGAAGCAGGGGGTCATCTGATTGGCTAAAAGGTGTAACGTTTCAGGCAACCTTTTCACCTTTTCATATTGCAATAATGATGAAAATAAGATTAATCTGTGAGCCCTATTAGGCACATTAACACATAGCTATGAATATTTAAAAGAAAATGCAATTATGACATTTGCAACCTCCAAGTTCTATAATATTGGTTTAACTGTACAGACTGTGAGTTTTCAACACCGGTGTTTCTAACTTGACGTTCCTTCTACTGCATCTTTTTCCTCAAGTTCAAAGCAGCAGTGCAGTCTGAAAATATCCTCTCTCCCTCTGTGCTGCAGCCTGCACAACACCCACAGCCGCCATCTTCTCACTGCTCTCCCTCTGACATGAAGTCAGGCTGTTAGTCATCAGCTCACCAAACAGCCAACACTTTAATTCCCCAAATAAAAGTGCTTCTGGTTCAGGGTTTGGAACAGAGCGCACAACAATCTGAAGAATAACAAACCAGGTTTAGTGTTGTGATTGGTGTCACAAAGGCAAGAAATGTTTTGATTGAGTTAGTTATCTTTAAGAAGGTAATGACCTGTGACTTCTAAACTCTTTAACTTACCACAAAGGCCTTGGTCATTATTCTTACAGATGCATAAACTGTACCAGACAAGACATTTTAGTTTTGCAAGAATTCATTTTCAGATGCATGTTTATGTGGGGTACCATGCAACTCTGCATCTGCATTCCTCTCTCACACAAACACACGCAGAGTTTAGTGTTGACTGGTGATTTACTCGTGACAAATCACCAATCTGATACAAGCTGTAACCTTTCAGTCAGAGAGAGATAGAGAGAGAGAGGCGGCTGCATTTGAAGCACTAGGAGCCAATTTATTTATTCAAAGTGGGATCAGATCAGACAAAATAACAATTAACTGGGAGTAAAAGTGATGAACGTCAGGTCAGACTGTTGGCTGACCCTTATCACAGACCACCAAGGTTAAAACCAAACAGATGTTGGGTTTGTCCGCTAATGCTTTACGCCAGCCTGGACTCTTAGAAATGTGTT
This sequence comes from Trachurus trachurus, assembly GCF_905171665.1. Classification (NCBI taxonomy): domain Eukaryota; kingdom Metazoa; phylum Chordata; class Actinopteri; order Carangiformes; family Carangidae; genus Trachurus; species Trachurus trachurus. The sequence continues at coordinate 28,854,176 of NC_139906.1, read as the reverse complement.
ACCCTGTGGTCTGTGTGTGGCAAGAAGTGGAAAGATCATCACCTGAAGCAGTATATGGAAGGGTCACATTTAGTTATTAATAATATTATAAAAAAATAAGTCGCAGAAAAACCAAAACCATCTGCAGCAAAAATGTTCCTAGAGGATGCATTCAAATGTTCATATTTAGCTGCAGAAGTTGTTATATACTGCAGGTTCACATATACACCATTACTGAAGTCAGTTAAAGTTAACTTTTGTATTTGGACCGTGTAGTAAATTATTTGTGCTCAGTTAATAAAGCTAAATGTAACCTGAACATCACCTGAATGACAGACGTGTTCAGTAGATCAGAGTTTCTAAAACACAAAGTCACTTTCAGATGAACATTGTTAGGATTAAAATTCCACTTATTTGAAGAAAAACTCACTTCTCCATGAAGGATACGAGGAAATTCAATATATTCTTAAGTGGTCATGAGGCTGTGACACTGTTGGTGTGTTTGAAGTGCACTGGCATAAGAGGGATTCTATCCAGTTCATTCCTGTTTATAACACACACAAATTAGATCAATGGTGTGTGTCACCACTGAGTCCTGGATTTTTTTTTTAGAATTTCAGTGAAGAGCTCAAAACAAACTGACAGGACTCAGGACTACAGTTCATATAGCCAACAGACTGAGCTGCTCCTCAGCTGCACACATAGATCCATATGACCATAATAACCATGTCAGTGTGGGAACTGCAGCTGCTGTTTGTTTGTGTACAAAACACCTTAAAGGACAATTCCAGGCAAATTCAGCTTGGGGGTGTATTTTCCTATCATTTTAGGTCTAATAGAAGGAATCTGAAGATTTTCAGTTTAATCGCTCCTGTTTTGCGGTAGTTGAGTCTGTCCCCGCATCGCCACGGCAGCAATGAATGGGAGCGGATGCAAGTTCTGCTGTTTAGGCTGTTTACATCCCTCAGAGCTGCATTTTTTTTCCACAGACAGCGTCAGATGTCGACTCAAACATGCACCCAGAAGTTTATTTACTTCAAGCAAGCCGACATGTTTGTAAAACTAGATCTAATTCAAAGTCTCCCGGAGTCTCGCGCGAGCCTGAAGTTGCCGTGTTCGGTGTGTTCAGGTGCAGTTGGAAGCTCCCGTTTGTGTCATAAACACAGAAATATCAACTCTTGACTTGCTTCAAGTAATGAAAACTTCTCGGTGCATGTTTGAGTCGCCACCTGACGCTGTCTGTGGAAAAAAATGTATACTTCAAGCAAGTCAAGAGTTGATATTCCTGTGTTTATGACACAAACCGTAGCTCCCACTGCACCTGAACACACCAAGCACGGCAACTTGGGTCTCGCGCGAGACTCTGGGAGACTTTGAATTAAATCTAGTTTTACAAACATGTCGGCTTGCTTGAAGTAAATAAACTTCTGGGTGCATGTTTGAGTCGCCATCTGACGCTGTCTGTGGAAAAAAATTGCAGCTCTGAGGGATGTAAACATCCTAAGCAGCGGAACTTGCATCCACTCCCGTTCATTGCTGCCGTGGCGATGCGGGGACAGACTCAACTACCGCAAAACAGGAGCGATTAAAGCAGTACTAAAGAACTTTCAGTTTTGGTTGAGTTTGGCGGCGCCTGTGGACCAAAGCGGTAGTGTTTTGCCTGAAGGAAGACTCCATTTCCCATGAACACTAGTGTGAAGCCCTGTAAATATCCTGCATTAAAATTAACAGAAGACATCAAAACTAAGTTTCTGTTTCCAGTGGATCATTTCAAAGTGAAAACACAAACATAATCCATTGCTAAAGTGCCGTTTTGCCTGTTCCCTCCTTGTTGTGACTCGCAAAAGTGAAAGTGAAACTTAAGTGAGAGCAGGGTTCCTACCATGCTCCTCAAAGCTGCTTAGTGCCAGAGAAAGAGATACAGACCCCCTCAGGCCACGACAGAGGTGTCATTCAACTTGTTGTAAGTCGATGTATCATCACAAAAGTTATGAAAATATTTTATGAAGGTTGAAAAGTTCCTTAGTGTTGGTTTAAACTGAAAATCTTCAGATTCCTTCTTTTAGACCTAAAATGATAGGAACATACACCCCCGAGTTGAATTCGCCTGGAATTGTCCTTTAAGTTTTCTACTTACTGAGTAGGTGAGTTTAGAGCTAAAATGAAATCAGCTTTTGACTGCTGATTTCGGCTTGGGTAGGAGGCAGGCTAACACTACCTATGCACTTCCAGCATTTGAGCTAAGCTAATTAGCGGTGCGCCAGCTCTGCCCGTATCTCCCTTGTTACTGCACGCACAGTCGAAAGGATGGTGTCTATCTGCTGGTCATGGACTCGGGAGTGAGGCAAGACATGAAAAAAAAATGTTGGCGTATCCCTTTAAGGTTTAACTTCTCTTTAACGAGGAGAGTTATATGAGGGTGTTTAAAAAAAGAAATCTTTAAAATAAGTTTCCTTAGATGAGAGATTTACATCAGCGACAGAGATTTTATTCGGCTGTTTCCACGGAGACCGTTGCTTTGCACTCTTATCTCGTCCTCCTGTTGTTTTAAAGGGAATTACACCACGTTGGTTAAGTGAGTCCTGAAGTTTAAGATACATATTGGAGAAAAACCTTAAGAAGACTTACTTTTTTTAATTTTAAATAATCTTAACTAACTCCTTGACTCACTCCACCACAGCAGCTTAGAGTAACACAAGGAGTAGGCTATGTGTGGTAATAACTGGATATTAAAATAAACCCATACTGTTAAAGGGATAGTTCACCCAAAATTCAAATTTCACTCATTATCTACTCACCCTCATGTCAACTAAGAGCTGTGAGAATTTTCAGAGTCCTCCGTTCCTTCTCTGAGTTACGGGGGGGTCTGCGCAGCAGTATTTGTCCATATAATGGTTGTGAATGGACACCAGAGCTCTTCGTCCAAAAAGACACACCAAAAAACATCCAAATACCTCCATACTGCTCGTCTGTAATGTCCCTCTTGTATTGAAGCCCCGACATGAGAAATTGTTCCGAAAAAAATTAAATAAGTCTATATTTTAAGCTTGTTTGTAGCGGAAGCTCCCAGTGTCTCAGTTCACTGCTCTGCCTGTGTAAGTGCAAATCTCACGTGATTTGCACTGACCGGCGGAACAATTTCTCATGTCGGGGCTTCAATACAAGAGGGACATTACAGACGAGCAGTATGGAGGTATTTGGATGTTTTTTGGTGTGTCTTTTTGGACGAAGAGCTCTGGTGTCCATTCACAACCATTATATGGACAAATACTGCTGCGCAGACCCCCCCGTAACTCAGAGAAGGAACGGAGGACTCTGAAAATTCTCACAGCTCTTAGTTGACATGAGGGTGAGTAGATAATGAGTGAAATTTGAATTTTGGGTGAACTATCCCTTTAAATATTTCCCATAATAATAACTGCAACATTACAGTCAGACAGATATGAACTCCCGGTCTCCTCTGCTTCAGCAGCAGGAACTCTTCATTTGCATCTCATATTTAGAACAGTTTGATCAGCAGCAGACTGAAATACTCACAGCTTCTCCTCTGTCTTACTTCAACATCTGGATTTTTTTAATCTGTTCTTTCTATTTCTTCCTGGCAGCTTCTCCTCTAGTTATATGATCATGTTGTTTACATCTCCCATTGTTGAATATCACTTTCTGCTGCCGCTGTAATTGCAGGTATCACCGTTTCATCTCATACCATATTAATCACTTCATTCATGGTTTTGATGATGTTGCCTGTAGTTAACGACTCCTAGACGGAGCAGTAAAGAGCCAGACTAAACCTTAGGGCCACATATTTCTGAAGAACCAAAAAGAAAAAAAAATCCAGACTTGTATCAAATTATGAACATCTGGATAATCTAATCTGGATAACTTGGTTATGAAGCAGGGAGCCCTGTGTGACTGAACATCACCTCACAGGAGTCTCCAGCCACTCTGATGCTGTTCTGAATGAAAACACATGCTGGTGTGTTCCCAGCTTTGTTTTATGTTCACTGTGTTTGCATTAACAGCTTAGAGCTGCTGTACTGCTCATACACACGTCACACCTCATAATAAACTGGAAACATCTGCTGCTCTGCTCATCAAACCAGCAACATCCCATAAAAACCTACACCTTTCAAAGTCTTCGTTTCAAGGTCTCAGGAAGAGCTTATAAAACCAAATTATAATTTTTCAAAACCATTGCAGTATGTGGACACACATGGGGACAACAGGAAGTCTCCTTCTGCTGAGCTGAGCTGCTCAGGGCTATGCTACGGAGGCTAAGGGAATTTCTTGGTTTCCCTCATCAAACTCATCAAATACACAATCCAACAACTCAAAAACGCTGTCGTGGACAAGTTGTGAGCTGCACATTCACCACACTGTGAGATAATAACGGAACGTTACGAGACAGAGTTGTTTTAGAGGTAAATTCATGCAAAACCGCTGATGCGCATTGCGTTCAGGGACAGTTTTGACTCTGTATTTACCCTGTATTTACCTCGGAAACAGCTCCGTTTCGTAACGTTCCATTATTATCTCATAGCGTGGTGATTGTGCAGGTCACAACTTGTCCATGAAAGCGTTTTGGAGTTTTGGGATTGTGTAGCTATACGATGAGTTTGATGAGGGAAACCAAGAAATTCCTTTAGCCTCCGTAGCATAGCTCTGAGCAGCTCACGGCTCTGCTCCGCCGTTCTAAAAATAGCTTGCACCGACAAATAAAGTTAACGAACCTACTGCTATGACTATAGCGATTATGGCAATGGGCCAATTTGCCAAAATGTTGAATTATCCCTTTAAGTTTGTGTCATATACAGTATTTCCACATTATTTTCTTCTCTGCCTTGACCAGTTGGGTAGTCCAGCCACATTTCAGTCTCAACTTTTTTGAGACTTCATACGTAATACTAGCCTGACAAGCCAGACTATATCATTAACATGTCTGGTCTGGCAACGAGCGGTAGACCTCGGCTCAATCCAGGGGGCGGGATGAAGGCTGTCTTTCAAACTGCCTCTGCACCAATAGGGTAGCGCTACGACCAATCAGAGCAAAGAGCAGGATGACGTTAGCCTGACAAGCCAATTAAAATGTATGTCGTCATGGCGTTAAGCCCACCCAACGACTCTCTAAACAGATAGAGCGCTGTGATTGGTGAACACAAACGGTGTTCGAGACTCAAAAAGTTCCTATGGCTCGTTTCTAGACCCACCTACGGAGCAAAGAGATTTGCTGCCGCTAGGGTGCAGCTAGATTTCTAGGCTAACGTAATACTGTAATTTCAAATATACCAATGCACTTAATAATAATAAAAAAATAAAGTCTTCCTTTAGAATAATAAAATACTGGCTCTGTCAGCTTCAGGTGAGACGCCCCCTGTGTCAGAGACCAAGACATCAGTTTTTTCCAGCAGTCCCTTCACTTCTACTTTCAATCTCTAACAGATCTGAATGTAAATCACATTCCTGCTGAACCAGCGACACTAAACATGAACTTCCTGTGCAGGGTCTGCTTTGATCTCTGAGTAACAATCCTCTATCATTAACAGTGTTATGTAGATGGATGGTAACCATGAGAACAATCATTAAGTGCTCATCCCTTTGCAAATGTCAAGACGATATTTGACTTGTTTTCTTATTAATGCAGTAACTTATGATTTGTAGTATTACATTAATGCTGAATGTAATTTGCCTGCTATAGAGTTGAATGTTTAGAACCATGACCGCAACACAGAGCTGACAGTAACAGAAGCTGTTTGTTTTGTGTAGGAGCTGGAGCAATAAGGACTCTGCTCGTGACTTGAACAAGTGTTTTAAAGGGGAACTATGCAGTCTGGGTAACGTTATATATCATATACGTTTTATGATGTGTATATTTGTGTAGTCTTATCTGTCGTTTGTGTCGTGGTGCTGCAGAGATGAGAGCTGGGACACCCGGTCGGAGACTCTGATTGATTGGTTTTCAGTCAAGAGACGCTAGGTGGAAGGTAGAGAGCCTCCATTCTCCCTGGAACTAGTTACAAGTCATTTATTTACACTGTAAGAATCACAATTACTCCAAAGATGTTTAATTAAGGTTAAAAATCTTGTATAGGTCCTCTTTAAATCTTTTTTGACACATGCATTACCTACCTGCTGTGCATTATTATTATTATATCAGAGATCTGTCTTATTCTATTTCTATTCATTTATTCTTCTTTACTCTTATATTATCTGGATTTACCTCTATGTGCTGCTAACTAATGGGAGTCGTGCCCCAGACTAAATGTTGTTGTGTATTAATTATCAATATCAATCAATATAAACTTTATTTTTCCTGCAGGGAAATTTGTCATGGACAATCATGTGCCACAAGTTGCTGCAATTACATAAATACACAAAACAGATAAAAAACCAGTACATTCGACATTCCTCACACAGTTGAGAGACTATTAAAAATTCTAATAAAGTGCAGGAGTGTCTAGCGCAATAAAAGGATTTTAAAAAAAAAGGTACTATCTCAAGAGATGAAAAATAGGGATAACAACCCAATTAAGATTTAGCAGGTTTATTTAAGAGGGAAATGGATGTAGGGAGGAAACTGAGTTTGTATCGGTTACTTTTGCTTACTCTATACCTTCTCCCTGACGGCAATAATTCATATTCTGAGTACAGAATGTGTGAGGGATCATTTAGAATTCTATGTGCCAGGTTCACCACGATGCCTTCGTAAATTGACTGAAGGGTCGGGTAGTCTTTGTTGCCAATTATTTTCATGGCCAATTATACCATGACAATAAAGTTATCTCTCTGTCTCTCATACAGACAGATCAGAGGAACATGGGAGCTTTCTGACGTCTGAGCGTGTCTCTTTGTGAGACTGCACTTCTAGGTAAAAAACACTGAGTCATGCTGCTGACTGATTATTACAGTACACTCATCATCACACATCCTGTATTTTACATAAAGCCTACTGCACCATATCAGTGTTAACAAGCTTAAACATTCTCTTGTCATAGTAGTGTGGGTGTTATAACAGAGCTAACCAGTCTGGGGTCTGCAGGAGCTTTGATGTACGGCAGGTGTGAGAAGATAATTAGAGTTTTGATGGATTATTGTTGCTACCCTTGTATTTCAAATCATTTTCATCTCATCCGTTGTTTCGTCTCTGTGTTTCTTCCCCCGTCTGAAGTCGTCAACAGCCGAGCGCTGCCACGCCTCGACGCATCTTTCCGGCTGTAAATAATGGTTGAAGGAATGAATATCCCTAAGTAGCCCATCCATCTTCTTAATCACCCTCTAATGATCAGATGACGAGTGCGTGTGTGTGTAATGCTGATTACATGGCAAGGTGATACCACCTTCACTCAGGACCATGTGTGTGTGTATGTGTGTGTGTGTGTGTGTGTGGGGGGGGGGTGAGAGAGAGAGACAATCAGCATCCTGTAACAGTGAGACACAGTCAGCTAACAGTGTGGTCGACAGCGATAGCCACACGTATACGTTACATCCTTCTACCGGAGCAGCACTTCTCCATTTACACTGCTGATTATTTATCTCAGTGTCTCTCTGATGCACAGACCCAGGTACACATGTAGACACACCGCTGCACGCCGTACTGCAGGGGAACGTCTGAAACAGGCCCCAATACGTAGCAGGGCTAATCCATAAATCTAAATCTATATAATATCTCACCATGGTGCAACATCCAAACTGCAGCAACTGAGGCTCTGATGGTGTGAAATGACAAATCTTATTATTGACAAATCAAACCTCAAACCTCACATCTCACACAATTAGGTCACATGATAAATGATTAATCTTCCCAGTTCACAAATGATTTCATCATAGCTCTACTTCTCTGTCATGTTTTTCTGTAACTTCCACATTCAGTGGAGCTGGTCGTCACACTATGACTTTCAAATGGCAAGAGTCGAACTGAGTCAACCTGCTCCTCTATGATGCACTCTGACCTTTCTCAGTGTTTCCAATGAACATGAACTCTTATTTGGCAAGATCAAGCTTTTGGTTACTAGGGGTGTGTATTGGCAAGAATCTACAATACATATCATGATACAGGCGGCAACGATAGGATATATTACAATATATTGCGATATATTACAATTCGATTTTGCCCAAAAATAAAATCCAGATTTTCTACTTTCACAACTTGATTTCCAATTACGATTACGATTTTTTGGTGAAATGACAAACTATACTAAAACATGATGTTAACCGACTGCCTTGTGTTGTTATTCTGTCACCTGAGTTAAATGGCTGCTGTGGAAAACCAGGCTGTGGTCCGTAATCCAGGTGCAGATGAGTGAGTTTGGAGCTGACGAGAGGATCGAAAAAAGAGAGCGAGACGATGCGGCCGTAAGCGCCGTGATGGAGATGGAAGTCACTACGGTAACCCAGCGCAGATACATGAACGGGGGCTGTTGTTTTTACAATTTACACGTTTTTAACATCGTCCTAAAAATTTAAAGGGATAGTTCAACATTTTGGCCCATTGCCATAATCCCTATAGCAGTAGGTTCGTTACCTTTATTTGTCAGTGCAAGCTATTTTTCGAACGGCGGAGCAGAGCCGCGAGCTGCTCAGAGCTACGCTACGGCAGCTAATGGGATTTCTTGGTTTCCCTCATCAAATACACAATCCAACAACTCCAGAATGCTCTCGTGGACAAGGTGTGACCTTCACATTCACCACGCTATGAGATAATAACAGAACGTTATGAGACAGAGTTGTTTTCGAGGTAGGTAGAGGCGACTGCTTGATGAAAAACTGCCCCTGAAGGCAACGCGCATCAGCAGTTTTGCATAAATTTACCACTAAAACGACTCTGTCTTATAACGTTCCGTTAATATCTCATAGCGTGGTGAATGTGCAGGTCACAACTTGTCCACCAGAGCGTTTTGGAGTTGTTGGATTGTGTATTTGATGAGTTTGATGAGGGAAACCAAGAAATCCCATTAGCTTCCGTAGCTTAGCTCTGAGCAGCTCGCCGCTTGGCTCTGCCATTCTAAAAATAGCTTGCACCGACAAATAAAGGTAACAAACCTACTGCTATGACTATAGCAATTATGGTAATGGACCAATTTGCCAAAATGTTGAACTATCCCTTTAAAACCGATTCATCGAACAGGCCTACTTACAATGTATTGTTACACTACAAGCAAGACGATATAATGCCATTTCTTTTTCCTTTTTTGACTGTGCTAAGTTAGCTAACGCTTGAGCGTGTGATGAGCCACAGACCTGATCTCATTATTCTGTTGGAGTGGAGGAGTGGATGACTGCTGCCAACCAGCAGTCAGAGTTTTAAATGCAACATAAAATGAATCACCGCCGTTAATGTTTACATATAAATTGTTAATAAAAAATCAAAACAGTGCTTTTAAATATCAATACAGTATTGAAAAACAAAATATCACAATATTTGAGTGTATTGGTATCTTCTTACAGCCCTAATGGTGACTAATTATTAATCTAATTAGTTACTACCATTAACTGGTGAAAGGAGCCTTATTGTAATAACAATAACAGACCACAGATCAGTGTGAACAGAGGATAAAGAATGAGGGAGCAGTTCACCAGGTAAAGGAGGGACACCAACTGTGTTAGAGCTGGAGAGATAACATCCTGAAGAACAGACCAATCAGCAACAAGCAGCTGTCCATGACGATGCTGACGGAGGTGAACTGCTGCTGACTTAACAAACATGTGATGAAGCAGCAGAACAGAAGCTGATGATGGAGGAAACAGAGGAACATCAGTAACTAATGAGAGATGAGATCAACAGCACAGCGTGCCTGTGAGCAAGCAACAGGTCTCTGTTGACCTTTGTATGCAATGCTTTATGAAGTGTTAACAAGCTCATTCATAAACTAATCCTAACCATTCATAAATCCTTTATACATGTATGAGTGATCTGAATGTAAAAGTGCCTGTTTTCTTCTGTTTTCTGGCAGGGTTTATAACTCTACGATGGTCTGACAAGAAGGCAAGATAATAATAATCAAAGGCTATAGAAATGTCGTTTTTTTCATACCACACATCGCTTCTTAGCTATTTCAGTTTGTTATAAACTATTATCAGAACTGAAGAGGAAGTCGTTCTGTGGCTGGCTGTTGCCATGGTAAAGATGTACGTATTTCAACAACAGGTGCTGCTGTCCGACTGACAGAGCAGCCTGCAGCCTTCACTCTTCCTGAGTCTGTTGCTCACTTTCAACATGTCTAACAACACCAAGCTTCATTCTGGTGGGGGGCAAGATTCTCTATTTGGCTAAACTGTTAGCATTATAATGCGTAATGCAAACAGCCTTCAATGGACTGTTGAAGCTGAACGGAAAGTGAGAACTCACCTTTTCTGAACTGGACAGCCTCTGTGAATAATTTTGTTTGTTGTGATTTCAGTGAATGACACTCTTGCTCTTACTTAAAGGGGACATATTATGGAAATATCACTTTTTGAAGGCTCTTTAACATATATTTAGGTATTTGTCTTGCCTTCTGGCCCCCAAAATGTGAGAATTGACAAAATAATCTGTAATGTGCAGGCTGCCTAGCTTGAAATCCATGTGGTTTTACGAGCTGTTCCCTCAGTTGTCTTCCAGTGATTTACAGTAACTAGGATTCAAATTTGCATAATCCCACCCCTACCTGGTAGCAGTAGAAGGGGGCGGGGCAAGCAGTGGCTGATTTGCATTTAAAGGGACAGGCACTGAAAGCAGCCGTTCTGAACAGGGCTGTTTAGAGAGGATGAAAAGAGCTGTGATGTTTGATCCTTGGGGGATTTTGAACAAAGCTTGTCACAGACATGTCTTTAAGACACCTGGGAACTATTTCAATTTGTGGAAAGTGGCATAATGTGTCTCCTTTAATGACACCGTCAGGCACATTGAAAGCTGCTGACAGGGAGAATGAGAGGGCGGCTGTAAACTCTGTTTACCTTGGATTATGTGGGAAAGTGCACATCACAGCCGTTTTCATTGTGACCTTATTTACAGAGAGAGAGATGCTGCATCAACACGTCAGGATACTAATATGGCTTTGCTGTTCAGCTGCTGTCTGAGTGACGAGCGGATGGGCCTGGGTCATGCTGCAAGATCAACGGAACAACGCGCCCGGCCAGCGCTTTATTAGGAACACCAAACTGGCTTGTTCCACAGCGCTTCGTGTCCTGGATCCACCAGATGTTGAAGCTCTCCTCTGAGACTCTGCTCCATGTCCACATGATTTTTCAGCTGCACATTTTAAGCTGCCAATCTCCGGTTCGACCAAATCTCAAAGGTCTTCTACTGGATCCAGGTCTGGAGACTGGGGAGGTCACTGAAGTTCACTGAACTCACTGTCATGTACATGAAATCAGTTTGAGACGTTATCACGGTCCATATAGGCTGTTGCTAGGGGGAGATTTGACTTTCGGGTTCCGACTAGTATGTTCTCTATATGTTAGCAGCCGTTACAGAAGTAGCTCTCTTGTGGCTTTCAGTATGTGTGTGTGTGGGGGTGTCGTAAAGCGGTGACATTCTGACAAAATTCACATACATACGGTGCATAGAACAACAAATCTCATAAGCAGGAGGACTGCATGTGTTTCAAAGGAGGTTAAATCGAAAGCAACTGGACTTAGTTATTTGTCTAGTTGCTTTCGATTTAACCTCCTTTGAAATACTATGACCTGGGCAAATGAGAATATGCACCGGCTTACTGTGTGTGTCATATATGTGCATGTGGCATAAACTGTGCAGGAGGAGCACACAGGAAAAACACCTGGGAGAAGCATTTGTGATCAGAATTAAAGCTGGGATGGTAGGATTTGTTTTGAAAACAACAAGCCTACAGCTCCCGGTATCTTTGGCCAATCCAATCTATTCTAGTCTGGGGGTTCCTGATTGGTTGAAGGGCCAGCCCTACTCTGTCCTGATGGGCTGCATAATCAAAATTGCAATATGATTTTTGTGCATATCATGCAGCCTAATCTTTAGTGTCAATCTATAATAATAATAATAATAATAATAATAATAATAATAATAATAATAACAGGCTATTTGGCTGTAAAAAATAAATAAATAATATATATTATTTATATATAGATTACATATATATATGGTTAGGAGAATCTGGAGCATATGATTAGTATGTCTGGGTATGTCTGACGTGACACATTTCACCGAAAAAAAAGGAGCTCCTGCAATTTCCTGAACTTGCTCATATAGAGACAGCAACGAAATGTGCTGCTGCAGACTGATGCACCTCCGACGGTGTTCAACAGTTCAGTACTGTTCAGCCTGGTGCTCACTGAACCACGTGCAGATGCTAAAGTAATGACATTGCTTTTTATCATTTCTTTTTATTAAAAGCAACAAAATGTCACTTCTTGTGCAGCGATAGACTTTTGAACCAGTGCAGCGTCCAACAAACACAACACTGTTGGATTAAGCTGCTTCCTTGCTGCGTCTGTGGGGAGTGTGTGTTAGAAAGTCATTACATGGGGAGTTGATAATAAGAGCAACATCCAAATACTGCACAGACCCGCTGTAATCAGAGCGACTGACACGAGAGCGGAAACAACAGTGTGTGATAAGGCTCTGTGTTTCTGACACCTGTCGTTCCAAACTGAACTCAACTGGCTCATCCTGTGCAGTGTGTGTTGTGTTGGAGGAGAAGAAGAGCAGCCCAGCACTGTAAAAGTACTGATACGTCAGCAAGAGTCTGCATGCACCGTGACCACAGTCACTTTTTCTTTACAAAAACTGTTTGCTGTGCATTTTGTGGGTGTGAAGTCTCTGTAACACTGCTGAGAACTGAACAGCTGAGTTATAAATGTGCACAGAGTGGAAAATAAATATCTGATCAAATCCGGCCTCAAAGGAACCGTAGAAAGTTTGGGTAAACAACCAGACTTCATGGTGCCGTTTCCTGCTGGTGTGTGTGTGCCAAGTGTTTTCTCTGTGTGTGCCAGCCGTTTCCTGCTGCTTCCTCACTCCATCTCATCTCAGAGAGAAAATGTTGAGCTGGTCTTCTGAAGTGATGGTTGCAACAGAGTGGTGCAACCCAACTGGAAGTTTCTATAAATGAATTCAACCATTGTGAGTCGGGACGCACACACACACAAGCAGATGGGTCAATGGCGTGATGCAACCCAATGTCAAGTGGTGTAACTGGTATTTTTCTTTCATAAAAATCAGATTATACAGGAAAATAAATCTAGACTCAAATGTGGAATAAATGTAATTCACATTCACAATGTCCCACTATGTTTCTTGACAAATTTGACACCATTTGTTACATTATTTAGAAGAAATGCGTTTAGGATATATCCTGCTCAGTGTTGCCATGCATTAACATTTAAATATAGAAACACAACAACAAAAATCTATTTCAATTCATATTTTCAGGGATAGTTCAATATTTTGGCAAACTGGCCCATTGCCATAATCCCTATAGTCATAGCAGTAGGTTCGTTAACTTTATTTGTCGGTGTGAGCTATTTTTAGAACGGCGGAGCAGAGCCGTGAGCTGCTCAGAGCTACGTTACAGAGGCTAATGGGATTTCTTGGTTTCCCAAATCAAACTCATCAAATACACAATGCACCGACAAATAAAGGTAATGAACCTACTGCTATGACTATAGGGATGAGCCAATTTGCCAAAATGTTGAACTATCCCTTTAATATTTATCAATCTTTTTTGGTCACATCATTTGACATTTTGAGGGAATTTACCAGTAGTCTTGTTTTTGTTTTTAAAAAAATGGTTCAAATGTAACATAACATAACATAACAAATGACTGAGGAATGATTTTTCTGTATTGGTCATCCTGCCAAATCGTATTTGTCACTGACCCAGATACACACACACACACACACACACACACACACACACACACACACACACACACACACACACACACACACACACACACACACACACACACACACACACACACTTGTTGCTCTTTGGTTGCGTTATGGCAGTGTGATATTTTAATCTAGGTTGCTGTGGTTGTCAGTGTCACATGATGTTCAAACTAATCACAAATCAGTACATAACATAACACTATGGAGCTTTGTATAGCCCGTTTTTACAAACAAAATCTCAAAGGGCTTTACATGGCATCATAACAACATCCTCTGTCCTTAGACCCTCACATCCACTGAGTGAAAACTCCATGGAAAACCCTCAGGGAAAAATCGGAGAAACCTCAGGGTAAGCATAGCCTGGCTCTCGCCAGACCCTTGTAGTTCCGCAAAGCTCCACCAGAGGCGCTACGCTCAGCTTCACACAAGGGTCTGGACTCGAGGCCAATGCAAACTTCTTCCCCGGAGCAAAAAATAATGAACCAATCAGGATCGCCGGGCGGGACTTTCTGAGGTGTGACGTAGCGCTGAAGCGACTGTTTGAGTCAAACAACAATGGCGGCTCGCAGTGAGTGGCTGAAGTAGCACGTCATTCAAGATAACGGACAAGTGGTTTATCCAATCACATACAAGATTTTTTTTACAAGGCCCCGCCTTCTGAAATGAATCGCCTATGGAGCAGTCCCAGACCCTTGTGTGGAGCTCAGCGTAGCTTTGCGGAACTACAAGGGTCTGGCGAGAGTCAGGCTAGGGTAAGCAACAGAGGAGGGATCAACAACACTGACACATGGAATCTGACCAATAGGACGACAGCAGAGGACCCAGGATCAGAGCCCAAACCAAAAACTTCAGATTCATTCACTGAGCAGTGATGTGACAACACTACTGTATAATGATGCAAACTGCATCTGATGAAGGTGGCAGCAGCTGGAGGCAACATGTTGAACTTGAAGCCCACGCGTCTTTTCACGTCAAACGTCCTGACTGAGTCGTCCTCAGTCAGCAGCACCAGCGCTGTCTGTCACCGCTTCATCAACCACAACTGGCCATCTAATTAAAACACATCTTCAGTTACCACCAGCAGTCACGGGCCGGTTTCAACACTTCTGCAACGTGAGATCAGCGACTGCTTCGCTCATATTGCAACTTCACGCAACAATGATTTGTGAAATGTGACACTCACACTATGTGTAACTTGTGTGTTTGTGTTGGCACACAGTTGACAAATCTCTTCAATGACAGAGGCCTGAATTCTCAAAGAGTTAACCTCTACGTCAAAACACCCAACATCACATCACTTCACTAATGACAACATGAGCTGGCTGCAGCCTGAGCGTGCTGCACCGTGCACCGTGCAGGTGGATTGAGTTACAAAATTATTAGC
The DNA here is from genome assembly GCF_905171665.1 of Trachurus trachurus. Taxonomy (NCBI): domain Eukaryota; kingdom Metazoa; phylum Chordata; class Actinopteri; order Carangiformes; family Carangidae; genus Trachurus; species Trachurus trachurus. Next base: position 28,838,970 of record NC_139906.1, on the reverse strand, counting down.
ATCTCAGGATCTCGTCTCCAGGTTAGCACACACACACACACACACACACACACACACACACACACACACACACACACACACACACACACACACACACACACACACACACACACACACACACACCTGATTAAAGAAGTGAGACTGGATTCAGCACATCCTCACTTTCACTGACATATGACGCGTTGACAGTTCCTGCAAACAATGGGAGCTCAGCTTGTTGCTGTTGTGTTGTGTACAGATGATGAACCAAAACTACAGAGTTGACACATTGCTCTATGTGTTTTAAGGGGAGACACTACAGGTGAATAGGGTAAAAAATTTTAACTAACAGATATCAGTATGAAACTTCCCAAGTTTATCACTCACATTAAGACAAATATTTTTTGTATTACAAGTTTTGTCAAATTGTATGTTTAAATGAGGCAATATCTATCGCTAATTTGCTCAGAGTCTGAGGAAAAACTAATTTTGAGGAAACGGCCTCTAAAGACTTGTACTGTAAAATTCCATAGATTGTTAATGTCAATCGTACTTTTACGATTGGTTGCGAATACAAAGGAAATGACAATTCTTGGAGCCTACATCATTGTTCAGGAGCCAGAGAGCTTTACAATGACACCTGACATGACATGAGTCAGACAACACAGCACAGTATGTCACAGTAGCATGTTAACTTTTGGTGAATTTAGGAAAAATTTACAGACAAAAGAGACAAAATGAAGTAAAATAACCACCTTAATGTGGATTATCCACCATTTCTTTTGACTTTTCTGAGAGAATACATGTTAAGGAAGAAAAATAGCCCAAAATCTCAAAATTGATCAGTGTTAACTGACTGACTAGTTAATACATCATAAAAAACACATTTAGCTAAATATTCAGGTCCAACTGGTTCTAATGTTATTAGATCTGATACAGAGAACACACCTGTGTGTAGGATCATAGTTTGGCTTTAAATGTCTGCATTTTAAAGCCTGTGTGTGTATACGTGTGCATGTGTGTGTTTGTGACAGGTAGGAGGTTGCTCACTCGCTGACTGAATGACAACAGCGCGCGCGCACACACACGCACACACACACACACACACAGTCGGTCGTGATGCTGTGCTGCAGGATGTCGTTAGATAACACACCTCGCTCCTTACCCTCCGTCCTGCTCCGTACTGTCCGGAGCTCCAGCGGGCCCGGTTGTCCGCCGCCGGCTCTCCGTTCCCGGGCAGCGAGCCTGAGTCCGAGTCCTCCCCCTCCTCCAGCTCCTCTTCCCCCTCCTCCTTCTCCTCCGTCTTCAGCCTCTTGGCCGCCCTTCCGTACTCCCCTTCCTCACGCTGTCCGGCTCCTTCTGCCGTCGACATGCTGCTGCTGCTGCTGTTAATGCTGCTGCTGCTGCTGCTGCTGCTGCTGTGGAACCTGTTGGGAGAGCAGTGGAGCGGCTCACACTGACGCGTCCATGGCAGCGGCTGCGTCGGTAGAAAAAAAAGGGGGGTAAAATGAGAAAAAAAATAGTGCGTTCCTGTTCCTGTGTCTCCCCGTGTCTGCACTCCTGTCTCCGGTCTCAGTGCCGCACCATCGGTCCCTGTCGCTCTCTCTCTCTCCCAGCACCACTGATTTTTTTTTTCTGTGTGGAGGTGTGAGTGGACCGGATAGGTCCCGCCCCCCCTGCTGGCCTCTCATTGGCCGGCGCCGTCCCTGCACCTTGGAGAGACGGCGCGTGGTTGGCCGCATGGTGTCGGTGCGTCAACAGACAGCTCTCCACGCTCTGCAGAGGAGTGCGCAGAGAGAGAGAAAGAGAGAGGGGGGAATGGTGGGCCAGATAAAAAAAAAAAAAAAAAACAGGGGAGAAGAGAAGGAGGAAACACAGTTAAAAACTAGAGAGCGGAGGAAAACGGGCAGAGAGAGGGAGACGCGGTGTCAGAGTGAGCGGCTACACGCTGCATTATTAAAGCGATGCTGCTCTTTGTCATCCATCATACCTGCCATCATTTTTCAGTCTCTCTCTCTCTCTCTGCAGACATCCCGAACCGTGTTTGAACATACTTCTGATTTACATCAAAGCATAGAAAACAAAGAGATGTTCTCCACAGGACAGCAGCCTGTGTAACATGTCATTAGTTATAAAGGAGGGGTGAATAAACTAGTGCACTGTCATTGCTATGAAACAGATGTCCAATCACACCTGGAGGTTAGAGGTCAACTGAGGTCACCAGATTACTGAAAGCCTTTATAATATTAATAGTCTGGGGTAGGGAAAAAAAAAGAGGGGGCCAATCAGATGACAAATTGTCACTTAATTTACCGAGCTCAACCAGCCTATATTATATAGATAAATATATTATGGAAAATATAGCCAATTGTTTTAACAATTTAGTGCACAATATGTTCCTAACAGAAGCCTGCAGTTTCAGGACCACATGTTTAGGGCCCTGGTTTTTTATGACACTGCCTCCTAAGAAAATGGAACACAAATACCTTCAGGAAGAAGATGGAGGACAATCAAACTGAAAATATGACAGCTTTATAAAATATAAGGCTATATATAAATAAAATTGACATTTTTTTTGCCATCTTCCATATTTATAATGATACAATTGTCCTGAAACATATTGAATAAGTGCAACATGTTATTTTCTCCTCCACCTCCACGTGTCAGTGCTGCACATTTGCAGGGGTCGTTACCTCATTATTACAGCAGAATATATACATAACCCTTATACACAGCATGTCATCTTGTGTTTTGCCTACAGGTTTTTTTCAAATATCTAGTGGAGATATATATTATGCAACTCTAAGTAACCACAAGACAGAAAATAGTGACTGGGTGGAACAACCACTTAAAACTTTTACACAGTTTGGAGGGTACAGTCCTGAACTCAGCCTCCAGGTAGCTCATGGTGCTAGAAGTGTGGTTCTAAAACTGCAGCCTTAGTGCAGGAATATACCACTGATTCAACAGAGCATTTAATCCAAAGAGACTTAGTGACACCTCAGAACAAGATCTACATCGTCAGTCTATAGCAATTACAAGAGGATGATGTAAAAAAAAAAAAAAAAAAAAGTCTAGTTAGGCAGAATGTCAGGATGTCTATGTAGATTATTATCAGGAGCTAATCTTGTCTATACATCTTGGCCCTCAAATCATCAGACATGGCCATTGGCCTCATCGTCGTGCTAAGCTTAATGCACTCGGTAGCAAAAGAGACAGCATCCTTTCTGCAGAGCAATGCATTAATAACGCATACCATAACCAATAACATGCTCACAACTTACAGTTACAGCTCCCTTATATGAAGATGATGCTAATTAATGTATAAATGATCTTAGGGACACAATGACATTAAAGACAGAAAGCTAAATCGTGTTCTCTTTAACATGTACTGTATTTAATTACAATACAGCACCGGTCAAAAGTGTGGATATATCTTCCGTTCACTTGTGTATAACCATGAATATTGCAGGACTGAGCTACTTTAATGCACATATTGTAAATCTTCCACTGTGCAAACAATAGACATAATGTCAAAACTGAAACAACAGAGACCAAGATATCCTGGTTTTTAGTCTCCTAAAAATGCCTCTGCAGCTGTTAAAAATCCATATTCTATAAACACATAAATGATGACACAAAACTCTGTATTTTTATTTTAGCCTACATACGTATTTGCTGCAAATACATAAATTCTATGTGCAGCATATTTAGATGATAAACATTTATGTAAAATCATCTTGTTCCAGTTCTTTTTCGATTGTTTATTTTACCAGAGGCGTGTTTGCTGTCAAGGTCATGTGTCCAGGGTTGGGCAGAAGGAAGGACCTCAGGAAGCAGCAGGCTTTAACAGAGGAAGTGCCAGTAAGACTGTACCAAGTGCCTGCAGCAGTATGGAGTGAATGGGGTGATTTAGTTAAGAGACCTTTGATTTAAGTTTGATATATGGACATAAATACTCTCTGTGAAATGAACAGGATCTCATTTGGGGTAAATAAAACTCTTTTCCTTTTTTCAAAAACTCACCTGGGACTCCTTATGCCTCCTTGTCCCTCACATCCCTCCACAATTGAATTCCAATCATTTCTAAATTCTCAAAATAATGGAATAATGTTTTTAATCCCAGGGTCACTTCCCCAAATAGCAACAAAAAGCAGATGTTCTCACTTCCATCTTCTGTGCACACCCCCATGCAGATAGTTCTGTTTTTAAGTGCTCAACTTTCAAAGACCCAGAGACCAGTTTGCATGTTTACATCTCCTCACACTTCACCTATTTCACCCACAAATCTCTGACTAGACTACAAACCATCCAGAACATCAGACCTTTAACACGGCCTAAGACAAGTGACCTCATCTCACCAGTTTCAGCCTCTTGCACTGGTTCCCAGTATGTTTTAGAACTGATCTTGAACCATATACAGTTCACTTTCTCTTTCTGGCCTTACTCCATGTTTATATTTGATCTCCTAGGTGCATATGAACCAGTTCATAGCCTCAGATCCCGGGGCAGAGGCAGAGAAGCAGAAGTGAAAGAGCCTTTGCACTGTAACTCTGGAATAAGCTGCCTGGGGAAATTAGGTCAGAAGAATCACTGGCTTCTTTTCTAATAAATCTATCTGTGAAACATTGTCTACTTTTCTCTAGAGATGCACGAATTGATTGGCTGCTGGTCAGAAAAGGCTAGTTTTTTTGGTGTCATTGGTGATGGGTTTCAGATAGCTGCTAAAAATGCAACATAGAGAAGACCGAGAGCAGCCGTACCACAGCAGCAACTGTGTGTGGACACACACACAGGAAAGGGTGACGCAAGAGCTCCGTTCGAGCCGCTCCTGCTTGTTATATTACTGCTGCTGAGACTGATCTCAGAGCAGAACATCTCCACTGCCGTCCAGCTTTTATGCTCTTTGCACCAAGAAGCTGCAGGTTTTAGCATTTAAAATGTTGGTGTGTCCACTGGTGGTGGACATTTGCTGCCACGAGGAGCCGGATGAGAGTCTTGTTTAGTGTTCTGTGTGATGTCAACTAATGAGCATTCATTACCATGAGAACTTTATCTGACATCATTTCCTCTTGCGCATTCTGTCTGAGTCACCTTTAATAAGAAGGTTTGATAAGAGGAAGCAGTGACCTGTTGTTAGGGGAAATTGCTGAGCCTCTTTTTTCAGAACACTGAGATGTTTTTAGAGATTTAGTCTGAGGAGGAAGAGACCAGACTCGTCCGTGAGAGCCAATAAACACCAACCCGCTGACTCGTCGGCTTTGTGCCGTTCCCTCCAGCCACCGCGCTCGCAGGACTCTTGCAAGCTGGAAATGTGTCAGTGATGCAAGGTGCCATTGTACTACACGTTAGTCAGTGGCTCAAATAACACACATTATGGCGACTGTGGTCTGAGTGTCACAAGGTCGGGGGCTGTGAACAAGCCTGTTGTGTATGCATGCGGCTCGGGGGGCTGACGTCACGAATGGAAAATGCAATATAGCTGTGACTTTCTGTCTAACCCTGCACACACACACACACACACACACACACACACACACACACACACACACACACACACACACACACACACACACACACACACACACACACACACACACACACACACACACACACATACACCTCATATTCCTCTTTGTCTAGTCTTTCTCACATGACCTGATTACACACACGCACACACACACACACACACACACTGATTCAGATCAATTTTCAGGCAGAGCAGCCCGACAGACAAGACTGCAGGTGAAAGATGAGATGCAGATGCTCGACAAACACACACACACACACACACACACAAGCTTTTGATCAGGTGTAGCCGATGCTGCAATCTTTGCATCGGAGGGGACAGATATAGAAACAGTCTGACTTTGAATGTGCACATGAAACACAAGCTCAGTTCCAAACGTTGCCTCCTTTTCTATATGAACTGAACTGTAAAGAGGCTCATCTGTATATTACAGTGAATGAACTCTTTCAGACGACCGTCCTAAAACCAGAGGAGATGAATATGTTGCATTCTCAAGTAGACATAACTTTATTTGTCCTGACTCTACCTTTTAAAAACAGGAAGTATGCACAGACTCGCGGGGCACACACGTAAACAACAACTCCACCCTGCGCCAACCGATGACATCATATATTGAACTCTGACTTTAATCCAAATAATATGAAATATAAGCAAAATAAAAATACAACTTAAATAGCAAATGTTAACTTTTTAAACTGTTTTGGCTCACTGCAATCTAAATCATTAAAATGTAAATTAAATAACAGTATTTATATCTAGGTCGCAGCAAACACACATGTTGTTATTTTGCTATGAGGTAAACAGCTACTGTATCTGTATCTCCCTTTACTAGCAGCTGCTGTAACATAGCATCTATAGGACTCTTTTAAAGATGCAATCAGAGCTATTTATGCACCTTTATCATTGAAAACACAGTCATTTAGAAGCACTTCCCTTTTTCTTTTTAAACGAGTAACTAATTGTTCTGAATTAGTAACTTTATACACAATGTGTTATATACTGCAGGTACTGTGCCTTTATTCCCACCTTTTACTTTCCTTATTGTTTAGCTTTAATGTGATATTGTGATTTATCAAAAAAATGGACTGCGTTTAATAAAACCTCTCAAGTCTTAATCAATCAGTCAATCAAACTTTATTTTTAGAGCAAAAGTGATATTGGTGTATTTCAGTCAGTCAGACAGAAAACTTTATTCATTCTGTTAGTCCTCAGCAAGACAACACACATAACACACAACACGGTCACAGCCCCACCTGTGGCATACATACTAGGGTACACCGTTGCATTTCAATATGTTCCATTCAAAGCTGCATGGGATTGGCTACACATGATTGCTCATCGCTGTTCAGATATCTGATAAGAAGGCGTCAACACAAAATGGCCCAACAAGCTGTGGTCAAGATGCCTGATAAAACTTTTTGACAACCAGCTTTGCCAGTCACTCAGCTGAACTGTGTGAAACTGTTAAAATGCTTTCAATAAAAAATGATTAAAGAAACACACAATATTTTTCCAAACATTAAAAGAGTTCAGCGTACGCATCTTCATCGTTGACGTGTGCATCATCCTGATCATCCTCCCCTGACTCACATCTGTGCACTCCACACTGTGCGTTGTATAACACACAACATTGTAGACACAGTCAGTGTCCAGTGTCCTGTGTTCCTGATGATCATGATTTCTACCAGACCACACCCTAAAATACTTTGCACTGTCCACACTTTCCGATATCACCATGGAACTTCACAAGTTTATCACATAAGACAAATATTTTTTGTATTGCAAGTTTTGTCAAATCTTATGTTTAAATATGTAAATGAGGCAATATCTAATGAAATATGCGCTAATTTGCATACATTTCCTGAACTGAAATCTGAACAATGGATAAAACCCCTTTCAAAATTGTTGTTTTATTTTGTTGACATATTAGAAGTCTTTACAGAGGGGATTCTCTTTTTATCACTCTGTAAATGAGAAAATACTGTCACCAGCCCTAAAAAAAAATCTAATTTCGCCATGTTTTATAGGAATAAAATGTTGTATAAATCAGGCTTTGAATGATATAGCAACAATCTCCTCTGCAGAAACCTTCCGAATATAGACAGGAATGAAACTGGAAGGTTTAGTGTCTCCACTGTAAGTGCTGCTGAAGAAAAACTCATTTTGAGAAAACGGCCTTTAATGAATTCCATAGATTGTTAATGTAAATCGTACTTTTATGATTTGTTACAGATTCGGAGGAAATTACCATTTTTGGAGCCTATACATGATTGTTCAGGAGAGAGAGAGCTTTACAATGATACCTGACATGACATGGGTCAGACAACAGGCACAGCACAGTATGTCACAGTAGCATGTAAACTTTTGGTGAATTTAGGAGAAATCTACCGACAAAAAAGTGAAATAACCACCTTAATGTGGATTTTCTACCATTTCTTTCGACTTTTCTGAAGGAATATAGGAATGTTAAGAAAGAACAATAGCCTTTAATCTCAAAATTGATCCGTGCATGAAAAAACAGGGTTTTTGCCTATGATGGATCTCTTCCCCACAATAATAAACAGGCATGTGTGAAGGAGCCATAATGTTGAGTCCTCCTACCACTACTTTACCACAACCAATGAAAAGCCCCACCCACTCTGAAGCCTAGCACTGCAACCCACTCACAGGCTGCTGGCATACCGTCGTGAACAGTACTTGTAGGATCTTGAGTTATTGCAGTCTACAGGTTCGTCACAAATGGACAGCACAGATGTTAGCATGAGCGTCAGTCATTGTTCTTGGTGAGCCTAAACACATATGCCCTCTTTGTTGTGTTCAGGATGTTGCACAAGTGCAGGAAAGTGTCTTTCCTCATCCGGAAATTCTGCAGCCCCTGCCTGTCGTACCAGGTGGTGTGTGTTTACTGCCAGGCCCTGCAGGAACCACTGAGCCCAGCACCTGCAGCTCTTGGCTGTTCTTGTTTGTAATGTTATGCAACGTTATCAAGATCCATGTCAGCAATTCAAGTGTGTGCTAATCATTTCAAAGTCAATATTAACAAGTAAGGAAATAAGACAAAACAAACTATGCTGAAGCTGCTCCTCAGTGATTTGTGTTATTTAAAGGGATAGTTCAACATTTTGGCAAATTGGCCCATTGTCATAATCCCTATAGTCGTAGCAGTAGGTTCGTTACCTTTATTTGTCGGTGCAAGCTATTTTTAGAACGGCGGAACAGAGCCGTGAGCTGCTCAGAGCTACGCTATGGAGGCTAAAGGAATTTCTTGGTTTCCCTCATCAAACTCATCAATTACACAATCCCAAAACTCCAAAACGCTTTCGTGGACAAGTTGTGACCTGCACATTCACCACGCTATGAGATAATAATGGAACGTTATGATTTACGTTTTTGAGGTAAATACAGGGTAAATACAGAGTCTGCTTGCTGAAAAACTGTCCCTGAAGACAACGCGCATCAGCGGTTTTGCATGAATTTACCTCTAACACTTTCTAAAAAAAAAACATTCTAAAACTGGAGTTTTAGAATCTTTTGTTTGGCTTCATCAAAACGTGACACCATCAACATTTGACATAAATCTATCTCACAAGTCCAGATGAGAAAAGAGGAAAGCTGGGCTGAAGGCTGTCCCAAGTTAACCCTGATGGCTACAAATATCTCCAAAAAATCTCACTTTGGAAAAAGATGGAGCATCATAATGACACTGGGCACTAAAAGCTGGAAACCTATGGAAACTGACCTGCATCACCTCACTCGGGGCTGTCACCACCACGACATGGCACAGAGGCCTGGACGCGGATGCCACAGGGATCAGTCACACCTTGCGCGCCACACACAGGGCTGGAGAGTTTGTCTCAGGACCAGGACGGCTGGACAACCCACCCGTGTTGACAGCCTGTGTCCCAGGAGGGATGCAACGATTTGGGCCGTTTCATATTCATGTTTTATACTGCAGCTTCTGTTGTGGGCAGATTGTGTAGCAGCCCATCTGAGCCAACTGTCTTTAAGCACAGACACTCTGAGCACATCATGGAGACAATCATGTGATTAATGTATGAAACTGGTGCATCATGTTCTTAATGAATCCCCCCTGACAGTCTATTCTCTGCTCTGGACCCGACTATACACACTTCCTGTTTTCTAATCATCCATTTTCCTGCACAGCTCAAATTGATTCTGAAACTGATCAGATCCTATAAAGTGCAACAAATGAAAGTGGGAAACATTATAACTTAAAGGAGACATATTATGCCCCTTTTTCACAAATTAAAATAGTTCCCAGGTGTCTTAAAGGCATGTCTGTGACTTTCTTGCTTTGGTCAAAATCCCCCAAGGATCAAACATCACAGCTCTTTTCATCCTCTCTAAACAGCCCTGTTCAGAACGGCTGCTTTCAGTGTCTGTCCCTTTATATGCAAATGAACCACTGCTTGCCCCGCCCCCTTCTTCTGCTACCAGGTAGGGGTGGGGTTATGCAAATTTGAAAGTTAGTTACATCACTAGAAGACAACTGAGGGAACAGCTCGTAAAACCACATGGAGGAATCCTGCACATTACAGATTTTTTTTGTCAATTCTCACATTTTGGGGGCCAGAAGGGAAGACAAACACCCAAATATATTGTATGTTAAAGAGCCTTCAAAAAGTGATATTTCCATAATATGTCCCCTTTAACAGAGTTCTTCTTGATCTCCTTGATTTCTGGGTTTAAGTGACTGGTCAGTCACTCCACCCATAAAGGTGCTAACCAACTTGCCAAGAGGTTATCAACCTCTTGGCGAAGCGGTTAGCAGGAGACCAGGGTTCAAACCCCACCTAGGGCAGGCTGTGAGAAACACAACGCGGAGGGCCAGATATGACATCGGCTACACTTTCACATCGACGCCTCCTGGTTTATTTGCAAACTACCTGCACAAACAGGAAATAGATCAGATCAAAGAGGAAACAATGTGTTTTCTCCCAGCTAGCAGAATTGGATGATGTGTGTGTTGCATCACATCACCCACATAAAACTATCTGTTGATAAGTCTTTACAAATTTACTACTGTGCTTCACTTGTCTCCTGCTGCTCACACCATCACGTGGTTGGATCGATCTGCTTCGTCTTGTCAGACTCTGAGCTCTGAGCTTAGTGGTGGTTTCAGTTCATTAAGACTCACAAACAGATGCAGACAGGAACCTCAGGAAAGAGGCTTGGTTTCTGTTTATCTAGAGTTTCTTGTTCCCAGCAACTCTGCTCTCTTCTTTCTCTATCTCCATCTCCCCGCTCCCCCTGACCTCTGCCCTGTGATAGACTCAGATTAGATAAGAACCAGGTTCTTGATGCTTGGTAACCATTCACTAAAATGTCCGGATGTCCCTGATTTCCAAGGACAGCCCCTTGGTGACTGGAGCTGTCCCCGCAAACGCTGCTAGCTTTAGCCAAAGGTAAAACATTCAAAATTGAATAATCCAATCAAAGTCTCATTTTTTGTTGTTGTCTTCATGCAGAGAATGGGTTAAAGGGATACAGTAGTTTAACAGCCTCCGTAGTGTAGCTCTGAGCAGCTCGCAGCTCTGCTCCGCCGTTCTAAAAACAGCTTGCACCGACAATTAAAGGTAACGAACCTACTGCTAAAACTATAGGGATTATGGCAATGGGCCAATTTGCCAAAATGTTGAACTATCCCTTTAAGTGGGTCAGACATTAGTTTGAAGCAAACTGATGTTGACAAAACAATTCACCTGTTTACCTTCCATAGCATTACACATAATTTAGATTTTTTGAAGAAACAGAAAAAAATGACATCCTACACAGTATATCTCTGGAAAATTGAGCATGTCTTTCAATTTCTATTAATTGGTGAATAATTTCCTCCGCCAGTCAGTAAAAACAGACGTAGGCGTATTGTGATCAGCAGTAAATCATCCTCCACCTGGATTAATGCTGCTAATCTCTCTGATCACACACCAACCACTGCTTTAAGGTGACAATAGAGGTCATAATAACAGGCCTCAGGGACATGGTTGCCTGTTTGCAAACCTGTCAGCACATTGCAGTGTCAACTTGGAGTCACGTTGATACGCTGAAATGAAATCAATATCTGGCTCCACAGCTGCCGGATCCTCCTCCTCTGCCTCCACCACGGTGCTGGCGCGAGTGGGTGTTTTTTATGAGACCGACACGACGAGCTGGAAACTCAGTGGAGCTATACTGATTCTGAACATGTCCTATCAGCAACAGACTGACATGCTGGTCCTTAAAATAAAGCTGTAATTAAGAAGTGAATCATCTATCAGATGGTGAGATGAACTTGAGCATGTTGGTGCCGGTGTGATCTCTATCTCTATCTATTCCTGTTTCCAATAAGCAAACGGTTGACTTTGCTTTGGGAGAATTTGCACATGATTCATGCACAGACATCCAGCCTCTCTCTCTCTCTCTCTCTCTCCTATACTGTAATGTAATGTAGGCTGGCTCTCCCTCCCACTCATCACCTTCTCAGTTCTCTGCTGCAGCCTCTCGCTCCCTTCACGCCAGCCCTTCTTTTCATCATTCTTCTTAAACGCCCGTCTTGTTCTTTGTCTGCGTTTGTGCTCTTGTTGCAGATGATGACATTATTCTCCAGCCTGTTACAGTGAAGCAGACAGATGGACACAACACAGAAATCTCACCTGTAGCCTACCCAGGGTTGTGGTAGGCTCTCAGTCATCAAGGTCATTGTAGTTGCTGACCTTAAGTCGTTATGTTTAACGACTATTCCCAGGGTTCAAATCCACATTGTGTCCTATAATTTTAGATTTGGCCCCTCCACCAATGATCCTGATCCACCCAGCTGCCCCTTCACCATCGGTCCTGCTCCATCCAGTGGTCCTGCTGCATCCCGTGGCCCTGCTCCACCTGGCGGTTCCTGCTCCACCTGGCGGTCCTGCTGCATCCAGAGGTCCTGCTCCATCCAGCAGTCCTGCTCCATCCGGCGGCCCTGCTCCATCTTTCTTTATTTTTTGTGTCATTGTCGTGTGAGCTACTGGACTAATTTGAATTTCCCGGGATGAATAAAGTATTCTCTACTCTACTCTACTCTACTATAATACTGACATAGGCTATAGAACAAGTCAGAACAACAGACAACTTAATCTCTTTGTCAAAAAGGTTCAGAGTCAGGTTGACAACCTTGAATAATGAATAAACAAAAAAATAGTAACTAAATTACTACAACTGCTAACTGACTAAAAAATGAAAGACATAAAATTCATTGATCATTTATCTTTTATAATATAAATAATATTGAACTTTTTACAGTGACAATAAGTGGGGTAGTGACTTATTAGGAACACAAGTACAGTACATACCAACGTCTCTGTTTGACAGTTTTGTTGCTGTTTAACTCAGTAATCAAACCAGTCTCCAAAATGTTCCAATGGAAAATGAAACTTTCTGAGACTGACAAACATTAAACTGTTACCTCAAGGCAACTGGATCTGTCCAAGCTGTTCACTTGTGGTTGAACCACAGTGCTCTGGACCAATTAGCATTCCGTGAGGGAGGAACTGCTGGCAGCAACTGAGAAATGACTGTTTTGATGTTTATAGAAGAACCATGTTGATGCTTGATGCTTCATATTTCTATTTGAATGTTTGGGTGAAATATCCATCTGACATAGGAAACACAACTCAACAAGAAGTCACAGTGAAGAGTGAAGAGCTTTGAAAGCTAGTTCTTGACTCCTCTGTGTGGAAAATTCAGACAAATCATTTGCAAAGTCTTCAAATGAAACAAAGAAAATCAGCTTAAAATGAAATGTAGTGTAAGTATGAATTACTGCTGCAAAAATGAAAATCTAAAATGTGCTAACAAATAATTTTCAGGGCGTAGGCTACTGCCAAGAATAGCACCACTGATGATTACTGATATGAATGCATGATTGAATGCATTTACATTTGTCAACCCAACTGAAGGATATAGGCATCTGGCAGTGGTGGTGACAATCAATGGACAAGCTGATGATTAAGACCATTTACACAGTGTCTGTTGTGGTTTTCAATCTGTGGTTCAGCTCTGATGTTAAACAGCCTGAGAGAATTCACGTTGCCACAGTGGATGTACGTGTCGGCTCTTGATGGATCAGGCATTTGTAAAGTGATTTGTCTGATAAATTCTTGTACATGACAGGTCTTCTCTCAGGGCGCATGAATCGCCCAAATACATTAACATACACAAGGGCGCTGCCCGCACATGCTGAGGCATATCTTTACAGCTCACAGGCCTAAAGCATGTCCTCGCCTTTATGGCTTGCCTGTTCAGACCAGTTAATGTATATTTTCTCAGAGGTTTGTCTTGCTACAGTTTTAGACCATTTGTGTAGTAGCCTATATAGCCTACACTGAGCAGACATAACATTATGAGCACTGACAGGTGAAGTGAATAACACTGTCCATTTCATTGTGGCACCTGTTGGTGGGTGGGATATATTAGGCAGCAGGTGAACATGTTGTCCTCAAAGTTGAACGACTGATGATTTTGTGGACCTGTCCTTTTAAAGTGATAGGCAAGGCATACGCAAGGATACACCAACATTTTTTTGTGTGTCTTGCCTCACTCCCGAGTCCATGACCAGCAGATAGACACCATCCTTTCCACTGTGCGTGCAGTTACAAGGGAGATACGGGCAGAGCTGGCGCACCGCTAATAGCTTAGCTCAAACGCTGGAAGTGCATAGGTAGTGTTAGCCTGCCTCCTACCCGAGCCGAAATCAGCAGTCAGAAGCTGATTTCATTTTAGCTCTAAAATGATCACTATCGACATTTCAAACATTTTTAGGCGAGAAAGTAGGCTAGTCGTTTAGATCAGCAGTGTGTCGTTAATGTGTCTAAATACCAGCTGTTTACAATTTTGTTCGGACGAATTTGGCGCTACTCAAGCTAGCCGTTGTGACCAACGCACTTTGGGGTTACTTTCACAAAATAAAACACCTGTTGCCCTTTACATACAGAAAACCATGACGATATAATTTGTGCTTTTACTTTGAAATAGGAAGCTAACCTACCCTCGATGTAGCTAGCTTGAACCAAATATTACCATCTTGTACCCTCCGTTTTGACCGATCTCGTCCCGTTAGCGGCATTTGACCGCTCAAGATGCCTTACCGGAGAGTTTTGTCAGCTCTGAGACGAAGATCGGCCCGCCGGTTTCTGTTTAGAGTTGCTGAAGAGTTTCTCTGATGACTTTAGGTGGAGGCAGGCTAACACTACCTATGCACTTCCAGCGTTTGAGCTAAGCTAATTAGTGGTGCACCAGCTCTGCCAGTATCTCCCTTGTTACTGCACGCACAGTGGAAAGGATGGTGTCTATCTGGACTCGGGAGTGAGGCAAGACATGAAAAAAAATGTTGGCGTATCCCTTTAAGACAAGTGTGATAGATGTGATTTCAGGAATTAAGAAATGAGCAGTGGTGACATCACAGTGTGTATCTGTTGTAAAAACACCAAGGGAAACAGTATATGAGAGGAAATAAAACTGCTCCACTGAGAGAGGGTTGTGATGTTGGTTCCTCTGTGTCTGTAAAACAGTTACCACTGTGAGTTAGACTCTCACTCCTCAGCCCTTGTGTCCTGATGCTGAGTAATAAGTCAGTCGCACACTCTTCTTCTACAGTCACTCCTCATGGAAGCTGCTCAGCCGCTGTTTGATGGACATGAGTTTTCTGCCCTGGGTTGGGAGGCTCACAGTTTACACCAGTTTTTTTTTTTTTTTTTATAAAAATCCCATCTCTGAGTGATGGATGAGAGGTTGCCATAGCAACAAACACATCTCTTGGCAGAGTAGTAGGATGCCCTCTCACCCAAAACAGCCTCCTCACTCAGCGCTCCAGGGGTAGTTGAGCTTGTGTAAAGATTCTGAGCACACACAGGTGAAGACACGCACACACACACATAGGCCTACACACACACAGTGCAGCATTACATAACATCAATAATGCATAAATAATATGAACAGCCTCAGCCCGACTTCTCTCTAATTCTCAACACCGCACTGACAGGAACGGATGGGCAACAACCATTCAGTGGACAGAGGTGAATCTGACACATCGACACAAATCATCCCCTCGGATTTATAAGGTGGAGTGGATGTGACATATTGAGCTTTAGAGTGTTTGCTTTTCAATAGCAAAACTGATGTGGAATAGCTTCTTAGATTAAAATGGCAGACACCATAAAAAATACAAAAACCTAACAAATACCTGATTTTTATTTGGAGCATGTCAGATCATGACAGAACCTTACAAAACATGAAAAGAAATGATTCACTCATCATTCGTTTAAAAACATCACATTAAGTCTTGTAACTGTCTACATGTATGAGCAAGTTCAACTGAGAGACTTTTTATGACATATATTTCTTGTTCTATGATGTTTATCTCCCTCTTAAAAAGAGCACTGCAGGCTATGTATAAAGGTCAATTTGAAATATTTAGGGGCCAATTATATAAAGGAACCATCCATTTCAGGTCAGACAGCAAATAAGTGGCAGGTCAGTATAAAGGTTGTCACAGAATAAAAACAAGTGAATACCTGTAATTCAGTTTTAACAAAAAAAAAAAAGGGTGAATAGAACTAATGTGAATGTTCTGACTCTTA
Organism: Trachurus trachurus; assembly: GCF_905171665.1. Classification (NCBI taxonomy): domain Eukaryota; kingdom Metazoa; phylum Chordata; class Actinopteri; order Carangiformes; family Carangidae; genus Trachurus; species Trachurus trachurus. Next base: position 28,822,845 of record NC_139906.1, on the reverse strand, counting down.
ATGACTTTTAAGTTTCATGTTTGAAATATGTCACAGTATAGCACTTTGAGAGCATCCTATCGCTGCCCCACGGTGGGCCTGCAGAGCTAGGCTCCATTACTCTGAGAGCTCATTACAGCACACAGTACATCACATTTAAAACACTCTGCACTTACTCTGAGTTAAAGAGAGGTAAAAGAGCAATGAAAAGGCCCTGATTGCTGGGCTCTATGTACATAATTATACTACGGAGTGGGAAAACTGATATGTTCAGTTAATTAATGGACTTGACTTTCTGCTTGAAGGTAGCCGGCTCTCTTCTTCTGTGGCCCCCTGCTGGTCGATGTCAGATCACACAGTGGTGAAGGTGAAGCGGGTGACATGGTGGTAGTTCTCACCAGGACGCAGGAGACAGTCAGGAAACAACACCTGGACACAGACAAACACACACACACAAACACAAAAACACAGGGGATGTAGCTGGTACCTGTGTTAACAGTTGCAAAGAGTTGTAGATCACTTTGCTTGGCTGACTAACACTCAACTAGAGTTTCTTAATTTTTATTTTCATTTCGGACATGTTAGTTAAATCAGACTTCATCACACTTCATCTCAGTTTAAAGGGACAACGAGGAGTTTCTCCAGCGGCAGAACGAAAAATTCCGCGACAATAAAAAAGTCTCATATTAATGTGGATGAATCTACGCTACCCACACTTGTTAATGGGCCCATTTTCGATAAATATATTGTTTTGTCTCTATCGTTATTTTGTTATTATTAGTGGTGGCGGAAATGCTGGGCGAGCCGACCAGCATTTCCTTACTTTCGGTTTCGTGGCGAGTCATGAGAATAACGCCGCCGAATCACTGTTTATGGTGGGAACTACGATGGTATGTGATCGTCTTCCAACCTCTGACTTTAATTCTTGATGAATGAAAACATGAGTCTGTCTTGCGCCGGTCAAAGAATTTCACGGTGCGCGTAGGGTCACAAATGTAGTGTGAAAACACTTCGCTTTTCCAAAACTCCTCGTTGTCCCTTTAAGTAATACAGCAACATGGTCGAAAAGGAAAGCGGGAGAAGCAAAAGCTTATCTAGTCCCGCCCCCGGTACCCTCAGAATACATTCTCTTCATCAAATGTTTCTCTTTTGACAGTCCAACATAACATGATACAACAGCAGATAGTACAGAGCTGCAGTCCAGTTCCAGACTGTCAAAACAGATCACATGTGTGTCTGTACACGTGTCCATATTGGTCCATCTTACGTGAACAACAGCCTCGTCTTGTTGTCTGGCATGTCTCAGTCCCGTATTCGTGTGGTTCAACGGCAGAGATCGATTGCAGTGATTTGATTGGTTGGCTTAATCTCCAGGTCAGAACATTATATGAATTTCGAGCTTTCGCGAACTTAAATAGTCAATGTTCTGTTGCCACTTGTTCCCTTCTGACACTGATTGATGCATGTGTATCAGTACCAAGAACTGATCTTATATACCCAACCCAGATGTGATATGACTGATGCATTACACACTATACAATCTTTCTTTGATCTAATCTGACTCTCGGTCATATTCAATATTCAATAAATAAATGTAGGAATAAATAACATCTCCTGCACTGCTTGTCCTTACATTACCTTTTCATCGATGGGGCTTTCTTGTGGAGTATGTTGCTAAATTGCTGACATTTTGATAACTGCTCATGTTACACAATTTCCCAGAAATCAATCCTTCCTCACTGCTCTAAAACAGTAGAGCTGCCAGCGGCTGCACAGCACAGCTTCCTGTGTGGATCATCTTTTTAGAGGATAGAAGAGGAATTGATTTCAGGTAACCTGCTGTTTAAACAGGTTTATGAAGTATTAATACATTACATTATATCAGACAGTGTACTGGTATCTAAAACACTATCTGAATCATTTCCAACGGTAGCATCTGAACAACTCCACTAACAGACTGAACACAGATAAACCCTAATGTTTGAGTAAACATTCACCACCACCCAATTTACTTGTGAAAAACAAGACACTTGTCTCAAACAACTGTCCTCATCAGCTGCTACACACCTGCTGTGGCTGAGCTGTTTCAATCAGGAAGGTCTAACTCATGGTTTCATTTTGGTTTTTCGTGTATCACATTATTACTGAATTACGTTTAAAGGTCCAGTATGTAAAATGAAGGGTAAAACCCAGACATCTGGCGTTCAGATCCGAGACTGCAACTACTCACTCGCGCTCACCCCTCCCGTCAGCAAAGTGACAAAAAACATGTTTACCACGACTGGGAGTATTTCAGGAGTATGGAGCGATGAGGTGAAGATCTAAAACATTTTACGATATGTCTGCTGTTTCCTCCTCCTTCTTCTTTCCTTCCACATTCTTCTTTGTTGGTTTACTTATGAACGCGAGACTCGCAAAATCTGCTCTCTGACTGGCTGGATTTTGCGTTCGGGCTGCCGTACAAAGATGGCGACACTCTAAAGCAAGACCCTTGTTATATGTTTATATAAAAGAATAATTATAAGGCTACGAAAACCAAACTAATTTTATTTTATAGCGATTATACACTTACACAAATATATTCATGGGTAGTATATTCAGATGTTGCCAATAACCTTTGCCAAATATTACACACTGGACCTTTAAAGGTGTTCAGAAATGGCAGTTTGTCCTGCGCCTCCTTCTACGAGTTTCCACGAATTGCTGCACGAGTTTACCCGAGTAAGGAAAACAAATTTGATTGGTCGTTATCAAGCGGGCAGGATATTCAACATTTGGGGCGAGACCGAGCTCGGTGTGTGTGTGTGTGTGTGTGTGTGTGTGTGTGTGTGTGTGTGTGTGTGTGTGTGTGTGTGTGTGTGTGTGTATGTGTCCCAGATGTTGATTGATGGATGACCGATCTAATAGTATTGGCTGATGAATCGTGAGCAACATGACACATAATTCGTGTGCCTGCATTATCCAATGTGAAAAAAACGACCCCACTTTCATCCCGGATTTACTCTAGAATTTTGTACAGTTTGGGCTACATTGTCTGATAGATGAGTTATTACACTAATGTTAAGACCCACAGTGGGCTCAAATTAAATTTTCTTTTCTGAATACCTTTAAGAACAATCATCACCATCACCATCATCATCATCATCATACCTGGTTGACAGCATCAGGCCAATTCTGTGTCTCCAGACAGAAGGAGCAGTGCTTCCCGTACTTGGCCCCGCCCTTTCCTATGATGGAGCCGTCCAGGTAGTTGGCAGTGTAGAACTGGACTCCTGGTTGGCTGCTAGAAACCTCCAAGACACGCCCACTGGCCGGGTGACTCACCCTGAGGTTAATAAGGAAGTTTCCTTTATTCAAGATAAAGTCATGTGTGTTGTTGTATGTGACTGTGTGTAAAAGCGTGTGTGTGTGTGTGACTGTGACCTGGCAGCGTGTCTCTCTGTCCAGGCGTCCCCAGGTGATGACAGACAGAAGTTGTGGTCAAACCCTGGACCTGGAACCTCCTTCAGCCGAGGGCCAATCGGAACAGGCTTCCTGAGGTCAAAGGGCGTGGCCTCCACTGCTCTGATCTCTCCTGTGGATACATGAAGTTATTAAAGGGATACGGCATTTTTTTTTCGTGTCTTGCCTCACTCCAGAGTCCATGACCAGCAGATAGACACCATCCTTTCCACTGTGCATGCAGTAAAAAGGGAGATACAGCAGAGCTGGCGCACCGCTAATTAGCTTAGCTCAAACACTGGAAGTGCATAGGTAATGTTAGCCTGCCTCCACCTAAAGTCATCAGAGAAACTCTTCAGCAACTCTAAACGGAAACCGGCGGCCGATCTTCGTCTCAGAGCTGACAAAACTCTCCGGTAAGGCATCTTGAGCGGTCAAATGCTGCTAACGGGACGAGATCGGTCAAAACGGAGGGTTCAAGCAAAGACGGTTTATTTTGGTTCAAGCTAGCTACATCGAGGGTAGGTTAGCTTCCTATTTCAAAGTAAAAGCACAAATTCTATCGTCATGGTTTTCTGTAGGTAAAGGGCAACGGGTGTTTTATTTTGTGAAAGTAACCGGAAGTGCGTTGGTCACAACGGCTAGCTTGAGTAGCGCCAAATTCATCTGAACAAAATTGTAAACAGCTGGTATTTAGACAAATTAACGACACACTGCTGATCTAAACGACTACTTTCTCGCCTAAAAATGTTTGAAATGTCGATAAAGTGATATATTTACAGAGTTTAGAGCTAAAATGAAATCAGTCGCAGGACTTATCTCTACACTTCTGACTGCTGATTTCGGCTCGGGTAGGAGGCAGGCTAACACTACCTATACACTTCCAGCGTTTGAGCTAAGCTAATTACGGGCAAAACGGGCTCTATCTCCCTTGTTACTGCACGCACAGTCGAAAGGATGGTGTCTTTCTGCTTGTCATGGATGAAAAAAATGTTGGCGTATCCCTTTAAGTTTGGATTCTTTAGGGGAAATTTACACAGAGAGGAATAAAATGTTCTCAGAAACACAGGCTGCAGTGTGTAATTATCAGAGCAGAACAACCTAAACGATGTTAGAGAAAGTAGTGAAAACACAGTAATAACTAACCCCCCCCTATAGACTGAAGCAGGCGAGTCACAGCGTGTTAACTAGACTTCATCCTCACATATAAATCATGCATTAATCATACACAGTGTCGACTTCACACCTGACCGCCGCAGCACACAGGAGAGGACACGGATTCAAGTGTTTGTGCTCTGTGCTTTTGTTCAGTGGTTATAAATAACAAATGACATTAACTGAACAGTAACACCTGTCTATAACTTGACTGGGTGCTGCTTTTATTCTGAATGTCAAAGCTGTGTATCACATTTCTTTCTCCAAATATTACTTCATCTCACACATGTCTATACTTGGTTTTTTATCAGATTTCCACCTCAGTGATTTCTTCTAGCATGCGCCAACCCAGCTGTGACATAAACTCCATAAGATTTTATTATATCTACAGGTGTTTCCATCACTATACAGATGTTCTGCTCATGTTTCTATCAACGAGACAGAGATCAGGAGAAGTCTCAGCTCTAGAAAACCTCATCTTCTCCTCCAGGTCATTCAGACGATTCAGTCCATGGTGTCAGAGATCGTGTCTGCTATCCGTTTTTAAAACCACTGCTTTCATGTGAAAACCATGTGTCATCAATTCATTGTTTCATGGCAACTAATCATCACCATCAACAAAGAGCTGCATTGTATCATAGGACACACTGTCGTAGAAATAATTCACTATAATTGCTAGCTTGCTGTGCTGTGTGTTCTCTGCAGGCCTTTGTGTGTTCAGTGTGGGCAGGGTGACGCTGTCTCTTTAAGAATGATTTTTATGCAGTGAATAACTCTTTATCTTTGTATTTATTTTTATCTTTTCATTTATTTGACCTGCACCTTGATAAAAGAACTACTTTCCCGCAGTTTCTGGACATTTAGTGACTATAAAGAGTCAGACAGCAGAAGGTCTTTCCCTTAAAGGGATAGTTCAACATTTTGGCAAACTGGCCCATTGCCATAATCCCTATAGTTTTAGTAGTAGGGTCATTACCTTTATTTGTCGGTGCAAGCTATTTTTAGAACGGTGGAGCAGAGCCGCGAGCTGCTCAGAGCTACGCTACGGAAGCTCATGGGATTTCTTGGTTTCCCTCATCAAACTCATCAAATACACAATCCAACAACTCCAAAACGCTCTGGTGGACAAGTTGTGACCTGCACATTCACCACGCTATGAGATAATAATGGAACGTTATGAGACAGAGTTGTTTTAGAGGTAAATGCAGAGGCTGCTTGCTGAAAAACTGCCCTTGACAGGAACGTGCATCAACGGTTTCGCATGAATTTACCTCGAAAACAACTCAGTCTCGCAAAGTTCCGTTATTATCTCATAGCGTGGTGAATGTGCAGGTCACAACTTGTCCACCAGAGTGTTTTGGAGTTGTTGGATTGTGTATTTGATGAGTTTGGTGTGGGAAAGCAAGGAATTCCATTAGCCTCTGTAGCACAGCTCTGAGCAGCTCACGGCTCTGCTCCGCCGTTCTAAAAATAGCTTGCACCGACGATTAAAGGTAACAAACCTACTGCTATGACTATAGGGATTATGGCAATGGGACAATCTGCCAAAATGCTGAACTATCCCTTTAACTTAGCTGTCACAGTGTCGACCATGGCAGTTTCATCCTCTTACAGCTGTGTTCAGCCTCCTGCTCTCTGTTTACCTACAGTCCGTTGCGCCACAGCGATTAAATGATTTTCAGATGTTGTTCTTCTTCTGACGGAATCATCATAAATCCAGGTTAAAGACGAAATGAGATCATAGCTGAGGAGAAGCCGTGCTGAGCACTGACTGAGCGTCAGCGATAAGACAGGCAGTGCGGGTCGGAGAGCATCCTTCTTAACGTCACTGCCTCACAGCTGGGTATACTGTACTGTAGATTTTTGCAGAAGCTTTGGAGAAGCTTGTTTTTGAGCATGAACAGAGGACTGAGATATAAAAGAGAGAAACACAGATTTACTGTAAATACAACTTCATCCCAGCCCGGAGCCCTCCTCCTGTTGGAGATCTGACAGGCAGAGAACACAGGGCGGGAGCACTGAGTACACACCACTAATTTTGACTGCGCATTTATTCCAGATTTTTTAAGTCATGCTCTAATTCGGCCTTTGAGGTGGATTTCCATTGTAACACTGATCCTGTGATATAAATAGGCCGTCATTAACTCCTCTGTCTCCAGGGGAAACCAAAGCTAATTGCAGAGTAATGAATGTTTGTCTGACAGAGCATGAAGAAACACTCCCACACAAAAGTACAAGTGTTCGAGCTTCCACACGTCGTACTAACAGTTATTACAGCAAGCATACACCATAATTAAAGCTAATACTGTGCCAAGCGCAAAGAGTCATTGACAGTCACATAAAACTGCAACAGAGAGACAACAGCGCTGATCTCCTGACACAGACACAGAGTGTTTAGTGGAGAAGATCATTCTGCTGTGCAGCTAAAAAAAAGACAAGATGTCAGTCTGAGAAAAAACATAAAGAAGTAGGGCTGGGATGATATGCTATTCTCCCGATTCGATTTGATTTGATTTAAACTGCGATTCTACGATATTGCCGATTTTTTGTCTGCATTTTTAACATTTATCTGCACACAAATATTGTAGGAGCCTATACATTAACATACTCTATTATAAAGTGAACTTAAACCCTTTTCAAAACCTGTACTTTCTGTATGTAAAAAATGCTAACAAATGCACATTGCACAATATAAAAAAAAAAAAAAAATCTATTTAAAAATCGTCAAAAAAGATATCGCAATATTTATATGAATAGATTTTTTCTTCCACCCCTATAAAGAAGCATAATGTCGACATGGTGAATTTCCTCCCAGAAGGTTAGTGCTCCACTTTTTATTTGAGAAAAAGAGAAAAAGAAAAAACATCTGATACCTGCTGTTGTTGAGCTGGAACTGATTAGCTGTACCAGTGTTTTACTGCACAAACAGTATGTGATGTGTGAACCTCATGTTTTCAAGGGCTGATGTGGGATCAGGTTTACTGCGTCCACACACAATACCCCAAACTGATAGGGCTGAAAATTAACTTTAGAAATGCTTGCATCAATCAAAAGGGAAAGAATGAAATATTGTTAATTGCATGTAAGATGTTGGAAAGAGACCAAAGCAGGAAACAGAGATCAGATGGACTGAGCTAAAATGTGCTTGTTGTACATAAACATTTAGACAGCTTCAAAGTTTCTCTCAACTCTCTGTTTATGACACACAGCTGCACAAGAAACATTTAGTGACCATGTGTTCAGTTCTTTTTGAACGACCTAACTGGGTGAACTCTCCCACTTCTCTCTGTATTGATGTAACCTGCTGAGCCTGAACAAGAAACAATGTGGAACTGTTCAAATATTTGAAGTGAACTTTATGGATTTACCCTTCGTTGTCAGGAACTCGGAGCATTAGAAGCTTTATGTCACATAATAAAGATGTGGACAAAATCGTTGGTACTCTTGTGTTAAATATATAAATTCCCACAGTTCACGCTGAAATAACTTGAAACTGACAAAAGTAATAATAACCTCCGACTTGAAAAAGTGCAATCAAACGCCACCTCAAGTCAGAACTCCAACTCGGCGAAGTCGGAGAAAAAAAATCTACCCCGACTTCACCAAGAATCAGTTGTCTGACGTCACACCGCCTACAGTAAAACATCAATTAAAATGCATTTAAATGCCAAAATACATTAAAAAGTCATTTTTTAAAAAATTATTTTTGTGCCCTTTATAATGTTTTTATGCCTTACGTGAAGCACTTTGAATACAAAGTTCGTTCTGGACTGGTCCCCCATGTTTTTGGTCATTCTGCCGTGGTGCGTCTCAAACGCTTTGAAGTCGGAACTCTGAGTTTTCAACTGGGAAAGATCCGAATTCCGACTTGTCTCAAATGCAGCATTAGACCGGGCTTCCTGACACTGGGCAGCACATTTGGCTCCAGAATGCCTTGATAGTCTTGAGATTTCATTGTAATCTGCACAGATTCTGTGTACAATGAGCTGATGGGAGAACGTCCTTTGGTCTTTTACTTTTGTCAGTTTCAAGTTGTTTCAGTGACAATTGTGAGTTTTTCCTTCTTTGACAGAAGCGTACCAACCATTTTGTCCACGTCAGTAAATCAATGTGTGTTGCATTCGAGCATTTAAAAAAAAAATCTGGTGTATCTAAACTTAATTCTCATCAATCAGTGTTGTACCTGTAGGGATGGATGTGTCGTCCACAGGCAGGTAGGACTGAGCACTGATGGACACCTGGTGGTCGTAGATGTCTGCTGCACCCTGCGCACACACACACACACACACCTGTCACCCTCCACACACACCTGCTGCTCTTTTCCTTAGTCAGATTTCCTTACTGAGAAAAGACAGACAGACAGACAGACAGACAGACAGACTGACTGACTGACTGACTGACTGACTGACTGACTGACTGACTGACTGACTGACAGACTGAAGAGTTTTTACCTGTCCAGCCAGGTTGAAGTAGGAGTGGTTGGTCAGGTTGATGGGGGTGGTTTTAGTTGACCTGGCTTGATAGTCAGCAGTTAGTGTTTCACCCTGAAAACACAGTTCAGATCTTACTGAGCTCACGTACACATCTGTAAACCATCTATTTATATTCAAATCAACAAAACATCTGCCTGGTTATAAGTTTGTGACAAATATTTAAAAGGGACAACGAGGAGTTTCTCCATCGGCAGAACGAAAAATTCCGCGACAATAAAAAAGTCTCACGTTAATGTGGATGAATCTACGTTACCACTTGTTAATGGGCCCATTTTCAATAAATATATCGTTTTGTCTCTATCGTTATTTTGTTATTATTAGTGGTGGTGGAAATGCTGGGCGAGCCGACCAGCGTTTCCTTACTTTAGGTGTTGCGGCGAGTCATGAGAATAACGCCGCCGAATCGCCGTTTATGGTCGGAACTACGACGGTATGTGATCGTCTTTGAACCTCTGACTTTAATTCTTGATGAATGAAAACATGAGTCTGTCTTGCGCCGGTCAAAGAATTTCACGGTGCGGAGGCTCATAAATGTAGTGAGAAAACACTTTGCTTTTCCAAAACTCCTCGTTGTCCCTTTAATTTACTCAACATTTACATCAGGTTGTTCAGTTTTACCATTTTGATTTCACATTAAACTGAATCATCCATGGGACAAACCCCCTCACACTGAGGCAGATCATCTAACACACACAAAAAAATCTGGAATGAGCTAGTGAGCAGTTTGGTTGTGAATCAGGTGTTTACCTGTAGGGTGTAGGTGACGGACACCTGGACCTCTCCAGGATAACCCTGGTCTCCATCTGGACTGGTGAGACTCAGCTGCACACCACCCTCCACTGCTGCAGCCAGCCAGATAGCCTGTCAGACACACACAGTTATGCACTTTATGAAGCAAAATCAGTGGTTTTTACCAGATGTTAAACGGTGCAACGTTCTAGATTTACAGGAAGCACATGCAGATCTTCACTGGTGCACAGGTATCTAGATATGAGATATGAGGCCTCATCAGTCTGATGGAGAGCAGTCAAGAAGTTGAAGCTGCTCATTTCATTATTGCAGTATCAGGAAAATCTCCACTTCATTCTCACATTTTGACTGTTTTCCTGTAAAATGGAGACTTTCCTGGCCTTCTTTGAGGCATTTCTCTTGGAAAACAGATCCAAATTCAAAGCAAACATCGCAAAGAAATGGCACATCTTTTGGGGCACGACCCACACGTTTAGCTTTACATCAGTAAATAAATGTTTTACAATGGACCGATCAATCTACATTAATTATTTATTTTTTTTAAAGTTATATAACCTGGTTACGGTACATGACAAAGATACTTCACTTCTCTAAACCGTCTTTGGTTAGGGTTAGAGAGGTCAGGGGCGCATTGCATTGTGGGATGCAGTAGCCTACACAATGTAGACTGGTCAGATTGGTCAAATCATGGATCTATACATACATGGGTCAGATGCATACTGGACATATTTTCCAAATCAGTACGACATCTGTTTTTTTTTTTTTCGCATACTGCAGATTGTGCTTTTGTTTGCATACTGTCTACTACATACTATATTTTGGCCAAATCAGTAGGCGACATACAGCACTAGCAGCACAGTATGTGGTTTTGAATATAACCACAGTGTCACAGCATCAGCTGCACTGCTGTGAAGAGTTCATGTGTGCTCCTGCCCCGGCTTGGCTGATGGCTGCAGTTACAGCCATCGTGTCACTAATGCAGTGGTTCCTCACCTATAAGTATATTTTTTGGGCTTTCTTGCCTCTAATGGACAGGAGAGTTGAGAGAGAGACAGGAAATGGGAGGCAGAGAGGGGGGAATGACACGAAGGATAGGGCCGCTTGACACGGGATTCGAACCAGGGCCGCCTGCAGTGAGGACTATTAGCTCCACACATGGGGCGGGTGCTCTACCAGCACCGCCCCTCAAGACCCCATTTTGATCACGACTGCATGTTAATCAAGATGCACCAGCTCATATTTTATGATGCATTTTATTTGAACTCAATTTATATCCGAGAAAGTGAAAGTATAGAATAGAATCAGTATTTTTTTTTCAATTACTAGACATTTCAGGCGACCCCATTTGAATTCCAGACGACCCCACGTGGGGTCCCAACCCCAAGGTTGAAAAACTGCACTGAAAAATCTGCACTAATGAGTCTTATTTCTTGATCCTGCCTCAAGTCCCTTTAATAAAGGGGAGAAATTATTGACTGAAATAACATTTTTTTTTACTTTTTTGGGGGAGTTCAGTTACTATCAAACTAAAAATAACTTTCATTACAAAATGAAGTGGAGGCACAAGCCAATAGAAGACAGCAGAAGTCTTATCCAATAATTTGCCAAGAAGATAAAAGTGTTCGATATTTTCAGTGCATAAGAGTCATGCATCAAGTGTTATAGCATTAAGAGGAGCCATAGACAGTCCCAGAAGGTCATATAAATACGAATGACAGTACTATGATCTCAAATTAATTTTACTGTTTAAAATACTGTTATATGTATATTCACAAGTTTATTCTTAACTACAATGTACCAGTCACAAGTGGTCAGCTATGAGGAGTTCACACCTATGTCCCACAGTTACCATTGTGTTAAGTGATCTCATCTCACTTTCCTGTTCAACATAAAAATACAGTGATGCATTTCTCACATGGGAAACGTCATCCTCACCACTCTCAAGGCAGTTCTCAGGGCTTTTTTCATTATGACACTAAATCACCTCCTCAACAGGCAACACCCTGTTGATGTGTCAAAACCTGCAAATTCACTTCAACAACGTAACATGTTTGTAAAAATAACACTGTATGACTTTTTACTGCACCATGACTGTGTCGACCTCTCAGCACTTCACTGAACTCTATCTATTCCACAATGTGTGGGAATGAGAAGTCTGTAGAAAATAGTTTTTAGAGTTTTTAGACTAGGAACATGGTTCATCCAAAATATTTACTGTAATGTAGACAGTGTTTGGCATTTGATTCAGACACTTTATGTATTTATACATTTTCACTGTATGATATTTTCACTGCTATGTTTCATTTTTAGTAGATATAATGTGCTACTTGCAATTTTTGGATTTGTGTGTAGAGTTTTAATAAAACGAGTCTTAGTAGAAACATTTGTGAAATAAGCCGTTATTGTAAAACTGAGGAAAACAGAATGATAAACTATGAATCAGAAAATAGAGAAACTAAATTATATAATCAAACTCAGAAAATGAAATAAATAAGTATGTGAGTGACGGACATTTCTCTGTACATAAATGAAGAAACTAAGTTTAAAGACTGGATTGAAAACACTTTGCAGTGCAGCTGTGTATCACGGCGAGTGAGAACTCTAATGAAGCAGTAAACTGTATTAATGAGTTGTCACAATGGGATGAGACACATCAACACAATGAGAAAATGTCTTGGGTGAAAGGTGTGAACAAATCCAATGAGAAATGCTAATCTGTGTGGGGACAATTAACTGTTCTGAGAGCAGCATTAATACTTTTGAGAATTAGGTTTCTGATGTGAGAACTGCATCAAATTGACTGAGAAAACCTGTTAACACATGAGAGGGACGTGGAGCGCCTGAGTGCATCAGTGCACTCCACACTATTCTCCAGTGAATGAGGATTTTACCCGTTTGAAATAGAGAAAAAAACAAAAACAAAACTAGAGCTTCAGAAAATATGGTCCCAGTCTGAATACTAAACAACAACTCTTTATCTTCGGCTTATAGTTAAACTGCGTCATAATTAGTGAATGAATTTGTGAGGTCACAGTGTCACAGACGTGTTCCTGATTCCTGTGTTGACTGATTTCATTCAGAAGAACATGAGATCACTTTAACCTTTGGCCCTGACCACCAAAGTCTAACAGTTCATCTTACAGATACAGATAACTTCATGTATCCCAAAGAAATGGCAAATCAGTTTCTACAGTCCACCTCATGCAATCATTCACACAACTTGGTCTGAAAGTGCCAGAGGCAGCATGGTATGGCCTATGTGAACGAGTGCAGTTAAAATAATACAGATGGAAGAATAAAACACAGAGTACAGGCTAAACAGGCATAACTAAACAAAAAAATATCTAAAAATCTAAATCTAATTCCTCAAGGTGGTCTTGAGCTACCACGTTCAAGAGGATAAAACATGTTTCGTGAGGTTCACCACGACTCGAATTTGGACTCTGGTGCCAAAATATTAGAAGAACTTCTCTGAGATATCACAGTAACGTATGGACAGACAGAAACATGCCTCCATGAAGGTAGCAATGAAGTAAATGGAGGAATGGGAAACACTGAGAAAAAGTGAGGTGGGACAAGTGGCAGAGGACATGTGTTGAGTAGGTGGTACCTCACTGACACCTTTTCATTCAGTGCCGGGTGTCAAATGTATCTCCATCACATATACAGTATATATATATATCACATGAGATGCATATGAATGAGTATGAACGGTAACTTCTATCTTTGATATTAAAATCTAAGAGACCCTCATGATAAATCTGTCTTTATATTCTGTGTTTCATAAAATGAACAGTGTTCACTGATAGATTTCTATATTGAGATCAGCCTCAAAAATGTCAAGGACATTGTGGAGCTGTGTGACTGAAGAACGAAGCCTTGTTCACACAGCTCTGTGTGTGAACAGACACTTTACACTGAGCTAATTCCTCTTTGATTGCCACAGCGTGACCACATGCAGGCCGCCCCTCTTCTCTTTGCTTTACAGCTTCAGTTTAAAACACTGTCCTGTCTGATGTCCGTCCCATCACCTCAGGCAGTGCATTAATAAAAGCCTGTCTGTGTTGAAGCTCATGAGACAGCTTGTCTGACAGGCTACTTTAATCAGGACATTAAAGCACTGCCCAATTATTCCACACACCAAAAATAAAATCTCTAAAAATCATTTTCATTATTTTCTATTCATTTATTGATTCAATAAACTGTTCTGTTTTCTCTGAATTCTACTTTATTCACATTTAGTTATGGCAGAGGTCAGAGTGAGGGACACCATGTCGACTGAAGTACAGTAGTCAAAAGATTTCTCATTCAGTGTTTCTTCTTTATTTTTATTATTTTCTACAACTGAAGACATTAAAACTATAAGGGAATGGAATTATATAGTGAACACAAAAGTATTAAACAAAGCTGAATATGTTTTAGATTTTGGATTTCTTCTTTTTTTAACCTTCACTCTGTGGTCCAACTCATCCCAAACCATCTCAGTTGGGTTTAGGTCAATACACAGATAACACTTATGTGTTTACAACATAACTCCATATGTGTTCCTATCTACAATGCAGAAGGTGATAAAAATAAAGAAAGACCCAGAATGAGAAATTGTGTCCAAACTTTTGACTGGTAGTGTATCCCAACATCTACAGGATACAGACGTTCATGTTTCCTCAGGATGAACCCTACTGACTGGGGGGCATTTCCTCTGGCTACACCAGCAGGGGGAAATGTTGTCAACATCTGGTGAAATGTCTTAATATCTGCATTGGACAACCTTTTGGTCTTAAAGGGAAACTTCGTTTTTTTTTTTTAAACCTGGGCCCTGTTTTCATATGTTTTTCTGTATACGTGAGTGATGGATAATACAATTATTGAGGTGGCTCCCTCCCTCAATGAAAACATTCTTGGCAAATGTTTTCGCTTTCGTCCGTTTTCCACCGGTCCAAGAATTTGACCGGGCAAGTGGCTCCTGTCAAAGTTCACCCTATAAACGGGCATTTTTTTCACACTGACAGGCTCAGATAGTTACAATGAGTGTCCGACAACATACTAGAAAGGAGAAATGAACGTATCTCTCAACTTTTAGAGCGTCTCTTCTTTGACTGGCAGTAGTCATCCCCAGTCAAAGTGGCTGCAGACCCTGTGGTCGGCACGGCGACGGCGCAGACAGAGTGTCAGCATCCATTTGTAGCACAGCTAGCCAGAACTTCAGCGTGTTTGGTCAAAGTAAGGTAGTCTGTGAAAGCTGCACCAAGAGCAGCCCAACATTTTGTTGCTACAATTTGGAAATGCTCCGGTCGTCTCTCTTCACCTCAGTCAGGTAACAGTATTACCCACCGGTGTTTTGCCGCAAGTTATCGCAAGATTTCAGAACGAGATTTCTAGCGTGGTGAGATTTGGACACAGATCACAACAAACAGCGACCTCCAGGTAAAGGTAGAGAGATACGTTCATTTCTCCTTTCTAGTATGTTGTCAGACACTCATTGTAACTATCTGAGCCTGTCAGTGTGAAAAAAAATGCAGGTTTATAGGGCGAACTTTGATGGGAGCCACTTGCCCGGTTGAAGAGCGTTAGCTGGGCTGCAGGCTGCCTGCCCGGCTCAATACTGCAGCCACCTCAATAAAAGTATTATCCATCACTCACGTATACAGAAAAACATATGAAAACAGGGCCCAGGTTTAAAAAAAAAAAAAAAAACGAAGTTTCCCTTTAAGGTTCATGGTCCCCAGCTGATGAATTCCTCTTCCTCTCTTAAAGTTATGGTTGGTAATCATGTTCACAAACACTTTTTGGGTGAAATTGTCCTTCTATTCTGAGAGTAAGCAATACATTATGTATTCAGAAAAGGGAATGAAAATAATCAGCTGCAGGACTGACACAACTCTGACCAATCAATGCTTTTTGCTCCGGAAAGCAAAAACCAATCAGATGCCTTCATGTCTAGTTCTGCCTACGCCCAATCAAGATGCGGTCTCTCTCCCTCCTCGTCACCCTCATTTATCAAACTTGCATAGAATCTGGTGTAGATTCTGGTGTAAATATCAGTGTCACGTGTGATTTACTAAAAGTGTGTACGCTGCCGATTTCGGCGTAGAACCAACGTGGTGTTGATAAATCTGGTGGCTGAAAACGATCGTAATTTAAATGTCACACCCCACTCCGATATATTCCTGCTTTAGACATTAATAGTCATAGTTTATGTGATTGATACAAGCGTCACTGGTGGATGGAGGCTGCAACGCACCTATCACCGACCACATCAGGAAACCCAGAGATCTCATGAAATGTTCGGCTGATGGAGGGATGTGAAGTAGAACTGTTTTTCCAGAATCTCCAACCCTACCCTTACAGTTTTTCTCAATTGTTTACACACATTTTCTGAAAGCATGTCTCATACTCTCAGAACTTTACACACAAATCCAAAAACACACACACACACAATGGGCAAAACCCCTCACTTCTCCTGCAAAATGAAACTTTACATTTAAAACAATGTTATTTCTTCCTAAAAATACTATTTTAGTCTCAAATGACACACACAAACCATCATATGACTAGACATTTATAAGAACCAGTTGAACACTGATGTGCTGAGTGTAAAACACTATGATGAATGGAAAACACTTCTACACTTCTATTTTTTTTAACTGTAACTACAGACAGTAGGCTATATATATATAAATGTGTTGTAAAATTTTAGAATATTGTTTTGATACTCAGAACACTCAAATACACAGTAACAAATGAAATGCGTGAAGACGCGACCGAGGTGGGTGTGTGACGATGCAGCCGTGCTGATCTGACCACAAAAAAAAAAAACTATTTTGAAAGAGTGAACACATAATTTTGATGGGATGAGACTAACATGTAGCTCACCTAGTAGAGCAGCACTCTTTGTAGTCAAAGACTTTGTTCTAGTCTAGGTTTGAATCCTTCCATCAACATGCAATTTTGGTGATCAATGCATTTTCTTTTCTCATCGTCATTATGATCACTGCTATATATATATATATATATATATGTGTGTGTGTGTGTGTGTTTGTGTTACTGTATGTGTGTGGCCTCTCTCTGTTTGGTTTCTCTCTTTTTGGTGTCAGTCCACCACTGCCTGTTTCCCTTTTTTGCTAAAGCTCTGATTGCTAATTGTAAAACTGTGTGACAGGTGTTTACCCTGCATAGTAGGGAAACTAACTTTAGAATTTTGAATAACAGTCTGTTACTCGTGAAAACAAGAGATTTTCTTCATGAAAATTGTGCCAAACGCAGAAAATTGTGTGTAGTGTTTTGAAAAAAGTGTGTTATAGAACTGCAAATTGAGGGTAAAGCAGGAATTGTGCTTGTAGTTTAGCAGACTTGGTTCAGGGGGTTGGTGCATGAGTATCTATGTTGAGGCCATTGTGCCTCAAGAACCAGAAATTGTGTGTAAACAATTGAGGAAAAACTGTAATCCTCCTTTTTTCTTCAGTGCCATCATGAGGTTGCATTTAAGCTGTTATGTGAAACATCTTGACGACATGTGGATGGAATAGCTGCGTTCATGACACTTTGAGCATGAAGAATTCAGCTTCTAGTTCACAGAGCTGTGAACATGGCTGAGTGAAAAACACTGAATCAATAATCTGATGTTATCAGGCCGAGTTTGTTCATAGAGAGTGTTTTCTTCATTTATTTATGAACATTTATCCTCAGAGTAGATCAAAGGGCCGAGCAGAGTGTGCACAGTATTCGTGTGTTGTGTTTTGCTGTGTTATGTGTGTTGTGTGTACACCAAGCAGTGTTTTCTTCAGGAGGGTAAGAAACTGCAGGGAACAAGTCAAAGCACAGTGAGAGCACAGCCCAAAAAATGCAAGGGATTATGGGTATTATGGAGATACAGTAATGTTGGGTAACCAATTGTAATGCTTTGCAAACACCTGTCCATGATGATCCCTTCACTATTCCTCTGTGTGGTGTGTGCTGGTGTGTGAACACAACAGGCTGCATCAATACACCGACAGTCTGCACCAACTCGCTGTTATTTACCTGCAGCCGTGCTGAATTTTTCCACGCAGGTTTTATTTCAGTTTTACAGTTTTTCTCAATTGCTAAAACACTAAACCCTGTTGTCTGAACCAGATTCTCAGTTGCCTGAACCCACTGATTGAATCAGTCACTTCTTTTGGCAAAACCATCAGCACTTTTCACCTGTTAGACACTACGTACCAACACATTTTCATTGTGATGCACCTGTGTTGCATAATGCTGAGCACAGGTGGCAAAAGTCAAACACAAGTAAAGCACAAGTTTCACCGGTTGAACACAACAACTCAAAATTGATAACACTTGTGTCCAATGATGTGAGGGGCACATATACTGTAAGCTAGTTCAGGATGAAGTCCAGGTGGCTGATCCAGTACAGAGAAATGATGCTGTGGTTGAGTTGGTGCACTTCTCATTTCTATATTTTTATACTTTATTTTATTATTTTTACGTAGGCTTACTGCATACCAGTGCTAAATGCACAAGATTTCTCTTGTTTTTGTAATGTACAAGTGCTACGTGTAAAATGCACAGGATTTCTGTTTGTTTTTTTTTTACAAAAAACAGAAATCCTGTGCATTTAGCCAAAATGCACAGGTTTTTTGTTTTGCAACATGCATTTAGCCTACAGTGAACGATAAACATTTATTTCTACAGCTTCATGTGCTGAGCATTGTGTTTTCTATTTTTCTAGGTAGTGTTTAGTGACTGCTCAGTAGTGTTTTTAATTTTGATTGACTCGGGGCACGATTTGACAACATAGTTCAGTTTTGGGCACAGATTGAAGTGTTTTGAGGTGAAAGTTTGGTTTTGCAAGAAGAGTCTGAGGTTTTGTGAATGTAGCTTGAAAATTGGGGTTTGTGTTCACAGTTTAGAGAAAAGGAGAGAAGCTTTCGAGAAATGTGTCTTAGCAATCGAGAAAAACTGTATAGTAACTACACACTCCTTCAGGCTGATGAAACATAAACTCATGTCCTACCTTGTTGAAGCCTCTCAGTCCTCCATGCAGAGCATTGGGCCCGTTGTTGATGTCCAGCTGGAACTCTTTTCCCTCCATGACGAAGCGTCCGCGGGCGATCCTGTTGGCCACGCGGCCCACCACCGCTCCCAGGTAGCGCTTATCTGACATATAACCTGACAATAGGGATGTCACGATTTAACATTTTCTTGGTACGATTATTGTCAGAGAAATGATCATGGTACTATGATTATCATGATTATCATGATTATTATGCATTCATTAATTTCACAATACTATGAATGTGTAAAATCAAGTATAGTCAAAATATAATGACATTACACATTGTTTACACAAAATATTTCAAGTATCTATTAATATATGACCAATTCTTAATCCCCAGGGGAAATGTTTGAAATATTCAGGTCATAAATTGTCATCTATACCAAATGTTAACGTTTATTTTAATCTTTTTTTAATTAAAAATGACATGCTAACATTTAAATTCCTACCAATTCAATGTTACGTCAGTTAAATAACACGATTAATTGTGAAAACAAGTAATCGTGACATCCCTACCTGACAACACAACACACGTCACTCCTACTCTCCATCACTACAACAATACCTGGCTTTCAGTCATGTCAGTCCCTCTGAGTCCCTCAGCTCTGGACAGATGTCCCTGTACTGTTCTATCATATGTAGCTCTTACAGTTTTGTTTTAAAGACCACGTGGGGCAGAGATTTATGTGGTGGACAATGTCCCTGTGTTTGATTGTCCTTAGTTTAAAAGGTTTTTGGTGAAATTCATAACAACCAAGCAAATGGTGTTAGATGGAAATTAGCTCTCTGCTAAATCTGGTACACGCATTTTAACATTCTTCTGTTTAATGTCTGTGTAAACTGTCCATAAACTTAATAAAATAAAATAAATCAAGTGACTTAACGTAACAGTTAAACTACAGGAATACATCCAAACCATTAGTGGACAGTATATTATGGTGGCCGTTGTGTGATGTAATTTCTGTTGCATATAGTTATCTTATAGCATTTTATACATCTACTTTACATGTTAGTGTTTTTGGGCTTGTGAGGTCTCTTTGCAGCAGCTCATAGCTTCACTTTTCAGGGCTGCAGTCATTTCATCTCTAGGATCAAATCAGAGCTTCTCTCTGTGGACAAACAACCTGCTCTGCCTTCCTACAGAACTACAGTGACCATCATTTTTTAATCAATATCTAATTCCATAATCGACCATTTCATTGGACATAGACATCATTCCTATACCTTCCAGGTTGTCGTAGCCCAGGACTACATCCTCCGTCTTTCCGTCCGTCCCTCTGCTGCACACAGACCTGATGATGGCCCCCAGGGTCAGGACTTCCACTCGCACCTGGGGCGACTGGAGGACCCACAGGTCCACACTGCCCAGGCCCGACGCCTCCCCCCACGGCTGATGGCTCACCTCAGTCATCTTGGACTCTTTCAGCAACACAACAAGAAATAAAAACTTCACATATTCTTCACACATATTCTTTTTCCACACTGTTGTTTACTGTTGGGTAGAAGGTTCATGGTTTTGAGTGTATTTCTGTATCAACATCTACAACTAGAGTCAAGGTGTCTGGCTGTAGGCCACATCTTATCCCCTTCAGCAGAGGAAACATCTGGACCTTACTTTATAAAAATGAATAAAGAATAACTCTCCCACAATTCCTTGCTGCATCAACATTTAAAGTGGCTTATTGTTTCACTGTCATCTAACTGTAGAAAAAAAAAGTTTTATGTTTGAGAAAAATTAACTGAAACCCAAAACCATAAAAACAGACTTCTGCAATTATCATCATCATAACAATATACACTACTATAGCCGATTATGTCCCTTACCTGACATTACACGCAATTATGCAGCCTATGTACGTTGACAATGCACGCGCGTCTGAACGGCTAAACGACTTGTCACGAGTGTTGTCATGTGCACAACCACGGGTTCACACGTAAACACACTCAACTTGTGCAGTGCAGTGAAGTTAAACTTTCTGCTGTCATCACATGACTGATCACAACCTGTGTCTGTAACATCGGAGTCAGAGACAAACTAACCTACTAACCTATCTACAGCTGTGACTGCTCCGCTTCATGTGACTCACCTGAACACACACTCCATCAACAGACTTTGGATCAGTCAAAGACGGTTGGATCAGTCTATGCTTTCTGCTTTCGATTCGGACCACGGCGCTGACGTCTCCTGCTGACTTCCTAGTCCGATCACGCGGTCAAACCCAGACGACGGTATTCCCTCAGTACAGCCTGACAGGCATCTGGCCGCAGGCTTTTACAAACTCTGGTTTATTCCCCCTGAAGACCAGACAGAGTCTCTGAAGTTGTTTAGTGATTTCTCATTATTGTTTCCTTTATGCAATTAACTATTCAGTTGTATTTTCTGTAAATTCAATTTTCCCAATTATGAAGCCATTCATAAGGCAAGGCAAGGCAATTTTATTTGTATAGCCCGTTTTTACAAACAGTTTGTCTCAAAGGGCATCATAACAACATCCTCTGCCCTTAGACCCTCACATCCACTGAGGAAAAACTACATACAACATAAAACATTTTGAACACCACGTGTCATTTTCCTTCCACTTCACAATTATGTGATTACAAGATTTTTTACAAATCAAAGACAAAAATTGAACTTTTTGGCCTCCATGCAATGTGTGGCAAAAACCTAACACTGCTTATCAATCTGAATACACCATCCCCACCGTAAAACATGGTGGTGGCAGCATCAGGCTGTGGGGAGGCTTTTCTTCAGCAGGGACGGGGAAGCTGATCAGAGTTGATGGAAGATGGATGGAGCTAAATACAGGGCAATCCTGGAGGAAAAGCTGTTAGAGGCAGACAAAGACTGAGACTGGGACGGACTGGGACAACCACCCTAAACGTCCAGCCAGAGCTACAATGGACTGGTTTACATCAAAGCATATCCAGGCACGTGCACACATAGGGCCCAAAGGGTGCTTGAGCCCCTGCCCTTTTTGCCTCGTATTAAAAAGTGCCCTTTTTTTAAAATGTTTTTTTTTTTTTTTTTTTTTTCAATAAATGCATTCCTGTTGTGCATGAGGATGTAAACAACCGCGCTGTAAAAATGCCTCGGTTATCTACCGTACGCAGTTTCCTTGTAATACACACTGTATTGTGTATGTACGTTGGTGTGTGTTGTCCGCTGCTGCTCCGCTCTGTCCCTCACTGAGGGGCGGGGGGGCTGCCCCGCGGTGCGCGGTGCGCGC
The DNA here is from genome assembly GCF_905171665.1 of Trachurus trachurus. Taxonomy (NCBI): domain Eukaryota; kingdom Metazoa; phylum Chordata; class Actinopteri; order Carangiformes; family Carangidae; genus Trachurus; species Trachurus trachurus. Next base: position 28,800,763 of record NC_139906.1, on the reverse strand, counting down.
TCCCTCACATGCACGCCCAGAGAGAGAGAGAGAGAAGTAGAAGCTGCTGCCTCATCGATAACCCGCACATAGATGAGATGTGACAGTGGAGCGACTTGTGTCGAATCTTGTGAGTTATAAATCCACCAACATCACTTCCTTGTCGGTTCTGACAAGTCGCCGTCCACTTATTCAATGAGCTTAATATGAGTCATATTTCAGAAAAGCGCTCATTTGTGTTTGTTTAGCTGACTGCTTGTTAAGAGTTAAGCCCCACCCCGTCCTCTGTCTAACATCACCTGAATGTAGTGAACAACAACAGCAACAGGAGGAAACACTCACTGCTTGATTTCACTATTTGAATTTGTTTCCAGATATTGAGTTGAGTAATTGTGACTTTGCTGTGGTAAATATTGCTGCTGTTCTGAAATATGCAGTAGCAGTCACAGTAGTCATTTCTTGGTTTTGTGTGTGTAGCCTGTAGGCTTAGCCTACTTCTATTTTGCACTTGCACTCACATGATTTTTTTTTCTGCAAGCCATGTTAATGTGCACCCAATACCATATTAGCCTCAGCCTACCAGTTCAGAAGTCATGACTCTGCAGTCCTGAAGGCGTGCAGGCTTTCTCTACCGACTAAATAGTAACTGTAATTTATTTTAATGTATTTATTTTGATATTAAGGCCTGAAAAAAATTGTACATACTGCCCTTTTCTGATGTTGAGCCCCTGCCCCTCTATAGTCATGTGCACGTCCCTGAGCATATCCATGTGTTAGAAGTCCAGACCTGAATCCTACTGAGAATATATGACAAGACTTGAAAACTGTTGATCACAGACTCTCTCCATCAAATCTGACTGGACTGGAAAAAATTTGCAAAGAAAAATGGGCAAAAACTCTAGTTTGTAGATGTACAAAGCTGGTAGACATAGGCTACCCCAAAAGACTTGGAGTTGTAATTGCAGTGGAAGGTGGTTCAATGTATTCTGAGTACATATGAATGCCACACTTTTCAGATTTTTATTTATAAAAAATCATGAACACCATGTATCATTTTCTTTCCACTTCACAATTGTGCGCCAATTTGCGCTGGTCTATCACTTGAAACCCCAAGTTTGTGGTTGAAACGTGACAAAATGTGGAAAAGTTCAAGGCCTATACTTTTGCAAGACTCTGTATGTTGAGGAGGCAGATGCAGGCAGATGCAGATGCAAAACTCGACATACTGTAACTGTGCATGTAAACGTACTGATTGTTTTTGTAGTTGTTGCTGTAGTCGTAGTAATGGTGGTAGCTAATCAAGCATGTTCTCCTTGTTTCTAACCTGGTTTCACTGCTGAAAAACGCAGCATTCCTGGAGATTTCTTTGTCCTTGGAGGAACCAACATAGTGGATGGTGTTTAAAACTGGTGTGCAGCTAAATGGTGTGTCCCAATTTTCAAAGCGGTTGACAACAGCATTCTTAAATTTATTGTAAGAAAAAAAAAAGCTTTAGAAGTGTACTGATATGTAAATGAAGATTTGAGAGTTAAAGAAACCACACTGAGACACTGTTTGGGGGAAGACATTGCTTTACTTTATTCTGCTCTCTCTAGAACCAAATCCGCCCTCCCTGAAAAATATACAGATTTGTCCACAAATGTTAAATGATATCTAGTTATGTACACAGAATATATGTCAATACAGATATTACATGAAACATTACAGCAAAGCTGTTTCCTCATGTCCACTGACACTGTAAGAACAAACATGCTCTCCCTTCACCTGTGATGACTGAACTATAGACGCACACTGAAGTGCTGAGGGCACAGTTGTACAAGTGTAGCAGAAGAGTTATTGTATATACAAATGGTTAATGGTTGTCGTTTTACATGTTGTGTGTGGCTGCTTCACATTGTGCTTCTATAGGACTCTTGTCAGATGGAAAATAACGAAACAGGAAGTTTCATTTTAGAGTGAAGGTTTCTAGCCGCCCCACCCAATATTTGAACTTACGGTCAGGCTGAAAAGCAGTGTTTGATTGTCTGTTCTGGTTTAAAGTTTCAGGTGTGTTGGACCTTGGACCACAGACGCCTGTTCTGCTGCACCCAACTAGTCGCCATCACCTAAACCATAGATAATACAATGTGCTTGTGAATGTAACAAAACAAACACAAATCACAATCGCATCAAAAAAGAAAAGAAGTGCTGCAGAACTGACACTGTGGCCTGTTGGTGTTTGTAAGAGTCGTCTCACCAGCTCATCACAACAGATCATGACAGGTCACAGTATTTGCAAATAAGAGGAGAGCTAATGCTAAGTGGCTGCAAATTGCTTCTTGCAATCAGAGCTCTTCAGTAATCCTGATTCCTGCATGTGCAGTCAGGTCCTCCAGTAATATAAACACGACCTCAGGTTGTTTATATGTCTCACCTTTAACTGTCACTATTGCACCAAAGCCAAAACCCAATCCAAGAGGATACTGGCTGACATGCAGGATTGTTTTTTCTGCCAGAGATTAAATGTTTCACATGAGAAGATTTTTCACACAGTTCATTGATCCCGGTCAGTGAGGCTGTCAGATTAACACCATCAGTCTGTCCCACTGTCTGATGGCAGGTTTGCCAAATTGAGTGTACAGTACAGTATCCACTAATTTGCACTGGCACCACTGAAACCTTTATGATTAATTTGCTGTGTTCATTTTATGTCAGACTTACTGTAAAAACAGTTTCATATTAAATATATCACTAAGAATCGGACTCAACACAACCAGCAAATTCAATTTTTGGAAATCTCTGATGTACATCAGGCGACTCATCCTTTAAAGGTGCTATATGTAAAGTTTTTTCTGACACACACCCGCAAAGAGCTCTCTCACAATCACAAACCAGTGTAACAAGATGGAGCAGGCTACAGCTAGCTGGTTTACGTGCTAAACAGAAAAGCAATGACAGAAAAAGATGCTAAAGTAGGATTAAAGCAGCATCACTTCCCACTGCTGGAGAGGAGGGAAGGAATGAGGTACTGTATGATGCTGAACCTCCAACATTTTATCTGGACTCTTAAGGAAACAAATGTTAATGCTCCTACAGTAAACAGCAAAAACAAACATATAGCACCTTTAATGTTACAGTTTTGGTCCATTCAATCTCAAAACAATGTAATGGATATGGTGCAAAATTGTCAAATAACTGTTCTTGTACCACCAGTTCTGCATCCACACACAGCAATATCTTGAATTTGTGAATCTCTATCACATTATGCAACATCATAGCACTTCAGCTGTGGACAGAGGCAAAGAGCAGCTTTAGTTAGAGGTATCAATTCAGGATTTTGTTGTTCATTAACTATGTTTAAATGTTGATCTACTGCTGCTTACACAGTAACATGACACAAATATTCATATATAGTAGACATACCCAATATCACGGCAGCCTGCAGGTCTTACAGGAGGAGCTCTGGACTCTTTGATAGACAACATCCATAAAGGTTGAGGGACTACAGCAGGACATGCCATGCAGACTTATTGCTTGTAAACAAGGCTCCATTAATCATTTTTGTTGGGCTCTACTCTTCAGAATGACAGTGGTGAGGTACAGACTGGACAGATGGTGGTTGATGAGTTTACACTGTAGTGAAGACTCTGCTGATGAAACATACCTCGGTCTGTCAGTAGGTTTGGCACCACTGATTTGGAAGGACAGAGAAAACAAGGCCAAAATCACTGAACCTTCGCTTTTATATCAACAAGCTGGAATCAATACAATTTAAAAAATCATTCAAAATGTTTTAAGTCAAACAGTTTTGCTGCACATCCCCAAAACTTTATGTTGTGCCACTTGTCCATTCACTTAAGTTGCAGTCAGATGCTTAGGGCGTGATGACAACTGAATCTCTATCCACTGAAGAATTAAGATTAACTCTGAAGGAAATATATAGAAAGTCTTTTTTTTTTTTTTTTTTTTTTTTTACTTTTAGCTGTCAGTGTCTCTCTTCACATTCAGGTTGTTTTTTCAATAGATCTGAATCTCCTGAGTCCTGACGCTCTTGAACCTCCATCGATTCACTTGCAGCTGAACCTTCTAACAGTTTACAGCCAAAAGAAACTGATGCAAGTTACTCAAGGAACATGTACCACAACTGAAAGTCTGATTTATTTAAAAAAATACTGTTTTCCATAGCCGCCTAACTAATTTGCACTAATACAGTTGACCCTCTATCTGTGAAGTCCATCTGTCCACGCACCCGCCACTTTAGTCCAGAGCAAACCACAGACCAGATGACCAGAGTGGTGCCATGACCGGACCACTGCCTCTCTGACCCTCCTGTCCTCTACTTCCACCACCAACACAACATTAACTTGAGAAATATCACTATCTGATGTGACTGAATGAAGCTGCTCTGTCTCAGCCAACACTCACAACAAACATTGCTCCTCACATCCTTCTGTTCAGGGGTTTAAGATGCTGGAAACCTGACAGGATGCTGTCAGCTTGCAGCCTGTCGGGGGCACAGAGCGTTAGTCATGTGTGTATATAATTAGTAATTATTGCCACAAAAACAGGGGATATTTTAAGGAGAAAATTCAGTATTTAGCTATATCTGTGCAGGAAGATCATTTGAATTAAAGCATGTCATTGAATAAGCTGGAGAAATCCGTACGGCAGATGAGATCCTGTGCTGCTGCTGCGGTGTGCTGGTTTAGCTGGTGTCACTGAGGGTGGTCAGTATGGAGCTGGCCTGAGAGGCAAGTTTACTGCTGCTATGGTCTGTCAGTTTACTGAGGCTCTCCTTCATGTTCACAGAGTTCAACTCCTCCTTCATCGCACCTGCAGCACACAAGGATGAGAAACGAGAAGATGACGAGTGAGAGATGGTGGTGACCAGCTGCAGAGGTCAAACAGTTAAGACACACTTTATCTCAAGTGTTGTGTTGTGTACATGTTTGGATGGTGTATCTAATGCACAACTTTAAAGGGACATTGTGTAACTTCTCCTGGTATCTATTCAGGAAAATCGATTATTTCGTTCAAAAGTCTGTTTTTCATTAATCAGTAATCCCCCCCATCAACAAACTGAAGTGTTCCGGTAAGCTCTGAATTTGCCATTACATCTGCATTCACCTGCAGTCGGGCAGACGGCCAGTGGGTCAGGTGAAAAATACGACATTGCCATGACAACATATTGTCACATATTGTTTTGCCTCGTGCTGACGGACCACTTGAGGCTTGTTTATGTGTTATGTGCAGCGGCTGTCGTCCGTCTGCCGTCTGCCCAATTTCACGTGAATGCAGCATGAAAAATACGATTGAGTTGCTTGCGATCTACAACCGCAACGCTATAGGGAGGAATTCCTACACAATGTACCTTTAAAGTGAGAACAGCATGCATTACTTCAACACTCTCAAAACAGTGTTAGTAGCACATAGATCCACAGAAGCTAATGCTAATATGAGAGCTGACTGCAGAGTCCTTAATGTCTCCTAATGACTTAATGACTTCAGCAAGCACTTTATTAGAAACTCCACATCAACACTCCCTGTGCTCTAATACAGACTCAAGTCTTTACAGATCCACCAGATGTTGAAACTTTTCCTCTGAGACTGTGATGACTGCATCACATCATCTCTTCTGACTCATCAACTGCACATTCAAGCTGCTGACTCAGGGAGAGCCGTCAACTGTCAACATCTCCACAGTGACTGACTCACAGTTTCAGTGATAATAACTGGCTTAATCTACAAAAAGGCCAGTCATGGAATGTTTTTAATTAGGACACTGGAGGTGTTTAGGGGCAGGTCTGACACTGTATGTCAGCCTGGTTGACAGCATCCTCGTTATTACAGTAATATCACTGTCTGGTATGGCCACCTGACGTTAGCAAATAAAAACTAACTAAATAGGATCGTCGAGGTGGCAGGGAAGTTAGTTGGCTGCAAACAAAAGCCACTAGACTTCTTTCTTTCTTTCTTTCTTTCTTTTTCTTTCTTTCTTTCTTTTTCTTTCTTTCTTTCTTTCTTTCTTTCTTTCTTTCTTTCTTTCTTTCACTTGTGTCAAGAAATGGGCAAAGTTAGGGGCGGTGGTAAAGGGACCAACACTGTTAGGCAGGTGGTCATGATGTTATGCCTGATGGGTGGACACTGGGGAGGCCACTGAAGTTTACTGGACTCAGTGTCATGTTCACATGTGCACTTATTGGAACCATGGTCTCTGCTGTGCTTGTCCATCCACCTGGACATCCTGTTATCTCCACTGAGGAGTTGATGTTTTCACCACTGTCTGGTTGTTGCTTCACTTTATGCAAAAAAAAGGACTTGAATTTACCAAATGAGAACTGATTAAATTCAGATGCTGCACAGTTAAAGGGTCAAGTCCAGATCTGGTTTTTCTCTCACTTCCACCGAACATCTTGAAATATACAATGGATTGGACGTGTGTGTGTGTGTGTGTGTGTGTGTGTGTGTGTGTGTGTGTGTGTGTGTGTGTGTGTGTGTGTGTGAGTGAAATCAAACATACTGGAGTTGGCCAGACTGCAGATGAGACCTAAAGCACTGAACTTGACTTCCACCGCCCCCACAGGATCCTCCAACATCTTCTTTAGCATGGGCAGCAGCTCCGCCTCCCCAAATGGATCCTTCATCGACTCTGCAGTCACCGAACCCACACACACACACACACACACAAACACACACACACACACACACACACACACACACACACACACACACACACACACATCTCAGCAATTAAATGCACATATATTACTCACACAAGTTTGTCTTTCTTCTCCTTCAAACAGCTTCCAAACTTGTCTGACCTTTTCTTTTGATAAAACATTTATCTACTGTACAGCAGCTTGTTCTCATGAACCACCTCAGCTGCTGTAGGATACAGATCAACAGAGAATGATGCTCTGTGTAAAGCATGTCGAGTTACATAAGTGAGTGAACAGCATGATGATGTGAGAGATCAAAGATGATAAGATGCATATTATGAAGTCAGGAACAATGCAGCCATGTGTGTTATAACATATGAACAGTGTCACAGAGAAAAGGTCACAGAAAATCCTGTATGACAGTGTGATGCCGGAGGAACCATGAACATCCATGAGTGTAAAGAGCAGAGAGCAGCATCAGACAGCAGGGTCTGAACTATGGAGGTGACTGAGGGAACCTGATACAGACCAGGCTGCACACACTCAGCTCTTTCTCTGGCTGATAAATCTATAACACAGTAGTCACATTTAGGCCTTTGCTAGAAATGAATCAGCTGTAGTCTCAAACTAACCCTCCTCCATTAACAGTTTCCACTCTGCAGCCGTCATGTTATTTTTTGAGCATAATGTATTTTTTATACATTAGCATATTAGCATTGCACATTTGTCCATTAGTAACACTTGAAAAAGCATCCCTTTTAAAGTGCATTCTGAACAAGTGAAAAATCTGCAATTAATTTGCAATAAATCATGATTAACTATGGATGCTCAAATGATTAATTGCAATTAGATAATGTTATTAACTGACAGCCCTTTGGCTTTGTATAAAACATGTGAAATTGCTTTACCGAGGTCGATGGCAGATGCTATTGCCAGAGCCACTAGGGCTTCGTTCTGCATGATGACGTGTTCACTTGTTGCCATGGAGATAAGGTGCCGAACCCCATCTGCTTTAGCCACAGCGCAAACAACTTCCTGTCAGAGAGATGAAATCAGCCTATTACAGAGCGTCAGTAGTCAGTGTTTATATACACACTGACTGTCCCCCCAAAAAAGTCACACACTTTAATTATTTTGTTGGACTGCCTTTAGCTTTGATTACAGCATGCATTCACTGCAGCATTGATTCAATAAGCCTCTGCAATGTCACAACATTTATTTCCATCCAAAGTTGCACTCATTTTTCAAAGATTCTCAATGGGGTTAAGATATGAACTATGTGGTCACATTGGACCACATTTCTTCCCTGCAGATGATGTTTCCCCACTCTCCTTCCAGTTGTTAATAATGCGTTGGACGGTTCCAATTCCATTAGTCTCAGCAGTCTCTGTTTTATTCGCTTGATGCCAATAATTTGACCCTTCTGAAACAGATTAACATTTTTTCCACGACCACAGGATGTGTCTTCCAACATGGTTGTTTAAAGGGATAGTTCAACATTTTGGTAAATTGGTCCATTGCCATAATCTCTATAGTCTTAGGTTTGTTACCTTTAATTGTCAGTGCAAGCTATTTTTAGAACGGCGGAGCAGAGCTGCTCAGAGCTACGCTACAAAGGCTAATGGGATTTCTTGGTTTCTCTCATCAAACTCATCAAATACACAATCCAACAACTCCAAAACGCTCTGGTGGACAAGTTGTGACCTGCACATTCACCACGCTATGAGATAATAACAGAATATTACCAGACAGAGTTGTTTTAGAGGTAAATACAGAGACTGCTTGATGAAAAACTGCCCTTGACGGGAACGTGAATTTTTTGCATGAATTTACCTCTAAAACAACTCCATCTCATAACGTTCTGTTATTATCTCATAGCGTGGTGAATGTGCAGGTCAGAACTTGTCCACCAGAGCGTTTTGGAGTTGTTGGATTGTGTATTTGACGAGTTTGATGAGGGAAACCAAGAAATCCCATGAGCCTCCGTAGCGTAGCTCTGAGCAGCTCACGGCTCTGCTCCACCGCTCTAAAAATAGCTTGCACCGACAATCAAAGGTAACGAACCTACTCCTAAAACTATAGGGATTATGGCAATGGGCCAATTTACCAAAATGTTGAACTATCCCTTTAAGAAATGAGACTGCATCGGTTAGGGTTAAATAGTTGTTGCCAGCTGAAACACAATCATCCATGCAGTAATTATACAATGGGAGGCTCTTACCTATTAGCTTAGTTAAATCCAAGTGATGACTGATATGTGTGTGTGTGTATTACAGTCACACAGACTAATTACCAAGATGTTTCAACTCAAATCTGAGTTGAAACTTCATGAAAACTCCCTGAGCTCACCGGGCTGCGGCTGTGTCTGATGAAGGCGGCCAGCAGGCGGCTGGCTTCTCCTCGGACCCCGGCGTGGTCTTTGGCCTCGCACCACTCCATGACTCGAGCCAGCAGCACAGCATCTTTCCCCAGCACCAGGGCTGCCTCCTCTGACATCACACAGCACCGCAGAACAGAGGGGGAAACCATCAACAGAGAGAACAATCAGAAACAAAGCAGGAGATCTGACCACATGGCTGCCACTGAGATGTTCAGGTGAAGTCTGAGCTCAAAGTAACTCTCTCAAAGCTCCAACACACTGGACATCATCACAACGATAATATCAGAGAGAGGTGCAAACTGTGGATGGTGGCCAGAGGACAGACGTGATCATCAAACATATTTATCTGACTGGGAGCTCAGCAGACTAGACTGGATCAAATCAGGTTCAGTGAAGCTGTGTAACTGCTGCACTGATGAGTGTGAAACTGAGAGATTAATCTGACTGCACTGCAGATACTTATTGGCTAATGACAATGTTTCAAGTAACCTTCGTCTTGTGTTAGCTTTTTACTGCCATCTATGGTGTTTCGGGTCAGTTTTGACCCGTATTTTAAATCAGCTGTAAAATACACTTTTTTTTTTCATCCAATTTGTTTTTCTTCTCTTGGTTACATTGTTAGGCTTCCTTATCCATGAAAATATTGGTTTTAATATTTTGGGGTGTGGGCCCCTGGGCCTTCTTTTGTCAGTGTGACCCTTGGCTTCAATTGAACCTTCCTCTTGTAGCTTTCTGCTACTATCTATGCGGTGTTCGGGTTAGTTTTGACCCGAGTCTTCAATCAGCTGTAAAACACACTAAAAATAATTATTTATCATCCCATTTGTTTCTCACCTCTTGGTTATGTTGTTAGGCTTCCTTATCCATGAAGAGGTTTGTTTTGCACTTATGATTTCAGTTTTAACTGTAATTATTGTTCTTATCTTTTATAACCGGGTCAAAATTGACCCAAACACCACAAATGTAACAATTTTCACCAGAGCATTTTAGAACTTTGTGAAAAAAAAATTGATAATAAAAATGTTTTATTTTATTTAAATAGAGGTTCCTGACAAAGTCAAAAAGTCTTGATTCTATAAACAAATTTATGTGGTACTTCTATGCATTTAAAACTTGAAAACGGGTCACTGGTGACCCGAACACCAGAGGAAGGGTAATTACAATATGTAAGTGGTATTTATTGTCCAGTGAAAAATGTGTGATTGAAAAAAAGACAAGAAAAGAAAAGAGACACTTCTGCCAAACTCAACCTTTATCAATGTATCCTTCTTCCACCTCTGTCTCCATGCACAAACTTTTAAAAACATGAATGATATTTGAATCATGCATAAATGTCTCACACTAACAGTCCAGCTCACCTTGTCCGTCCACCATCATGCGCAGTGTCCCCAGCAGCTTGAACTGAACCGGTGGCATGTCAGAGCGCAGCAGGGTCTTTATCCTCTCAGTCACCCCGTCCTCCAGCATCCGCACTTTGTTAGTGGCTGTAACACACAGATGTCGTACTGATGCATGCGTCGCTTCAGAGTCTCAGTGTTAAAGGTTGTGTGTTTTGCGTGTATTCGGTACCTGGAATAGCCAGGTTCCTCAGCGCGCTCAGTCCAGCGTGTTGGACGGACACGTCTCCTTCGTCCACATGCTGCTCCAGCAGAGTCAGGATGTGAGGAACCACCCCGAGGTCCAGCATCTTCACACAGTTACTGTCTGACAGAGACACAGCAGGCCAACAAACACACTTTCAAAACCTGACAAACAGTAGACAACAATCGACAAACACGGAAACCCAACCCACACAAACTCCACTGTTGTTGCAGCAGTTCTCCTGGTGGCCACTAGGTGCTGTTATCAAACTGCTGGGGAATCTTTTGTCCAGTGCAGGTGAGTTGACTTGAGTTTAACACTCATTAAATGAAGACTTTTCAATATGTACGGTAAGAACAAAAGTCCCGTAGCTTAATGTATAGATGGATACTTAGGATCAGACATGAGTATTTACACATTACTAAACAATGAAATTAAAGGGATAGTTCACCCAAAATTCAAATTTCATTCACTCATTATCTACTCACCCTCATGTCGACTAAGAGCTGTGAGAATTTTCAGAGTCCTCCGTTCCTTCTCTGAGTTACGGGGGGGGGGGGGGTCCGCGCAGCAGTATTTGTCCATATAATGGTTGTCAATGGATACCAACTTTCTTCGTCCAAAAAGACACACCAAAAAACATCCAAATACCTCCATACTGCTCGTCTGTAATGTCCCTCTTGTATTGAATCCCCAACATGAGAAATTGTTCTGAAAAAAATTAAATAAGTCTATATTTTAAACTTGTTTGTAGCTCCCAGTGTCTCGGTTCACTGCTCTTCCTGTGTCAGTGCAAATCTCACGTGATTTGCATTGACCGGCGGAACAATTTCTCATGTCGGGGCTTCAATACAAGAGGGACATTACAGACGAGCAGTATGGAGGTATTTGGATGTTTTTTGGTGTGTCTTTTTGGACCAAGAAAGTTGGTATCCATTGACAACCCCCCCCCCCTGTAACTCAGAGAAGGGACGGAGGACTCTGAAAATTCTCACAGCCCTTAGTCAACATGAGGGTGAGTAGATAATGAGTGAAATTTGAATTTTGGGTGAACTATCCCTTTAACTCAGTCAACTGATGAAAACAAAAAACTGTCAAGTGTGTCTTCTGATGGTATTGAGGCTAAATAAACAGGATATTAAATCTTAAACCTGGAACCGATTTTTACCACTTGTTTTCAGCAAAACATAAACCGTTCATTATACATGAACATTGTGAGAGCCATTATTGCGTTCATGTTAACTTGTGTTTAGTTTTTATATTGGTGAATGTTTATTTTCTACGAGCTTCCTAAGAGGCAGGAAGGGAGGCAATGCACAGAGGGCATGAGGACTATTAGGATCTGGTAGGCAAGCAGTGCCAGGTGTTGCTGATCTGGAAGCACACAGGTTTTTGACCATTCCTTGGCTGCCATGTTTAAGAAAAGGTAGTTTTAGTAGTGTTGCTAGTAGTGAGACCGTTTTTTTTCGGTTATCCCTGGGAAATGGTCAGTGAATTTAATACTGGGAAGGAAAATAGAAAAGCTTCTTTTTTTTGGTGGGGTATTTCCTAATTACTGTGCCTTTCTACTAACCTAAACTAATAATACGCTCAATTAAATGTGTGAAATGTATAATTTTCTTGTTCAGATGGCCTACATTCGGTCAGCCATGCACAAAGACGGATACTGTATGCCCAAGAATCATTCAGGCATATCGAATGGTTCAGTCTTACGTTCAGTCTTGGATTGAATGTTCCAAAATACACAATAAATAGTTATAATGAAAAAAAATCATAAGGCTGATTTGTACTTGTTATGAAAGTAGTGTAAAGTTATTAGTATGCTACTTTATAAGAGTGAGTTTGGAGTAATGTTAGGCTGTTACCGTGTGACGGCTGTTGAGATGCTCTGATGAGCTGAACTTTATTACTGTTTCTAAATGTTGTGGTTTGATTCATGTGGAGAGAAGTGTGTGACACACTTGTCTTTCCTACAAAGAAAAAAAAATGTATGTGATAAAAATAGTCGTTCTGTTGTATTTCTTGGCAAATTTGCCTATTGCCATAATCCTATGTTCATTACCTTTAATTGTCATTGCAAGCTGTTTTGAGATCGGCGGGGCAGAGACTCGAGCTGCTCAGCTCACGCAACGGAGGCTCATGGTATTTCTACGTTTCCCTCATCAAACTAAATACACAATACACAGCTTGAACCAACTATTAAAGGGAATGAACCCACTCCTAAGACTATAGGGATTATGGCAATAGGCGAATTTGCCAAAATGTTTAAATATCCCTTTAATAGATAAGCACGCAGCAGCCTTAAAGCAGGATTAAAATGTATCCCCTGTTTTTTGGGGGGATTTCCAGAGATTCCCAGGAGGAGGGCTCTTTTGTCTCAGGAAATGAAAAGAGGCAAAATGGGTCAGCCACCGTGATTGATTCTCTTTTGGGGGGTTTAGAAAGAGGAGGTGTCACTACAAACATACAGGTATCATCAACTGTCTGAAATGAGGAATGTGTTGGCAGACAGTCATCTTGTTACAGTTCCCAGCTCAGTGTTTGGTCTCCACCAGCTCCGAACTCTCTTTACAGTCCGTGACAAATATCTCACCGTTCCTGGCGAAGTTGGCGATGGCCAAGGCCCCGGAGAGCTGCAGCTGAGTGTTGGAGCTCTGCAGCCAGGACAGGACGTCCTGATACACTAGGCCCGACCCCTCACCAAAACACTTCTGCATGGACTCATCTGGCAGGGACACAGTGATAATGTATGGCAGGTGATGTGAGCAAATAAGTAACAAAACAATAGTGAGATTCCTGCTTTCAGACACAGAGGCATAATGGGCTGTTCTCTGCCTGTGACACATCCAGAAAGGTCACAGTGGAAATAAATGGGGCAGAAAACAGTGATAATACTGTAAACAAGCTGCCTGACTGGTTTGTTATATCACGTCCAGCTCACGCCCTCTGCACTTTCCTATCTCTGTCCCCTCTCCTGTCTCTTTTTTATGGTCCATTCAGACAAAGTGCATGGACACAGTGGATTATACAATGATCTTTCAGATTACATTTGTCACATCACACACTGCATGTTGATTGTGGAGAGGTGAATGAGTTGAAAAACATTAAAGAAGACATATTATGCCCATTTTCTACAAATTAAAAGGTGTCTTAAAGACATGTCTGTGACATGCTTCGGTCCTAATACGTCAAGGATCAAACATCACAGCTCTTTTCATCCTCTCTAAACAGCCCAAGCCACTGCTTGCCCTGCCCCACCCCCTCCACCGGTACAGCTACTCAAGGGGATCAATTGAACTACGTGTAGACATAACTCACAGACGGTCATATTGCATTGGTCGACTTGCTCTGACTCTGGCTGTAGATGGGTGATGCAGTCATCTGCACTAAAAAACTGTTCTTAACTCTGATATTTTGTCCATATAGCTATTACTTTAAAGCAGAAGTAAGCGATCCGGTGGTTTTGGCTAACTTCCTGTCAGCAGATGGAGTTAGCAGTCCCCGTCCTCGTCCCTACGTCACCACATTCACGCGCATCCCTTGGCTGCACACACAGAGAGGACCGCCCCTTTATGCCGTTCTCTCTCCTCATTGGATAAAGGTTGTAGGATACAAGGAAAGTTTTCTCCTCGGCTTACAGCAGAGCAGAGTGACTGACAGACCCGTGTTTCAGACCAAACACTAGAAGTGATTGCTGTCGGAAGATAGAACTATTTAAGACTTATATTAACGCAAACATTCCGCTTACTTCTGCTTTAACTATTTGCATAATGGAACTATAGTGTTACTTTCATAGAAAAGTACATGATTAAAATTATTTTTGATTATTTGTGAAAAAAGGACAATAGCCTATAAGTTTGGGATAGGTGCTTCTTGCTAGTACCTGTAAGCCTTCAAGACTTCAATAAACAGTCTTTGCTTTGATCTCAATATCTAATGATATTATTTAAATTTATACAAACTTTTATTTTAATGACTTATAGACAAAATAAATGCAGTTTCCTGCCTTAAAGGTGGAGGAAACACAATCAAAGGCTAGAATAGGTTTTATAAATGGTTAGCATGAAAAGAAAATACAGTCAAGTATGCAGGATCAAAACAGCATTTAAAAACACAGCGATACTGTGTCATTGGGCAGCAGCGCTGGGTGAGTTATCTAGTCTTCT